>NC_064634.1:489114119-489748664 GCF_023864275.1 Schistocerca cancellata
ATGTTTCTATAATCAGATAATCAAATGTTAACTAGTGAATAATAAAATATTGCTGGATATATCATGAAATAGATCTGGAAATTTGTTATTACTCGTGGTCTCTTTGAAATGAAACATTATAAAACTGTTTTTTTAATTAATCCTTTAATTGTTTTAATGTATAATTAATATGGTGGCTGTTGTCCTATAACTTT
The DNA here is from genome assembly GCF_023864275.1 of Schistocerca cancellata. Lineage (NCBI taxonomy): Eukaryota > Metazoa > Arthropoda > Insecta > Orthoptera > Acrididae > Schistocerca > Schistocerca cancellata. Next base: position 489,114,314 of record NC_064634.1, read on the forward strand.
ATGTTAGGATGTTGAACTTCATAAACAAACATGAAATTTACGAAGATTGAAAATTGGATTTGTGGTGTAGAACTGGCTTTGCACAATTCATTTGATCAATTTTTCCTTGATGATAGTCTGTTATAATGTCACCTGTCCTGCTCTTTTTGTCCCTCTTCCTCTCTTCCTCTCTTTCTCTTCCTATTCGTCCATCTCCTCCTCTTCCTCCTCCTCTATTATTCCATCTCTTCGTTCCATCCGTGCATATCTTTTTCCATACACATTTTGTTCGCCTTCATCTCTTCCCCTCTCTCTGTCCTCCATCTACTTCACTCTCTCTCTGTAGATCAGATTCTTCCCCCTGGTCTCTTCATTCCTGCTGCCTACACTCTCTCCAACTCCTCCACCATTTCTTCTCTCTGTCCCTCTCCTTGTCCCCCCTCTTCCTGTTCCTATCCTCCTGCCCCCTCTCTCTGCCAGTTTCCACCTCCCCTCTTTCTGTCCATATCCTTATGGCTGCAATTTCTGTCAATCACCTCCTCCTCCATCTTCCTGTCTATTTCCTATTCTTCCTCTCAACCATGCTCTCTATCCCCCTCTCTCTGTCATTCTCTTCCTCCAATTTCTCTCCCCATCCATCTCCTTCTCTCACCTCTACCCATCTCCTCCACCCCCCTCTGTCTGTTATTCTCTTCCTTCCATCTCCCTTTGTACTTCTGCTCTTTTTCCTCCTCTCTCTTTCTCCAATTTTTCCTCCTCCTCCCTGTCCATTGGCCACCCTCTCCACTCTCTGTCCACCTCCTACACATGTTCTCTTCGTACATCTCCTACACATCTTCTCTTTGTCCATTTTCTCCTTCCCCTCTCTTTGTCTACTCTATCCCTCTCCTCTGTCTATCTGTCCATCTGCTCCTCCCACCTCTATCTGTCCAACTCTTCCTTCCCCATCTGTCAGCCCATGTCTTCCTAATCCTCTCTCTATCCAGCTTCTCCTCCTCCCACTCTCTGGCCCTCCTCACCTTTCTCTGTCATTCCCTTCCTCCCTCTCTGCCCATCTACCTTCTCCCCCTCTCTCTGTTAATTTCTTCTACACCTTTCCCTCATTTCCATCTACTTTACTCCCTCTCTCTATCCACCTCCTCCTCCCCCTCTCTCTGTTCTATGTCACCAGTTTCTTATTCCCACCCACAACCCAATGGGTGGTAGGTGGTTCTTACACCCTACAGTACTTCTTTCCACACAATATGTGTGTACCTAAAGTAGCTTGTCTATGCCAGTGTAAGCTCACATAATGTCATCTCGAGGTCACTGATAGTCTTCTGATGGCAGGTTACACACTTGGGTGACTTATAATCAAGGTCACTTGCCAATCGTCTGTAACCACCGATAATTGATGAAGGTGATCTGAGAGAACCCCAACACCCTCTCCTCCTCCCCCTCCCTTCCCCTCACCCCTGAACCAATGAGACTGAAGCACCCCTCGCCACCTGCATCTTTTGTAACAGGGTTACTTGGGTGGGTCAGATTTACTCTGTGTTCATTTTTAAATAATAAATTACCTTCAGCCATGTCATTTGAGGCACTAGCAGAGACAACACGATTTTAAAGATTTTTTAAAATTTATATTTTTCCATATATTCTCGCACTTTATGGGTTCTTCGATATTTTCCACAATTTTTTGTGTGCACAATTTTCCGTTCTTTTTCCAAAATTGTATCCAATCACGTGAGTTCCATTCCACTGCCCTCGATGTCATGTCGACATCATTATGCTCTCAGCCAATCACAATCAGGTTGTGCCCAAATTATTTCTCATTGCTAAACTGCCACTGCATGACTAGGATGTGTGTGTGACACCACAGTGTATGTATGTGAAATGAACGTGTCCCCAAATTAGTAGCAATAATGACGTCATGATACATGAATGATGTTATATCACTTTCTATAGTCCAAAGCTCGTGGTCTAGTGACTAATTTTACTGCCTCTAGATCACAGGGTCTTGGGTTTGATTCCCGGTCAGGTCTGGGATTTTCTCCAGCCGGGGAATGGGTGTTTGTGTTGTCCTCATCATCTCATCATCATCATCCGGGAAGTGCCGAGACTGGAAATGGGAAAATTTGGAACTTGTAAGAGTGCTGATGACCACGATGTTGAGCGTCCCACAAACCATCATCATCATCACATTATATAACCAAAGGTACTGTATGTATAACTGACCAAAGGTACTGTATGTATTTTCTTTTCCATTTTCCAACCAGAGGTACTGTATGTATAAGTAATTATACACCACGATAGGTAAACCCCTGCTAAGCCACCACTACATCAGTAGATTGTGTGATGTAGTAGTTTATGTTTCAGAATGAGCATGTTGTTGAAAATAATGACGTCATAGCAAGATTTTGATGCTCCCAACCAGAGATACTGTGTGTATAAGAAGCTCAGAACTGCGAAATACGCAACTAGAGAGAGAACTGACCAGTGTCTGCTGGAGCCACCACGGAGAAAAGTATACCGCCCGCAGGGTGGTCCAGCCCTCTAACATTGACATGTAGAGTACAGCCACGACCGCGACCACCAATGCTCGGAGTATGATCGTGAGCACAGTGCCTCCAAACTAGCAATGACCAAGAAACTTCCACAATGTATGCATAATTGTCTCCGATGCAAATGACCCGGTTGCTGACAGAAACATCACTATTACGAGAGCAGGTACAGCAGGAAGAGCCAAACAGGTCCCAGCACGTCGGCGGAAATATGTGGACTGTACTGCAGGTAACCGCTAAACACTTCCCTCCCCTCTTCCTTTCTCTCTCTGGACCAATGAGAATCAGATCTCCTGCAAACGCCATGCTTTTAAAACTAGTGTTTGTACGTGGATGACACCATTTTGGGCCAGGCATCACTCCCAGGTGTAATAAAGACAAAATTATAATTACGAAATCTAAACAAAATAAACTCTGCAATATTATTAGTATATGCAACTGTACTATAACTCACATTCCAAAGAAACTGGTACACCTGCCTGATATCGTATAGGGCCGCCGTGAGCACGCAGAAGTGCCACAACACGACGTGGCATGAACTCGACTAATGTCTGAAGTAGTGCTGGAGGGAATTGACACCATGAATCCTGGAGGGCTGTTCATAAATCCGTAAGCGTACGAACAGTACGTTGCAAGGCATCTCAGGTATGCTCAATAATGTTCATGTCTAGGGAGTGTTTAAACTCAGAAGAGTGTTCCTGGAGGCACTCTTTAGCAATTCTGGACGAGTGGGGTGTCGTATTGTCCTGCTACAATTGCCGTCGGAATGCACAATGGACATGAGTAGATGCAGGTAATTAGATAGGATGTTTACGTCCGTGTTCAAATGGTTCAAATGGCTCTGAGCACTATGGGACTCAACATCTTAGGTCATAAGTCTCCTAGAACTTAGAACTACTTAAACCTAACTAACCTAAGGACATCACACACACCCATGCCCGAGGCAGGATTCTAACCTGCGACCGTAGCAGTCCCGCGGTTCCGGACTGCAGCGCCGGAACCGCTAGACCACCGCGGCCGGCTTACGTCCGTGTCACCTGTTAGAGTTCTATCTACGCGCATTAGGGATCCCATATCACTCCAATTGCACACGCCCCACACCATTAGAGGGCCTCCACCAGCTTGAACAGTTCCCTGCTGACATGCAGGGTACATGGATTCATGAGGTTGTCTCTATACCCATACACGTCCATCCGCCCGGTACAATTAGCAGCGACACTCGTCCGATCAGGCAAAATGTTTCCAGTTATCAACAGTCCAATGTCGGTGTTGAAGGACCCAGGCGAGGCGTAAAGCTTTTTGTCGTGCAGTCGTCAAGAGTACGTAAGTGAACCTTCGGCTCCGAAAGCGCATATCGATGACGGTTCGTTGAATGGATCGCAAGCTGACACTTGTTAATGGCCCAGCATTGAAATCTGCAGAATTTTGGGAAGGGTTGCACTTCTATCACGTTGAACGATTCTCTTCAGTCGTCGCTGGTCCCGCTCTTGCAGGATCTTTTTTCCGTCTGGAGCGATGTAGGAAATCTGATGTTTTACCGGATTTCAGATATTCACGGTACACTCGGGAAATGATCATACGGGAAGATGATCACTTCATCGCTACCTCGGAGATGGTGTGTCCCCATCGCTCGACAACACCACGTTCAGATTCAGTTAAATCTTGATAACCTGCCGTGGAGCAGCAGTAAACGATCTAACAACTGCGCCAGACGTTTGTCGTTTTATGCAGGCGTTGCCAGCCGTAGCGCCGTATTCGACGTGTTTACGTATCTCTGTATTTGATTACACATGCCAGTTTGTCCCTCCCCCTCCACCCGCTCCCCATGAACCATGGACCTTGCCGTTGGTGGAGAGGCTTGCGTGCCTCAGCGATACAGATGGCCGTACCATAGGTGCAACCACAAAGGAGGGCTATCTGTTGAGAGGCCAGACAAATGTGTGGTTCCTGAAGATGGGCACCAGGCTTTTCAGTATTTGCAGGGACAACAGTCTGGATGATTGATCTGGCCTTGTAACACTAACCAAAACGGCCTTGCTGTGTTGGTACTGCGAATGGCTGAAAGCAAGGGGAAACTACAGCCGTAATTTTTTCCGAGGGCATGCAGCTTTACTGTATGATTAAATGATGATGGCGTCCTCTTGGGTAAAATATTCCGGAGGTAAAATAGTCCCCCATTCGGATCGCTGGGCGGGGACTACTCAAGAGGACGTCATTATCAGGGAAAAGAAAACTGGCGTTCTACAGATCGGAGCATGGAAAGTCAGATCCCTTAATCGGGCAGGTAGGTTAGAAAATTTAAAAAGGGAAATGGATAGGTTAAAGTTAGATACAGTGGAAATAAGTGAAGTTCGGTGGCAGGAGGAACAAGACTTTTGATCAGGTGAATACAGGGTTATAAATACAAAATCAAATAGGGGTAATACAGGAGTAGGTTTAATAATGAATAAAAAAAATAGGAGTGCGGGTAAGCTACTACAAACAGCATAGTGAACGCATTATTATTGTGGCCAAGATAGACACGAAGCCCATGCCTACTACAGTAGTGCAAGTTTATATGCCAACTAGCTCTGCAGATGACGAAGAAATTGATGAAATATATGATGAGATAAAAGAAATTATTCAGGTAGTGAAGGGAGACGAAAATTTAATAGTCATGGGTGACTGGAATTCGAGTGTAGGAAAAGGGACAGAAGGAAACATAGTAGGTGAATATGGATTGGGGCTAAGAAATGAAAGAGGAAGCCGCCTGGTAGAGTTTTGCACAGAGTATAACTTAATCATAGTTAACACTTGGTTTAAGAATCATGAAAGAAGGTTGTATACATGAAAGAACCCTGGATATACTAGAAGGTTGCAGATAGATTATATAACGGTAAGACAGAGATGTAGGAACCAGGTTTTAAATTGTAAGACATTTCCAGGGGCAGATGTGGACTCTGACCACAATCTATTGGTTATGAACTGCAGAATAAAACTGAAGAAACTGCAAAAAAGTGGGAATTTAAGGAGATGGGACCTGGATAAACTGACTAAACCAGAGGTTGTACAGAGTTTCAGGGAGAGCATAAGGGAACAATTGACAGGAATGGGGGAAAGAAATACAGTAGAAGAAGCATGGATAGATCTGACGAATGAAGTAGTGAAGGCAGCAGAGGGTCAAGTAGGTAAAACGACGAGGGCTAGTAGAAATCCTTGGGTAACAGAAGAAATATTGAATTTAATTGATGAAAGGAGAAAATATAAAAACGCAGTAAATGAAGCAGGCAAAAACGAATACCACCGTCTCAAAAACAAGATCGACAGGAAGTGCAAAATGACTAAGCACGGATGGCTAGAGGACAAATGTAAAGATGTAGAGGCTTATCCCACTAGGGGTAAGATAGATACTGCCTACAGGAAAATTAAAGAGACCTTTGGAGAAAAGAGAACCACTTGTATGAATACCAAGAGCTCAGATGGAAACCCAGTTCTAAGCAAAGAAGGGAAAGCAGAAAGGTGGAAGGAGTATATAGAGGGTCTATACAAGGGCGATGAACTTGAGGACAATATTATGGAAATGGAAGAGGATGTAGATGAAGATGAAGTGGGAGATACGATACTGCGTGAAGAGTTTGACAGACCACTGAAAGACCAGAGTCGAAACAAGGCCCCGGAAGTAGACAACATTCCATTAGAACTACTGACAGCCTTGGGAGAGCCAGTCCTGACAAAACTCTACCATCTGGTGAGCAAGATGTATGAGGCAGGCGAAATTCTCTCAGACTTCAAGAAGAATATAATAATTCCAATCCCAAAGATAGCAGGTGATGACAGATGTGAAAATTACCGAACTATCAGTTTCATAAGTCACAGCTGCAAAATACCAACACGAATTCTTTACAGACGATTGGAAAAACTGGTAGAAGCCGACCTCGGGGAAGGTCAGTTTGGATTCCGTAAAAATATTGGAACACGTGAGGCAATACTGACCATAACTTATTTTAGAAGAAAGATTAAGGAAAGGCAAAACTACGTTTCTAGCATTCGTAGACTTAGAGAAAGTTTTTGACAATGTTGACTGGAATACTGTCTTTCAAATTCTGAAGGTGGCAGGGGTAAAATACAAGGAGGGAAAGGCTATTTACAATTTGTACAGAAACCAGATGGCAGTTATATGAGTCGAGGGGCATGAAAGGGAAGCAGTGGTTGGGAAGGGAGTGAGACAGGGTTGTAGCCTCTCCCCGATGTTATTCAATCTGTATGTTGAGCAAGCAGTAAAGGAAGCAAAAGAAAAATTCGGAGTTGGTATTAAAATCCATGGAGAAGAAATAAAAACTTTGAGGTTCGCCGATGACATCGTAATTCTGTCAGGGACAGCAAAGGACTGGGAAGAGCAGTTAAACGGAATGGACAGTGTCTTGAAAGGGGGATATAAGTTGAACATCAACAAAAGCAAAACGAGGATAATGGAATGTAGACGAATTAAGTCGGCTGATGCTGAGGGAATTAGATTAGGAAATGAGACACTTAAAGTAGTAAATGAGTTTTGCTATTTGTGGAGAAAAATAACTGATGATGGTCGATGTAGTGAGGATATAAAATGTAGACTGGCAATGGCAAGGAAAGCGTTTCTGAAGAAGAGAAATTTGTTAACATCGAGTATAGATTTAAGTGTGAGGAAGTCGTTTCTGAAAGTATTTGTATGGAGTGTTGCCATGTATGGAAGTGAAACATGGACGATAAGTAGTTTAGACAAGAAGAGAATAGAAGCTTTCGAAATGTGGTGTTACAGTAGAATGCTGAAGATTAGATGGGTAGATCACATAACTAATAAGGAGGTATTGAGTAGAATAGGGGAGATGAGGAGTTTGCGGCACAACTTGACAAAAAGAAGGGACCGGTTGGTAGGACATGTTCTGAGGCATCAAGGGATCACAAATTTAGTATTGGAGGACAGCATGGAGGGTAAATATCGTAGAGGGAGACCAAGAGATGAATACACTAAGCAGATTCAGGAGGATGTAGGTTGCTGTAGGTACTGGGAGATGAAGAAGCTTGCACAGGATAGGGTAGCATGGAGAGCTGCATCAAAGACCACAACAACAACAACAACATACCAGTTTGCGAGCCGCTGTGGCGCTAGGCGCTTCAGTCCGGAACCGCGCTGCTCCGCTCCGGTCGCCGGCTCGATTTCTGCCTCGGGCATGGTTGTGTGTGATGTCCTTAGGTTAGTTAGGTTGAAGTAGTTCTAAGTTCTAGGGGGCTGATGACCTCAGATGTTAAGACCCATAGCGCTTAGAGCCATTTGAACCATTTGAACCTATACCAGTTTCCTAGGCTCTTCAGTGTATTTTCTATTTAATTCCGTAATGTAAGTAACTCACATTTTTCGGTCACACACACACACACACACACACACACAAACAGGGGCGCGCGTGCGCGCGGACGCACTAAAAAAGTTGTTTTGATGCAAAGAAAAGTACGTAGGCAACACACGGGAAACAAAGAGGGAGGGGGTGGTGGTTAAGAGTATGCGCGTAGTCCTTACCGCTATCTTACTGCGTACTCTTAAGCGATGCACCACACAGTTCAAAAAGACATCACATATGGCAGCCACTGTAGTTTGTCGTGCCATGATTTGTTCCTCACAGAAGGTGATTCTTTTAGGAAATAATTTTATTTTCTAGTGCTTACCAAGAGAGAGTGCTTATTGCTTACGACATATATCTTAAAGATTTAAAGATGACATCATTTGAAACAAAAACTTATATTTCCTGCTACAACCTATAAATCTGGCAGATCTCGTATTACATGTGATGCATGTGATGGCGTCGTTATAGAAGCAACCGAGGATTCGAGAACCAACAACAGAATGTGATTTCGTAGATTTTCCCGGCGTAATAACTGCTGATATTCTTCACGGGTTTGCAGCCGGATCATGTTGTCGTCCAGACACAATATTTCGGAGGACCAGCTGGTCACCATCTTCAGGTGAGTTAATGCTCGTGCCCTGCCTCGCCGGCACTGAATTCCAGCCGCAACGACGGAATCCCCTATACACCACGGACAGAACATCGCGCTTCCGCGAGATGGTGGGCAGCGCCTCCTGGCGGCAAGTAGACACGCAGCGCGCCGGTGGGAGAAGACGGCAGAAACGATAAATCGCAACAGCACCTTATCTCTGCTAATAATATTACTTGATAATCTAATTTCAATGGATTCTTTAAGAACACATTCCCAATAGCGAGAAGCAGGAGAGATCAATTGTGTCTTGTCATACATCATCCTGTGTCCTTCGTTAAGGTAGTGTTCCGCCACTGCTGACTTCTCAGGCTGGAACAACTGAGTGTGCCGATGATGTTCCACACACCGGTCCTGAATAGTTCGAATAGTTTGACCAATATATTTCTTTCCATAGTGATACGGAATTTCACAAACGCCGGGCTTCCTCAAGCCCCAATTATCTTTGACTGAGCCAAGAAGGGCTCTTGTCTTGGCCACCGGCGCAAAAACACTTTTAATATTATATTTTCTTAAAATTCTTGAAATTTTGGATGATATACTTCCCGCAAAAGGAAAATAAGCAACTGCTTCAAAAGCATCCTCTATTGGCTCGCGTGACGGACCAAACTGAAAAGCACGGCATATTTGTTGTTCCGTATATCCATTCTGTTTAAAAACAATCTTCAAATGATCAAGTTCTTGTTTCAAATGTTCCTCGTCAGAAATGGCATAAGCTCTTTTCACCAGAGTCCGCAAAACTCCACTACGTTGGTGTGGTGGATGACAGCTGGTAGCATGAAGATAGCGGTCAGTATGAGTAGGCTTCCGATACACACTATGTGCAAAACTCCCATCGTCCTTTCTTTGAACTAAAACATCAAGAAATGGAAGTTTACCATCACTTTCAATTTCCATAGTAAATTGAATACTCGGATGTAGACAATTAAAATGATCTAAAAAGCGCCAACCGTTTTATTGAAGACTTTGAGGACATGGCGCTCAAAGCTTCGTTTCTTAAACCAAAGTGTCTATTATATTGATGACATTTTTATGGTTTGACCACATGGAAATGATGCTTTGAAACGCTTTTTAGATAATTTTAATTGTGATCTGTCCGTTGGTGTATAAAGGTTTCCGTCGTTGTGGCTGCAAACCCGTGAAGAATATCAACAACAGGATGTAGTTTTCCGTTGTTGGCCAGCGTTGCTAGTTTAGAGCAAATGTCACTCCAAACTCTCACCCGGCGCGTACTCTTATGCGACCTCACCCTAAGACTCTTAATAGATACAGATGTACACTCCCTCACCATTCAAATGATGCTGTGGAATGGCGACAGAGAGCAAAAATAAACTATTTCTGCATGCGAAGTCATCGACCCTGGAGGTCACGACACCTCTCGCTGTACAATAAAAAGTGACCTTACGGAGCTACAAAGATCGAGCATCACCTGTCGATGAGTCGATTCTCCAAACGCGCGCACTCCTAAATACAATTAACCAACCACAAACAGGAAATAACGTGCATACAAGACACGCACAAAGGCGGCTGGATTTGCGCACACCTGATAACAGCCGAGTCACCACCATTTCTTGTCGGTTCCTGTGACTGCCTCGAGTGAACGCAGTCATCTCTCTGAGAAGCGCAAGCATCTGTACTTTGAACATTTGCAGCAGCTAGCCCATTCGAGAATACCACCAGCTCATTGGCTCCAGGTAACTGTGGGAAATCTTCCTACGGATACCCGCTTTGTGTGTGTCGCTTGCGTTAATGGCCGAGAAATTTCTTCCCCCTGCCAGTGAATCTCCTTCACAACGTCCCGAGCAGACAGGCCTTTCTGCGACCAGTAATGAAAAACTATCTGAGTAGGGCCCACGCAAGGGTGGCGTCCATAATCTCTCGGAGAAAGCCAGTGTTTGATGAGATGGGCTGCATAGTATGTCATCTACTCAAGATGCGAGACAGCCAATGGACGCAGGCGCCCCAAAAATTTTTTTATTACACGTCACATGCATGTCGTTGAGCTTATCTGTGAGCTGCAGTCTTATTAACAAAGTTGCGTCGATGTCCTGTATGAAACAAAATCCGTTATTTAGTTATGAATACATTTCCACTGTGCTCGATACAATATAATCACCAAGTGAAAAGTTTAGGACTTAAGATTTTACCACGAATCCTCCTCCTCTCTCCTGGTTCCCAAACATCGTTACAGCTCCGAAAACGTCCCGTTTACGACATTGTCACTGAAGATGACGCGCAAGTCAGCTAATATCGAAGACCAGTTCATAGTCTGAAGATGCCAAGAGGCAAAGTCTGAATATATAATACTACTATACCTTTTTTTTTCGTTCACTTGTAAGGAAGTAAATGCGACAGTTCATCTGTAAAATGCTCGTAATCCGTGCTGGGTAAATTGTTTAGGTAATATAGTTTAAGATACTTACATACGATATATGTTAATGCAATTACTATGGGCCTCAGACTAACCAACAAATCACATAGACTGACATATTATTTATACCCAACACACTCATCGAAAAACGCATAGAATCGTTTCCCGAAACGTGATATAAAAATGCGTTATCCCTCACTTATGGAATGGTGGGTTGCCAATGCCAAACCTCAGCTTCGGACAATACTCATGCGTTTTATGGTAAAACGGCTGAAAGAAGGAAGACTTGAGAATTTTACCATGCTGTCCTTCGTGATCTGTATGATAGTGACGGAGATGTCCCTTTGAGAGTTATGGATGTTCGGTGCGTGAAAGCGGAACTCCTGCAACTCAAAAGACTGCAATTGGATGGTCTTTGTTTAGTTTCCCAGCCACGTCCGATTCACCAGGATGAGTTGGCGTCTCCGTATCATCTAATTTGGCTTCCAATGCTATCTAAAAAAAAAAAAAGGACGTGTCTCACCACCCTTCATTCTATAAATGGAAGTGAGTGGTCATACCAACCTGATATAATGCGTTATATTTCCCGGCATTTACACTGGAGTGAAACCAGACGGTATACCGTCTGCTGATTTTACTTCCCTCCTTGGTGAAGTTGTTACTCCAGCTCTCTATGACAAGTTTTTTGGCAGATTTTTACCGTGATGTGGTATCTGACGTAGTTCGCTCTCCTTCCCTTAAATCGCTGGGTTTTGACGGCCTTCCAAAGAATTTTATGTTCGGTTTTGGCCTCTGGTAGGAGATACAATAACGTACACATCCCGCCCTCCTTTAAGAACGGAAAAAAATATTTCAACTTCCAAAAAATCGGGACGTCTGTGGATCAGGTCCGATCGATGACGTTACTCAATTTTGATTATACAATCTTAGCGCGGTGAACAAATAGCCGTTTGTCGGTTTTGCTTGCTGACATCGTCGCGCAGAGTTGTCTCCCGTGTCGTACTACCCTGACCCCCGTAGCTGAATGTCGTGCTCTCATCTCAACTGCTCCCATTGCTCCTTACATCTACATCTACATCTACATCTACATCTACATCTACAACCATTCTCCGCAAGCCACCTGACGGTGTGTGGCGGAGGGTACTTTGAGTACCTTTTGTTGTGGATTGGCAAGAGAGCCAACCCACTATGAGAGGAAGCCGAAAGGCACGCGTTTTAGCTCACGCAGGCTGGCGTGAGGTCTGGAACAGGTCAAGGAAATGAGACTAGCAAAAAAAAGGACGTAGCTGTGGAATACTTAACTTTAATCCATAAATGGTGAACATCGCTCTTGACGGTACATGTTTTACAGCATAAATAGTATCTGGTAATGGCGCCTTACTAGGTCGTAGCAAATGACGTAGCTGAATGCTATGCTAAACTATCGTCTCGGCAAAAGAGAGCGTATTTTGTTAGTGAACCATCGCTAGCAAAGTCGGCTGTACAACTGGGGCGAGTGCTAGGAAGTCTCTCTAGACCTGCCGTGTGGCGGCACTCGGTCTGCAACCACTGATAGTGGCGACACGCGGGTCCGACGTACACTAACGGACCGCGGCCGATTTAAAGGCTACCACCTAGCAAGTGTGGTGTCTGGCGGTGACACCACACCTTTATCGGTTCTTTCTTCTATTCCAGTCTCGTATTTTTCGTGGAAAGATAGATTGTCGGCATGCCTCTGTGCGGGCTCTAATCTCTCTGGTTTTATCCTCATGGTCTCCCCGCGAGATATACGTAGGAGGGAGCAATATACTGCTTGACTCCTCGGTGAAGGTATGTTCTCGAAACTTCAACAAAAGCCCATACCGAACTACTGAGCGTCTCTCTTGCAGAGTCTTCCACTGGAGTTTATCTATCATCTCCGCAACGCTTTCGCGATTACTAAATCATCCTCTCCGTTGGATCTTCTCTATCTCTTCTATCAACCCTATCTGGTACGGATCCCACACCGGTCAGCAGTATTCAAGCAGTGGGCGAACAACTGTACTGTAAACTACTTCCTTTGTTTTCGGACTGCATTTCCTTAGGATTCTTCCAATGAATCTCAGTCTGGCATCTGCTTTACCGACGATCAACTTTACAGGATCATTCCATTTTAAATCACTCCTAATGCCTACTCCCAGATAATTTATGGAATTAACTGCTTCCAGTTGCTGACCTGCTATATTGTAGCTAAATGATAAAGGATCTTTCTTTCTATGTATTTGCAGCACATTACACTTGTCTACATTGAGATTCAATTGCCATTCCGTGCACCATGCGTCAATTCGTTGCAGATCCTCCTACATTTAAGTACAATTTTCCATTGTTACAACCTCTCGATATACTACCTGTGTAGGGACTTTAGTTTGAGCGAGCTAGTCATGATTCTCTGTTGCGAGTGTTGATGGGTGTTAATTTTAACGACGGATGTACACCTAAGTGGTCCAAATGGCTCTGAGCACTGTGGGACTTAACATCTGAGGTCATCAGTCCCCTAGACTTAGAGCTACTTAAACCTAACTAACCTAAGGACAACACACACATCCATACCCGAGGCAGGATTCGAACCTGCGACCGTAGCAGCATCGCGGTTCTGGACTGAAGCGCCTAGAACCGCTCGGCCACAACGGCCGACTGGATGTACACCTATCTAATTACTGGTATTGACCTGAATCGTTGTCCGACTCCCCCTGTAGTGTCCTGCAGCGCTGCAAGGGCCACTGGGTCTCTATCGGGCGGCTGGTCGTTATTGGGAGAAAGGTGTTGTGGTACTTCTTCGTACTCATGATGGTATACAGGTACTCAAGGACGTTTTGGATGCATTTTGTCGTCTTACAGGAGCACAGTTTAACGACGAGAAGAGTCGGATACTCAGTTTGCGGGGATTTGAAGCGGTTCAGGTTCCATGGGCTGCAGCCTTCCATCGTTGGGCGTTATCATTGATCGTTGTCCGATGAAGGTGAATGCTTTAAATGGGAAGTCCGTCAGGTATAAGATTCAAGGAGCGATCCTCGAACACGAGGTTAGAACCTTGGAAAATTATTTCTTGAGTAAAGCACATTTTGTTGCACAAGTTTTTCCCCTTCCTGCGATGATGTCCCGAAAGTTACAACGATTACTGGGCAAGTTTATTTGGCAAAACTCTATTTTTCGCGCGTGCTATGGGGTTATGGCGAGACCCTGACTAATGGGACGTTTGGTCCTATCTGATGTTGGGGCCCAGGCTTCTGCTTTATGTCTTAGACGCACTATTTTGTAGTGTGTTCACGTCTCCCAGTCATTTACAGCTCTCCTTTCTGCCTGTCTCCGACCTGTGAGCTTAACCCGCCTCCCCTCCTTCCCCCTCCCCTCCCCCAATAGACGTTGGTAGGATAAATAATAAGTTCTTTCTCAGTCGCATTTCTCTGTAACAATACTATTACGTCACCGGACGTTTCCTAATAGCGTTTGCTCTGTGGAGTCCTTGTCACCAGAGACGGATTGGGAAGTTGTTTGGCTGAATGTCAGCTTACCTATTCTTCCGATGGAAGTGTTGTCCTCGGTCGTTCGTAACCTTGCCTCCACCAACGTTCGACTTTTTCGTATTGGCCTTTGTGAGACAGACCGACGCAGTCTTTACCATGAAACTGATATGTCATCGGTTGGTCTCCTGCAAACACGGGCATTGGTATTGGTTCGGTCGACACGTGGCCTTTCTTTCCAGGACGATGGAAGCGACAATCTCTGGTAATATTCTCCAGCGTTCCGGTTCAACCTTCTTTCCCAGAACGAAGAATAAAAGTATGTGGCTTGTCAGGCACTATGTTCATTACTTGTTGGGGAGCTGGTATGACCCTAACCCTTGTCCCTTTTACCAGTATATGCTTACAGCGTATTGGACGTAGCAAATGATGCCACGCTATCGTCTGTTTTCTTTTTCCTTTTTATGCGAATATGCTGTATCTCGTATTTAATCGTAAAGTAGTTGTATGATGTGTAGAATTCCACTTCTGTTCGAATGTTTCATTCCTGTTACCTTGGTAAAACTGACAAAAAAAATGGGTAGCTAACCGGTACTCAGGGCATTTTCGTGATGGTCCCATTTCAGGTGTATACTTACACAGTTTATTTCATTTTTTGGCCATATTTGTCTAGTTTTTTTAATTAACAAAAAAATAAACAAGAAATTCTTGCAGGCAACGACTGGAAACGAATTTTTTTTCCCTTTTTTAACTGCCGGAAGCCATGTAGGGTTAATTCTATTTCGTTTCTCTCGTTTTTCAGTAGTAAGTTGTAGTGTTTCAAAAAAAAAAAAAAAAACGGCCAGTGCTATGTGAGGGGCCAGCACAGTGAGAGGCGGGGGGGGGGGGGGGGGGAGGGACGGGGGGGACGAAGACGCGTCGTGGTCGGGCCTCGAGATTCGATCCTTGCCCATACTGTCTCTAACCAGCCTGAAGCCCACTGTGTGACCAACATTGTTATTTCTCCGTCGCAAAAAAATGTTTAACGCATCTGCACAGTAAACAGGTGACTCCGGTTCAAGCCCCATCCTTAGCACGAACTTCAATTCATTACTTGAGCTTCTGTCCTTATTAAGTCAGTATTAACGAGGGAATACGCCAGCAGTGGAAGATGGTGTCAGACCAAGTAACGCGACGGGCCGTCTCAACTCTCGGATAATACCAGCGAAACGCCACCTTTAATAATATTATATGAAACTATTACAAAGTGAATGTAATTTCTTAATATGAAAATGCGTCTTACATAAACTAGATTTAATACGTTCGTTTGCATGGCCATCTCCCGCAGCAGCTTTTAAAATCACTTATTATTGGTTTTCCTTCTCGAGCTTATTGCAATTTAATTAAAGAGAATTACACCAGACACGTTTCGCTTTTACGAGAGTAATCCCAAAAGGTAAGGTCTCCTATTTCTTTCTATAACTACATAGACCTGTTTATTTCTACAATGGTTTACACCTGTTTACAGCGTGAAAATTTAGCTATTTTTTCGACATAATCACAATTTCTGTCGATGCATTTTTGTAGATTCTGTAGCAGTTTTCGTATGCCCATGGCGTACCAGCTCGCCGCCATGCTGTGCAAAAAGCTATGAACCTCTTCTTTCACCTCGTCGTCTAATCTGAATCGCTTTCGGGCCAGATGTCCTTATAACCTAGGGAAAAGGTGACAGTCATTGGACGCCAAGTCAGGACTATAGGTTAGATGGGTGATTGAGTTCCACTGAAACTGTTGTAGGAGAGTAACGGTTTGCCGAGCGACGTGTGGGCGAGCGTTGTCATGGAGAATGTGTACGCCCTTGTTGAACATTCCTCTTCTCCGGTTCTGAATTGCCCGTTTGAGTTTTTTCACTGTCTCACAGTACCTGTCAGCGTTAATTGTGGTCCCAGCGATTCAGTTCCGACGACGAGGTGAAAGAAGAAGGTTAGAGAATTCCCTCCCTAGGCCCGACAAGACGCCTCCTGAGACGCGGCAAGGTAGGAGTAGGCAAAATGCAACAGTGAATAACAGTATTAATCTGCTAATAGTAAACTGCAGGAGCGTCTATAGAAAGGTCCCAGAACTGCTCTAATTAATAAACGGTCACAATGCCCGCATATTACTAGGGACAGAAAGTTGGCTGAAACCAGATGTAAACAGTAAGGAAATTCTAAACTCAGATTGGAATTTATACCGCAGAGACAGGCTGGACAGTGAAGGGGGAGGCGTGTTTATAGCGATAAGAAGTGAAATAGTATCGACGGAAATTGACGGAGATCCGAAATGTGAAATAATTTGGGTGAAGGTCACGGTTAAAGCAGGCTCAGACATGGTAATTGGATGTCTCTATAGGCCCCCTGGCTCAGCAGCTGTTGTGGCTGAGCACCTGAAGGATAATTTGGAAAATATTTCGAGTAGATTTCCCCACCATTTAATAGTTCTGGATGGAGATTTTAATTTGCCGGATGTAGACTGGGAGACTCAAACGTTCATAACGGTGGCAGGGACAAAGAATCCAGTGAAATTTTTTTAAGTGCTTTATCTAAAAACTACCTTGAGCAGTTAAACAGAGAACCGACTCGTGGCGATAACATATTAGACCTTCTGGTGACAAACAGACCCGAACTATTTGAAACAGTTAACGCAGAACAGGGAATCAGCGATCATAAAGCGGTTACTGCATCGATGACTTCAGCCGTAAATAGAAATATTAAAAAAGGTAGGAAGATTTTTCTGTTTAGCAAAAGTGACAAAAAGCAGATTACAGAGAATCTGACGGCTCAACACAAAAGTTTTGTCTCAAGTACAGATAGTGTTGAGGATCAGTGGACAAAGTTCAAAACCATCGTACAATATGCGTTAGATGAGTATGTGCCAAGCAAGATCGTAAGAGATGGAAAAGGGCCACCGTGGTACAACAACCGAGTTAGAAAACTGCTGCGGAAGTAAAGTGAACTTCACAGCAAACATAAACATAGCCAAAGCCTTGCAGACAAACAAAAATTACGCGAAGCGAAATGCAGTGTGAGGAGGGCAATGCGAGAGGCGTTCAATGAATTCGAAAATAAAGTTCTATGTACTGACTTGGCAGAAAATCCTAAGAAATTTTGGTCTTATGTCAAAGCGGTAGGTGGATCAAAACAAAATGTCCAGACACTCTGTGACCAAAATGGTACTGAAACACAGGATGACAGACTAAAGGCCGAAATACTAAATGTCTTTTTCCAAAGCTGTTTCACAGAGGAAGACTGCACTGTAGTTCCTTCTCTAGATTGTCGCACAGATGACAAAATGGTAGATATCGAAATAGACGACAGAGGGATAGAGAAACAATTAAAATCGCTCAAAAGAGGAAAGGCCGCTGGACCTGATGGGATACCAGTTCGATTTTACACAGAGTACGCGAAGGAACTTGCCCCCTTCTTGCAGCGGTGTACCGTAGGTCTCTAGGAGAGCGTAGCGTTCCAAAGGATTGGAAAAGGGCACAGGTCATCCCCGTTTTCAAGAAGGGACGTCGAACAGATGTGCAGAACTATAGACCTCTATCTCTAACGTCTACCAGTTGTAGAATTTTGGAACACGTATTATGTTCGAGTATAATGACTTTTCTGGAGACTAGAAATCTACTCTGTAGGAATCAGCATGAGTTTCGAAAAAGACGATCGTGTGAAACCCAGCTCGCACTATTCGTCCACGAGACTCAGAGGGCCACAGACACGGGTTCCCAGGTAGATGTCGTGTTTCTTGACTTCCGCAAGGCGTTCGATACAGTTCCCCACAGTCGTTTAATGAACAAAGTAAGAGCAAATGGACTATCAGACAAATTGTGTGATTGGTTTGAAGAGTTTGTCATTTTCAATGGAGAGAAGTCTTCCGAAGTAAGAGTGATTTCAGGTGTGCCGCAGGGGAGTGTCGTAGGACCGTTGCTATTGACAATATACATAAATGACCTTGTGGATGACATCGGAAGTTCACTGAGGCTTTTTGCGGATGATGCTGTGGTATATCGAGAGGTTGTAACAATGTAAAATTGTACTGAAATGCAGGAGGATCTGCAGCGAATTGACGCATGGTGCAGGGAACGGCAATTGAATCTCAATGTAGACAAGTGTAATGTGCTGCGAATACAGAGAAAGAAAGATCCCTTATCATTTAGCTACAATATAGCAGCTGAGCAACTGGAAGCAGTTAATTCCATAAATTATCTGGGAGTACGCATTAGGAGTGATTTAAAATGGAATGATCCTGTAAAGTTGATCGTCGGTAAATCAGATGCCTGAGTGAGATTCATTGGAAGAATCCTAAGCAAATGCAATCCGAAAACAAAGGAAGTAGGTTACAGTACGCTTGTTCGCCCACTGCTTGAATACTGCTCAGCAGTGTGGGATCCGTACCAGATAGGGTTGATAGAAGAGATAGAGAAGATCCAACGGAGAGCAGCGCGCTTCGTTACAGGATCATTTAGTAATCGTGAATTCGTTACGGAGATGATAGATAAACTTCAGTGGAGGACTCTGCAGGAGAGACGCTCAGTAGCTCGGTACGGGCTTTTGTTGAAGTTTCGAGAACATACCTTCACCGAGGAGTCAAGCAGTATATTGCTCCCTCCTACGTATATCTCGCGACGAGACCATGAGGATAAAATCAGAGAGATTAGAGTCCACACAGAGGCATACCGACAATCCTTCTTTCCACGAACAATAGGAGACTGTAATAGAATGGATAACCGATAGAGGTAATCAAGGTACCCTCCGCCACGGACTGTCAGGTGGCTTGCGGAGTATAGATGTAGATGTAGATGTAGAAGAGGTTCATAACTTTCTGAACAGCATGGCGGCGAGCTGGTGTGACATGGGCATACAAAAACTGCCACAGCGCCTACAAAAATGCATCGACCGAAATGCTGATTATGTTGAAGTATAGCTAAATGTTCAAGCTGTAAACTGATGTAAACAACTGTAGAAATAAACAGGTCTATGTACTTATAAAAAAATAGGAGACCTTACTTTTGGGATTACCCTCATATTTATAAAGCATCTTCCGTGGCTATTCTGCGAATTGGATAGATACCGGTACGTTTGTGCATTTGTAGTTGTTGTAGCTTAAAAACAGCGTTTTGCTTATAATGTTGGTGTGGAAGTTACTGACCGTGTTTCGTCGCTCCTCGCTAGCGGCGGTTGGCGTCGAACGACTTCGGTTCACATATGCACTTGGCAGTTCTTGCAATTTTTCAGTATTTCTTGCGCTCCATTGTAAACATTTGACTTGTGTAGACTGAACTGAAGTTATGCGTGTTTCTCACTCGGCACAGTAACGGTGTTTGTGTCTGTTAGTTTGTTTTTGTTGACGTTGAGAGTGTTGCCAACATCTGAAACTATTTTTTCTTTTTTTTTTAGTTACTGTAAATGTCTTGTACGTTAGGTAGAGATCTGAGAAAAGATGGCGAGGTGGAATGCAAGATTTTTTTTCGAGGGGGTCGGAAGATGGGACTGAACGGTGATTATAAGACAGAATCTAGGAGGATATGGTAGTGGTAAATGGAGCTTGTGGTTATGTTTGAATATTTCGTGTTATATTAGGTGGTCAATCAGTTTAAACGGTGCGTGGGTTGCCAAGTTGGTCCTATCATTTATGAGTTGTTTCTTTTATGTGATGGTTTTTTGAATGTGATAGTTTTCTAGTAAGGTGAGGAGGTGTTTTTGTTGTTGTTTATCCTTATGATTTCCATGTCTGTGTCTCTGGCGGTAATTTCATGTTGGCGTTGCGCAAAAATTGAATTACTTGTTCTATACTTCCATGCTTCTACATTTGATACCAGATACAAAGAACAATATAAGAACATGGACGTAAAGAACAAATCATTTAACTTTTACAGAACACTTACTCCAACACCAACATAAAATTACCACCAGAGACACGGACATGGAAATCATAATGATCAACAACAACAAGAAACACCTCCTCACCTTACTAGAAAACTATTACTTTCCAAAGTATCATAAAAGAAAAGAAACAACTCATAAACGATACAACTGACTTGGCAAACCACACACTCTTTAAACTGATTGACCACCTAATATAGCAAATATACACATATAACCACAGGCTCTATTTACCACTGCCATATCCTTCCACATTCTGTCCTATAATCACCGTTCATACATATATATATATATATATATATATATATATATATATATATATATATATATATATATATATATATATATATATATACAGGGTGTCACCTAACGTTACCGTTGGATATATTTCGTAAACCACATCAAATACTGACGAACCGATTCCACAGACTGAACGTGAGGAGAGGGGCTGGTGTAATTGTTTAATACAAACCATACAAAAATGCACGGAAGTACGTTTTTTAACACAAACCTATGTTTTTTTAAAAATGGAACCACGTTAGTTTTGTTAGCACATCTGAACATATAAACAAATACGTAATCAGTACCGTTTGTTGCATTGTAAAATGTTAATTACACCCGGAGATATCCTATCCTAAAGTTGAAGCTTGAAACCTCCGACGTTCAGTTGCGTGTTGTA
Source organism: Schistocerca cancellata (assembly GCF_023864275.1). Taxonomy (NCBI): domain Eukaryota; kingdom Metazoa; phylum Arthropoda; class Insecta; order Orthoptera; family Acrididae; genus Schistocerca; species Schistocerca cancellata. Next base: position 489,135,268 of record NC_064634.1, read on the forward strand.
ACAAACACGGGCAACGGTCGGCGAGCAGCATCTGCAGGGACATGTTTACGATGACGACCGTGTTTACGAGTGTGGCTGTAGTGCACTGTTGTGGTTTGGTCTAGCTGTCGCAGTGTCCGCATGTAGCACTTGCTACTATTGTTATTCTGCATACGTCTCCGCACGCAGACCAACTGTAGTACACCGTCTTACCAGACGTCTGTGATAGTGTAGTGTTGTAGGAACTGTGACCATGGTGTATTCGAACTCTGAAAAGGCGGAGATGATACTCATCTATGGCGGGTGTCGACGAAATGCAGCTGAAGCCTGCAGGGTGTATGCAGAACGGTACCCGGACAGAGAGCATCCAACGTGCCGCACATTGCAAAACATCTACCGCCAACTGTATGCAACAGGTATGGTCGTAGCACGCAAACGGGTCCGTAACAGGCCCGTCACAGGAGAAGCGGGTGCAGTTGGTGTGTTAGCTTCTGTTGCCATGAACCCACACATGAGTACGCGGGACATTGCGAGAGCCGGTGGACTGAGTCAAAGTAGTGTCATGCGCATACTGCATCGTCACCGCTTTCACCCGTTTCATGTGTCGCTACATCAGCAATTACATGGTGATGACTTTAATCATCGAGTGCAATTCTGTCAATGGGCGTTAACAGAGAATGCGTTGCAGTTCTACCTGTTTACCGATGAAGCGGGTTTCACAAACCACGGGACAGTGAATCTACGGAACGTGCATTACTGGTCCGTGGACAATCCTCGCTGGTTCAGACAGGTAGAGCGACAGCGACTGTGGACTGTAAATGTATGGTGCGGAATCATTGGCGACCACCTCATTGGTCCTCACTTCATTGCAGGGGCCCAAACAGCTGCAACATACATCGCGTTTCTACAGAATGATCTGCCAACGTTGCTCGAAAATGTCCCACTGGAAACGCGTCGACGTATGTGGTATCAGCATGATGGTGCACCTGCACATTCGGCAATTAACACTAGGCTGACCCTTGACAGGATGTTCGACGGGCGTTTCATAGGACGTGGAGGACGCATAAATTGGCCAGCCCGTTCTCCTGATCTTACACCTCTGGACTTCTTTCTGTGGGGTACGTTAAAGGAGAATGTGTACCGTGATGTGCCTACAACCCCAGAGGATATGAAACAACGTATTGTGGCAGCCTGCGGCGACGTTACACCAGATGTACTGCGGCGTGTACGGCATTCATTACGCCAGAGATTGCAATTGTGTGCAGCAAATGATGGCCACCACATTGAACATCTATTGGCCTGACATGTCGGGACACACACTATTCCACTCCGTAATTGAAAACGGAAACCACGTGTATACGTGTACCTCACCGCTCATGGTAATGTACATGTGCGTCAGTGAAAAAGACCAATAAAAAGGTGTTAGCATGTGGACGTAATGTGCTGTTCCAGTCTCTTCTGTACCTAAGGTCCATCACCGTTCCCTATGGATCCCTACGTAATTCGGTGCTCTCCGATACACACGATCGAACAGCGGAGGAGTGGTACTCAAGCGTCAACTTTAGGTTACAATATCTCCGGATGTAATTAACATTTTACAATGCAACAGACGGCACTGATTACGTATTTGTTTATATGTTCAGATGTGCTAACAAAACTAACGGGGTTCCATTTAAAAAATACGTAGGTTTGTTAAAAAACATACTTCCGTGCATTTTTTTATGGTTTGTATTAAACAATTACACTAGCCCCTCTCCTCAAGTTCGGTCTATGGAATCGATTCGTCAGTATTTGATGTGGCTTACGAAATATATCTAGCGGTAATGTTAGGTGACTCACCCTGTATATAGTTTCCAAGGATGGCAACACTCTCAGCGTGAACGAAAACAAACGAACAGGCATAAACACTGTTATTGTACAGAGTGAGAAACACACGTAACTTCAGTTCAGTTTACAACAGTGAAGTGTATATAATGCAGCGCAAGAAGTACTGCAGAATGGCAAAAACTGCCGAGTGTATGTGTGAATCGAAGTCGTTCGACTCCAACAGTTGCTAGCAAGGAGGGAAGAAACAGAATACTGTATGTAAGGAAACAACGTAAGTAACTTCCACACCAACTTTATAAATAAAACGCTGTTTTTAACCGAAAACAACTAAAAATGTGCAAACGTATGTATCCAGTTCGCAGAATAGCCACGGAAGATGTTTTATAAATAAAAGCGAAACACATCTGGTCTAATTCTCTTTAATTAAATTGCAGTAAGCTCAAGGCGGAAAAAGAATTGTAACTGAATCTACATTTAACTTAGCAACACAAACATGGATGAATACAAAAGAATACATCAAAGACGTATGATTCTACAGGTGAGGGCGCTTTTTTTTTTTGCTTGTCTACTCTGAGACATCTCCAACAGTAGTCTGCAACCGTAGAACAGTTACACCGAACGTGATGTCTTCGTCCCATTGTTGATATGTCTTGGTGGAATCGTTCACCACACTCACCTTCCATTACACCGCAGTTTTCCGGAAGAAAATCTAAGTGCGAGAGGAGAAAGTGCATTTTAAGTGACATGTTGCAGTCTAAGCGATGATACTTGTCCAACAGATTGTTCATCAGCTCAACATAATTTGCAACTCTTCTGTTACCAAAGAAGCCATGTGCGACATATTTAATGGCTTCCCAAGCTTGTTCCTCATTGCCCCAGAGGAATAACACGAAGTTGAAGACTCCTACTTTCAATTTCGACTCAGTCAGCCGAGGAAATTTGTCTCTCAGTTATCTCGAGGCCGCGTTTGATATGTGAAGGCAGGAAAATAATTTTATTTCTATCTGCCAGCGGATTGCGCCGGCCATTCTTCTATCGGGGTCGCGGTGTTTCCCTTGGAGACTGTTTTCTTCTATAGTGCGCGGATCTATTGCTGCTGTCCAAACACACATAGGAAACAGCAGTACTTTCTTTTTTTGTTTTGGTTTTAGGGCGCTAAACTGCTATGGTCATTAGCGCCCGGTTCGGGACTTAAGAAACAGTAAAAAACCGAAAATGGAAACCAGCAGCAATGGGAACGAAAGTCATAAAATTGGATAAACTAAAAACAGAAGGAAGGCTTAAAAATCCTCTACAGAAAGGGGTTGGTTGTCCCCAAAAAACGCTTCAAATGACTGACGTCATTTCACTGGCACCAATAAACTCGAGAACGCGATCGGCTGAGCGCGTGTCATCTGCTAAAATCGACGATATATCAGGCGACAGCTGTAGACGGGAGCGTAACGGATTAAAATAGGGACACTCAATTAAAAGGTGTCTTACCGTCCACAGCTGAGAGCAGTGGGGACAGAGTGGGGGAGGATCGCCGCTTAAAAGATGTCGATGGCTAAAAAGACAGTGCCCTATCCGGAGTCTAGTTAAAATTACCTCCTCCCGACGACGCGTTCGGGAGGAAGAGGTCCAGGCACAAGGAAGAGCTTTCACGTCCCGCAATTTATTATGGGGAAGTGTCGACTAATGTGCGTGCCATACAAGAACAACACGACGACATAAAACGCTTCGTATATCGGCGAAGGGACTCGATTGAATAGCTGGCCGAAGAAGAGAGACTGCAGCCTTGGCTGCTATATCGGCCGCCTCATTGCCACAGATACCAACGTGTCCCGGGAGCCAGAGGAACGCCACCGAGACGCCCCCCAGGTGGAGCAAGCGCAGACAGTCCTGAATCCGGTGGACCAGAGGGTGCACAGGGTAAAGAGCTTGGAGACTGAGCAGAGAGCTGAGAGAATCTGAGCAGATAACGTACTGGAGAACGGATGTAGTGGACAGCCTGGAGAACAGCGTAAAGCTCCGCAGTATAAACCGAACACTGGTCGGGAAACCGAAATTGATTGGGGGTGTCGCCAACAATATAGGCACTCCCTACACCTAACGATGTTTTCGAGCCATCGGTGTAAATAAATGTGGCTTCCTTCATTTGTGCACATAGAGCAGCAAATACCCGACGATAGGCAAGTGAAGGGGTACCATCCTTCGGAAATCGACAAATGTCACGGAGCAGGCAGATCCGGGGCCGGAGCCAAGGCGGTGCTGTACCCCAAGTTGTCAAAAAGGTTTTAGGAAAGCGGAAGGAAAGAGAACGGAGCAGTTGACGGAAGTGGAATCCCGGTGGTAGTAGGGAGGAGGGGCGGCCTGCGTACCCCACATCAAAGGAGGCGTCGAAAAATATGTCATGGGCTGGATTAGCAGGCATGGAAGACAGACGGCTAGCATAACGACTAAGAAGGACTGCTCGCCGATTGGACAGCGGAGGTTCAGCAGTCTCAGCATAAAGGCTTTCCACAGGGCTGGTGTAAAAAGCTCCAGTCACTGAACGTAATCCACGGTGGTGGATAGAGTCGAGACGCCGAAAAATAGACGGCCGAGAAGAGGAGTAGACTATGCTTCCATAGTCCAATTTAGAGCGCACTAAGGCGCGATAGAGGCGGAGAAGGACAACTCGGTCTGCTCCCCAGGAGGTACCATTCAGGACACGGAAGGTGTTGAGCGATCGCAGACAGCGAGGACCAGCGCAGTTTTCTGTCAAACATAAGACCCAAGAATTTAGCGACGTCCGAAAACGGAAGGTTGACAGGTCATAGATGTAAGGAGGGTGGAAGAAACTCCTTACGTCGCCAAAAATTAACACAAACGGTCTTACTGGGAGAAAAACGGAAGCCGGTTTCGATGCTCCAAGAGTGGAGGCGATCGAGACATCCTTGAAGACGTCGTTCAAGAAGGCTGGTCCGTTGAGAGCTGTAGTAGATCGCAAAATCGTCCACAAAGAGGGAGCCCGAGACATCAGGAAGGAGACAATCCATAATTGGATTTATGGCAATGGCAAACAGTACAACACTCAGCACGGAGCCCTGGGGTACCCCGTTTTCTTTGGAGAAAGTACGGGAGAGAGTAGTGTTCACCCGCACCCTAAATATGCGCTCTGCCATAAATTCGCGAAGAAAAAGGGGCAGCCGACCTCGAAAGCCCCAAGAGAATAGTGTGCGGAGGATGCCTGTCCTCCAACAGGTATCGTATGCTCTCTCCAGATCAAAAAATATTGCTACTGTTTGGCGTTTCCGGAGAAAATTGTTCACGATGTAAGTGGAGAGAGCAACAAGATGGTCAACTGCAGAACGATGCTTTCGGAATCCGCATTGGGCAGGTGTTAAAAGACTGCGGGACTCCAGCCACCAAGCTAAACGGTAATTCACCAAACGCTCCAAAACCTTACAGACACTACTCGTGAGAGAAATGGGGCGATAGCTAGAGGGGAGATGTTTGTCCTTTCCAGGTTTCGGAACAGGAACGACGATAGCTTCCCTCCATCGTCTGGGAAAAGCACTGTCGGTCCAAATTCGATTATAAAGGCGAAGTAGGTAACGCAGACTGTGTGTTGATAAATGCAGCAACATTTGGACGTGGATACCATCCGGTCCTGGGGCGGAGGAGCGAGAAGAAGAGAGTGCATGTTGGAGTTCCCGCATGGAGAAAACAGCATTGTAGCTTTCGCGATTTTGAGAGGAGAAAGCAAGATGTCGCACTTTCGCTGCACGTTTCTCCGGGAGAAACGCTGGCGGGTAATTTGAAGAGCTCGAAATCTCAGCAAAGTGCTGACCCAATGAGTTAGAAATTGCGACGGGGTCCACTAATGTATCATGCGCGACAGTGAGCCCAGAGACCGGGGAGAAACTAGGCGCGCCTGGGAACCGTCGAAGCCGACTCCAAACTTCCGAGGAAGGAGTGAAGGTGTTAAATGAGCTAATAAAGAATTTCCAGCTGGCCTTCTTGCTATCGCGGATGACACGACGGCATCGCGCACGGAACTGCTTATAGCGGATACAGTTGGCCAAAGTAGGATGGTGGCGGAAAACGCGAAGAGCACGTCGCCGCTTACGTATTGCGACACGGCATGCCTCGTTCCATCAAGGAACTGGGAGGCGCCGGGGCAATTCGGAGGTGCGAGGTATTGAACGTTCCGCAGCTGTAAGAATAACGTCGGTAACGTGTGTGACCTCATCGTCAACGCTGGGAAAGTGACGGTCATCGAATGTCGCTAGAGACGAAAAAAGTGTCCAATCGGCTTGGGCAAACTTCCAGCGTCGCGGGCGCATATATGACCGTTGGGGCTGCAGTCTAAGGACACATGGAAAGTGGTCACTCGAGTGTGTATCATCAAGGGCGAACCATTCGAAGCGCCGAGCTAGCGGAACAGTACCGACCGCAAGGTCCAAATGAGATAAATTTGTCGTGGAGGCAGACAAAAATGTAGGGACCCCAGCAGTACTTTCTGTATCTCAGCTGCACGCTCTACAATACAGCAATCTGTACAGATCTGCCAGTCGTGGTCCTTGTTTTTAATTGCTTCAAGAAGTAATTTAATGTTGGAATATGTTCCCTTCATATGCTCTACAGTAACTGAAGGCATACAATTCCCACTACGTAACAACAAAGCTTTTAAACGAAGCTTTGATGGTCTATGAATAGCATTCAGTCCTCTGATTACTGCACCACATTCAAAGCCGCCATCAAACAGTTCGTGTCGCAGTAGAAATTACATTTTTCTTTATTTTGAAACATTGAATGGAATCTTTCTCCTGTGTCCTGCATATTGACTGTTAGTATGTAGTTCGTAGAAGGCTACACTGTTTCAGCCTAGAATATGAAGGTCAGTTTTGTTTTCTGATAGACCTAGGACTTAAATTAATCACTTAGATCACTATGGGTTAGTCTGTGAAGCTCACTTATTGCTTCACCTGCGAAACCAGGATTCTGTGATGTTGAGGTAAAAGGCGTTGGATGAGATGATTGCTCCGTTTTGGCTTCAATGACAGCTGCCTCCAAACTGTAATACCTGTTGGATTTGGTACAGACAGAGATGATTCCCATGTGGAACTGGGCGGGACGCTGGAGTATGTGATGATCAACTTCTTCTTTCTTGACACAGGTTCGTGAATTGCAGGCAGAAATAGTAGTTATCTACATGCGTAAGGGACTCCCTCCAAATTATACAGATGGCAAACACCCAGTTTTATTGATTCCTGCAAGAAACTTTGCCAAACAGGAATTTCAGGGAACATGAGGTTTCTACTCTTCGTCTTTGCCACGTAACTTCACACCAAAGTATTGTTGGAGGTTATCTTAAGTGGTGAAGTAATATGACACATCCGGCTAGCAAATGTCCCATTTCCACAGATGTAACAGAAATGGTCAGGATTGTTTACACATTTACGTGACATTATGGCTGTTTGAGCTGAGTCTGCTCATGAATTCAAACTGAAAAACAAAAGGACATGTTAATTTCACTACAAGCAACGTGTAAACATACAATGAAATGAAACAAGTTATATGTAATGAACTAAATAAGATGTAAATTGGTATTTGAACGCAATAAAGTGACCCACACTTACCTATTTTAAGAACACACTTGTGTGTCGTACCCCGAAATAAGAGCTAACTAAGCGTTTTAAACGCCATATTCGTTTTTCACAGTCCAAAGTATAGAAGAAATAGCTGTTTTCAGCTCTGTCACATTTTCATTGTTGACCTGTGTAGCTGAAGCTTCATGAGTACACTTCGTAATTATGGTAGTTGGGTTAATTAAAGGAAGGACGGCGGCTTGGGACTTAACATCCCGTCTACAGCGAGGTCATTAACGACGGTGCTCTATCTTGGATTGCGGAAGAGTGAGTAATGAGATCAGTGGTGCCATTTCAAAGGATGTTGCGTTTTGTCTATCGGGAGATCTTGAATTGCACTCGGAGATTGTTCGAGAGACCGCATTCTCAACTTCCCGAACCTGGATGCACTGAAGTTCTAAAATCGACCCAGGTGCAAATGGTCAAAAAAGGGGTCTAAATTGAGTCCCCTGACAGTGCTATATCCAATGGTTAGTAAGCCCTGAGAACCTATTCGCCTGTACTACGCGGGACTTGGAGAGCACAAACGTGCAAGAGTGTTAAAATTTTAACTCCCGTGGAACTTGTGGGATTTCGAGGGAATAAACAACTCATACTTCAACGTAACATCTGCTCCACTTTGAATGAAATAATCCAAATTAAACTCCATTAAATAAGCGGAGTAAAGGGCATACACTGCACCAATCACCATTCTACAAGTCAGTGGAGCACAAGTACAGGGAGGCTGGGGAGGGGGTGGACAAAAATGTGTAAACAACAAAGGCACAACACGTTAGCATGCCTAATACGTTGCAGAAAAGGCGTTGGCATTCAGAACAGCTTTCAATAGGCTCAGAATGGATCGACACAGGTCCTGCGTGGTTTTCAAGGAAATCTTATACCATTCTTCCTGAAAAATAGTGGCAAGTTCAGGTGACGATAGTGAAGGTGAACAGCGACACTCACCCTTCTCTCCAAAGTAGACCAAATAGGGTCAATAATATTGAGATCTGGTGACTGGTGCCCAGGAGAGATGTGACAATAATCCTCATGCTCACAACCAGCCCTGGATGAAGCGAGCTGTGTGAACAGGGCTCCTGTCATCTTGGAACACAGAATCGTCATTGAGTGACGAACATTGTACCATGGAATGGAACTGATCGGCCGAAATAGTCATATAACCTTGGCAGTAGTGCGACCTTGCAGGGTAACCATGGGGCCCACCGAACACCACGATATGGCTGCCCAAATCATCACGAACTTCCGCCATGTCTCACTCTTGGGGCGTAAATGCGGCCAGAAATTGTAAACAGTGTGGGACAAGACTCGTCTGGTTAAATGACTCTACCATTGCTCTATAGTCCAGGATTTGTGGGTTCGACACCCAGGAGCACCCTTCATGTTGTTTTGGTTCTAACAGACTTCGCGAGTGCTACTTTCAGTTCTGCATGTGTCGTCCTCTTATTCAGATGTCTTCAACGACCGCCCGCGACAGACACTCTACGCACAATTTCGTCCGAGTTGTGACTTAGGGGATGATGTTTTTCCGCTTGCCCTGCATGCGGTATAAATCTTGTATACGGCGCCTCTTGAAACACCAAACACTTCCGCTTTCTCGGTTAAGAAAGCAGACACCATGGGAGCACCAACAATTTGCCCACGTTCGAAGTCACTTATTTCCTACATAGCGCACTCACGACTACACAGAACGCTGTTCTGCCCACGACTGACACTTGCTGATGTACTGAGGACATCAAACAGGTGCCGTTAGTTGTCAAATACAACAGCGCAACCTACGGACATGACTATCGTCTGTACTTACGTTGAAGCATACAGTTCTCGCGGTGTTTCCATATTTTTCTTCCCCCTCCCCACCCCGTCTCCCCCCTACTTTCGCGAAATGTCCATACATTTTGAAATCATTGTGTTCCCTAATATCTTCTCGAAGCTTGAGTTCAATTAATACAATTTAATATAAGCCCTGGGCTCGCGCATCAGTCCGATATCGCGCTGCTACTACCGTCGCAGGTTCGAATCCTGCCTCGGGCATGGATGTGTGTGATGTTCTTAGGTTTAAGTACTTCTAAGTCTAGCGGACTGATGTCCTCTGATAAGTCCCATAGTGCTTAGATCCATTTGAGCCTGGGCTGGCGCATAGCTCTGGCATGGATACAGTCCCAACAAGAAGGATCATATAACGTTATTAGAATGCATTTCGTTTCCTTCAGTCGAGCCGGAAAAGTATTTTTGACTGCCAGCAGATTGCAGCTTCAGTGTCATGGCGCACGCTGTAGAGGACGAGCGGCTGTAGTTCGACCAGCCGCGTAACAAAAGGTGTGACTTTTACACGTGAGAGCCTTCTGCAGAGAAATACACTCTGTTGTTGTTGTTGTTGTGGTCTTCAGTCCTGAGACTGGTTTGATGCAGCTCTCCATGCTACTCTATCCTGTGCAAGTTTCTTCATCTCCCAGTACCTACTGCAACCTACATCCTTCTGAATCTGCTTAGTGTATTCATCTCTTGGTCTCCCCCTACGATTTTTACCCTCCACGCTGCCCTCCAATACTAAATTGGTGATCCCTTCATGCCTCAGAACATGTCCTACCAACCGATCCCTTCTTCTGGTCAAGTTGTGCCACAAACTTCTCTTCTCCCCAATCCTATTCAATACTTCCTCATTAGTTATGTGATCTACCCATCTAATCTTCAGCATTCTTCTGTAGCACCACATTTCGAAAGCTTCTATTCTCTTCTTGTCCAAACTATTTACCGTCCATGTTTCACTTCCATACAAGGCTACACTCCATACAAATACTTTGAGAAATGACTTTCTGACACTTAAATCTATACTCGATGTTAACAAATTTCTCTTCTTCAGAAAATCTTTCCTTGCCATTGCCAGTCTACATTTTATATCCTCTCTACTTCGACCATAAGAAAAAAATACGATGCACCACGAAGGAATTATCCGAATGGGATGGGAATCGGTAGATGTGATGCGCATGTACATACAAAAACAAGACGATTTATTCAAGAAAAAGAGCTTCAGAACCCGAGCAAGTCAATAGCGCGTTGGTTCACCTCCAGCCCTTATGCAAGCAGTTATTCGGCTTTGACTGATAGAGTTCATTCCTTCTCAGGAATGTCAATATTCAGTCCAATTGGAGCGTTAGATCGTCAAAATCCCGAGCGGGTTGGAGGGTCATTGTCATAATGCTCCAAGCGTTCTCAATTGGCGTGAGATCCGACCAAGGTAGGGCCTGACAAGCACAGTAGAATTTCTCACGGTGTGTGGGCGGGCACTATCTTGCTGAAATGTTAACCCAGGATGGATTGAAATGGAGGGCAACAAAACGGGGCGTAGAATATCGTCGACGTACCGCTATGCTGTAAGGGTGCCGCGGCTGACAACCAAAGGTGTCCTGCTATGAAATGAAATGACACCCTAAACCATCAATCCCGGTTGTCGTGTGGTATGGCGGATGGCAGTGAGATCTGTGTCCCACCGCTGTCTGGGACATCTCCAGATACTTCTTAGGCCTGAAATCTCATTGACTCGAGTAAAATTATCTCCAGTAATAACTTCAGCTTGGAACTGACAGCCGATGACCAGCATAGACGTCTGTGCAGGCGCCCTGGACACCGATGGGATACCAACTTGACTGTCGCCAGCCATACAGCCTGACAACCAGGACTGATGTTCTGAAGGTCATTTCGTTTCATAGCAGGACACCTTTGGTTGTCATCCGCTGCGCCCTTACTGCATAGCGGTACGTCGATAATATTCTAAGCCCCATTTTGTTGTCCTCCTGCGCTTACACTTCAGCAAGATAATGCCCATTCGCATATGGTGAGAGTCTCTACTGCTTGTCTTCCTGCTTGCTTAACCCTGCCTTGATCTACTAAGTCGCCGGATCTCTCACCAAAGAGAATTTTTGGAGAAATATGGACAGGGCCCTCCAACCATCTCAGGATTCTGCCCATCTAACGCGCCAATTGGGCATAATTTGGTACGATATCCCTCAGGAGGACATCGAACAATTCTATCAATCAATGCCAAGCCGAATAACTGCTTGCATAAGGGCCACAGGTGGACCAACCCGTTATTGATGGTTGGCTGTTTGCCAGATTCGGGGGAGGGGGACTAAACCCTGAGGTCATTGGTTACATTGGATTGGGGAAGGATGGGGAAGGAAGTCGGCCCTGACCTTTCAAAGGAATCATCCCGGCATTTGCCTGAAGCGACTTCGGGAAATCAGGGAAAACCTAAATCAGGACGGCCAGATGCGGGTTTGAACTGTCGTCCTGCCGCATGCCAGTCCAGTGTACTAACCACCATGCTACCTCGCTCGGTCGCGTTATTGACTTCCTCAATTCTTGAAGCTCTTTCTCCTGCATAAATCATCCAATTTCCCTGAAATCGTGATCATTTGTTTGTTTGTACATGCCCACCACATGTACAGATTTCCATCCCATTTGGATAATTTGATGGTGGCGCGTTTGTTATGTGTTAAATTTTTCTGTCTGTAATTTCAGCCATCACTTGTAGACAGTTTGATCTCAAACCAGCAGTGATTATTAAAATTCTGATAATACGCCCACGTCCTTAGAAATTAAATCAAATATTAACCGGCGCAGTTACTAGAACATATCCCAACATTCATCCCATGTGCTTCATGGAAATCGGGGGAAGCCTGAATGTGGATGATTGAAGGGGTGCTCGAATCGCCGTCCATTTGGATTTGAGTCCAGTGTTTCTGGCCCTGTCTGCGTCAGCTGGAGGAGCCTGTGGGAACCCGCGCGTCGGCCTGCCGGCGCTACCTGGCCGGCTGGTTTCACTCCCTCTCCTCTTCCCCCCCCCCCCCCCCGCCCCCTCCCAGGTTCCCTCGCAGCATTCCGGCGGCTATTCGGTTAATTACACAAATTAACTCATCACGGCCGATGCCCGCCCCCCGATACGTCGCGACAAATTTACGCAAATTAGCTGTCCGGAGGCGCGAAGAGGTCACCGCCCCATTATCGCCCAATTACCATCAACAAGCAGCAAAGACGCGCCGCTGTCCGAGCTCTGGACGGTAACCGATAACCGGCCCAACATGCTGAGCTAGCCGGATAGCGGGAGGCCCGAGCTGCGGGCGAAGTTCGTCTGCGCTCCATTGCAATCAGCTGCTTGTCTGAATCCTACGAAACCCAATTGGGGTGCTATCGGGCGCCAGCTCCGCGCCCACAAACCAACCGGCCATACATTACTGGAAGTCGGTGACATGTGCGTAGTCATCTCGTTCCACAAACCTGTGGAAGCCTGTCAAGAACGTGTCAAAGCCACTGTACGCTGAATCACTGCTGAAGTACGTTCCACAAGCGGACCACCACACGTTTAAGTAGGTGGTCATAATGTTTTGGCTCATCAGTGTATATCCTTTCTATCCAATATATTTCAAAATACCGCGCGTGTAAGTACGATTTTCCAGGCGCTGATATCTCGGATTATATTCGCCACAGAGATAAGGGGTCGACCGTTTTGGGTAGCACTTGGTCCAACGACCATTTGGACGTGGGGCGGTCGAAAAGTTTCTAGCCCGAGATAGTTACCATACTGTCTCGCACATGTCCGCAGCTTGTGGTGTAGTGGATAGCGTTGCTGCCTCTGGAACATGGGTTCCCGAGTTCGAGTCCCGGACGGGATGGGGATTTACTCTGCCCAGGGACTGGGTGTTTGTGTTATCATCATATCATCATCATCATCATATCATCATATCATCATCATATCATCATATCATCATCATATCATCATATCATCATCATATCATATCATCATCATATCATATCATCATCATATCATATCATCATCATATCATATCATCATCATCATATCATAATCATCATATCATAATCATCATATCATAATCATCATATCATAATCATCATATCATAATCATCATCATTCATGGCACTGGCTATATCGGATTGTGAAAAAAAAATTGGACTGTGTAAAAATTGGGACTTCGTACGGGGGATGATGACCGCGCAGTTGAGCGCCCCACAAACCGAACATCATCATCACTGTCTCGCAAAAACAAACCACCTGCTTTTATGGTGACCCTTTGTGGATGTGCAAGTCAAATTTCGCGTCTCCAGCTTCGTTAGTTTTGTCGCCAGCATGCGTTGCATTCTGTATTGTAAGCAAAATGACGAATATCGAGAGAATCAACAACCGTGCTGTGATTGAATATCTTCACTTGAAGGGAATGATGCCCAAGGAAATTGCAGATGCGGAACACACTTACGGACAGTGCTCCGTCTTATGAAACAGTGAAAAACTGGATGACCGACTTCAAGTGGAAGTTGCGCAAAGGAGCGGAGGGCATGTCACAGTTGCCACTGATGAAACACTGACTGCAATTCACCATACGATTTTGTAGGATCGTCGAAGAACGTTGCAGCACATCGAAACCACATTTGGAATCTCCCATGGGCGTGCTCATGAGATTGTTGCGGATATTTTGGGAATGCGGAAAGTTTCATTTCGATGGGTCCTGAAAGATTTTAATGCAGATGAGAGACGGGAGCGTGTGCAGTCTTGTGAAGATATCGTTCGCCAATTTGAAGCGGATGAAGATGGCTTTCTTGCAAGGTATGTGACAATGGACGAAACGTGGGTTTACCATTTTGGTCCTGAGACAAAACAACAGTCAGAACAATGGAAATATACTTCATCCCCTATCCCAAAAAAATTCCAGGCGCAAAATCAGCCGGTAAGGTGATGGCATCGGTCTTCTGGGATGCAGAAGGCGTAATTATGGTGGATTACTTGCAAAAGGGCGTAACTACCAATGCATCATACTACTGCACCCTTGTGCGCCGTTTGAGAGAAGAGATAAAGAAAAAAAGACGCGGAAAATTGGCACGCGGAGTTCTTTTGCACGTCATCAACCATATTCTCCAGATTTGGCTCCACCAGACTTTTTTCTTTTCCTATCCGAAAAAGAGATCTCAAAGGACGACGATTTGACAATGATGATGCAGAGTTTGACGCTGTGACAGTTTGGTTGGACTCGAAATCGAAGATCTTTTATTTGAATGGTTTTCAGACGTTATTTGAGGGTGACCGCAAGTGTATTAGTGTACACGAGTATTGTACTGAAAAATAAATTGGTATTATGAAATGTCTGCCATTAGACACATTCTCCAGACACTTGCCTCTTAGGCAGCATATAAAAGTACCATTTGTTCGTCGGTGGTTCCTGAGTAAACCCCGAAAACTATGATTTTTCCGTATGCAGTGTACCAATTGTTGGAATGGCCACGTATATAATTACCGTTCGCAGCAAATCTTCGAAATTTATACCTGATACTAAAATGATGTTCTGGAGTAACTTGAAACTTTTTTTGATATCATTACCCGTTGCCGAGATGCAGGGATTGAAAGTTATCGTACCTACTCACGTAAAATAAGCACGCAATATGCGATAGGAGGCGTGTCGTTTTAACTGACGTAGTGAATACGTGGTAAGCGTTCTGGCGGTCATTTCAAGGCTTTTGAGGTCACGAGACTATGTTTTTATCAGCATTTTTTCAACCTATAACAATGTCGTGCTGTCTGTGTCCAATGGCCACTTCATAGCTATACAAAAATGCCCAAAGTGGTACTGCCGTGACAGAGAATGAGCTAGAATGGGTCTTTAAAATGGATAAAGGAACTTAAAAATGACTGCCAAGAACAATGTAAAATTGGAAAGACTTCAAATTCAGTTAAATACTTCTTATAACGTTTTTACTCTTTTAAGATACAAATCATAAGCTGGGGGTTGTCGATGAATTGCAATTAATGAGTCTTTTAGGGAGTAACGTATTTGTGTTCCGACAGGAGCGCTTTTCTGCTGGTGTAAAACATGTTAGAATTCTGGCGGAGCCTCTCTGATTTAGGTTTTTGGCGGTTATCTACAGTCTAGATCATTCAACATAAAATACTTGGATGGTTTCCTCAAAAACAGCACTCTGAGCTTCCCTTCCTCTCCACTGCCTTCGCATATGGACGATAACAAGATAATAAGGCCGAAAAAAGCTGAGAACGCTGTGGACAAAGAAGTGGCTAATGCAAAGAAAGAAATTCACCTATGCTCTGTTACGTAAGAACCTGGGAGCAGATGAATTTAAATAACACTCTGAGATTTCCTACCTCTCCTCTGCCCTCGCACATGGACGATAAGAACGTAGCAAGGCCGAAACAAAGCTGAGAGACCGCTGTGGACAAAGAAGTGGCTAATGCAAATAAAGAAATTCGCCTACTGTCTGTTCAACTACGCGATGCGCCTCCATTTTGGAATGGTGGGGTCAGTAGGTAATTGCCGGCGCCCCGGCAAACGTTGACACGCATCGCGTAGTTGAACGGGGACTACGGTCCCACGCTTCCCGGATCACCTCATCTAGGGAAGTATCTTCCAAGTGTGTGCCACAGTCAACATCCTAGGCGATCGAAACTATTTCGTCGGCTGTCTCCTGTGATTTAAAGTAACAGTCAATGCACAATCGTTCGTGAAGCTGACGGGGTTAACATCGATAGACAATACCCTGCCACGCATCCAATCACATAAACAAAATCTGTCAAGCCTTCTCATAGAAGTAGCAGTAAGATAAGTAAATTTGATAAGAGTCGGATATTTACAGATCCAAATGTTTTGCTGTTTCAAGGAACGAACTAAATCTTGCAATTTCCGACGAATATTAAAACTGGGAGACTGATCTACAGCACCATTTAAGATCACCACCAAATAAAACACTATGCAGACTTTTCCATATCAAATAAACCACCTCTTTCTTACAAATCGGAAATGGTCGAAAGCGCATCCGATACCGGACGGTGCATAAAGAAGAATTTAATTCAGGTGAAGGAAAGTACATCCTATTCCTCCGCCATTATAAAGAACGTCGTTGTCTTCAAGGGGAGTGAGGTCTCTAAAAAAGAAGGCACTCCCTCTGGAACATTCAGGAGCCACATTAAACACATTTCAAAAGCCAGGGAGTGAAAAACGAGTAATTTGAACTTCTTTTAGCAATACGACATCTGCACAGAAATCATACACTGACGCAGCGAAGCGAGCCGGAGGTCCGATTCCAACCAATTAACATTTAAAGAAAGAAACAGATAAGCCTGTGTACTTTAACAAAAAAAATCTATTAGCTGACCAACTTAATTATGTCATCAGTGTGTAACAAGATTCAATGCTCAGACCAGTGGCGAGTCAGAGCGCGGTGGGCTTGCGAACCCGCCTCTGGAATCTTTACGTTTCTTCTTTTTATGAGCCACTGCACGCTCAAGGTGGATGCGTTGTTTATAGCGAGCACGAGACAATACAGTACGTGCTGTCAGGGACGTGGGAGGTTCTTGTATAACAAGGAACCTCAGAGGTCCATCCCGCAGGATGGGATTCTTGGAGTTCAGATCGAGACACGAGAGGGGGGTCAGGCAACTCAACTTCTGGATGGACAGGTAGGACTTTCCGACCACCAATCACCTCCACGGCAGTAACAACGGTAAGTCGTTCCGAAGTCACATGAATAGTTGACATCAAGGGAACACGTACGTTTGGGGGCACCTCGGATTGTTGCTGTTGAATCGTTGCAGCACCTGAAGGCTCAACGAATTCCTTATCCTTGAGCTCTCGCACCACGGACTCCATCAGGAATGCAGGACTCAGCACTACAAGATACATAAACAGACAAAATTACTTCAGGGAGGGGCGGGTGAGGAGCAGACATATGCCACTACTCACCATCCTGCGTGCGACGTCTCTCATGTTGCACTGTGAATACTGCCGACCTGGCAATAACAATTTCAGAGCCATGCTGTGAGGGTAAAGGCGTAAATTCGGGAGCAGTAAACTCTGCGTACATCTGTTGTTCCACCGCAACAGGAGAAGACGTGGCACCACCACCGTTATCTGTAGAAACGTGAAGCTAACTTCGATTTTGAGAAATGGAGGGGACCGATGACAATATGATTGTCCTGCTCATGTGACTTGCTGTTCTTCTCCATGCCACAAACATGACTGCACCTCAAATTCTGTTGTGTCCTGGATTTTGGCGGGGATCTTGATACGATCAAAGTTATAACACCCACGAATACCTAGTATGTATTGGGACACTCGGGATGATCCCTACCATTGTAATTTCTCTCACAAGCTAGGACTGACGATTCAGAACAAGCCTGATCCTTTCTGTTTTCACCATTAATGCATACATGCTTATTAGCTACATTGAAGAGCCAAAGAAACTGGTACACCTGCCTAATATCGTGCAGGGCCCCCGCGAGCACGCAGAAGTGCCGCAACACGACGCTGCATGGACTCGACTAATGTCTGAAGTACTGCTGGAAGGAGTTGTCACCATGAATACTGCACGGCTGTCCATAAATCCGTCAGAGTACGAGAGAGGGGGGGGGGGGGGAGGGAAATCTCTTCTGGGTAGCACACTGCAAAGCATTCCACATATGGTGAGTTTGGTGGCAAGTGGAAGTGTTTAAACTCAAAATAGTGTTCCGGGAATTACGTTGAAGCAATTCTGGACGTGTGGGGTGTCGCATTGTCCTGGTGGAATTTTCCAGGTGATCAGAAAGAATGCTTATGTGCGTGTCACCTGTCAGAGTCGTATCTAGACGCATCTGCCGTCTCATATCACTCCAACAACACACGTCTCACACCATTACGTATCCTCGAGCAGCTTGAACAGTTCCCTGCTGACATGCAGGGTCCATGCATTCACGAGGTTGTCTCCATACCCGTACACGTCCATCCGCTCGATTCGATTTGAAACTCATCCGACCAGGAAACATGTTTACAATCACCAACAGTCAAGTGTCGGTGTTGACGAGCCCTGGCGAGGCGTAAAGCTTTTTGTCGTATCAAAGGTACACTAGTGAGTCTTGGGCTCCGAAAGCCCATATCCGTGATGTTTCGTTGAATGATTCGCATGCTGACACTTGGTGGCCCAGCACTGAAATCTGCACCAATCTGCGGAAGGGTTGCACTTCTGTCACGTTGAACGGTTCTCTTCAGTCGTCGTTGGTCCTGTTCTTACAGATCTTTTTCCGGCCGCAGCTATGTCGGAGATTTGATGTTTTACTGGATACTTGATATTCATGGTACACTCGTGAAATGGTCGTACGGGAAAATCCCCACTTCATCACTACCTCGGAGATGTTGTGTCCCTTCGCTCGTGCACCGACTACACCACCACGTCGAAACTCAAATCTTGATAACCTGCCATTACAGCAGCAGTGACCGATCCAACAACTGTGCCACACACTTGTTGGCTTATATAGGCGTATTCTGGCCGTTTATGTAACCCTGTATTTGAATACGCATGACTATACCAGCTTCTTCGGCGCTTCAGTGTATAGAGGGGTTAATTTTTCGTTTGGTGTTACTTATTTTCAGTGTTGCTGGTTGCTAGGTGAGGTCCAGGAGATGTGTTCATTCGTTCCCTATATTACAAATGTGGGATTTCCGGCGTTTTCTCATCCACAATTAATACAACGCTTCACTTGCACTTTATTGTGAGGTCAATACGTGCAGGTGAAGTGCTGTAATAAATGGGGCTATAAGAAATTAAGCATCTGGAGTGTGGGTACCGAATGAACACATCTCTACGACTACACACACACACACACACACACACACACACACACATACACACAGAGAGAGAGAGAGAGAGAGAGTTGCGACTTTGGAAATCGTAAATAATATCAAACGATAATTTAACCTCACGAAACTTTATGCTATAAAAGTTGTTTCGAATCTGCAAGAGAAGAGAAAAATACACTCCTGGAAATTGAAATAAGAACACCGTGAATTCATTGTCCCAGGAAGGGGAAACTTTATTGACACATTCCTGGGGTCAGATACATCACATGATCACACTGACAGAACCACAGGCACATAGACACAGGCAACAGAGCATGCACAATGTCGGCACTAGTACAGTGTATATCCACCTTTCGCAGCAATGCAGGCTGCTATTCTCCCATGGAGACGATCGTAGAGATGCTGAATGTAGTCCTGTGGAACGGCTTGCCATGCCATTTCCACCTGGCGCCTCAGTTGGGCCAGCGTTCGTGCTGGACGTGCAGACCGCGTGAGACGACGCTTCATCCAGTCCCAAACATGCTCAATGGGGGACAGATCCGGAGATCTTGCTGGCCAGGGTAGTTGACTTACACCTTCTAGAGCACGTTGGGTGGCACGGGATACATGCGGACGTGCATTGTCCTGTTGGAACAGCAAGTTCCCTTGCCGGTCTAGGAATGGTAGAACGATGGGTTCGATGACGGTTTGGATGTACCGTGCACTATTCAGTGTCCCCTCGACGATCACCAGTGGTGTACGACCAGTGTAGGAGATCGCTCCCCACACCATGATGCCGGGTGTTGGCCCTGTGTGCCTCGGTCGTATGCAGTCCTGATTGTGGCGCTCACCTGCACGGCGCCAAACACGCATACGACCATCATTGGCACCGAGGCAGAAGCGACTCTCATCGCTGAAGACGACACGTCTCCATTCATCCCTCCATTCACGCCTGTCGCGACACCACTGGAGGCGGGCTGCACGATGTTGGGGCGTGAGCGGAAGACGGCCTAACGGTGTGCGGGACCGTAGCCCAGCTTCATGGAGACGGTTGCGAATGGTCCTCGCCGATACCCCAGGAGCAACAGTGTCCCTAATTTGCTGGGAAGTGGCGGTGCGGTCCCCTACGGCACTGCGTAGGATCCTACGGTCTTGGCTGCGATGGAGCTCCGTATGCCACGGCAAAGTGGCTGACACTGACGGCGGCGGTGCACAAATGCTGCGCAGCTAGCGCCATTCGACGGCCAACACCGCGGTTCCTGGTGTGTCCGCTGTGCCGTGCGTGTGATCATTGCTTGTACAGCCCTCTCGCAGTGTCCGGAGCAAGTATGGTGGGTCTGACACACCGGTGTCAATGTGTTCTTTTTTCCATTTCCAGGAGTGTATGAGAGCACATAACATAGTAACATATTTGTAACTACTAAATAATGCATTTATTATATATATAAAAAGAAACGTATTACAGGCCACCGAAGATGCTTCATAAATAAAAGAGGCGAAACGCGTATGGCAGAAAACAAACTGCCTTTCATTTACCTCCAAGGAAAAAAAAAGACGTTAAATAAAATTATTTTAAATGAATATCTTTTGTTTTATTTACTTTGCTTTACCATGGTGTATTTCCTCAGGCAACTATAAATCACGTTGCAGGAATCATTTTGATACAACAGCACTGAATTTGAGCTTCTCTTCTGCCAGTGGCTAGAAACCGTAACGTAGCTAACAGCCTCACCTCGCAGCTTACAGCCCCTCTCCTGACAGCGCTATAGACTGCATTAATATCACTGACAGCGCTGTGCGCCCTCTGTAAGAGACTCTATGGCTGGTCGGACTCTTAATAGGATGTTAATAGTTAGCAGTGTTGGCGGTCGGCAGTGTTAGTTCGAGCGGACGGTTTGGACGTGTGTCTGTCATGGAGATTTAGTGTTGGTTGGAAATGGATTGTAAAAGACGATTGATGTATCTGCTTATGTTTGGATGTTGAAATTACTGATGATCATATAATTTTGAAATTGGTGTCACACGATTAAGGTAAAATCAGCTAAATACATTGTTTGCTCTGCAACAAAATCTTTCCTTTGCTAACCAGAAAAATGGCTGAGCACTATGGGACTTAACATCTATGGTCATCAGTCCCCTGGAAATTAGAACTACTTAAACCCAACTAACCTAAGGACATCACACAATACCCAGTCTTCACGAGGCAGAGAAAACTTTGCTAACCATATGCCTTTTAGTAGTTAGAGCCTAGAGTAGTTACAATCTTTTTATTTAGCTGGTTGTATGTTTGCTGTAGTTGTTGTTCATGTCATGAAGATTTTCTGCGAGGTGTGACTTATGAAATGTATAGGTTATTGTTAGGTTATCTTCTGAGTCAGGGCCACTCTTTTGTGTTCATCAATTGCAGTCAGGCTGCGTTGCGTTTGTATATTGTGGGTCATATATAAATGAATAAATCTGAGTTGTATTTGTCAGGTAAAATTCTGTAGGTCAATGTTGAAATGTTAAAATAGCAAAGAGACTGTAGGTTCAATTGCACTTAGCAGTTTAAGAAGGTTCAGTTACATTTTGCAGTTTTAGTAGAAAAACGTAGAAGTTTCAGTTGGTTTTATGATTATCAGCAGCTCCGAAATCCATGTTTCATCCATTCTTAGACAGTTATTACATTCACCTGCTCTCACGTCCTTAAGTAACAGAGAGTAGGCGAATTCCTTTCTTTGCATTAGCCACTTCTTTGTCCACAGCGTTCTCTCAGCTTTTTTTCGGCCTTATCATCTTGTTATCGTCCATTTGTGAGGACAGAGGAGAGGGGGGGAAGCACAGGCTGCGGCTTTTGAGGAAACCATCAAAGTATTTTGTATTGAATGGTCTAGACTCTAGATAACCGCCAAGAACCTAAATCAGAGAGGCTCCGCCAGAATTCTGTTTTACACCAGCAGAAAAATGCTCCTGTCGGAACACAAATACGTTACTCCTTAAAAGACTCATCAGCTGCAATTCATCAACAGCCCCCCCAGCTTATGATTTGTATCTTAAAAGAGTAAAAATGTTATAAGACGTATTTTACTGAATTTGAAGGCTTTCCAATTTTACATTGCTTTTGGCAGTCATTTTTAAGTTCCTTAAGCCATTTTAAGGACTGATTCTAGCTCATTCTCTGTCACTACGGTACCACTTTGGGCATATTTGTATAGCTATGAAGTGCCCATTGGACACAGACAGCACAACATTTTTATAGGTTGAAAAAATGCTGATATAAACAGTCTTGTGAACTCAAAAGCCTTGAAATGACCGCCAGAATGCTTACCATGTATTCAGTTACAACACTTACGTCTCCGACCGCATATTGCGTGCTTATTTTACGTGAATAGGTACGATAACTTTCAATCCCTGCATCTCGGCAAAGGGTTGTTGTTGTGGTCTTCAGTCCTGAGACTGGTTTGATGCAGCTCTCCATGCTACCTTATCCTGTGCAAGCTTCTTCATCTCCCAGTACTTACTGCAACCTACAGCCTTCTGAATCTGCTTAGTGTATTCATCTCTTGGTCTCCCTCTACGATTTTTACCCTCCACGCTGCCCTCCAATGGTGATCCCTTGATGCCTCAGAACATGTCCTACTAACCGGTCCCTTCTTTTTGTCTAGTTGTGCCACAAACTCCTCTTCTCCCCAAATTCTATTCAATACCTCCTCATTAGTTATGTGATCTACCCATCTAATCTTCAGCATTCTTCTGTAGCACCACATTTCGAAAGCTTCTATTCTCTTCTTGTCCAAACTATTTATCGTCCATGTTTCACTTCCATACATGGCTACACTCCATACAAAAGCTTTCAGAAACGACTTCCTGACACTTAAATCTATACTCGATGTTAATTAATTTCTCATCTTCAGAAACGCTTTCCTTGCCATTGCCAGTCTACATTTATATCCTCACTACTTCGACCATCATCAGTTATTTTGCTCACCAAATAGCAAAACTCCTTTACTGCTTTAAGTGTCTCATTTCCTAATCTAATTCCCTCAGCATCACCCGACTTAATTCGACTACATTCCATTATCCTCGTTTTGCTTTTGTTGATGTTCATCTTATATCCTCCCTCCAAGACACTATCCATTAAGTTCAACTGCACTTCCAAGTCCTTTGCTGTCTCTGATAGAATTACAATGTCATCGGCGAACCTCCAAGTTTTTATTTCTTCTCCATGGATTTTAATACCAACTCCGAATTTTTCTTTTGTTTACTTTACTGCTTGCTCCATATACAGATTGAATAACATCGGGGAGAGGCTACGACCCTGTCCCACTCCCTTCCCAACCACTGCTTCCCTTTCATGTCCCTCGAGTCTTATAACTGCCATCTGGTTTCTGTACAAATTGTAAATAGCCTTTCGCTCCCTGTATTTTACCCCTGCCATCTTTAGAATTTGAAAGAGAGTATTCCAATCAACGTTGTCAAAAGCTTTCTCTAAGTCTACAAATGCTAGAAACGTAGGTTTGCCTTTCCTTAATCTTTCTTTTCGAAAGTCGTAAGGTCAGTATTGCCTCACGTGTTCCAACATTACTACGGAATCCAAATTGATCTTCCCCGAGGTCGGTTTCTACCAGTTTTTCCATTCGTCTGTAAAGAATTCGTGTCAGTATTTTGCAGCTGTGACTTATTAAACTGATAGTTCGGTAACTTTAACATCTGTCAACACCTGCTTTCTTTGGGATGGGAATTAATTTATTCTTCTTGAAGTCTGAGGATATTTCGCCTGTCTCATACATCTTGCTCACCAGATGGTAGAGTTTTGTCAGGACTGTCTCTCCCAAAGCCGTCAGTAGTTCTAATGGAATGTTGTCTACTCCCGGGGCCTTGTTTCGACCCAGGTCTTTCAGTGCTCTGTCAAATTCTTCACGCAATATCATATCTCCCATTTCATCTTCTTCTACCTCCTCTTCCATTTCCAAAATATTTTCCTCAAGTACACCGCCCTTGTATAGACCCTCTATATACTCCCACCTTTCTGCTTTCCCTTCTTTGCTCAGAACTGGGTTTCCATCTGAGCTCTTGATATTCATACAAGTGGTTCTCTTTTCTCCAAAGGTCTCTTTAATTTTCCTGTAGGCAGAATCGATCTTACCCTTAGTGAGATAAGCCTCTACATCCTTACATTTGTCCTCTAGTCATTCCTGCTTAGCCATTTCGCACTTCCTGTCGATCTCATTTTTGAGACGTTTGTATTCCTTTCTGCCTGTTTCATTTACTGCATTTTTATATTTTCTCCTTTCATCAATTAAATTCAATATTTCTTCTGTTACTAGCCCTCGTCTTTTTACCTTCTTGATCCTCTGCTGCCTTCACTACTTCATCCCTCAGAGCTACCTATTCTTCTTCTACTGTACTTCTTTCCCCCATTCCTGTCAACTGTTCCCTTATGCTCTCCCTGAAACTCTGTACAACCTCTGGTTTAGTCTGTTTATCCAGGTCTCATCTCCTTAAATTCACACCTTTTTGCAGTTTCTTCATTTTTAATCTACAGTTCATAACTAATAGATTGTGGTGAGAGTCCACATCTGCCCTTGGAAATGTCTTACAATTTAAAACCTGGTTCCTAAACCTGTCTTACCATTATATAATCTATCTGATACCTCCTAGTATCTCCAGGATTCTTCCATGTATACAACCTTCTTTCATGATTCTTGAACCAAGTGTTAGCTATGTTTAACTTATGCTCTGTGCAAAACTCTACCAGGCGGCTTCCTCTTTCATTTCTTAGCCCCAATCCATATTCACCTACTATGTTTCCTTCTCTCCCTTTTCGTACTCTCGAATTCCAGTCCATCAACGGGTAATGAAATCTAAAAGTATTTCAAGTTTCCACCAGAACATCATTTTAGTATAAGCTAAAAATGTCGACGATTTGCTGCGAACGGTAATTATATATGTGGCCATTCCAACAATTGATGGAGTAGCAATGGGTAATCCATTAGGCCCTGCGATTGCCAATTTATATGGAGAAATTTGAACAATCAGCCCTAGACAAAGCTAATAACAAACCATCTCGTTGGTATCGATATGTAGATGACACATTTGTGGTTTGGTCCCATGGCAGAAAGGCCTTGGACGATTTCTTTGATTATCTAAATAAAATTCACCCAAAAATACAGTTTACCATGGAAATAGAAAAGGATAGCAGAATATCTTTCTTGGATGTCTTAGTTATGAGACGGTCCGATAGAAGCTTGGAATATAAAGTTTTTTGGAAGGCAACACATACGGGCAGATATTTACATAAAAATTCTAATCATCATCCTCAACAAAAAAGGGATGTCATAAAAAGTCTTGTCGATCGAGCGGAACGGATATGTACACCTGAACATTTGGATGCTGAAGTGAAACATCTGAAGCAGACTTTTGAAAAAAACGGCTACTCAAGAAAAGAGATAAATAGAATTTTGCGTCCAAGGAACAGAAAACCAAAAGATAAGAATGAACCACAACGACTGAAAAATACAGTAGTTCTCCCTTTTATTAAAAAAGTAACAGATCGGATCGGTAAGATTTTAAGAAAACATGACATAAAACCGATCTTTAAACCAACAAAGAAAAACCAAGTACTACGATCTGTGAAGGATAAACGCCCTCCCCTGTTGACATGTGGTGTGTATAAAATTCCATGTACCTGTGGTAAAGTTTACATTGGTACTACCAAAATAAGCGTAAACACGCGACTGAAAGAGCATAAAAGTCTTTGTCGACTTGGAAAAATAGAAAAGTCAGCTGTAGCGGAACATGCTCTTCAACCAGGCAACCACCAAGTAAAGTTTTCGGATACCGAAGTTTTATCTACAACGTTAAATTACTATCCACGGCTATATAGAGAAGTTATTGAAATTTATAAACATCACGATAATATTAATAGGAAAGAGGAGGCTATGAAACTTAGCGATATATGGACAGTGGCTCTACAAAATTGCAAACAATTTTTATCTTTGACAAGGTGGTAATCGATAGTCAACCTTATCTTTGCTATGGATTATCACTGCTCATCACGTGTCACCTGAACCACGCCCCCCTTTCTCACAATATATAAGTCGCTCTCAGACACCCGACCAGTCAGTCGGCAATACTCAGCGGAGCAGCGCCTCTGAGGAAGTCCAGCGCAGTCCTGGACGAAACGTAAGGAGCAGAAAAGTTCTTGGACCACAAATCCCGGAAAGTATATCAACAGTCACTTTTATATGCTGCCTAAGAGGCACCATAGAGCGACCACACTTCATAGAAAAAAAAATCACATTTGCTCATTTTGCCTGGACTGGAAAGTGTCTAATGTTTGCAACACAACTACAATAAATTTTCAAAAGGCAGAAGGCTCAAAGCTTTATCAAAAAAAAAAAAAAGTATTTTAAATGAGGCTGAAGGCCCAAACAATGCAATACTTGACAAGTAAGGGACTTTCAATTTTAAAACGGCTGAAAGCCAATTATTTAAAACCCAACTAAAAGCATACAAATTCAAACCATCAGCTATCAGCCATTAAAATACACAATCGAAGACCAATAAGAAAAGGCAGTACAGCCAGCGGCGCTCAGTAGTTTCCAGAGATCGGTCTCCACCTGAAATATTAACGTTCGCTTAGGTGAGACATGTAGTCGGCCCAACTATATCCGATCCGCCGGCAGCCCAACCAAGAGACAGTCAACGGACCCACCGACAAGTCGACTTGCTTTCCACCCGACCATTGCACAAGGAACTCCAAAGCCAAAACGTAAAAGGCGCAGCCGCCCACAACCAAGTACGCATAAGCTGTCAAAACTACACACACGTGTTGGACAGCGACAACACGGTGAGGAAAGGACACTGCCTGAATTTTACGTCAGCGGTCAGGGCAGGTAACCGGAACGCTAACGACCACAAGGCAGAAAATTCCGCTGGTGCACTTGGACTTCAAATAACCAAAATACATTTAAACTCCACTGGATGGTGCCCAAATTTTCGCCAACTCAAACACTCGCTATAGCTCACTGGAGTCTGGCTTCGGTAATTAAATCACCAAGAACCTCGTAGCAACCGTAACAGCTGCCACACACTCCGACACAGACCGCCAGCGGGCTCAGCCCACAGTGCCTCGTGAAGATTTCCTGGCTGATACATACCAACCGACCGCCTGCCGCACACCGGCTAGCCGGAAACTATAAGCACCAGACCAAAGATAGTACAAGGTGCCAATATCGATACACACCGCTGCTGCCACACGTAGAAAGAGGAAGAACCACGGCATAACTGCAGTAACCACGGGGAACCAAACGCAGAGTAACAGTCAAGGTTTAAACTAGAGATGGGGGATCCGCTCTTGAACTGATTCATAGAGTTGAATCTTTCAAAGGAGTGGACAATCAGTGATTCAGAAAAAAAGAACGGTAGCTCCAAACGTTTCCCACGGCAGAGAGAGAGAGAGAGAGACGGAGCATATCAGCAGCGCCTCTGCTGGTCACAGCACAGTGCACGCCACACAACACAGCCAGCGCCAGCCTCTGCCCTGCTTCTACCTTGGCTGCCTGCATTGTGCAGTGCCCCATTGGATTTTGTGTTTCACATATGCCGTGCCGTCTCTGTGCGTCGTCTGCCGCGTGCAGTGTCTGGCGCAGCTTAACTTCGCATCGCACTCTGTCGGCGATCGTTTCAGTCACACGTCCTACCCTCTGGGCAGTTGATGTGAGCAACAGGACAGAGAGCCACCTAGCAGATAACATAGGAACTACTTGCAACAACCTGCTCGCAAGGGAACGGACGATTTGTCTCGGAGCGGGTGACTGGTGGCCGTTCACCGCTCCCCCCACCCTCGGAACTCGCCCGCTCAACGCTCACCCCACCGTTCTCGACTCTAGCCAGAGCGTTGAGCAAAGCAACTCAGGTGTCACTCTGGTCTCTGCGGTCTTAGCTCACGCAGTAATACAGCTCGCGGCTCGACCTGCTCGACCTGCTCGACTCAGTGCTTCTGCATCGGAGTTCGTCTCTACTGGATATTGTTCTTCGTAGTAATACCGCTATGTATATTACATTATTATGTTATGTATACATCATTTGTTTTTATTTTATTTTTATTTATTTAAACTGATCAGATTAGGTTCCTGACGACTCCTCTTACTATAGGATTTTTATTATGGACACTCGAATTTACGCTTTAATTACGAGCGAACCGATAAACGTATCACAAAATGTGATACACCAATATTTTCCTTGTTTTATTCTGCGTAAGGCTATATGCAGCACTTTCGTTTTACAGTCAAATTTATATTTTTTTTCTTATTCTGGTACGGATTTTGCGATTTTAGGCGTCTTCGGAAGGAAACGTTCACTTTAAAAATATATGGCTTGCGATGTATTTGTATGAGGTTAATGAAATTTTAATACATTATAGCCAAATATATTGTTAATGTAAATCTCAAGTTACAACATTTTCCGATCACCCAAAAAACCACGATAGTGCAAAATAAATCAATAATCAAAAACTTTGTCGTACCATGGAAATTTCAATAAACAATACAAAATTCTTACTCATTTTCTGTGTTACTTCAAAATAGGATCAAATAAGATCAAAATACAGGTATAGTACTGGAATAAACCAAATTTAAAGGGCAATATGCCTTCCATTTATTTTCTATTGTAAATGAGTGGTGAGTCATGAAAAAGAGCTAATTCATTTCAGGGAGTGAACAGTTCTGATCCGATCTCTGAAAAGAACAGTTTTGCCCATCTCTAGTTTAAACCAACGCTTAAGCCGGGGCCAGCACGACTCAGGCTGACGGCCTTCTTATGAAGAATTCAAATTATTTGTCGGCTGAAGGCCACAAGTGATAGGAATAATTTAAACGAAATATTATTTATAAACAATTGACACTATCAGACCAAATAAAGAAGGGAGTGATCCACAGACAGCGCTCCAAGGATCGATCTCAGAAAAGTCCCTACAGTTGCGTAAGCGGTGAAACAGGCAGCCAAGAGTTATGCTCACTTAACGGGATGGCAACTCAAACTAGGGACAGTTTAAACGACGACCAGCACACTCGCAAAATCCACCTAAGATGCGATAGCCAATACCACGATAGAGTAACAGTTAACATCGTCAATTGACAAGCATTTAATTACACAAGTTGGCTCCACCAAATCATAGTACGCAGAAAGGGTTAAGACCAAATTGCCTGTTCAAAACCTGACTATATGCATATGGAACTGCAAAAGCCAATTCCACAAACAACTCAAACAATGCTAAAGCAGTCACGATACAGCAACAAGACGAATTGCACGTAGACATGAACGCTAAGAACGCAGAAACGGTCGTAAGACCAGATACACGTTGTCCAGTGAAACGACCGACGAAACGACCAACCATCGGTCGTTGCCATTCAAGTCAGGCAAGGGAAACGTCGGAGTATAAAAGCGCCAACTGACAGCTTGATGGCATCCTCTACACCTCCCACCGTCTTGAACCCACTCACCCCCTGGTTGCTCCTCTCCTCTCCCATCCCCGCCCCCTGCCACGTCTTCACCGTTGTGTCCCCCCTACCCTCCATCTCTACACCCTCCATCTCCTTTCCCAAGGTGGCTTCCGTCAACTCCCCCTCCCGGACGATGCCCTCTCTCCCTCCATTTATCCTTCCTATCAACTCTGATCCTCACTCCCCCTCCTTTCCTCTGTCCTTTGCCTGGGCTCCCTCTTCCCCCCCTTCCGTCCTGTTTTCTCCCCACTAAACCTCTCCCTACCTCCCTTTCCCCCCCCCCAAGTCCTTTTGTATTCCCCTCCTCTGCCTACCCCACTCCCTGTCACATCTGTCCCCCCACCCCTCTTATGGGTCCTCATCCTCCATCAGCTCCTTTCCCGGTTTCCCCCTTCGCTTTTACTCTCCTTTCCCCCCCTTTTCTGTTTTCCCATCTTCTGTCCAGTTTCCCCCCACCTGCTCTCGACTGTGATATGTCACAATTGCCAACTTTTTAGTGCAGTGTTCCAGTGACTATTCAGTGTTGTTTGTCTTTCTCGTGTTGCGAACAGAAACCATACTGTCGCTAGGTGTGAATTTTATGTCTTTTGCGAACAGAATCCAGACTGTCGCCGTGTTTTTTTAATTGTCTGTCTATTGTTTTCCCTGCCTGCTTCGTATGTATTTTATCAGAATCATCATCCCTCTGTTGTTTGTTTTAAGTTCCACGATTTCTTCTCGCCATGTTACTCTTTAAGTCTCCGATTTTATCGCCTGTTTTTCATTATTTATTCTCTTGAACTTTCTCACAAAATCTGTAGGCTGCAGAGCGGCATACTAAGCTGCTGCCAGCCCGCCCCCTTCGGGGGGAATTGAAATTCAATAATAATAAAAAAAAAAAAACTTGATGGCATGAGGTCACTTCGACGGACGGACACACGCACAAGTGAAAGTTGCTCTACTCGAATATAACGATCTATTCAACTTAAACTCGCTGCATCCGGACCTCGACGTGGTCCTGCACTCTCGCGACCACATCCTTCTATCGGGCAGTGCATATATACCCAGCTCCCTCGACGAGTACTGGCGCTCTCGGGCCTTACTGCTGCTCCGTCTCAACTGAACTCCGACACACGACCACCCTTGAAATACTAGAGGTCGCTCCAAAGATAGTACCACAGTACTCGCTATCGATAATCGCCGCTGCTGCCACTCACGGACAGACAAAGTGAGCAGACGTAGCGGCGCCAGTGATTGGACTAAGAAAACGAGAGGCAAGTATCCGAATACACGACGCCAACTTGTCAACGGCACAAACACAAGCCGGAGCACGGCTCACTGTCAATTTTTAGGACTGGTTTTCGACGCCCGATTCACTTGTCTTCCTCACTTTCGTCAGCTTAAGCGGAAGTGCTGGCAGCAACCTCAATGCTCTTCGCTGCCTGAGCGACACCAACTGGGGTGCAGACCTCTCTACGCTGCTGCAGCTCTACAGAGCACTTGTCCAATCCCGCCTTGACTGTGGCACTCGCTCCGTCTTCAGGCCACGAGTGGCCCATCGGGACCATCCGACCGCCGTGTCATCGTCAGTTGAGGATGCGGATAGGAGGGACATGTGGCCAGCACACCTCTCTCCCGGTCGTTATGATGGTTTCCTTTGACTGGAGCCGCTACTATTCGGTCGAGTAGCTCCTCAATTGGCATCACGAGGCTGAGCGCACCCCAAAAAATGGGAACAGCGCACGGCGGGTGGATGGTCACCCATCCAAGTGCCGGCCACGCCCGACAGCGCTTAACTTCGGTGATCTTTTTTTTTTTATTTTTTTCCCTATAACCGCTTTTTTGCTCTATCTACCCTTTTTTATATTTTTTTCTATTCATCTTTTTTTCTGAAAAAATAAAATAAAAATAAAAACGCGGTTCCTCCGCTTTATGGTCCTTTTTTTTTTTGGGAACAGGAACGCAGGGTAAACAAACAATCTTTATTCGTACAATTATGCTGTCCTAGGGATAAGAAAGGTATGGAGACAGCAAAAACAATTTGAAAACCATAAAATCAACGCAAAGGCCGCCCTCTTTTTTTTCTTTTTTTTTTGTAACAGGAATAAAGTAAATGACAATCCTAGTCACGGGCGGGAGTGAAAATGAAGTTATCATCTGCATCACAATCCCTGCAGCACGCGGTGTCGCATTATAAACCTGGCAGAAAGCCATATAATCTTGACCATTTTTGCCAGTGTGGGCGGTATTTATTTCTCCTGCCTCGACCATTCGAAGGACCATTATCGGAGGCGGTTTCGGTGTTTACCATCGTTGTGTGTGTGTGTGCGTTTTTTTTTTCGCGTTAACATAATGCAATCATAGCTGGCGCCAACAGGTAGGGGCCAGTTTTCTTCTCAGTGTGCTATATGCCAATATAATTGAACCACGCAGTACTGTCTCTAGTCGTTCTGCTGCAGGAGTCTTCTCAGTTCTGGGACACCCCAGCTGTCGGGCGGATTGTGAAAAACACTTCCTAAAAAATTGGAAAAGTAAGTCCTGTATTTCGTATGACTCCGTATGAGCTCGTGTTGTTCTTGTAAATACATCCAATAATCAATCACGGACTTAATATCGTACGAATACAAATAATTCGTCGCATGTCCAGCGATACAATTGACCGCATACGTCTTTTGTTTGGGAAAAAGGGTCTTGTCCGGTAGAAAAAGTACATCCGATGTGATTTCTGTGTAGTTAGTGCGCCGAAGGAAGGCCAGTATTCGAAGCGTCAGCATCCAGACGTCCCTCGCTGCGCCACACACTACACCATGTTCTTCCGTTGCTAACAGTCCACAGTTTGTGCAAAGAGGAGAATCGACCATATGAATTGTATTTAATCGACTCCTTGTCACAAGTTTACGGTTTATAAGAATATACCACATCGATCTCGCTGCTGTTGACAGTAATGGAGTATGCACTGCACACCAAATGTGGTTCTACGTTCTCGACGGGTATTTGAATTCCATTATGTTGCGGCCATGGTAATCCATCAAGCATCTATAGATCTCCCGAATCGTGGGTATTCTCGTCGAAGGTACTTTCAGACGAACATAACTGTAATAAACAAGAAATGAGGCAATGTGTGCAAGAGAAGGCGAAATATTGACCACCGCAATAGGGGGTTCGTACGAAGGCGGAACAAGTACTTCTACACTCCTGGAAATTGAAATAAGAACACCGTGAATTCATTGTCCCAGGAAGGGGAAACTTTATTGACACATTCCTGGGGTCAGATACATCACACGATCACACTGACAGAACCACAGGCACATAGACACAGGCAACAGAGCATGCACAATTTCGGCACTAGTACAGTGTATATCCACCTTTTGCAGCAATGCAGGCTGCTATTCTCCCATGGAGACGACCGTAGAGATGCTGGATGTAGTCCTGTGGAACGGCTTGCCATGCCATTTCCACCTGGCGCCTCAGTTGGACCAGCGTTCGTGCTGGACGTGCAGACCGCGTGAGACGACGCTTCATACAGTCCCAAACATGCTCAATGGGGGACAGATCCGGAGATCTTACTGGCCAGGGTAGTTGACTTACACCTTCTAGAGCACGTTGGGTGGCACGGGATACATGCGGACGTGCATTGTCCTGTTGGAACAGCAAGTTACCTTGCCGGTCTAGGAAAGGTAGAACGATGGGTTCGATGACGGTTTGGATGTACCGTGCACTATTCAGTGTCCTCTCGACGATCACCAGTGGTGTACGGCCAGTGTAGGAGATCGCTCCCCACACCATGATGCCGGGTGTTGGCCCTGTGTGCCTCGGTCGTATGCAGTCCTGATTGTGGCGCTCACCTGCACGGCGCCAAGCACGCATACGACCATCATTGGCACCAAGGCAGAAGCGACTCTCATCGCTGAAGACGACACGTCTCCATTCGTCCCTCCATTCACGCCTGTCGCGACGCCACTGGAGGCGGGCTTCACGATGTTGGGGCGTGAGCGGAAGACGGCCTAACGGTGTGCGGGACCGTAGCCCAGCTTCATGGAGAGGGTTGCGAATGGTCCTCGCCGATACCCCAGGAGCAACAGTGTCCCTAATTTGCTGGGAAGTGGCGGTGCGGTCCCCTACGGCACTGCGTAGGATCCTACGGTCTTGGCGTGCATCCGTGCGTTGCTGCGGTCCGGTCCCAGGTCGACGGGCACGTGCACCTTCCGCCGACCACTGGCGACAATATCGATGTACTGTGGAGACCTCACGCCCCACGTGTTGAGCAATTCGGCGGTACGTCCACCCGGCCTCCCGCATGCCCACTATACGCCCTCGCTCAAAGTCCGTCAACTGCACATACGGTTCACGTCCACGCTGTCGCGGCATGCTACCAGTGTTAAAAGACTGCGATGGAGCTCTGTATGCCACGGCAAACTGGCTGACACTGACGGCGGCGGTGCACAAATGCTGCGCAGCTAGCGCCATTCGACGGCCAACACCGCGGTTCCTGGTGTGTCCGCTGTGCCGTGCGTGTGATCATTGCTTGTACAGCCCTCTCGCAGTGTGCGGAGCAAGTATGGTGGGTCTGACACACCGGTGTCAATGTGTTCTTTTTTCCATTTCCAGGAGTGTATCAGAGCTGACGTTATGGTATGCTTTCTTTGTTGCCAATTTCGAATCATCGCTCGCATGTAAAGCGCCAGAGCTTTGTTTCGCACGTTTGTGTGATCTCAAGGGAACCGGTGTATCCACTGCGGCAAGGCCGTTGCCCCTTGACTACGGGAGTCTGGTTTATGGTTCGGCGGCGCCCTCAGCGTTGCGTTCACTCGACCCAGTGCACGAATGTAGCGTTCGACTAGCGACGGAAGCTTATGGGATGAGTCCGGTGACCAGCGTCCCTCTATTGCAAGTCAGGTGTGCGCAACTGCTCGCCAGTTACGTTCCACACGTTCGTAGTTCTCCTGCGCATCCGAATTACCATCTCCTTTTCCCGCCCATGGCAGTTCATTTCCCGCATCTACGGCCCAGGTCAGGGCTTACAATTGCAGTTCGCGTGCGATCCCTTCTACACGAACTGGAGTCCTTGCCTTTACCACCTATACTCGAGGTCCATTCACGTACACCTCCATGGCGTACACCTAGGCCGCGGCGTCGCCTGGACCTTTCACATGGCCCTAAGGACTCAGTTAACCCCGCAGCTCTCGGCTAACACTTCCTCTCGATTCTTGACATGTACCGAGGCCATGAAGTGGTTTACACCGACGGTTCGATGGCTGATGGTCACCTCGGCTTCGCGTATATCCGTGGAGGACATATTGAACAGCATTCGTTGCCCGATTGCTGCAGAGCTGGTGGCTATATCTCGTACTCTTGAGCACATCCGTCAATGCCCTGAGGAGTCGTTTCTCCTGCATACTGACTCCTTGAGCAGCCCACAAGCTATCGACCGTGCTAACCTCGTCATCCTTTGGTAGCGACCATCCAGGAGTCCATCTATGCCCTGGAACAGTACAGTCGTACAGTGGTGTTTGTCTGGACCCCAGGACACGTCGGAATCCCAGGCAACGAACTTGCTGACAGGCTGGCCAAACAGGCTACACAGACACCGCTTATGGAGACCGGCATTCCAATAACTGACCTGCATTCGTATTTACGCCGCCAGATCTTTCAGCTTTGGGAGACAGAATGGCATAGTCTCAGTGTAAGTAGGCTGTTTAGGTTTTTTTTATTGGTAACGCCACGAAGCGTTCTGTATGAAAAATGACTGGCTGTGCTGTGTGCGGTCTGTAGCTAGTTTGCATTGTTGTCTGCCATTGTAGTGTTGGGCAGCGGCAGCTGGATGTGAACAGCGCGTAGCGTTGCGCAGTTGGAGGTGAGCCGCCAGCAGTGGTGGATGTGGGGAGAGAAATGGCGGAGACTTGAAATTTGTAAGACTGGATGGCATATATATTATGATTATTAAGGTAAATCCATTGTCTGTTCTGTATTAAAATCTTTCATTTGCTAACTATGCCTATCAGTAGTTAGTGCCTTCAGTAGTTTGAATCTTTTATTTAGCTGGCAGTAGTGGCGCTCGCTGTATTGCAGTAGTTCGAGTAACGAAGATTTTTGGTGAGGTAAGTGATTTGTGAAAGGTACAGGTTAATATTACTCAGGGCCATTCCTTTGTAGGGATTTCTGAAAGTCAGATTGCGTTGCACTAAAAAATATTGTGTGTCAGTTTAAGCACAGTCTTGTATAATTTTTCAAAGGGGACGTTTCATATTTGTCTGCCATTGTAGTGTTGGGCAGCGGCAGCTGGATGTGAACAGCGCGTAGCGTTGCGCAGTTGGAGGTGAGCCGCCAGCAGTGGTGGATGTGGGGAGAGAAATGGCGGAGACTTGAAATTTGTAAGACTGGATGGCATATATATTATGATTATTAAGGTAAATACATTGTTTGTTCTGTATTAAAATCTTTCATTTGCTAACTATGCCTATCAGTAGTTAGTGCCTTCAGTAGTTTGAATCTTTTATTTAGCTGGCAGTAGTGGCGCTCGCTGTATTGCAGTAGTTCGAGTAACGGAGATTTTTGATGAGGTAAGTGATTTGTGAAAGGTACAGGTTAATGTTACTCAGGGCCATTCTTTGTAGGGATTTCTGAAAGTCAGATTGCGTTGCGCTAAAAAATATTGTGTGTCAGTTTAAGCACAGTCTTGTACAATTTTTCAAAAGGGACGTTTCATCAGTACACACGACAAACTGGGTGCTGTTAAAGAGATTATGATTGTGTGTCAGTCCTCCATGCGTGCCACTCGCAGGGCCTCTGTAGTTGTTTGCCGGCTCCGCATTGGCCACGCATGGCTGACCCACGGCTACCTCCAGCGCCTTGAAGACCCACCTCAGTGCCGATGAGGTGCCCGGCTGGCAGTGGCCCATATTCTGGTTCACTGTTCCACTTTGACTGCCCTGCAACTAAATCTTCGGTTACCGGGCTTGTAGTCGTTAATTTTATCCGGCAACGCCTCATCGGCTGATTTAGTTTTACGTTTCATTCATGAGGATGGGTTTTATCATTTGATCTAAGTTTTATCGCATGTCCTTTGTCCCTCTGTGTCCTCCACAGCCGGCCGGGGTGACCGAGCGGTTCTAGGCGCTACAGTCTAGAACCGCGCGACCTCTACGGTCGTAGGTTCGAATCCTGCCTCGGGCATGGATGTGTGTGACGTCCTTAGGTTAGTTAGGTTTAAGTAGTTCTAAGTTATAGGGGACTGATGATGACCTCAGGAGTTAAGTCCCATAGTGCTCAGAGCCATTTGAACCATTTTTTTGTCCTCCACCCTCGTGCTTTTAGGGTGGAGGTTTTAATGTGTTGCCGAGTGGCTGGCTTCTTCTCTTTATTCTCATGGTCAGCCAGCCATGGTAATCTGTTTTGTCGTTTTAATCTCTTCTACCTGTTTTATTGCGTTTCTGTGGTTTTCTTTTTCCCTTTTGTCCATTTAAGTGTTTGTTGCCCTTCCGTCGTTCTTGTGGTTATTCCTTTGTCTCCGTTTTGTGTTGTCACTCTCGCTTGTTTTATTCTCACCTTTGTGGCATAGTTTTATTCGGAACAAGGGACCGATGACCCAGCAGTCTGGTCCCCCTCTTTTAAACCAACCAACCAACCATAGAAATACTCTCAGAAAATACTTCCTGACAGTTAAATCTATACCAGAACAAATTTCTCTTCTTCATAAACGCTTTCCTTGCCATTGTCAGTCTACATTTTATATCCTCTCTACTTCGACCATCAACAATTATTTTGCTCCCCAAATAGCAAAACTAATCTGCTACTTTAAGTGTGTCATTTCCTCATCTAATTCCCTCAGCATCACCTGATTTACTTCGACTACATTCCATTATGCTTGTTTTGCTTTTCTTGGTGTTCATCTTATATTCTCCTTTCAAGGCACTCTCCATTCCGTTCAACTGCTCTTCCAAGTCCTTTGCTGTCTCTGACAGAATTACAGTGCCATCGGCAATCCTCAAAGTTTTTATTTCTTCTTCGTGGATTTTAATTCCTACTGCAAATTTTTCTTTTGTTTCCTTCACTGCTTGCTCAGTATACGGATTGAATAGCATCAGGAATAGGTTACAACCCTGTGTCACTCCCTTCCCAACCACTGCTCCCCTTCCATGCCCCTCGACTCTTACAACTGTAATCTGGTTTCTGTAAAAATTGTAAATAGCCTTTCACTCCCTGTATTTGACCCCGGACGCCTTCAGAATTTGAAAGAGAGTATTCCAGTCCACATTGTCAAAAGCTTTATGTAAGTCTAAAAATGCTAGAAACGTAGGTTTGCCTTTCCTTATTCTGTCTTCTAAGATAAGTCGTATGTTCATTATAGACTTACGTGTTCCAAAATTCTTACGGAATCTAAACTGAATTACCCCGAGGTCGGTTTCTACCAGTTCTTCCATTCGTCGTAAATAATTCGGTTAGTATTTTGCAGCTGTGACTTATTAAACCGATAGCTTGGTAATTTTCACACCTGTAAACACCCACTTTCTTTGGGATTGGAATTATCACATTCTTCTTGAAGTCTGAGGGTATTTCGTCTTTCTCATACATCTTGCTCACCAGATGATTGAGTTTTCTGAGGCTGGCTCTCCTAAGGCTATCAGTAATTCTAATGGAATATTGTCTACTTCCGGGGCCTTGTTTCGACTTAGGTCTTTCAGTGCTCTCTTTACGCACTATCTTCATCTACGAATTTTTCCATTTCCATAATATTGTCCTCAAGTACGTTGCCTTTGTACAGACCCTCTATTTACTCCTTCCACCTTTCTGCTTTTCCGTCTTTGCTTAGAACTGGTTTCCCATCTGAACTCTTGATATTCAAGCGGTTCTCTTTTCTCCAAAGGTCTTTTTAGTTTCACTGTAGGCAGTATCTATATTAGCCCTAGTGATATATGCCTTTATATCCTTACATTTGTCCTCTAGTCATCCCTGCTCAGCCATTTTGCACTTCCGGTCGATCACATTTTTGAGACGTTTGAATTACGTTTTATCTGCTTCATTTACTGCATTTCATATTTTCTCCTTTCATCAATTGCGTTCAAAATTTATTCTGTTACCCAAAGATTTCTATTTGCCCCCGTCTTTTTGCCTACTTGATTCTCTACTGACATCACTATTTCATCTCTCAAAACTATCCATTCTTCTTACACTGTATTTCTTTCCCCCATTCTTGTCAATCGTTACCTAAAGCTCTCTCTGAAACTCTCTGCTATCACTGGGTCATTCAGTTTTTCGAGATCCGATCTCTTTAAATTCCCATCTTTTTGCAGTTTCTTCAGTCTGAATCTACAGTTAATAACCAACATCTGCCCATGGAGATTTACAATTTAAAACGTGGTTCCCAAATCTCTGTCTTACCGAGTGCACGCTGGTGCGAAATTTCCTGGGAGATTAAAACAGTGTGCCAGACCGAGACTCGAACTCGGGACCTTTGCCTTGCGCAGGCAAGTGCTTTACCATCTGAGCTACCCAATCACGACTCGGGACCTGTCCTCACAGTTTCAATTCTGCCGGTACCTCGTCTCCTACCTTCCAAACTTCGCAGCTCTTCTGCAAACCTTGCAGAACTGGCACACTTGAAAGAAATGATATTGTGGAGATAGGGCTTAGCCACAGCCTGGGGGATGTTTCCAGAATGAGATTTTCACTCTGCAGCGGAGTGTGCGCCCATATGAAACTTCTTGGCAGATTAAAATTGTGTTCCGGACGGAGTCTCGATCTCGGTGCCTTTGCCTATCTCCGCAATATCCTTTCTTTCAGGAGTGCTAGTTCTGCAAGGTGCGCAGAGGAGCCTCTGTGAAGTTTGGAAGGTAGGAGACGAGGTACTGGAAGAATTGATCTTGTGAGGACGGGTCATGGGTCGTGCTTGGGTAGCTCAGATGGTAAAGCACTTGCCTGCGCAAGGCAAAGGTCCCGAGTTCGAGTCTCTGTCCGGAACACAGTTTTAATCCTTCTGGAAGTTTCATATCTGAAACCTCTTCCACGTATACAACCGTCTTTCATGATTCTTAAACCAAGTGTTAGCTATGATTAAGTTATGCTCTGTGCAAAATTGTACTAGGTTGCTTCCTCATGCATTCCTTACCCCCATTTCATGTTCAGCTACTACATTTCCTTCTCTTCCTTTTCCTATTATCGAATTCCAGTCCCCCATGACTATTAAATTCTCGTCTCCCTTCACTATGGACATTGTTTCTTTTATTTCATCATACATTTCTTCAATCTGTTCGTCGTCTGTGAAGCCAGTTGGGATATAAACTTGTACTACTGTGGTAGGCGTGGGATTCGTGTCTATATTGGCTACAATAATGCGTTCACTACGCTGTTCCCCTGCTTACCAGCGCTCCTATATTTTATTTATTATTAAACCTAGCCGGCCAGGGTGGCCAAGCGGTTCTAGGCGCTACAGTCTAGAACCGCGCGACCGCTACGGTCACAGGTTCGAATCCTGCCTCGGGCATGGATGTGTGTGCTGTCCTTAGGTTAGTTAGGTTTAAGTAGTTCTAAGTTCTAGGAGACTGATGACCTCAGAAGTTGGTCCCATAGCGCTCAGAGCCATTTGAACCATTTATTAAACCTGCTCCTGCATTACTCCTATATATAACCCTGTATTCACCTGACCAAAAGTCTTGCTCTCCCTGCCACCGAACTTCCCTAATTCCTACTATATCTAACTCTATCCTATCCATTCCCCTTCTTAATTTTTCTAACCTACCTTAGCAATTAAGGGATGTGACATTCTACGCTCCGAACCGTAGAACGCCAGTTTTGTTTCTCCTGATAACGACGTCCTTCTGAGTAGTCCCCATCCGGAGATCCGAATGGGGGGAATTTTTACCTGCGGAATATTTTACCCAAGAAGACGACATCATGATTTAACCACACAGTAAAGCTACATGCCCTCGGGAAAAATCACGTCTCTAATTTCCCCTTGTTTTCAGCCCTTCGCAGTACCAGCACAGCAAGGCCGTCTTGGTTAATGTTACATGGGCAGATAAGTCAATCGTCCAGACTGTTTCCCCTGCAACTATTGGAAAGTCTGCTGCCCCTTTTCGGAAACCACACGTTTGTCTGGCCTCTCAGCAGATATCTAACAATTGTGGTTGCACCTATGGTACGGCTATCTGTATCGCTAAGGCATGCAAGCCTCCCCACCTATGGTGAAGTCCATTCCATGATTCATTGCATTAGAGGGGTCGGGGGGGGGGGGGGGGGGGGGAGGGATTTTATGCTTATTATTATTTTTTTTAATAAGATACCGACTTTGGATCAATTGACTGCAGCTATGACTTTCATTCGTAATTTTGGCCTTTAAATCAGAAATGGGCTTAAGTTTGCCACTCTTATTTGAGAAATTACAAAATTCGATCCCCTGCTTCATGTGCACTTAAGACACGTTGTTAATAAAATTAATAACCACTGTACCCGCAACTTAGTGGTCTATTTCTATTTGGGTATGGTTAGAACCTTTGTTTTGAGATCGATCCACAACGCCCGATAGCTTAGACACAAGGGGTGACCAAAAACTTCCATCTGAGGGCGTTGCTGGAGTCTACCCGTAAACCAGCGCGACTTCAACATCTGGCGTACGCCGAAGTGACAAAAATAACTCGTACCTGATGTACAGGACATAAAATCCCGTCTGAGGCCTGCGATCATTTTTATGTTAATAATTGGCAACTAATGCTGTACAATCGCAATAAAGTCATACGATGTTCAATTGACTCTTTTATTAGAACATGTTACGCGTTTCGGGATTACACCCATCTTCAGACGTCTGTTACAAAAAAGTACAAAACGTAAGTGAGCAGCACACTCAACACGTCTCAACGTTACAGAAAATGAGATCTGGTCATGTCAGTTACATACGAGAGACTTCAACTCCTTCCTAACCAACCAGGCCTGCAGCCATGACAACTCATAGGAAGTGTCGAATAACATATGACTGCGACACAAGCAGTCTTGAAGCAGAGCGTATGTTGACGGTACCTGCTAATACCGTGTCCGGCCTCATTTTGCTCGGCGTAGGGCATTATTGGTAGTTGTGATGCTACATGTAAGAACGACAACGAAAATCGGTTTCCGAAACTGTAGTTTCGTCATCGGCAAACTGAGGTGCGTATAAAGTCGGTTGTGGGCAGTTGGGAGGTGTGCAGACAGGCGCGAAGCCGCGTGCGCGCCTAATATGACGGGCGTCACGCCGCGTCCCGCCGTCGCCTCTTCCGGGACACTGGGCACGCTGCGCCGGCGCGCGTGTGTGTGGGTGGGGGGGGGGGGGGGAGGGGGGAGGGCTGCCGCGTGTGTTTGCAGATAGCGCCGCCTCGCTGTTTGCGGACGGCGCTCGCCACGCCGATATCGATACGCGATAAGCGCCGCGACGCCATGGCTGCCGCCATCTGTCGTGACGCACCCCCCTCCCCCATCCCCCTCCCCAGTCCCACAGCCGGAGCGCCATTTTCGCACCAATTTCGGCCCTCGTGCAGCTGCCACACCCTGCCACTTACGTCAAGCACTGACGGCGACCGGGTTACGCGGCCGCAGATAGGCCGGCCGCAGCTGTCGCGCGCTCGCCACGGACTTGTCTGCGTCCACAGTGGCCACGCAGTTGCTCGTGCGCTCCCGGAAAATGTAAAGGCCCCTCTGCACGGAAGCGAACTCGATACAGCGAGCACTGGCAAACAATGTGCTGGATTCGGCTAGAGCGTACCGCCATCAACATTTAGCCTCTACATCTACGTCATTACTCTGCTATTCACAATAAAGTGCCTGGCAGGGGGTTCAATGAACCACCTACAAGCTGTCGCTCTACCGTTCCACTCTCGAACGGCACGCGGGAAAAAACGAGCACTTAATTTTTTCTGTGTGAGCCCTGACTTCTCTTATTTTATCGTGATGATCATTTCTCTCTATGTAGGTGGTTGCCAACAGAATGTTTTCGCAATCGGAGGAGAAAACTGGTGATTGAAATTTCATGAGAAGTTCCCGTCGCAACGAAAAACGCCTTTGCTTTAATGATTGCCACTCCAATTCACGTATCATGTCTGTGACACTATCTCCCCTGTTTCGCGATGATACAAAACGAACTGCCCTTCTTTGTACTTTTTTGTAAGTCATCCGTCAGTCCCACCTGATGCGGATTGCACACCGCACAGCAATACTCCAGAATAGGGCGTGGTGTAAACAGAATACGGCGCTGCGGTCAGCAACGCCTATATAAGACGACAAGTGTCTGCGCGCAGCTGTTAGATCGGTTACTGCTGCTGCGATGGCAGGGTGTCAAGATTTAAGTGATTTTGTACGTGGTGTTATAGTCGGCGCACGAGCGATGGCACACAGCAAATGGTTCATATCACAGTCTAACTGTGTCAGCACCGCCTGATTTAATCCAACTACATTCGATTACCCTTGTTTTAGTTTTGTTGATGTTCGTTTTATAACTTCCTTTGCAAGATACTACTACATATTCCATTCAACTGTTCTTCCACGTCCTATACCGTCTCTGAATTACAATGTCATCAGCAAACCTCAAAATTTTTATTTGAACTCGCTGAACTTTAATTCCCTCCCAAATATGTCTTTGGTTTGCTTTCTTCGTTTTACTGCTTGGTCGATGTTCAGATTACGAAATATCTTAACGAGGCTAAACTGCACATAAAGCAATTAGTATATGAACCGATATATTTTAGTACTATTACGTTGAAATATGGGAATGAACTGAAGATTTAAGGTACCTAAGCCTCTGTTTATATCTTTGTTTTACTCTCTACTAATACGCTGTATATTTGCCCGTGTATGGATAGTTACGTCGTTCGTCGCTAACAATGTTTGGAGTTCGTTTACTGACGACCCTACTTTCTGCAGTTATTTCGTGATGTTATGCAGTTTTTTCTAGGGGTAGGGTGGAGGGGGGGGGCAGGGGCAGTCGAAGAAAACATGGTTGAATTCTTCCTTGCAACCGTGGTCACATTGGGGAGCTAGGACCGTAGCGAGTCGCTATAGCTGTTGTTGGGATTAAATACGAGAGTCGACACTGTGACTTAGTCACATCAGGGATGTTTAGGGATTATTGCAGTGCGATCTCTTCCCTTACTTTCGTATGGCAGCTGTAGCTTGGGTCTTAATGGGACTGAGGAAGGCATTGATGCGGACTACGCTGCTTTCTTAGGTCCAGCATCGATTCCTTGATCACCCTTAAGCGCAGTTCGACCTTTCACCGAGAAATTGGAGACTGATTTGTTCTGGTTCGGAAGTTCCTGCGCCTCGTCTAATATTCGATAAAAGTCGGGAGGGGGGGGGGGGGGAAGGGGTGGCCGGGCAGTACTGCAAATGAAACTGCCTGTTGCAGGTAGTTGCCGGTATTGTCCACCTAGTGTGGAAAACATTTCGTGTTGCAGCCTTGCTCCCTCTTTCTCACGCAGACAGTGATGTAAAAAAATGGCTCTTAGCACTATGGGACTTAACATCTGAGGTAATCAGTCCCCTAGAACTTAGAACTACGTAAACCTAACTAGCCTAAGGACAACACACACACCCATGCTCGAGGCAGGATTCGAACCTGGGACCGTAGCAGTCGCGCGGTTCCGGACTGAAACGCCGAGAAGCTCTCGGCCACCGCGGCCGGCGGCACACAGCATCCCCGAGGTAGCGATTAAGTGAGGATTTTGCCATGCGATCATTGCACGAGTGTACCGTGAATAAATGGAATCCAGTAAAAAATCAAATCTCCGACGGATGCGGCCGGAAAAAGATCCTGCAAGAACAGAACCAAGGACGACTGAAGAGTATCTTTCAACGTGACGGGAGTGCAACCGTTCCTAAAATTGCTCCAGATTTCAATGCTGGGCTATCAGCAAGTGCCACCGTACGAACCATTCAACGAAATATTATCGATATGGTCTCTCGGAGCCGAAGGCTTACTCGTGTACCCTTGATAACTGCACGATACAAAGTTTTACGCCTCGCCTGGGTTCGCCAGCACCAACACTGGTCTGGTGATAACTGGAA
This sequence comes from Schistocerca cancellata, assembly GCF_023864275.1. NCBI lineage: Eukaryota > Metazoa > Arthropoda > Insecta > Orthoptera > Acrididae > Schistocerca > Schistocerca cancellata. Next base: position 489,179,776 of record NC_064634.1, read on the forward strand.
GCATGTTGCCTGGTCGGACGAGTTTCGTTTCAAATTGTATCGAGTGGATGGACGTGTACGGGTATGGAGAGAGCCTCATGAGTCCATGGACCGTGTATGTCAACAGGTGACTGTTAAAGCTGGTGGAGGCTCTGTAATGGTGTGGGGCGTGTGCAACTGGAGTGATACGGGACCCCTGATGCGTCCAGATACGACTCTGACGGATGAGACGTGCGTACGCATCCTGTCTGATCAGCTACATTCATACATATTCATTGTGCATTCCGATTGACTTGGGTAATTCCTGCAGGAATTGCTACAGAGTGGCTCCAGCAATACACTTTTGCGTTTAAAAACTTCCGCTGGCCACCATACACCCCAGACATGAACATCATTGAGCATATCTGGGATGGCTTGCAACATTCTGTTCAGGAGAGATCTCCAACGCCTCGTACTCTTACGGATTTATGGACAGCCCTGCAGGATGCATGATGTCAGTTCCCTCCAGCACTACTTCCGACATTTGTCGAGTCCATGCTTTGTCGTGTTGCTGCACTTCTGCGTGTTCGCAGAGGCCCTACACGATATTAGGAGGGTGTGCCAGTTGCTTTGGCTCTTCAGTGTAAAATGACAAAGAAAAAGATAAATTTGTTTTGGTGACATTTACTACATACTTCAAACATTTAAACAAAGGAGTCTGATGTAAAGACACATAGACGAACGCTGTACAAAAGTTAAGAAAGGATGACAGCTGATCTGTTGTGCCCCAAGCCTGGGGCAGAACGGAACGATATTGATAACTCTAATATAGTGTAAGGGCAATTACAAATTTACATTTCGTTGCAAGTTTAACTTCAAAATACAATCATATTTCTTAAGGCTTTCGTGGCCACTTGTTGAGACTTCCCTCTCGGGTTCTTCGACCGACGTTTGTTTGATGATTTTTCTAGCTTCGCCATAATGAGTGGCTCCATTGCTCGACTCCAGTCCACCACCACCAAGCTTTGACAATGCCAGCCACTCGCGCTTGCGAAACGTCAGAAAAATCATCAAACGAACATCGGCCGAAGAACCCGAGTCATAAGGCAACAAGTAGTTTCTCAGAAATATATTTCTCAAAATCTACAAGGGTATTAGTAATTTATATTTCCTTACAACTTTAACTTCAAAATCTAGTCATGTTTCCCTTACTCGACGTGAACATAATAAGCATATGAGTGTACAAGCGGATAAATTTTAGGCTCCCAGAAAGGAACTGAGTTAACCAGTCTTCAGCCGCCATTTTCAGTTTCTTATGAAACAGGTGCTTCAGCTTGTTTTTCTCTGCCACCTGAGAAGCTGACAGTTTGAACTCCTTCATTCTCAGTCGAAACAGTTTGACACTGATCTCTTTAAACAGCCGACAAGCACTACTTCTTGCACATTCAGAAAAGCACGACAAAATTTTATCTTTGACTTGTCAATTTGAAAAGCCCCACTTGGACGTGTATTCTGGACTGCTCACTGAAGAGTTGTTTGAGGAACGTTGAACTGAATCGTGCCTTTCCTAAGTTCCATTTCCTCTATTACGACAGCTGTCACTGCCTCTTCCACGTTGTTTGTAGACCAACTTTGACAACTCGTTTCGCGTTCTTATCTTCTAACCACCTACGAAAAAAAATAAGATTTATCACTAGCACACTGAAAATGTAGTAAGATGTTTTAGAAGTGTTAGAATAAATATGAATAGTAAAAAGTAAACAACAGGCAAGAACGGTACACTATTTGGGGCAGAACCTCGGGCACAACAGTCAAACTCTTCTACAACGGCTTGTTACCATTTTGTCGCTTGGATAATAGTTCCTAATAGTGATTCTAGAGTGCATCACTTTGCAGCCAAAATAAATCCCTAGTCCAGTTCTGCCCTGTGATTCCGTCTTGCTGCAGCTTCCCACGTTTGAAAGCAGAATACTAATTACCGACGACTAATATAGCCTGAAGAAACACTGATTATTATCAACCGGAGCTATATACGTAGGTGCTTGTTTTGAATTTCAATATCTCCTATGAATCAGACAGTTTCTGATGTATGCAGTGACAGATGTGAAACACTTCAAGGCTTTTATTAAAGTACGTACAAGGAAGCCAACGTCAATAGAGTACGATTAATGAAATGATAAATATACATACGAGCTGTCACATCGGCTTCTTGATAAAATCTGTTATGCAGGTGATTTCGTGATGATGTTGCACAGTTTCAGGGATGATTGAGAATGGTAAATGTATCAATTTGAGGTAAAGGACGCTGATCTGGTAGTGACCGAGTCCAAAGTTATAAGCAAAAATCGTTATGATACCTCTGACAGTGCAATACATGTAACGGCACCGTTGTTGTTAAGATTGTAGGGTAGTGAACTTTCAAACGAGGTAGTGTGGAACAAAAGAAGGATAAATGTCCCGTAAATATTGGCTCTAAACTTCATACCTTAAGAGCTAGCGGTACTTGTTCATTTTCTCTGCTGTGAAACACATCTCTTCTACTGGCAAATCATTAAAACAAAGACGTTTTTCGTTGCAGCAAGATTTTCTCGTCGAACTTCAATCATCGACTTTCTACTTCGATTGTGAAAATATTCTGTTGGCTCCCACCTGCACAGGGAGAAATGATCATCATGATAAAAATAAGAAACATCAGAGCTCGGATAGAATGATTTAAGTGCTCGGTTTTCCCGTACGCCTTTCGAGAGTGAAATGGCAGAGAAATAGCTTGAAGGTGATTCGACGAGCCTCTGCCTGGCATTTAATTGTGAATTACAATCACGCAGGTGTAAATGTAGATGCCGCTACCTCTTAATGTATATTGTATTTTTTAGAGCCTATATTTACGAAACATATTTTTCTTCGATTGGTCCATACTACAACCGCTGAATGTTGCCTACTGCAATCTTAGCAGCCACTGTACTGTTAAATGTATTCCACTGTCAGAGGCATGAGAACGATTTTTGCTTAGAACATCGACAAATTTATCCTTCTCCAGCATCCCTGAATCTTTGTAACAACATCACGGAATCATCCTGTATCTACATCTACATTTACATTTATACTCCGCAAGCCACCCAACGGTAGGTATGTGGCGGAGGGCACTTTGCGTGCCACTGTCATTATCCCCCTTTCCTGTTCCAGTCGCGTATGGTTCGCGGGAAGAACGACTGTCTGAAAGCCTCTGTGCGCGCTCTAATCTCTCTAATTTTACATTCGTGATCTCCTCGGGAGGTATAAGTAGGGGGAAGCAAAATATTCGATACTTCATCCAGAAACGCACCCTCTCGAAACCTGGCGAGCAAGCTACACCGCGATGCAGAGCGCCTCTCTTGCAGAGTCTGCCACTTGAGTTTGTTAAACATCTCCGTAACGCTATCGCGGTTACCAAATAACCCTGTGACGAAACGCGCCGCTCTTCTTTGGATCTTCTCTATCTCCTCCGTCAACCCGATCTGGTACGGATCCCACACTGATGAGCAATACTCAAGTATAGGTCGAACGAGTGTTTTGTAAGCCACCTCCTTTGTTGATGGACTACATTTTCTAAGGACTCTCCCAATGAATCTCAACCTGGTACCCGCCTTACCAACAATTAATTTTATATGATCATTCCACTTCAAATCGTTCCGCACGCATACTCCCAGATATTTTACAGAAGTAACTGCTACCAGTGTTTGTTCCGCTATCATATAACCATACAATAAAGAATCCTTCTTTCTATGTATTCGCAATACATTACATTTGTCTATGTTAAGGGTCAGTTGCCACTCCCTGCACCAAGTGCCTATCCGCTGCAGATGTTCCTGCATTTCGCTACAATTTTCTAATGCTGCAACTTCTCTGTATACTACAGCATCATCCGCGAAAAGCCGCATGGAACTTCCGACACTATCTACTAGGTCATTTATATATATTGTGAAAAGCAATGGTCCCATAACACTCCACTGTGGCACACCAGAGGTTACTTTAATGTCTGTAGACGTCTCTCCGTTGATAACAACATGCTGTGTTCTGTTTGCTAAAAACTCTTCAATCCAGCCACACAGCTGGTCTGATATTCCGTAGGCTCTTACTTTGTTTATCAGGCGACAGTGCGGAACTGTATCGAACGCCTTCCGGAAGTCAAGAAAAATAGCATCTACCTGGGAGCCTGTATCTAATATTTTCTGGGTCTCATGAACAAATAAAGCGAGTTGGTTCTCACACGATCGCTGTTTCCGGAATCCATGTTGATTCCTACATAGTATATTCTGAGTTTCCAAAAACGACATGATAATAGAGCAAAACACATGTTCTAAAATTCTACAACAGATCGACGTCAGAGATATAGGTCTATAGTTTTGCGCATCTGCTCGACGACCCTTCTTGAAGACTGGGACTACCTGTGCTCTTTTCCAATCATTTGGAACCTTCTGTTCCTCTAGAGACTTGTGGTACACGGCTGTTAGAAGGGGGGCAAGTTCTTTCGCGTACTCTGTGTAGAATCGAATTGGTATCCCGTCAGGTCCAGTGGACTTTCCTCTGTTGAGTGATTCCAGTTGCTTTTCTATTCCTTGGACACTTATTTCGATGTCAGCCATTTTTTCGTTTGTGCGAGGATTTAGAGAAGGAACTGCAGTGCGGTCTTCCTCTGTGAAACAGCTTTGGAAAAAGGTGTTTAGTATTTCAGCTTTACGCTTGTCATCCTCTGTTTCAATTCCATCATCATCCCGGAGTGTCTGGACATGATGTTTCGAGCCACTTACTGATTTAACATAAGACCAGAACTTCCTAGGATTTTCTGTCAAGTCGGTACCTAGTATTTTACTTTCGAATTCACTGAACGCTTCACGCATAGCCCTCCTTACGCTAACTTTGACATCGTTTAGCTTCTGTTTGTCTGAGAGGTTTTGGCTGCGTTTAAACTTGGAGTGAAGCTCTCTTTGCTTTCGCAGTAGTTTCCTAACTTTGTTGTTGTACCACGGTGGGTTTTTCCCGTCCCTCACAGTTTTACTCGGCATGTACCTGTCTAAAACGCATTTTACGATTGCCTTGAACTTTTTCCATAAACACTCAACATTGTCAGTGTCGGAACAGAAATTTTCGTTTTGATCTGTTAGGTAGTCTGAAATCTGCCTTCTATTACTCTTGCTAAACAGATAAACCTTCCTCCCTTTTTTTATATTCCTATTAACTTCCATATTCAGGGATGCTGCAACGGCCTTATGATCACTGTATAGTTTGTTAGAGGTCAGACAGCGTGATCCCAGAAAAAACTTAATTTGTCCGCTTAACATTGATACACCAATTATGTAAGTAGAGAGATCATGAACGTAAGAAACGACAACTATCAGCTCATTGGTATATTTTTAATTTTAAACGGCATAAGATATAAATATTCGCAATAGTTTTCTTTCTATGAATTTTATTGTACTTTTCCTTTTTAATAAAAAATTACGAAATTTTGGCTTATTCGCTCCACTGCTGCCTGATGCAGGCCTCTCATGAATGCATCATCTTCGTCACGGTCCTAGTTGGATCTTTGAGTTGCCCGACAATTTTTTACCTACTAAATTTCTTTTCCTTCGGCATTTGTGCTGTGAATCTCTTGGATTACAGAAGCACGCATGATATTTATATTCTCTTATAAGCAACATGGCATTGCCTCCGGACCACTGCATCGCTGTTGCAGCTCAAGAAACAATAACGAAAGCAGACCAGCTAGCAGACGAAATCTTTTTTTCCTGCTACGGCCGAAGCGAAGAGGATGCGGACGGCCAATAAGAGGAAAATGGTTCAAATGGCTCTGAGCACCATGGGACTTAACTTCTAAGGTCATCAGTCCCCTAGAACTTAGAACTACTTAAAACTAACTAACCTAAGGACAGCACACACATCCATGCCCAAGGCAGGATTCGAACCTGCGGCGGTAGCGGTCGCGCGGTTCCAGACTGTAGCGCCTAGAACAGCTCTACCACCCCCGGCCGGCCCAACAAGAGTAACACGAACGAACTGAGAACCGAATACGACCAAATGTATATTGTAAAAAATAAGCCCTCGGTCACAAATATTAAGTCAAAATTGACCTGGTTTCGACGCTACTATGAGCGTCGTCTTCAGAATTAGACTAACTGTACTAAAACATTAGGTATATAGTACATTAGTAAAATTAAAGTTTGTACTGACTCGAAATGATGCAGTACTTACAAGTCACATATTAAAAAAGATCTTTCTAAAGTGGGCACCTCAGTCTTGTTGCAACCCTTGTTCACAGTACGAGCAGCCCTTAGCGGCTCGCCATCTCACAAGTGTTCATGACGTCGCCTTTCCGGCTTAGATCTTTTTCAATATGTGGCTTGTAAGTACTGCATCTTTTCGAGTCAGTACAAACTTCAATTTTACTAATGTACTATATACCTAATGTTTTAGTACAGTTAGTCTAATTCTGAAGACGACGCTCATAGTAGCGTCGAAACCAGGTCAATTTTGACTTAATATTTGTGACCGAGGGCTTACTTGTTCCAATATGATTCTGACACGGTCACTGAACCTTAGCAGCTATGTTCAAAGTTTTACGACCAAATGTAGTTTCCTCATGTGTGCGTAGCATTTACGCCGAAGTGATTTCTCGTTCGCGGTTGCACATTCGCTTGCGTTCGCTTCACTGTAAAGAGGTGTTATATGCAATCCCTTTGGAGCCTCCAGAGACCTTGTAGCTGTTGTTGCTTAGAACTGGCTGAACAGAATTAACGGCTGTCTACCGCTGATTCCCTATTACCTGCAAAATTAACCTCACGCGCCAATCTTCTGCACCCTCTACACTCATGACAGCGGGCTGCTTCTCGTATAGCAGAGGTTTCAATCGCTAAATAAAAACTTACTGATATAGAGCGACGGGCGAATCTGACAGAACTGATAAGTAATTCAGATACATTCACCACTAGCGACAAAATGCTCCTACTGGAATGCAATAAATGCGAGCATGTTCCTGTTTATTTTAAAGACTCTGAAAAGTGCGGTACCAGCTGCCTCATTCTACCTTCGTAACCACCTTTAAAAATGTTCGCCGGCTGGGGTGACCGTGCGGTTCTAGGCGCTACAGTCTGGAACCGCGTGACCGCTACGGTCGCAGGTTCGAATCCTGCCTCGGGCATGGATGTGTGTGATGTCATTAGGTTAGTTAGGTTTAAGTAGTTCTAAGTTCTAGGGGACTGATGACCTTAGAAGTTAAGTCCCATAGTGCTCAGAGCCATTTGAACCATTTTTTAAAAATGTTCCCAAACATTTCGGCATGAGAACATATTTGCGCTTTTTTTAACATGCAGCTCATTTCGAACTTCCACAAGCTCCCCTAACTGTAACTGTGGTGTCACCGCCAGACACCACACTTGCTAGGTGGTAGCTTTAAATCGGCCGCGGTCCATTAGTACATGTCGGACCCGCGTGTCGCCACTGTCAGTAATTGCAGACCGAGCGCCACCACACGGCAGGTCTTGAGAGACGTACTAGGACTCGCCCCAGTTGTACGACGACTTTGCTAGCGACTACACTGACGAAGCCTTTCTCTCATTTGCCGAGAGATCGATAGAATAGCCTTCAGCTAAGTCCATGGCTACGACCTAGCAAGGCGCCATTAACCATTTCTAGAGAGAGTCTCACTTGTATCATCAAGAATGCTGTATACAAATGACGGATTAAAGTTAAGTATTCCAGAAGCTACGTACTTTTCTTTATAGCATTCATTACGTATCCTGTTTCAGACCTCACGCCGACCTGCGTGAGTTGACGCGTGCATTTCGGCCTCCTCTTGCCCCACAGTGTTGGCTCTTCTGCCAACACATCAGTAACTCTCGCAACCCGCTAGTCTAACGCTGTAAGTCACTCGTATATCCACTACCACTTGCCGTTTGTCATTGTCATTAGACCTTCGTCTCTCTATGTTAATGTTCCTTGTGTCACAGCCACAGTCCCCTTCGTCCTCTCCTATTTACTACAGTCTCGTCTCTCTGTCTCCCGCCCTCAGGGGCTCAGTGTTCCTTTTCTGACTACGGGCTGCGCAGGGGCAGGGGACTGATAACCGCCGCCATTCCTCTGCCACTGTGAGCTCTGGCCATGCTTCAACAGCCAGCGTTCGCCGCGGCGATGGAACGTTGTGTATAACAGGTAACGGGCATATTGACTTTGAAAGGTACAGGGTGTTTCAAAAATGACCGGTATATTTGAAACGGCAATAAAAACTAAACGAGCAGCGATAGAAATACACCGTTTGTTGCAATATGCTTGAGACAACAGTACATTTTCAGGCAGACAAACTTTCGAAATTACAGTAGTTACAATTTTCAACAACAGATGGCGCTGAGGTCTGGGAAACTCTATAGCACGATATTTTCCACATATCCAACATGCGTAGCAATAATATGGCGTAGTCTCTGAATGAAATTACCCGAAACCTTTGACAACGTGTCTGGCGGAATGGCTTCACATGCAGATGAGATGTACTGCTTCAGCTGTTCAATTGTTTCTGGATTCTGGCGGTACACCTGGTCTTCCAAGTGTCCCCACAGAAAGAAGTCACAGGAGTTCATGTCTGGCGAATAGGGAGGCCAATCCACGCCGCCTCCTGTATGTTTCGGATAGCCCAAAGCAATCACACGATCATCGAAATATTCATTCAGGAAATTAAAGACGTCGGCCGTGCGATGTGGCCGGGCACCATCTTACATAAATCACGAGGTGTTCGCAGTGTCGTCTAAGGCAGTTTGTACCGCCACAAATTCACGAAGAATGTCCAGATAGCGTGATGCAGTACTCGTTTCGGATCTGAAAAATGGGCCAATGATTCCTTTGGAAGAAATGGCGGCCCAGACCAGTACTTTTTGAGGATGCAGGGACGATGGGACTGCAACATGGGGCTTTTCGGTTCCCCATATGCACTAGTTCTGTTTATTGACGAAGCCGTCCAGGTAAGAATAAGCTTCGTCAGTAAACCAAATGCTGCCCACATGCATATCGCCGTCATCAATCCTGTGCACTATATCGTTAGCGAATGTCTCTCGTGCAGCAATGGTAGCGGCGCTGAGGGGTTGGCGCGTTTGAATTTTGTATGGATAGAGGTGTAAACTCTGGCGCATGAGACGATACGTGGACGTTGGCGTCATTTGGACCGCAGCTGCAACACGGTGAATGGAAACCCGAGGCCGCTGTTGGATCACCTGCTGCACTAGCTGCATGTTGCCCTCTGTGGTTGCCGTACGCGGTCGCCCTACCTTTCCAGCACGTTCATCCCTCACGTTCCCAGTCCGTTGAAATTTTTCAAACAGATCCTTTATTGTATCGCTTTTCGGCCCTTTGTTTACATTAAACCTCCGTTGAAAACTTCGTCTTGTTGCAACAACACTGTGTTCTAGGCGGTGGAATTCCAACACCAGAAAAATCCTCTGTTCTAAGGAATAAACCATGTTGTCTACAGCACACTTGCACGTTGTGAACAGCACACGCTTACAGCAGAAAGACGACGTACAGAATGGCGCACCCACAGACTGCGTTGTCTTCTATATCTTTCACATCACTTGCAGCGCCATCTGTTGTTGAAAATTGTAACTACTGTAATTTCCAAAGTTTGTCCGCCTGAAAATGTACTGTTGTCCCAAGCATATTGCAACAAACGGTGTATTTCTATCGCTGCTCGTTTAGTTTTTATTGCCGTTTTAAATATACCGGTCATTTTTGAAACACCCTGTATATACACAGGGTAAGTCGGGTGATGCTGAGGGTATTAGATTAGGAAATGAGACGCTTAAAGTAGTCAAGGAGTTTTGCTACTTGGGGAACAAAATAACTGATGATGGTCGAAGTGGAGAGGATATACAACGTAGACTGGCAATGGCAAGGAAAGCGTTTCTGAAGAAGAGAAATTTGTTAACATCGAGTAATGATTTAAGTATCAGGAAGTCGTTTCTGAGAGTATTTGTATGGAGTGTAGCCATGTATGGAAGTGAAACATGGACGGTAAATAGTTTGGACAAGAAGAGAATAGAAGCTTTCGAAATGTGGTGCTATAGAAGAATGTTGAAGGTTAGATGGGTAGGTCACATAACTAATGAGGAAGTATTGAATAGGATTGGGGAGAAGAGAAGGTTGTGGCACAACTTGACCAGAAGAAGCGATCGGCTGGTAGGACATGTGTTGAGGCATCAAGGGATCACCAATTTAGTATTGGAGGGCAGTGTGGAGGGTAAAAATCGTAGAGGGAGACCAAGAGATGAATACACTAAACAGATACAGAAGGATGTAGGTTGCAGTAGGTACTGGGAGATGAAGAAGCTTGCACAGGATAGAGTAGCATGGAGAGCTGCATCAAACCAGTCTCAGGACTGAAGACCACAACAACAACATACACAGGGTAAATTAATTCAAGTTTTGTAAGAAAATAATATATTGAACCGCAGATGGTCAAATGTAGTATCGACTGTGTAGTAGCGTAGCTGCTCAACGCCGATCGCTGATTGAAGGTGTTAAGGATAATGCGTTAGTTTAGATCGAGATATGTATGGGTGACTCTCAAGTGTTTAGACGTGTTGTATCTGATGTCTGCTGGATATATGCTTACTCGCTACGGGCAGTAATGACTTTTTTATTCGCAAGATACTATGATGTTTGTTAACTACAAAAGGAATCTCAACAGAACTTTGAAATAATTAGGTAAAGACAGTTGTTTCGTTACTAATGCAATACGTGTATTCATAAGTGATGATTGAGACATCTATAGCACTCCCGTCCAATGATTTTGTAAAGGTAATTGTTAATGTATAACCAGTCTATTGAGAGTGTTAATTGTGAACACTATTAATTTTCAAAGAGTCAAAATACAAGTTTTAAGGTTAGTGCCATATTGTTACTTACCCCAAGTTACTACCAGTTCCCAGATTCATCTCAGTTTTGATTAACTGTTTTCTCAAGAAGATTAGATGGGTAGATCACATAACTAATGAGGAGGTATTGAATAGAACTGGAGAGAAGAGAAATTTGTGGCAGAATTTGACTAGAAGAAGGAATCGATTGGTAGGGCATAGTCTGAGGCATCAGGGGATCACCAATTTAGTATTTGAGGGCAGCGTGGAGGCTAAAAATCGTAGAGGGCGACCAAGAGATGAATACACTAAACACATTCAGAAGGATGTAGGTTGCAGTAGGTACTGGGAGATGAAGAAGCTTGCACAGGATAGAGTAGCATGGAGAGCTGCATCAAACCAGTCTCTGGACTGAAGACCACAACAACAACATCAACGTTTCTGAAGGTAAGATCAGCAACACTGCCTCTCAAAATATGTACTATACACAAGCAATATTTTACGATGCTTTTGTTAGTATCGAAATGGTGGCAAAAGGTTTAGTATTCTTGGTTTTTCTCAGTTTTATTGAAATAGTTACTTTACGTAATTTCTTGGACAGAAGGTCCCAATAACCAAGTTCACACACTTGGTAGAATTGTTATTTACTTTACGTACTGTCAATGTAATCTGCAATTCTCCGTTACTTTAACGGTTGCACTTGAGTGATATTTTAATTTAATTTGAAAGAAAACACTCAGTTGCGCAATAATGTTTCACACCAATGGATTCTCGGTTTCATTCTCTTTAGTATAGGAAAGGATCCCTACTTGGAACATTTTAGGTGAAATGAGAAGTTTTGCGTTGAAAAAACACAATTAAATGATTACTGAACAAAACACGCAAAGACTTTTCAACACAGGTCGTACACAGACCTATGAACGGTTGAATTCAGTAGTGTCGTCGTGAGCACAGTTGCTGGAGATTTAGGTGCTTTGAAGGCTCGTACCGTTTTGCAAAGGCGGAGATTGTTACTTGTCTTCGTGGCGTCGAATTATGCGACTTACGCCAGCGCCAATATGAGTTTGGCTTTCCTGGGGAACTGCGTCACTCTAAGTAATGGACGCCTTGGACCGCTACACATCCAGGAGCTTACAATGATCGCAGACGTAATTTTATATCTCCTCTAAAGCGTTGCAACCTTGTACCTTAGCACTTCTCCTTCACTCACTTCTGTGATGAAGCAGTTAAACATTAGCTTTGTTTAAACAATACTGTGGAGTACAGCCTTCATCAGCTTTCATCACCTGCCTCAACAGTGTCTTGCACTTGTCTGACCCGCTCCACCTCTCCCCTCTCCTACCTACTTCCGTTAGTAGCAAAAAATCTCCACCTTTTACGACCATACAAACATTTGTTAATTACATATAAACATTAAACTTCTCACAGTCAAAGAATATTGTCTTCTGTTGACCCTCTTATACACGTCATACTGTACAAATCTCATTCTTTGCTTCATTAGTGCAAAGTCTCTCGACTCTAAAAAGGTCGATAGTGTTACACCCTTTCTCCATGTGGGTCTTGGAATCAGTCCTGTCCGAGGCTAGTGATACTCCACCTGGTCACTACCAAATCTGGTACTGAATGCTTCGACATTCGCCACCAGCATCAAAGGAGATCCTTCACGAATGTTTTCATCTTATATGGCAGGCAGGAAACTTCACCAACTCGAGGAGAGAGGCACTTCTGATAGCTCGCTTCAAACCAGGAAAGGACCATACATGTCCTAGTAGATATCGAAGTATCGCCTTTTTTTTGTCATCAGTCTACTGACTGGTTTGATGCGGCTCGCCACGAATTCCTTTCCTGTGCTAACCTCTTCATCTCAGAGTAGCACTTGCAACCTACGTCCTCAATTATTTGCTTGACGTATTCCAATCTCTGTCTTCCTCTACAGTTTTTGCCCTCTACAGCTCCCTCTAGTACCATGGAAGTCATTCCCTCATGTCTTAGCAGATGTCCTATCATCCTGTCCCTTCTCCTTATCAGTGTTTTCCACATGTTCCTTTCCTCTCCGATTCTGCGTAGAACCTCCTCATTCCTTACCTCATCAGTCCACCTAATTTTGGTCCGCCGCTCGTGGTCTCGCGGTAGCGTTCTCGCTTCCCGAGCACGGGGTCCCGGGTTCGATTCCCGGCGGGGTCAAGGATTTTCACCTGCCTCGAGATGACTGGGTGTTTGTGTTGTCCTCATCATTTCATCATCATCCAGGAAAGTGGCGAAATTGGACTGAGCAAAGATTGGGTAATTGTACGGGCGCTGATAACCACGCAGTTGAGCGCCCCACAAATCAAACATCATCATCATCATCTCCACCTAATTTTCAACATTCGTCTATAGCACCACATCTCAAATGCTTCGATTCTCTTCTGTTCCGGTTTTCCCACAGTCCATGTTTCACTACCATACAATGCTGTACTCCAGACGTACATCCTCAGAAATTTCTTCCTTAAATTAAGGCCGGTATTTTATATTAGTAGACTTCTCTTGGCCAGAAATGCCTTTTTAGCCATAGCGAGTCTGCTTTTGATGTCCTCCTTGCTCCGTCCGTCATTGGTTATTTTACTGCCTAGGTAGCAGAATTCATTGACTTCGTGACCATCAATCCAGATGTTAAGTTTCTCGCTGTTCTCATTTATACTACTTCTCATTACCTTCGTCTTTCTCCGATTTACTCTCAAACCATACTGTGTACTCATTAGACTGTCCATTCCGTTCAGCAGATCATTTAATTCTTCTTCACTTTCACTCAGGATAGCAATGTCATCAGCGAATCGTATCATTGATATCCTTTCACCTTGTATTTTAATTCCACTCCTGAACCTTTCTTTTATTTCCATCATTGCTTCCTCGATGTACAGATTGAAGAGTAGGGGCGAAAGGCTACAGCCTTGTCTTACACCCTTCTTAATACGAGCACTTCGTTCTTGATCGTCCACTCTTATTATTCCCTCTTGGTTGTTGTACATATTGTATATGACCCGTCTCTCCCTATAGCTTACCCCTACTTTTTTCAGAATCTCGAACAGCTTGCACCATTTTATATTGTCGAACGCTTTTTCCAGGTCGACAGATCCTATGAAAGTGTCTTGATTTTTCTGTAGCCTTTCTTCCATTATTAGCCGTAACGTCAGAATTGCCTCTCTCGTCCCTTTACTTTTCCTAAAGCCAATCTGATCGTCACCTAGCGCATTCTCAAATTTATTTTCCATTCTTGTGTATATTATTCTTGTAAGCAGCTTCGATGCATGAGCTGTTAAGCTGATTGTGCGATAATTCTCGCACTTGTCAGCTCTTGCCGTCTTCGGAATTGTGTGGATGATGCTTTTCCGAAAGTCAGATGGTATATCGCCAGACTCATATATTCTACACACCAACGTGAATAGTCGTTTTGTTGCCACTTCCCCCAATGATTTTAGAAATTCTGATGGAATGTTATCTATCCTTTCTGCCTTATTTGACAGTAAGTTCTCCAAAGCTCTTTTAAATTCCGATTCTAATACTGGATCCCCTATCTCTTCTAAATCGACTCCTGTTTCTTCTTCTTTCACATCAGACAAATCTTCACCCTCATAGAGGCTTTCAATGTATTCTTTCCACCTATCTGCTCTCTCCTCTGCATTTAACAGTGGATTCACGTTGCACTCTTAATGTTACCACCGTTGCTTTTAATGTCACCAAAGGTTGTTTTGACTTTCCTGTATGCTGAGTCTGTCCTTCCGACAATCATATCTTTTTCGATGTCTTCACATTTTTCCTGCAGCCATTTCGTCTTAGCTTCCCTGCATTTCCTATTTGTTTCATTCCTCAGCGACTTGCATTTCTGATTTTCCCGGAACATGTTTGTACTTCCTCCTTTCATCAATCAACTGAAGTATTTCTTCTGTTAGCCATGGTTTCTTCGCAGCTACCTTCTTTGTGCCTATGTTTTCCTTCCCAACTTCTGTGATGGCCCTTTTTAGAGATGTCCATTCCTCTTCAACTGTACTGTCTACTGCGCTATTCCTTATTGCTGTATCTATAGCGTTAGAGAACTTCAAACGTATCTCGTCATTCCTTAGTACTTCCGTATCTCACTTCTTTGCGTATTGATTCTTCCTGACTAATGTCTTGAACTTCAGCCTACTCTTCATCACTACTATATTGTGATCTGAGTCTATACCTGCTCCTGGGTACGCCTTACAATCCAGTATCTGATTTCGGAATCTCTGTCTGACCATGATGTAATCTAATTGAAATCTTCCCGTATCTCCCGGCCTTTTCCAAGTATACCTCCTCCTCTTGTGATTCTTGAACAGGGTATTCGCTATTACTAGCTGAAACTTGTTACAGAACTCAATTAGTCTTTCTCCTCTTTCATTCCTTGTCCCAAGCCCATATTCTCCTGTAACCTTTTCTTCTACTCCTTCCCCTACAACTGCATTCCAGTCGCCCATGACTATTAGATTTTCGTCCCCTTTTACATACTGCATTACCCTTTCAATATTCTCATACACTTTCTCTATCTGTTCATCTTCAGCTTGCGACGTCGGCATGTATACCTGAACTATCGTTGTCGGTGTTGGTCTGCTGTCGATTCTGATTAGAACAACCCGGTCACTGAACTGTTCACAGTAACACACCCTCTGACCTACCTTCCTATTCATAACGAATCCTACACCTGTTATACCATTTTCTGCTGCTGTTGATATTACCCGATACTCATCTGACCAGAAATCCTTGTCTTCCTTCCACTTCACTTCACTGACCCCTACTATATCTAGATTGAGCCTTTGCATTTCCCTTTTCAGATTTTCTAGTTTCCCTACCACGTTCAAGCTTCTGACATTCCACGCCCCGACTCGTAGAACGTTATCCTTTCGTTGATTATTCAATCTTTTTCTCATGGTAATCTCCCCCTTGGCAGTCCCCTCCCGGAGATCCGAATGGGGGACTATTCCGGAATCTTTTGCCAATGGAGAGATCATCATGACACTTCTTCAATTACAGGCCACATGTCCTGTGGATACACGTTACGTGAAAGAGCTGTGAAAGACCATGAGGCGAATGGTTAACCGTCGTCTGGTCTGGTTGTTAAAGAACAGGCGACCCCTCAGTGGCTGTCAGTGTGGATTCGGGAGTATTCGGTCGAGTGTCAATTACCTGACTCTGCTAGAGGCGGCTACTCAGCAGGGTTTCCTGCGTCAACAGCACTGTACCGAACTATTCATATGTCAGTACGGAACACGATTCTACTTGGAGATACTGATTTGTCATATAGCTGCATCAATGAGGCTTTCGTGATCATTTCCCCATCTTCATATGGTCTTCCCGGTCTCAGCGGTTTTCTAGGACACGGGCTGGTGACTCGCTGTCATATTGTTTTGAACCGGAGAATGGTTCCATCAAGGCGGTGTTTTAAGTGTTACCCTCTTTGACAAAGCCATAAACAGTATCACGTTCGCGGTAAGGAGACCTGCAGAGTGCTCCTGATCTGTCACCGATTTTGCTGTTTTCTGTTCCTGTTCCAGTGTTGCAAACTGTTACCTGTGAGTTGCAACTTACAGTGCGGCGGTTAGAGAAGTGAGCTGCGAAGAGAGGTTTTCAGTTTTCTCCAGATAAAGGTTTGTGTGTTTATTTTAATCGTTCTCGTCGCATTTTTAATTTGCCTGACTTGCGTGTGAGGAACACCACTCTCCATTTTAGAGACTCGGTGAGGTTTCTGGGTCTAATTTTTAGCTGCAAGTTATCGTTGTTACCACAGCTGCCAGACCTGAAAGCCAGAACCAAGAAGGGATTGAATATCTGAAAGTGCCTTAGTCATAGGTCCTGGGGAACGGGCAGAGCGCCTCTGCTCCAGATGGCTGGACTATGGGTGCGCAGTGTTTAGATCGGCGAGGCCTTTTTTTTAAATTTAAGATCATTGACACTGTCCACCATGCGGGGATTCGGCTGGCCATAGGTTCTTATAGGGTTAGTCCCATACCCAGTCTCTGTGCTGAGGCCAGGGAACCATCTAGCAGTAACTCCTCATGCTGCGTCAGGCATGTAAGGCCCTCACTGATCCGACTTCTCCCACATATCGTACTGCTTGTTGCTCGTCCGCCTATGGAAAACCTTTTCTCCAACTGTCCATGATCCACAACGCCATTTGTGATTCGCATGCTGTATGTGTTAATGTCAGTCCATTTGCAGAAAGTACAACCGAAAATCCAGGATGTTAACCGCCTGCCGCCGTGGTTACTGCAAAGGCCCAGCGTAATGTTAGATTTAGTGCAATACAAGATAGATTTGCAGTCCTGTTTTTAATGCGATATTTGCTAACATTTTATATGAGCACCACAACTTTTTAGCTGTCTTTACGGTTGGGTCAAAGTTGGGAGAATCCGTTGGTTGCTCTGTCGTTTCCCGGATCGTGCCCTCATGGTCCGACTGCTTCAAGAATTTACTGTATTTGACCCAGAATTATATGCGATCGTGTGGGCACTGGAGCAGATGAGACGTTCTTCCAGCGCTAAATTTTCCGGTTATCTGAGTGCCTCTCACTCTCTACAACGTTTGTACCCAGCAGGGAAAGTATTCCAAAATATCCAGGACACCCTTCTCCAGCTACAACGACTGGGGAAGGAGGTGTCTTTCCGCTGGGTACCGGGGCACGTGCACATTGCGGGGAATGAAGGGGCGGATCTAGCAGCCGAGGAGATACGTCGTGATCCTCCGGTGTTTCACTGTGCCATCCTCCTGCAGGCTTTCACCTCGCTGTTGAGGTACAGAGTCATGCGTCGATGGGAAAGCAAGTGGCTGGAAGTGACAGATAATAACCTGCGTCTAGTAATGCCCAGAACGCGGCCTTGGCGTACCTCCTTCCATGTACGTCGACGAGACGAGCTCCTCCTTACTCGTCTTAGCACAGGCCACAGCTCTCTGACGCACGGTTTCTTGATCCAGCGAGAGGGCCCTCCTCTCGCTTTTAGTGAATAGATAACTGTGCGCCACGTTTTATTTTCCGACCAGCGGGCCGCGGAAGATTTGTCGACGGGTCTGGCATCTATTTTAAGTAACGTTAAAAAGAATTTGGGTCGAGTTTCAAATTTTTTAAATTTCCAGTATTTCTCCCAAGGCTTTAGGGGAATGCTTTTAATGTGTTGACCTGGTGACTGGCTCACCTAGGTTTTATTGTAATTGGTCAGCTAGTCATATTTCCCTGTTCCTTTCTTTTAGTTCCTCTGTCGTTTTACTTGTGTTTTAAGCTCTTATATAGCATATTTTAGTATTTCTTCGTTGTCTCAGCGGTTATGTTAACATTTCGCTATTTTATGCGCATTACTTCCTTTTAATGTGGGTAAGGGCGCTGATAACCGCGCCGTTGGGCGCTTACACACATACACCACACACACACACACACACACACACACACTCTGTTTTCCTCTTACTCTCTCTTACCACTGATATCTCGTTCCTTTCTTCCTGCTGTCTCTTCACTGTCACTATTTCTCTCTTCCTAGTTGCCACACGCTCTGGCTCTCACCGACAAACACTTTCTTATTTTCTTTATTCCTATCTCACTGGCACTGTCTCCTTCACTCTTTCCCTAGCACTGTCCTTTCAATGTCAACTATGTTCCACTGCCGCTCTATAGCTTTTTTTTTCTCTTACGCTGCCATTGTCTTCTTCGCTCTTTCTGTAACACAACCTCTGTCTACTATCTTCCAGTATTTCTTTTCCGTCTCTTTGCTACTGTCACTGTCTTCTGCTCTCAGTATAAGAAACGCGAATATGTTTTCACGCCAAACTTTCTGGGAAAGTTTTAAAGATGCTTCGTAATGTAGAATGAGGCACCTGCGATCCAAGTTTTCAGTCAGAGTCCTTTAAATAAACACTTCTCATTTTTGTGCTCAGATAGGAGCATTTTTCCACTGGTTTCGTTCTTTGCCTTGGTGCAGCAGGGCATGTAACTGACACGAAAAGAAATTTATTCGTCAGTAAAATTTAGACAGATTACTTCTGTGAAACTGAAAGAACACAAAACTAATTTTACACCTCATACTGGATCTTCCTTGGGAGAAAAAAAAACTGCATTTGCTTCAGTTCAAAATGGTTCAAATGGCTCTAAGCACTATGGGACTTAACATCTGAGGTCATCAGTCCCCTAGACTTAGAACTAATTAAATCTAACTAAGCTAAGGACATCAGACACAGCCATGCCCGATGCAGGATTCGAACCTGCGACCGTAGCAGCAGCTCGGTTCCGGAGTGCAGCACCTGGAACCGCTCGGCCACAGCGGCCGGCATTTGCTTCAGTACTACAATATGAGCTGCAAGGTGACAATGAAGACACTTCAGCATATTTCTCCGTGATATATCACTTTATAAATTGCGTTTTCACCTCACACCGGATTTTAGGTGTGCAAATGGGATAACGTCGAACCTCTGCAGCTCGGAAATGGATAAAGTTATGCAGAATATTTTCAAGGTTATTCGAGAACGGGATCTTAGAAATACATCGTAAAAATCACAGCCATTTTCTGTGCTCCGCTGGTGACGGCGAACATATAGTAAAAGAATTTTTCCCCCGTGAACTAACGGTACCTCCATAAGTTTCACTAAGCTCGCCGTAGACACTATCAAAAGAAAAAAGAGCTATCCGATTTGCTCATTTGATTAAGCAGGAGAAAGTGCGTAATATTCATACTTTGACCTTGCACCGAGGGATAGTGACACTAAGACGATCCTGGTGTTAGTTCGTAGACCAAGAGATATTCAGAACACTTGACCGTACATACCTCTTTATCATCAATAGAAACCGAGACATGAAGGACGGAAGATACCGTTTTCATGCGCGGCGTTTGGAACATATTATGTACTCATGCTACCGCTTGCATCCCGATAAAAAATGAGAGAAGTGATGTAGCCTGTTATATTCTACAAGAGATCGATCCGGTAACAATTAACGAAATAACCTGACTCCACAACGTCGTGCTGGAAGTCAGGAAGAAACAATAAATTGCACTGAACGTGAGAAATGATATATGAACAGCTTGTCCAGCTTCTTTGAGAGGACGAGGAACAGAAAACTGCGAAGAAACCTTAGAACTTGTAATCAAAAGGTAAACAGTTAACAGAAGTGAAATCTGTGTTCGATCAAATCGCTGACAGCAGCAACACAATCCAGCTTATTGCGCCAGCGTGAAGAAATGACGCTTGATGACGATGCGAACGGTTGCATCGCTTGGAAACCGCCATCTAAATTACCGCTGGCGCTCTATAGGGTAACCGTGGTACTGCAACAAGCTGATCGGTCCACGGCTGCTGGCAAGTATCAGAAGGCAAGCACACAAATACTGAAAAATGGCGGACGCACCCACGCTACTGCAATCAAGTTGTGGCTCTAACGACTGCAACGAAATGGGGTGCTGAAAGCGTCTGCCAACGCTTTTGTAGTTTCGGATGCTTCAAGACAATAGGCATCCGCTGGCAGGAATAGTGTCCCATGGACAAAATAACGGGGGTGATTGTTCCAACCCGTTCCGTCCAGTGACAGCCCGACCTCCATGCTTCGGAGTTGGGCAGTACTGTGAAGGCAGGAAAGCCTGGTATCTTTTGCGCACCGACATAGTCGTTGCTTCAAATTTAAAGTAACGGATCGGAACCTAAACAGAATTTCGCCATCTTGTGAACTGTTAACAACAATTAATTTGCAGTACCGAAAATCTCTCCGCTCCCAGCAGTCGACAATTCTCTATACAGACTGGTCATTGATGATCTCAGATTGCTGGGGAAAGATGGTTTAATACCATTCATTCATCAGTTAATTTTATCGGCCTTCGAACTAATAACTTGATCAACCCATTACTGATATCATTACATTCATAATTTTATAAGAAATCCGAAACCGTGATCGAAAATGTAAAATAAATTTAATTAGGAACTCCCTTTTTGTCAAGAGACTCGACATATCTGCAGTTGCAGCTTCTCCACATCTGTCGTATCTCAGAGAAAAGTGTCTGACCTAAAACTCGGGCCGGATTTCTGAAGTAAATTGAAACGAGTTACCTGTAGCGGAAGTCGGGGTGGGATGTTACCGCAGGGCAGAAAAGAATTAGGAATTTATTTTGGTTGCAAAGGAACTATTATCCAGGCACCAAGCATTGCGCCGGCCGCTGTGACCGAGCGGCTCTAGGCGCTTCAGTCCGGAACCTGCTATAGTCGCAGGTTTTAAATCCCGCCTCGGGCTTAGATGTGTGTGATGTCCTTAGGTTAGTTACGTTTAAGTAGTACTAAGTCTAGGGTACTGATGACCTCAGATAAGTCCCATAGTGCTTAGAGCCATTTGAACCATTCTGACAAGCATTGCAGCTAGCCATTGTAGAAGAGTTTGTATTTGACTGTCGTGCCAGAAATGTAAGCGTATTACAATATTAGTAACTTTTTATCTGCAAGGTAAGCGAAACACTTTATCTATTAGTTTCCTTTTTCTTCTAATCTTTAAGCGCATGCAGGCCCTTTATTTTAGAGCGCTTAGATGGTGTTTATTTTTCAAAGCAATTCGTGAGTTTTGAACTGAGACTAAATCTTACACATCACGACGGAATGGACCGAGGTTCCTTTCTGCTCCATGTAGCATACCGTTCTTCACTAGTGTTTACTTGTTAGTGTTCATTTTTATTCTAACTCTTCTAGGATACATTACCATATTTTTAGGTTTTTCATATCGTTGCTAGTAATAATTCTTCCATTTTCATTGATTACAAGAAACCAACACAAAACTAATCGTCAAAGTTATTCTACAGAACACAAGTAATGCTCGGTTCAACGTTTCTAAAACTACTCTTCAGAGAATAGATCACAATAGACTTGACCTGAATTCCATACTGTTGCTCATCCGTCTCTGTAACTTCTTTTTTCCAACCGTCCGCGAGCCACGATGCCGTTTGGGATCTGCGTGCATCGTATGCTGGAGTCCGACGGTGTGTACGGCCCAAAATTCAGGGTTCTAACCACCTGTCGCCCTGAATACCGGAGAGGCCCAGAGTGTTCCTAGATAACAGGACGCAGCATGTCATTCTCAATGGAGAGAAGTCTCCCGAAGTAAGAGTGATTTCAGGTGTGCCGCAGGGGAGTGTCGTAGGACCGTTGCTATTCACAATATACATAAATGACCTGGTGGATGACATCGGAAGTTCACTGAGGCTTTTTGCAGATGATGCTGTGGTGTATCGAGAGGTTGTAACAATGGAAAATTGTACTGAAATGCAGGAGGATCTGCAGCGAATTGACGCATGGTGCAGGGAATGGCAATTGAATCTCAATGTAGAATAGTGTAATGTGCTGCGAATACACAGAAATATAGATCCTTTATCATTTAGCTACAAAATAGCAGGTCAGCAACTGGAAGCAGTTAATACCATAAATTATCTGGGAGTACGCATTAGGAGTGATTTAAAATGGAATGACCATATAAAATTAATCGTCGGTAAAGCAGATGCCAGACTGAGATTCATTGGAAGAATCCTAAGGAAATGCAATCCGAAAACAAAGGAAGTAGGTTACACTACGCTTGTTCGCCCACTGCTTGAATACTGCTCAGCAGTGTGGGATCCGTACCAGATAGGGTTGATAGAAGATATAGAGAAGATCCAACGGAGAGCAGCGCGCTTCGTTACAGGATCATTTAGTAATCGCGAAAGCGTTACGGAGATGATAGGTAAACTCCAGTGGAAGACTCTGCAGGAGAGACGCTCAGTAGCTCGGTACGGGCTTTTGTCAAAGTTTCGAGAACATACCTTCACCGAAGAGTCAAGCAGTATATTGCTCCCTCCTACGTATATCTCGCGAAGAGACCACGAGGATAAAATCAGAGAGATTAGAGCCCACACAGAGGCATACCGACAATCCTTCTTTCCACGAACAATACGAGACTGGAATAGAAGGGAGAACCGATAGAGGTACTCAAGGTACCCTCCGCCACACGCCGTCAGGTGGCTTGCGGAGTATGGATGTAGATGTAGATGTAGATGTAGATTTTAGTTTTGGTGCGGTACAAGAGAGCCTGCACCCCTGCTTCCGTTTTTAGTGCGATATTTTCTGACATTCTATGTGAGCATCATAACAGAACAACAGCTAGTAGCTGTTTTTACGGACGGGTCGAAGGAGGGGGATCCTATTGGTAGCTCTGTTTTTTTCCCAGATCGTGTCCTCAAGGTCCGACTGACTCAAGCGTTTACTGTATTTGATGCAGAATTGTATGCGGTCTTCAAGCCACTGGACCAGATGAGACGTTCGTCCAGTGCTCAGTGCCCTTCTCTCGTTGAAACGTTTGTACCCATCAGATAAAGTAGTCCAGACTATTCAGGATCCCTTCCCCCAACTACAACGACTGGGAAAGGAGGTGGCTTTCTGCTGGGTAGCAGGGCACATCGGCATTGCTGGGAACGGGAGGGCAGATCTAGCAGCCAGGGAGGCGTGCCTCGATCCTCAGGAATTTCTGTGCCAACTCCCTTCATGCTACCAGCTCGCTGTTGAGCTCGAGAGTCTTGGTTCGGTGGGAGGATGAGTGGCTGGTTCTCCTCACTCGTCTTCGCATAGGCCACAGCCCTATGACTCATGGCTTCTTGCTCCGGCGAGAGGACCCTAGAATATGTGCTACTCGTGGCGTATAGACCACTGTGCGCCACGTTTTATTGGACTGCGTTTTATATTTCGACCAGCTGGCCGCGGCTGATTTGTCGACGGATCTGCAATCTCTTTTAGGGAATAATGAAACGAATGTGGTTAGTGTCGACTCCTGCCTTGATGTCACCTATGTGGAGTCTAGGAAACGTGCCTTCTCAAATGGTTCAGAGCACTATGGGACTTAACTTCCAAGGTCATCAGTCCCCTAGAACTTAGAACTACTTAAACCTAACTAACCTAAGGACATCAGACACATCCATGCCCGAGGCAGGATTCGAACCTGCGACCGTAGCGGTCGCGCGGTTCCAGACTGAAGCGCCTAGAACCGCTCGGCCACCCCGGCCGGCCCTGCCTTCTCGGATCGCTAGAAAACATTCAGACAAATCGTATTAATGAATTTTATTAACAATGCCACTACTTAACTCTGACAATAACACAGAAGTGTCGCAAGCAAAGGGCGACATACAAATAAGAAATCTCTTCAGTATATACAAGTCCTAAGTGGCTGGTCTTGAAGTGCCTACTCTTGATGCTGTTGTAGAAGTGGGCCGCGACCGGTTGGGAGCGGCGCTTGTGTTCTCTTCACATATAGGCTCCTGCGTTGTCGCCCTAGAGAGGGGTCGGTCAGCGTGCCATTGGCTGACGTCTTCTTCATAGCCCTCTCTGCTCTCTCGTTTCCGACTGGCGTTCCGGCGTTTGACTTTACGCCGCAACAGTTAGAGTTTTAAAATTTTGCGAACTATCCAACGTTTTTACCAAGATTTTAGGGAGATGATTTTAATTCGTTCTCAGGGTGACTGGCTCGCCCAAATTTCACGTGTGGCCAGCCGGGTGACACACACACACACACACACACACACACACACACACACACACACACACGTCCGCTCGTGGTCTCGCGGTAGCGTTCTCGCTTCCCGAGCACAGGGTCCCGGGTTCGATTCCCGGCGGGGTCAGGGAATTTTCACCTGCCTCGAGATGACTGGGTGCTTGTGTTGTCCTCATCATTTCATCATCATCCAGGAAAGTGGCGAAATTGGACTGAGCACAGATTGGACAATTGTACGGGCGCTGATAACCACGCAGTTGAGCGCCCCACAAACCAAACATCATCATCACACACACCCACAGTCTTTCCTCCATTGTTTTACTGTGTATTCCAGTGCTACTGCTTCCTCTCTCACTTACACTGTCTCCTTTCGTCTTTCTTTTCCACTGCCGCTATCTCCACTATACCTCGGCAGCTCAAAAATTGTAAGGGGTCGAACTTACCTTTCCCCTTATATCCACGTGTTTAAAATTTCGACTCAAATTGCGTCCCCCCCTCCCCCCCTATACCAACGTGTTAAGGTTCGCCGGTCTGGGAGGATCCAGACCTTTCCACTCAGCTCTCTCTTTCATTTCCAATGTGTCGTCTCTCTTTTGCTCCCACTGCTTCTATCCCCATCCAGGCCTCTTTCACTACCATTGTCTCTCAAGGGCCATCAATATTCTGCTCTCTCTTTCTCTTTCACTGCCACTTTCTTTCCCCAACATCACTGCCTCCTATCTCCCTCTCCCCCCCCCTCTCTCTCTCTCTCTCACTGGTACTGCCTCCTTCCTTCGTCACCGTCAATGTCTCTCTACTACTCTCTTTCAGCACAGATATGCTGTTCGCATGCAAAGTTTTCTGTGAGGAAGTCTGAATTAGAATTGAGGTGGCTGGTTCACCACTTTTCTGTCAGAGTGTTTTAAAGAGGAACATATGTGCTTTTTTGATGCTCAGACAGGACCATTTTTCTGCTGGTTCCCTTCTTTACCGTGCCACAGCAGGTAGTGCTGCTTATATAAAACGAATTCTACAGGACAGTAAAGATTTGGCAATTTATTTTTATTCTATATACACTCCTGGAAATGAAAAAAAGAACACATTGACACCGGTGTGTCAGACCCACCATACTTGCTCCGGACACTGCGAGAGGGCTGTACAAGCAATGATCACACGCACGGCACAGCGGACACACCAGGAACCGCGGTGTTGGCCGTCGAATGGCGCTAGCTGCGCAGCATTTGTGCACCGCCGCCGTCAGTGTCAGCCAGTTTGCCGTGGCATACGGAGCTCCATCGCAGTCTTTAACACTGTTAGCATGCCGCGACAGCGTGGACGTGAACCGTATGTGCAGTTGACGGACTTTGAGCGAGGGCGTATAGTGGGCATGCGGGAGGCCGGGTGGACGTACCGCCGAATTGCTCAACACGTGGGGCGTGAGGTCTCCACAGTACATCGATGTTGTCGCCAGTGGTCGGCGGAAGGTGCACGTGCCCGTCGACCTGGGACCGGACCGCAGCGACGCACGGATGCACGCCAAGACCGTAGGATCCTACGCAGTGCCGTAGGGGACCGCACCGCCACTTCCCAGCAAATTAGGGACACTGTTGCTCCTGGGGTATCGGCGAGGACCATTCGCAACCGTCTCCATGAAGTTGGCCTACGGTCCCGCACACCGTTAGGCCGTCTTCCGCTCACGCCTCAACATCGTGCAGCCCGCCTCCAGTGGTGTCGCGACAGGCGTGAATGGAGGGACGAATGGAGACGTGTCGTCTTCAGCGATGAGAGT
Source organism: Schistocerca cancellata (assembly GCF_023864275.1). Lineage (NCBI taxonomy): Eukaryota > Metazoa > Arthropoda > Insecta > Orthoptera > Acrididae > Schistocerca > Schistocerca cancellata. Next base: position 489,205,892 of record NC_064634.1, read on the forward strand.
CGCTTCTGCCTTGGTGCCAATGATGGTCGTATGCGTGTTTGGCGCCGTGCAGGTGAGCGCCACAATCAGGACTGCATACGACCAAGGCACACAGGGCCAACACCCTGCATCATGGTGTGGGGAGCGATCTCCTACACTGGCCGTACACCACTGGTGATCGTCGAGGGGACACTGAATAGTGCACGGTACATCCAAACCGTCATCGAACCCATCGTTCTACCATTGCTAGACCGGCAAGGGAACTTGCTGTTCCAACAGGACAATGCACGTCCGCATGTATCCCGTGCCACCCAACGTGCTCTAGAAGGTGTAAGTCAACTACCCTGGCCAGCAAGATCTCCGGATCTGTCCCCCATTGAGCATGTTTGGGACTGGATGAAGCGTCACCTCACGCGGTCTGCACGTCCAGCACGAACGCTGGTCCAACTGAGGCGCCACGTGGAAATGGCATGGCAAGCCGTTCCACAGGACTACATCCAGCATCTCTACTATCGTCTCCATGGGAGAATAGCAGCCTGCATTGCTGCGAAAGGTGGATATACACTGTACTAGTGCCGACATTGTGCATGCTCTGTTGCCTGTGTCTATGTGCCTGTGGTTCTGTCAGTGTGATCATGTGATGTATCTGACCCCAGGAATGTGTCAATAAAGTTTCCCCTTCCTGGGAAAATGAATTCACGGTGTTCTTATTTTAATTTCCAGGAGTGTACTTTGACACACATTGTAAGTAGGCTGTTTAGGTTTTTATGTTGGTAACGCCATGTAGCGCTCTATATGAAAATCACTGACTGTGCTCTGTGCAGTCTGTGGCTGGTTTGCATTGTTGGAATTTGCTATTGTAGTGTTGGGCAGTTGGCTGTTAACAGCACGTAACGTTGCGCAGTTGGAGGTGAGCCGCCAGCAGTGGTGGCTGTGGGTAGAGAGATGGCGGAGTTTTGAGAGCGGATGGTCTGGACGTGTGTCCATCAGAGACAGTAAATTTGTAAGACTGGATATCATGAACTGATATATGTATTATGATTTTTTAATACTATTAAGGTAAATACATTGTTTGTTCAAAATGGCTCTGAGCACTATGGGACTTAACTGCTGTGGTCATCAGTCCCCTAGAACTTAGAACTACTTAAGCCTAACTAACCTAAGGACATCACACACATCCATGCCCGAGGCAGGATTCGAACCTGCGACCGTAGCGGTCACGCGGTTCCAGACTGTAGTGCCTAGAAACGCACGGCCACTCCGGCCGGCTACATTGTTTGTTCTTTATCAAAATTTTTCATTTCCGAACTATGCCTATCAGTAGTTAATGACTTCAGTAGTTAGAATCTTTTATTTAGCTGGCAGTATTGGCGCTCGCTGTATTGCAGTAGTTCGGGTAAGCAGTGTCTATCCTGTCCTCCGCCGGCCGCTGTGGCCGAGCGGTTCTAGGCGCTTCAGTCCGGAACCGCGCTGCTGCTACGGTCGCAGGTTCGAATCCTGCCTCGGGCATGGATGTGGTTGTTGTCTTTAGGTTAGTTAGGTTTAAGTAGTTCTAAGTCTAGGGGTCTGATGACCTCAAATGTTAAGTCCCATAGTGCTCAGAGCCGTTTGAACCATTTTTGTCCCGTCCTCCGGTACAGTATCTAAGACGCCGATCCAGTGTAATAATCTCATCAGCAGATATCGTATTCGAGCCGACTGATAAAAACTAAGGTGTTTATAATCGAATTCAGAAGGTGAAAACGATTGGAGCATTGTTTCTATAATAACTCAATACCTGAAGTTATCGTAGTTTTAAGATGATGCCTTCTGCAATTACAAATTTCGTCCTAGCAGTCGGATATCACAAGATCAGGGTTCACAAGTATTCTAGAGTAGCACGTGCTTCGGGCGTGAAGTTTATTTCTCCGCTCTGGCACTTTTGCCGCGTTATCGCGAGCAAAACACTTGATTTCGTCGCCACTTACACTGTGATCTCTATCGGTCGATGAAATTAAATGAAAACTACGCCGATTACACGCGGACCACAGCTTCTGTGGATACGGCCAGAAGCTGCATGACAGTGAGGGTCAACGTGCAAAGTTAGAAGTGAAGCGTCATTCGTTTCAGTCGTAGACAGTTCTTGAGCCGAATTCCAGCAGCGAATACCTGTTGTTTATGTTCAGGTTTAGTGTTGTTTAATTAACTCTGCCTGTAATACCGGGTGATCAAAAAGTCAGTATAAATTTGAAAACTTAATAAACCACGGAATAATGTAGATAGAGAGATAAAAATTGACACACATGCTTGGAATGACATGGGGTTTTATTAGAAGAAAAAAAAGGTTCACAAAATGTCTGACAGATGGCGCTGGATAGCAAAACGTCAGTGACTGAGCATGAAAATCGTGTATAAAAGGAGCTGTAATGAGAGAGAGAATCAGATGCGCCAGCAGTCGCAGCATGTTGACATTACCTGAAAAGGCGCTTTTAGTGAAGCTGTATTATCAGAATGGGGAATGTGCTAGATCAGCGTTACGATCCTATCGCCATAGGAAGGGGATTCGAACGGGTAAAGGTCCGTTGACAAATGCAGCTGTGGCGAGAATGATTCCGAAGTTCGAAGCCACGGGTTGTTTAGACCATAGACCCCGTAGTGGCCGACCGAGCACAAGGCGTAATGCTGCTGAGACAGTTAAGGAAGAAATGGAGACGGTAGCGGGTTCGTCTATGCACGGGGAAGTCAGCGCTCGTGCAGTCGCAGGTCGCACCGGCATTCCATACACTACTGTTTGGTTGGCACTAAGGCGTACCCTCCGATGCTATCCGTACAAAATCCATTGGCATCATGAACTGTTACCTGGCGATTTAGTGAAGCGGAGGGCATTTGCGGTATGGGCGTTTCAAAAGATGGCGGAAGATGACGACTGGTTGAGTAACGTGTTGTGGACCGACGAAGCTCATTTCACGCTCTGAGGGTCTGTCAACGCCCAAAACTGCAGAATTTGGGCTACCGAAAATCCTAGAACTGCCGTGGAAACTCCATTGCACGACGAGAAAGGCACGGTATGGGTTGGATTTACCACATCTACCGTTATCGGGCCTTTTTACTTCGAGGAAATGCGTGATTCTGGTTTTGTAACTGCTACCGTGACGGGTGAGAGGTACGCCGATGTGTTATAGAATCGCATCATCCCCAGCCTGGCTGATAAACACCTGCTGGAACGTACGATGTTTATGCAGGATAGCGCTCCACCCCATATTTCTAGACGCGTGAAAGATCTCTTGCGCGCGTCGTTTGGTTATGATCGTGTGCTCAGCCGCCACTTTCGTCATGCTTGGCCTCCCAGGTTCCCAGACCTCAGTCCGTGTGATTATTGGCTTTGGGGTTACCTGAAGTCGCAAGTGTATCGTGATCGACCGACATATCTAGCGATGCTAAAAGACAACATCCGACGCCAATGCCTCACCATAACTCCGGACATGCTTTACAGTACTGTTCACAACATTATTCCTCGACTACAGCTATTGTTGAGGAATGATGGTGGACATAGTGAGGATTTCCTGTAAAGAACATCATCTTTACTTTGTTATGGTAATTATTGCTATTCTGATCAGATGAAGCGCCATCATTCGGACATTTTTCGAACTTTAGTATTTTTTTTTTTTTGTTCTAGTAAAACCCCATGTCATTCCAAGCATGTGTGTCAATTTGTACCTCTCTGTCTACATTATTCCGTGATTTATTCAGTTTTCAAATTTATACTGACTTTTTGATCACCCGATACATCGGCGGCCACTGTGGCGGAGCCGTTCTAGGCCCTTCAGTCCGGAACCGCGCTGCTGCTACGGTCGCAGGTTCGAATCCTGCCTCGGGCGTGGATGGGTGTGAGGTTTAGGGTGGTTAGGTTTAAGTAGTTGTAAGTCTAGGGGACTGATGACCTCAGATGTTAAGACCGATAATGCTTAGAGCCATTTGAACCATTTTTTTGGCCGGTCGTGGTGGCCGTGCGGTTCTAGGCGCTTCAGTCCAGAACCGCGCTGCTGTTACGGTCGCAGGTTCGAATTATGCCTCGGGCTTGGATGTGGTTGTTGTCCTTAGGTTAGTTAGGTTTAAGTAGTTCAAGGTTCTAGGGGACTGATGACCTCAGATGTTGTCCCATAGTGCTCAGAGCCATTTGAATAATTTTTGAACCAATTTTTTGTAAATACACCCATTCGGTACAGGTCATACGATAGTTACTGCGGTGTACGATCTTTTATGTATGCAATTATTGTTGAAGAACAGAGCCAAACGCTTAGGCTTAGCAGGAGAAAGTTTAACAAAAAAAAAAATGGTTCAAATGGCTCTGAGCACTATGGGTTCAAAATGGTTCAAATGGCTCTGAGCACTATCGGACTTAACATCTATGGTCATCAGTCCCCTAGAACTTAGAACTACTTAAACCTAACTAACCTAAGGACATCACACACATCCATGCCCGAGGCAGGATTCGAACCTGCGACCGTAGCAGTCGCGCGGCTCCGGACTGAGCGCCTAGAACCGCGAGACCACCGCGGCCGGCAGCACTATGGGACTTAACATCTATGGTCATAAGTCCCCTATAACTTAGAACTACTTAAACCTAACTAACCTAAGGACAGCACAGAACACCCAGTCATCACGAGGCAGAGAAAATCCCTGACCCCGCCGGGAATCGATCCCGGGAACCGGGGCGTGGGAAGCGAGAACGCTACCGCACGACCACGAGCTGCGGACAGAATGTTTAAAAAGTGAGGAACAGATGATTTATACCTTAATGTAGCAGTCGTTGCGTTCTACTAGTTTCGTTTGCTGAGGTCCACACACCAGGTGCTGTGTTGTTGAAACTATCGAAGACATTCCGTCGCGTCTGCTTCAGTGGGTTTTGATAATTACAGCAAACAGAGAGTTTATACCACGTTCTTATACCACGTACGACTATCCTTGAAGATGTATAAATGCTAACATGACGAGTATTCAGAGAATTTCGTTTCAGGACCGGCACTACACCAAACAGTGCAAATCGTGTCCCTAAGATTCTACACGAAGAACTGTTATTAGCGACACGTCGAAAAATAAGAATATTCTCAGAACCAGGACGCGCAACTCACATTGAACATTTAAGTTGGCACCCAGAGTACGCAGTGACGCATGTGTTTTCGTCAATATAATACCTCCATTCAATTTTTTCAACACAAAATTTTGTCTTTTGTACTGGATATTGCGGTTTTCCAGCAAAATGCTGATGAAGAATGACTTGCCTGAGTTCTGGGTCGTACATTCGCGGAATACACTTGAGCCGTGCCTGGCTCGTGTTCCTGGCATAATCTATTTTATACCTTGTTTTTTTTTTAACGTACTTCCACCTTACTACGTTAATTTAAATTACTACTGTCACTGAGTTGCTGCTTTGCCTGACCGTGAGCGGCGTTAGCAGCGTGTATCGATACATCCCCTCTCGTAGTATCTAATTCTACTGCTATTACTTCACGCTCGTGGTCTGCCGTAAGCCATTTCGGATAGCGACTTCGGGTCTGTCAGTTAGTTGGAACGCGTCTGGAACTCAGTCCGGACCTGCCAGTCGGGGAGTTGCAATGCGGCACCAGTGCAATCGGGTTGGAGCGGCAGTGAGGTCTGCGTCGACATGGCTCGCCCGACCATTGCCTCTAAGCATCACTTGAGCTGGGCCACGGTCTTGGTGGATCGTCGGTCGGTCGTCCTACCGGACGACGTGTTTTGGCTCGCCGATCGTTCATGAATCGGCTGTGTGTGTGCATCGACTCCCAATTTGTCTTCGTGTGTGCTTAGTTACTGTTGGATATCGTTCAGGTCTTTGTGCAAGTGTTTGTCAGGTTGTGTGTGTAGTTGGCGTGATTTCCTTTGACAAGTTCTTTTGACCGAGCGAGGTGGCGCAGTGGTTAGACACTGGACTCGCATTCGGGAGGACGACGGTTCAATCCCGCGTCCGGCCATCCTGATTTAGGTTTTCTGTAATTTCCCTAAATCACTCCAGGCAAATGCCGGGATGGTTCCTTTCAAAGGGCACGGCCGACTTCCTTCCCCCTCCTTCCCTAATCCTATGAGACCGATGACCTCGCTGTCTGGTTTCCTTCCCCAAACAACCCCAACCCAACCCAAGTTCTTTTAAATGTCGTCGGCATTACTGGCTCTGAGAGGTCGGTCGTCTCATCGGGCGACGTGTAACTGGTTCTCCGAGCACTTCTGGGGCCCTTCAATTGCCACCTTGTGGAACTTGGGCCGGTCCTTTCCTGGGATGTCGCTTAGCCAGTGGGCGTGTTTGCTGTGCATGGTTGGGTCCGAGCCAGTAATTCCGCCGTCGTGTGTCTGGAAGTTAGTGGGAGACGCACCAACAGTGCAGTCGCGACGGAGCAGCAATGGCGGACGGACCAGCAGGCAGTCGGTCGGTTGGTGAGGACCAGGAAGGATATCTCCGCGCAGTGCAGTCGGCTGGGTCCGCTGCCGAGCCCTACCAACACCGACTCAAAGGAAGGCGTCGGCGCTTGTTCGTGACGTCACGTCAGCTAGGCACGACTAACGCCAGGTCTGTTGCAGGCATACTCATAATGGTGGTGTCTCCCTCTCTGACACAGGAAAATGTGAAACTATTGGCGGTAGTTGACCAACACACATCGTTCTGAGAGATTTCTGCAATCAATTAATTGTGCAATTCATTACACTTCTTAACAAATAGTGTACTCCTGAACTTAAATTTCCACCTGTTTTAAGAATCGACATACAAAAACAACTTCATGGCCCAGCGGGAACAGAATTCGTGCTTCTTCACCTTATTTGTAAATCTGAGGAAGTTACGTTTGTACTGGGTTGCTTTTACCAGAAACTGTGAACATATTTGTCCTCTTCTTTAGGTATCTTGGTTGACTATGGAGTGAGGAACACTGAATGTTAATGAAATATCTTGCGATTGTACACGTTGGGGGAAGGGGGTGGGGGACAGAAGAAGAGGCAAAAGAGAGAAACTTGTTTTATCAAATAAAATTTATCTTATAAAGTTTCTCCTTTCAGTTGAAAGAGGGGAATATTTATCTTTTCTAATGTGCATGTTTAAAAAAGTTTAAGCTCAGCAGTATTTTCGATGTATGAAGCTATTTTGTTTCCTGTTTAGAATTCCTTTCGTCGAAAACGACTGTAATCTAATGACTGGCAACAGTTGGACATTTACACAAGTAAATTAGTTCACATTTCCAGTGACGATCTCAAACGAAAATAAATAAATAAATAAAAGAAACGAGTTCATTGTAAGGGGGTTGGGGTAAGTTTCGATAGCAAAATGGATCAAGTAAATATAGTTCACTGAATCTAAAATTTCCGAAGCTTGCAATGGGGCAAAGCATCTTCTCTTATTGATCTACGTTTGTTTCGACAGGATTCAGTAATACAGAACTATGATCTTCATTTGTAGCTTTACGATAGTAAGAAAATCTTTCATCTAAATAAAACTGCAGAATCCAAAACAATACCAAACAGTGTGTCCAAAAATGAGAGATTTATAGTGATAAGCACGCCCAGGCGTTTCTGCCTGCAACAGACCTAGCGTTCGCCGTGCCTAGCTGACGTGACGTCACCAACAAGCGCCGAGGCCTTCCTTTGAGTCGGTGTCGGCCCTGCGCAGTGTCGCAGCGTGTGTGGAGCTGTCCGATCGCTAAGAGCTCAGTGGTTCACCGACCCAGCACGTCGAAGCTGAGTGTAGTTTTGACAGCTAAGACATATTTCATTGTGGATTATCGCGTTTGTAACATTGCTGGTTTGAGTTCTCATGTGCTGATTGATGGGAAGAAAGTCGTTGTGTCGGTCAGTCCGTGGCTGTCCCCTGGTTGGGTTCCGACGGATCAAGTGTAGTTGGGGTCACCACTTGTCTCACCTAAGTGAACGAGGGCAGACCGTCCTCCCTGGAGGCCTTCTGAGTAACACCGGTGTTTAATTATCTGTTGTCAGCTATTTTAAATTTTAGGCTAATGATTATTCTTTGTTTCTTAAAATTTTTCAAAATTAATTTTTAAATTTATCTTTTAAGGTTAAACACTGCAGCCTTCTTCCTTTAAAGATTTCGAGGTTTGATTGTGGCCCTCAGCCATTGGTATTGCACCTTGCATATGTTGCTTCTTTAAATTATTTTATTGACATCTTAATTGAATTTTTATCTTGTTGATTTCTTGTTAAAAATGGTGGCCTTCTTCCTTTAAAGTTCTATGGTAATACACTCCTGGAAATTGAAATAAGAACACCGTGAATTCATTGTCCCAGGAAGGGGAAACTTTATTGACACATTCCTGGGGTCAGATACATCACGTGATCACACTGACAGAACCACAGGCACATAGACACAGGCAACAGAGCATGCACAATGTCGGCACTAGTACAGTGTATATCCACCTTTCGCAGCAATGCAGGCTGCTATTCTCCCATGGAGACGATCGTAGAGATGCTGGATGTAGTCCTGTGGAACGGCTTGCCATGCCATTTTCACCTGGCGCCTCAGTTGGACCAGCGTTCGTGCTGGACGTGCAGACCGCGTGAGATGACGCTTCATCCAGTCCCAAACATGCTCAATGGGGGACAGATCCGGAGATCTTGCTGGCCAGGGTAGTTGACTTACACCTTCTAGAGCACGTTGGGTGGCACGGCATACATGCGGACGTGCATTGTCCTGTTGGAACAGCAAGTTCCCTTGCCGGCCTAGGAATGGTAGAACGATGGGTTCGATGACGGTTTGGATGTACCGTGCACTATTCAGTGTCCCCTCGACGATCACCAGTGGTGTACGGCCAGTGTAGGAGATCGCTCCCCACACCATGATGCCGGGTGTTGGCCCTGTGTGCCTCGGTCGTATGCAGTCCTGATTGTGGCGCTCACCTGCACGGCGCCAAACACGCATACGACCATCATTGGCACCAAGGCAGAAGCGACTCTCATCGCTGAAGACGACACGTCTCCATTCGTCCCTCCATTCACGCCTGTCGCGACACCACTGGAGGCGGGCTGCACGATGTTGGGGCGTGAGCGGAAGACGGCCTAACGGTGTGCGGGACCGTAGCCCAGCTTCATGGAGACGGTTGCGAATGGTCCTCGCCGATACCCCAGGAGCAACAGTGTCCCTAATTTGCTGGGAAGTGGCGGTGCGGTCCACTACGGCACTGCGTAGGATCCTACGGTCTTGGCGTGCATCCGTGCGTCGCTGCGGTCCGGTCCCAGGTCGACGGGCACGTGCACCTTCCGCCGACCACTGGCGACAACATCGATGTACTGTGGAGACCTCCCGCCCCACGTGTTGAGCAATTCGGCGGTACGTCCACCCGGCCTCCCGCATGCCCACTATACGCCCTCGCTCAAAGTCCGTCAACTGCACATACGGTTCACGTCCACGCTGTCGCGGCATGCTACCAGTGTTAAAGACTGCGATGGAGCTCCGTATGCCACGGCAAACTGGCTGACACTGACGGCGGCGGTGCACAAATGCTGCGCAGCTAGCGCCATTCGACGGCCAACACCGCGGTTCCTGGTGTGTCCACTGTGCCGTGCGTGTGATCATTGCTTGTACAGCCCTCTCGCAGTGTCCGGAGCAAGTATGGTGGGTCTGACACACCGGTGTCAATGTGTTCTTTTTTCCATTTCCAGGAGTGTATATTCTAAAATTTTTGAAATTAATTGTGGTCCTCGGCCATTTGTATTGCGTATGTTGGTTTTTGAATTATTTTATTGCTATCTTAATTGGATTTTTATCTTGTTAAGATTTCTTGTTGGAGGCCTTCAGCCGTGAAAGAGTTACTAAATTAGAACAAATGACAATTAGAAGCAGAAACTGACCTCAACCCTTTGCCCTTTCCACAATCCTATTACCTGTTCTGCCCAGCGGGTTTAGGGGGCGTTTCAACACTTTAAGACACAGAAAATGACGACGTACCACAAAGGAATTATCCTAAAGGGACGGGTATGGGACAAGTGAAGTCAATGCACAGACAAACGATTATAGTTTCAGGAACACTGAATGATTTACTCAAGAGAAAGTACTTGGAAAATTGGGCAAGTCAATGACGCGTTGGCCCACGTCTGACCACTGATGCAAGAAGTTATTCGGTTTAGCACTGATCGATAAAGTTGCTGGATGTCCTTCCGAGGTATATCGTGCCAAATTGTGTCCATCTGGCGTAATAGATGGTCAAAATTCCGATATGTTTGGTGGGTCCAACCCATAAAGTTCTAAACGTTCTCATTGGGGAGAGATCCGGTGACGTTGCTGGCCAAGGTAGGAATTGACAAGCGCGAAGCCGAACAGTGCAGACTCTCGCCGTGTGCACGTGGGCATTATCTTGCTGAAATGTAAGTCCAGGTTGGCTTGCCAATGAAAGGCAAGTAAATGAAGCGTAGAATATCGATGACGTACCGCTGTGCTGTCAGGCTGCCGCGGGTGACAACCAAAGGAGTCCTGCTATGAAATGAATGGCACCCCAGATCATCCTCCCTGGTTGTCGGGCAGTATGGCGTGAGACAGTGAGTTTGGTATACCACTGCTCCAGACAGGTTTTCGGCCTGGAATCTCACTGACTGGAGTAGAATTGTCTGCAGTGATGAGCCGCGCTTCGAACTGAGCGCCGATGCCGAGCGAGGACGTGTCTAGAGAAGCCCCAGACGACGGTGGGACGCCTGCCTGACTGTCGCTCGCCATATGGGCCGACAATCAGGACGATGGTGTCGAGTTTCATTTCATTTCACGGCAGGACCCCTTTGGTTATCATCCAAGGGAGCCTAAAGGAGTAGCGGTCCGTCAACGATATACTACGCTCCGTTTTGTTACCCTTCATGGAAAGCCATCCTAGGCTTACAGTTCAGCAAGATAATACCACCCTGCGCACGGCGAGAGTTTTCACTGCTTACCTTCGTGCTTGTCAACCCCCACCTTGGCCAGAAATGTCGCCGGATGCCTCCCCATTTCAGAGCGTTTGGAGATTTATGGGCAGGGAAACCAACCAGTTCGGGATTTTGATGACCTAACGCGCCAGTTAGAATTTGGCAAGACATCCCTCAAGGACGACATCCAACAACTGTATCACTCAACGGTACGGCGAATAACTACCTGCAAAGGGGCCAGAGGTGAACAAATGCGTTATTGACTTGCTCAATTTATGAAGCTCTTTCTTTTGAATAAATCATCCAGTTTTTCTGAAATTGTAATCATTTGTTTGTCTGTACATGCACAGCACATCTACCGATTTCCGTCCCATTCGGAAAATTTCTTCGTCCTGCATCGTCTTTTATTATTATTCTTTTTAAATCTTAGAGCGTATATCTGGTTTCATCCAAATTTAAATTGTATTTTTAGTGATTAGTTAAGTGGTGCACCGTTTAGAAAATATTTCAACATGCGCCTCGTTGTTTGTATGGCAAAGATCCTCTGTCACTGTTACCTAGTAGAAATGTCTTTGAGTCAAGTCGTAGTCAAGGAATGTCTACTGAGTGAGCGTATCGTCCTGAGCGTGTCGCTACCAACAAACCGAAATAGTTACGTGAAATTGGTGTAATGCTAATGTTTACTTTTTCCGGTAAGACGTCAACTTATACATTACACATATTTTTCCTGTTTTCACACTTTCTTTATTAGTACTAGCAATGGTGCATACCTGCTGCCTCGGACGAAAATCAAATTTCATCTAAGAAGGAAAAGTTACATTTCGTATATTAAAAAAAAATGTTTTTTGTATTTATAAGGTTGTTGTTGTTGTGGTCTTCGGTCCTGAGACTGGTTTGATGCAGCTCTCCACGCTACTCTATCCTGTGCAAGATCCTTCATCTCCCAGTACCTACTGCAACCTACATCCTTCTGTATCTGTTTGGTGTATTCATCTCTTGGTCTCCCTCTACGATTTTTACCCTCCACGCTGCCCTCCAATACTAAATTGGTGATCCCTTGATGCCTCAGAACATGTCCTACCAACCGATCCCTTCTTCTAGTCAAGTTGTGCCACAAACTTCTCTTCTCCCCAATCCTATTCAGTACTTCCTCATTAGTTATGTGATCTACCCATCTAATCTTCAGCATTCTTCTGTAGCACCACATTTCGAAAGCCTCTATTCTCTTCTTGTCCAAACTATTTATCGTCCATGTTTCACTTCCATACATGGGTACACTCCATACAAATACTTTCAGAAACGACTTCCTGACACTTAAATCTACACTCGATGTTAACAAATTTCTCTTATTCAGAAATGCTTTCCTTGCCAATGCTAGTCTACATTTTATATCCTCTAATTCGACCATCGTCAGTTATTTTGCTCCCCAAATCGCAAAATTCCTTTACTACTTTAAGTGTCTCATTTCCTAATCTAATTCCCTCAGCATCACCCGACTTAATTCGACTACATTCCATTATCCTCGTTTTGCTTTTGTTGATGTTCATCTTATATCCTCCTTTCAAGACACTATCCATTCTGTTCAACTGCTCTTCCAAGTCCTTTGCTGTCTCTGACAGAATTACAATGTCATCGGCGAACCTCAAAGTTTTCATTTCTTCTCCATGGATTTTAAGACCTACTCCGAATTTTTCTTTTGTTTCCTTCACTGCTTGCTCAATATACAGATTGAATAACATTGGGGAGAGGCTACAACCCTGTCTCACTCCCTTCCCAACCACTGCTTCCCTTTCATGCCCCTCGACTCTTATAACTGCCATCTGGTTTCTGTACAAATTGTAAATAGCCTTTCGCTCCCTGTATTTTACCCCTGCCACCTTTAGAATTTGAAAGAGAGTATTCCAGTCAACATTGTCAAAAGCTTTCTCTAAGTCTACAAATGCTAGAAACGTAGGTTTGCCTTTCCTTAATCTAGCTTCTAAGATAAGTCGTAGGGTCAGTATTGCCTCACGTGTTCCAATAATTCTACGAAATCCAAACTGATCTTCCCCGAGGTCGGCTTCTACTCGTTTTTCCATTCGTCTGTATAGAATTCGCATTAGTATTTTGCAGCCGTGACTTATTAAATTGATAGTTCGGTAATTTTCACATCTGTCAACATCTGCTTTCTTCGGGATTGGAATTATTATATTCTTCTTGAAGTCTGAGGGTATTTCGCCTGTCTCATACATCTTGCTCACCAGATGGTAGAGTTTCGTCAGGACTGGGTCTCCCAAGGCCGTCAGTAGTTCTAATGGAATGTTGTCTACTCCCGGGGCCTTGTTTCGACTCAGGTCTTTCAGTGCTCTGTCAAACTCTTCACCCAGTATCATATCTCCCTTTTCATATTCATCTAGATCCATTTCCATTTCCATTTCAAATAGCTTTAATTAATTCTTGGAGTACTTTCACCATCGGGGTGCAAACGCCAGAGACCAAGAGGAATGCCGATCGCGGGTAGGCCATCACTTTAGAGATGCACATAAGACGTGTGTGTGGATCACCAGTGACCAAAATTCAAACGTGACTGTCACTCTATTTGTAACTGGTAAACAGTCTTTCATATTCGTATCAGTCTTGTAAGATGTCGTACCTGAGAGCTGGAAAGCAATTAGACCTAATATTACTGTTACTTTCACGTTCGCCACAAGCCCAACCACTTGCTAGAGAACAACTTAACTGGAAAATTTTGAATATTAAGTTTTTTGGAAGAATAAAGTAACTGTGTTATTTAGCAAGAATAATTCTTTACGAATGCGTAAATTAGCCACTTTACTAACATTAAGGAGAATCTCAGATCCAATTAACTTTTTAATGAATCTGCGCGCCATTATTAATTGCTAAATTAGCGTGCGATGACTAACATACAGGAGGCACACTGTTATCATATATGAAACATTTTTTATTCACAGAACAACATTTATATTAAGGGAGAAAATCACTTCACTACAAACAAATTAAATTACTGTATCTTGCATCAGTGAGATCACGTAAGACAACGTAACATGGATTGAGCGAAAAAAAAAAAAAATACGCAAAGGAATATAGAAAGCATACACTTTATCATTCACATTGGGTTTATTCAACAGAAAAATACAGACTGAGGAGAACAAAACACTACCTTTCCTGCAGAAAGGTTTATGCCGTTTGTTTAATTCTGAGCAGTAAATACCCACAATGGCCAATCGCGCATCCAACGTGCAAACAAACTGAGTGACCACGTGATGAATTCGGTCATGCACGATTCCAATGAAAGAACAGAAAGTTTTCTCAAGCCACAAAGGAGGCGAAATTCCTTGTCAAAATCACAATAGCATTGGAACAGAACAAATTAGAATTAAATTACGAAGGCTGACGGCTTCCGATCATCCAAAGCGCACATGGTACCCACCAAACCAAACCGTTACAAAATGTACCGTTTAAATTACGGATAACAGATAATTCTACAAATATATCGCGCACGAAACAAATTAAATCGGCAAGAGACTAGATGCATTACAGTGCAGTAGTAGAACGGAAGGCTCTTGAATCGGGAGTACAAGTTACAACCCGAACGTAAAAGTACACGAAAGATAGATACGAAAAATCACAGAGGAATAGAAAAATAAAATAGCACACATACGAATATTCAGCTAACCTCACTTTTATACTAGAGATAGATTGGCTATATCAATCTAATCATGTCTGTGGTGGATCCTGCGCACCAAGTAGTTATAAAGGAACAAAGCAAGGTACGATCAATACAACCATTGAACGTAATCATTAGCTAAACTGAAAACTCGTAGCACAAACTGACTGCAAAATCATAACGTTTCAGTTAAGCTGAAGAACTTAAGTATTTCGACGAAATTTAACCTAGGCAAAACGCGACTCTACCTAGGTCCTATCTCCGCCGTAACTTAGGGGTTGTATCTCTACTTAACAACAACCAGACGAAGAGTGTCTGTTCTCCACCGAACTTCCCGCAACTACTGTTGTAACGAAAGCTACCAGAGGGTTCCGCTTCCGTCACTAACCTGACAGACAAACCAACCTCGGACCAAAAGGGATAACCCTCTCTGCCCAGGTGCAGGGATCGTAGGTTGGTTATCCTGTGCTCCCATCGTAACGACAAGCACACATCTCCTGCCACCTGCAGACGGCAACCAACTCCGCTTCCACGTCAAAATAAACCCGGAACGATACGAAAAGACATCCATTTGCCCACATTCATGCACACACAAGGTAAAGTGAGGAAGGAACGTGATACATGCGGATCAGGAAACATAAAATAAAAAGTAAATTATTAAAATATCCACTGATTTTACGTCGTATAGACCTAGAATTTAGCTGATTTCCGCAGTTCACTCCTCCTGGGAACGTTAACAAGCTCAACCGCAAGGTGAATCACGAGTGGTAATTCAATAAAATGAGGGAAATAGGATCACATTTGAGGAAGTGGAGAAAATGGTCAATAGATTGCAGTGCAATACAGCAGCTGGGGTGGGTGAAATTAAGTCGGAACTCATCAAATACAGTGGAATGTCAGGTCTCAAATGGCTACACAGGATAACTGAAATGGCCTGGGAGTCGGGACAGGTTCCATCAGACTGGACAAAAGCAGTAATCACACCAATCTTTAAACATGGAAACAGAAAAGATTGTAACAACTACAGAGGTATCTCTTTAATCAGCGTTGTGGGTAAAATCTTCTCAGGTATTGTTGAAAGGAAAGTGCGAGTATTAGTTGAGGACCAATTGGATGAAAATCAGTGTGGGTTTAGGCCTCTTAGAGGTTGTCAGGACCAGAACTTTAGCTAACGGCAAATAATGGAGAAGTGTTATGAGTGGAACAGGGAATTGTATCTGTGCTTTATAGATCTAGAAAAGGCATATGACCGGGTTCCTAGGAGGAAGTTATTGTCTGTTCTACAAGATTATGGAATAGGAGGCAAACTTTTACAAGCAATTAAAGGTCTTTACATGGATAGTCAGGCAGCAGTTAGAGTTGACGGTAAATTGAGTTCATGGTTCAGAGTAGTTTAAGGGGTAAGACAAGGCTGCAACCTGTCTCCACTGTTGTTCATATTATTTATGGATCATATGTTGAAAACAATAGATGGGCTGGGTGAGATTAAGATATGTGAACACAAAATAAGCAGTCTTGCATATGCGGATGACTTAGTTGTGATGGCAGATTCGATTGAAAGCTTGCAAAGTAATATTTCAGAGCTAGATCAGAAATGTAAGGACTATGGTATGAAGATTAGCATCTCCAAAACGAAAGTAATGTCAGTGGGAAAGAAATATAAACGGATTGAGTGCCAAATAGGAGGAACAAAGTTAGAACAGGCGGACGGTTTCAAGTACTTAGGATGCATATTCTCACAGGATGGCAACATAGTGAAAGAACTGGAAGCGAGGTGTAGCAAAACTAATGCAGTGTGCGCTCAGCTACGATCTACTCTCTTCTGCAAGAAGGAAGTCAGTACCAAGACTAAGTTATCTGTGCACCGTTCAATTTTTCGACCAAGTTTGTTGTATGGGAGCGAAAGCTGGGTGGATTCAGGTTACCTTATGAACAAGGTTGAGGTTACGGATATGAAAGTAGCTAGGATGATTGCAGGTACTAGTAGATGGGAACAATGGCAGGAGGGTGTCCAGAATGAGGAAATCAAAGAAAAACTGGGAATGAACTCTATAGATGTAGCAGTCAGGGCGAACGGGCTTAGATGGTGGGGTCATGCTACAAGCATGGGAGAAGCAAGGTTACCCAAGAGATTCATGGGTTCAGCAGGAGGAGTCGGGGCAGACCAAGGAGAAGGTACCTGGATTCGTTAAGAATGATTTTGAAGTAATAGGCTTAACATCAGAGGAAGCACCAATGTTAGCACTGAATAGGGGATCGTGGAGGAGGAATTTTATAAGGGGGCTATGCTCCAGAATGAACGCTGAAAGGCATAATCAGTCTTAAATGATGATGATGATGATGATGATGATGATGATGAGGGAAAAGTCTTATGAAACGACCCTACAGAACCATTTTGATCTTACCAGTTTTCGGACGAATTGCTTTTAAATGATACACTGAAAATCGTGTTTTCGGCATTCTGGCAGTGATATGTGTTATGATAGGATATACTATGGGGACCCTTATATGATGTATTCAGTACCACACTTTTCCTTTTATACGATACACATTTCACAGGGTAGCAAATGTTGAAATACAACTTTTAGTGCTCTGTATTGTATCTAGTAGCATTGTACATGAGATATATAAAATGTAACTCACTCATTTAGTCAGCTGCAGCTCATTTTAAATACGATTAACAGAAATCTTTAATTAGTGGAAATGTATCTTACTGTAATCATCAGTTTTACGAAATTTACAGGAAAACTAATTATTTCATTTGTGTAACTGTCATCCAGTAATCACGTAGAAATGTTAATGTTAAAATCAGTTCGGTCATTACACTCGCAAGAGATTATGTTTTTATAAAAATTTAAATTATATTCATTGTAATTAATTCCGTAATTACGAGTTCTAAAACTTACTGTCATGAACATACTACCATTTCGATCATTTGGTCAAAACGAGATTATTATGTAAAATCTGAACTTCAAAATCTATTTCCGCTTTATATACAATATTTCAAAATATGTTAGCATCAAACTTGCTGTTGTAATTAACGAGATAATAATTATTTTGTATCAAGTACTGTTATTTACATTTCTCACGTAGAATTTCGATACTAAATCTTCTATAATCGGTAATTTTTTATCTTCAAAATTGTCACTGTAATTTATTATGAAACAACTCAATTAATTTGACTCGTTGAACAATACTTTCAAAGAACTTGTACTGTTACGAAACTGTATAAAAAGCGAGCCTAAGAACTCGAAAGAGGCAGTAGAGCGGCAGTGGTCTCCAGTGAGTTGAGTACGTGATCTATAAAATCAGTTTCTTTGAGCTGTGTTTTGTACGAATGTTCTGGAACAATACGAACATTAACACAAAATGCAAACTATGTGTTGTAGTAAATTATTTAATATCATCGGTTTTCGTATTTACTCTTGGGATTTCTGGAGTGAAGCAATTGATATTACGCACCCAAATTAACGTTGAATTGGTGGAGAAAAGTCGTTGAAACCAAGATAAGTACACACTACAAGCATTTCACTGAACATAACAGAGACTCGTAATCTATGAGTATGTTAAACGAACATTTTTAGCTATAACTACTTTAATAAATGTGTGTGAAAATTAATCAAGTTCTGTTTAAAGTTGGTCACCGTCAATCTGCTACTCTAAGCGTGCAAGTGGCATTTCTATCGTCTGACCTAACGGCAGAAGATAAACACGCCACAATAAGACCACGGACATATTGCTGACACTCGCCTACTTCGTTAGAGCGACAAGTCAAATAATCTGATGGTGTGTGTACCGAAGGTCTTACAGTACGCGCACCACAACTATGATGGCCATTCCACCTGTCCCAGAGAACTTGTAACCTCCCCGTCACTTATCGACCTTAATGACAGTGAAAATTAAACCGCGTGTACCTAATGGAAATTTGGGAAAAAGCAATCGTCACCGAAGTTAATCTGTCGGTAAAGAGGGAGGAAAGGGTTACATCTAAATGAAAGGAAAAATGCAAATGAAACTGGTGGAAATTAATTTTGAAAAGGGGTAAAGTTAGTAAAGAAAGTAAATGTGCGGCCGTTAGGTTAACAATCAACTAGCGGTAATTAGATATTTGAGATTTGGGGGAAATTACGGTCGCCAGTCCTAAGGATAATTACTATAGTAACTGAAAAAGAAAGGTTATTACACATATAATTAGCACTAGAAGTGTGGCAACTGAAGGTTGACACGTGTAGTGTGAAAACTGAAAGTTTGTCAGAAGTAATAAATTTCGCTACACTCTGACTTAATTTAGCAAAAGAATTAATAAAACAGGAAAATCGAAAGTTAATTTAGTGACTGAAGTTAATAGTGAGCTTTCTTTCTGAAGCACATCGAAATTCAGTAAAATACGGTTAGTCTTGGACTACCTCAACAATCATTTCAAAAGCTACTTGAATCTACGCAATTTAGAAAGAAGAGATTTAACTTTGAACTTGAATTAAATGATTCTGAACAATTAACAATAGTAAAATTTAGTACGTACCAAGCTGAGCTGCAGTCACAGGTAAGCTAAAATACGGTAACAAAACTCGCACTCTTAATTCGTGCTTGTGTAATCTGATTATTGTAGCCAGCTATGAATACTTTAACTGAACTTTGAAATTAAAGCAGTGAAATCGAATTACCTATATTACTTTAATGCTGGCGTTTGAATTTCAACGACACTCGGGTTCGTTTCGGAAAAGGAAGGGACCCTGCTTGGCAATGCAATTGGGACAATGAGCAACAAAGGTTCATGCTAAGTTGCTGTAATTATTGTTACGAAAATGGTACAGTTTGAAAAGCTGAGCTCTGCCATACAGTTCTAAAACTTTACGTGCTTCCAGTCTTCCTTGTTGGTTGATTGAAGGTTTGAAGCCATCGATCGAGGAGGTGGCGACAGTCACTCATTGTCGGCCGTCGCTGTTGCAGGAGCTGGATGTTGGCGCACCTTCTTCTCGACACGGTCACCAGGCGAAACGGGCTCTTGATGTGCGCCAGCTAATGCTTCCCGTCCGCGACACCATGTCAGAAACTATCATCGCAAGTCGAGCGCAATTACATGCTGCCAAACCCCGAAAGCGCGGCAACTCGCGGGAGCTTTACACAACACACCTGCTCCACTCGCTACTCCAGCCAGACTCCCTCTGCCCGCGCTCCACGCGGCAGAGTTAACACTGCCAAAGATCCTACACACTTTGATTCTTCACACGACCTATCGATGTAATCGTTCGATAGCAGTTTTCCCTAGGCAAGACCCAGCGCAAAAATACAAATAATATTTACGAAACAAACCAATTATACATCGACATAAATGCATAAATATATATATACAAATAGTAAAACAATTACAATATGTAAAGACACAGAAATGTCATATATTCAGGTAACAAAATTAAGGAAAACAAATTTATAGTACAATAGATGGAAATAGGAGGATATGCATTTCCGGTGTTACAAACTGCAACTCTGTAGTGAGCTGACAAAAGTCATTGTATACCTCGTAATATCGTGTCAAACCTCCGTTTTCCCGGCGTAGTGCGGTAACTCTACTTGGCAAGGACTCAACAAGTTGCTGTACGTCCCCTGCAGAAATTCTGACCCATGGTGCCTCTACTGTCGTCCATAATTGCCAAAGTGTTGCCGGCGCAGGATTTGCGCACGAATTGTCCTCTAGATTACGTCTCATACATGTCGTTCGGATTCATGTCGTGCGATCTCGGAGGCCAAACCATTCTCTCAAACTGTCCAAAATGTTCTTCAAACCGATCACGAACAATTGTGGCCAAGTGGCATTACGTCGTTGCTTGGAAATATGAAGTCCATGAATGGCGGCAAATGATCTCCAAGTGGCCGAACATAACCATTTCCTTATACGGATATGGTGTCCGTTCTTTCGGACATATCCGAAAGAACTGACACCTCAGGTTCGCTTCGAGTCCAATATCAGGCCGTTGGCACAACAGACT
Source organism: Schistocerca cancellata (assembly GCF_023864275.1). Classification (NCBI taxonomy): domain Eukaryota; kingdom Metazoa; phylum Arthropoda; class Insecta; order Orthoptera; family Acrididae; genus Schistocerca; species Schistocerca cancellata. Next base: position 489,226,409 of record NC_064634.1, read on the forward strand.
GCTCTACAAATCGGTATAACACACCATTCGACCAGAACGTAAGGTGGACAACCACAGTGTGGCACGTTTCAAACTCTGTCAGATTCTCATAACGCTGTCTCACACCAGTACGTGACATTGTAACGCTGGAAATGCATATCCTCCTATTTCCATCTATTGTACTATAATTTTTTTCCTTGTTTTGTTACCTCAAGATATGACATTTCTGTCTCTTTATATATTGTAATTGTTTTACTGTTTGTATATATATATGCATTTATGTCGATGTATAATTGGTTGTTTTGTAAATATTATTTGAATTTTTACGCTGGGTCTTGCCTAGGGAAAACTATGCTATCGAACGAATAATTCGATAGGTCGTGTGGAGAACCAGAGTGTTTAGGATCTTTGGTAGTGTTAACTCTGCCGCGTGGAGCGCGGGCTGAGCAGAGGGAGTCTGGCTGGAGTAGTGCAGTGGAGCAGGTGTGTTGTGTGACGCTCCCGCGAGTTGCCGCGCTTTCGGGGTTTGGCAGCATGTAATTGCGCTCGACTCGCGATGATAGTTTCTGACATGGTGTCGCGGACGGGAAGCATCAGCTGGCGCACATCAAGAGCCCGTTTCACCTGGTGACCGTGTCGAGAAGAAGGCGCGCCAACATCCAGCTTCTGCAACAGCGACGGCCGACAATGAGTGACTGTCGCCACCTCCTCGATCGACGGCTTCAAACCTTCAATCAACCAACAAGGTAGACTGGAAGCACGTAAAGTTTTAGAACTGTATGGCAGACCTCAGCTTTTCAAACTGTACCATTTTCGTAACTATAATTACAGCAACTTAGCATGAACGTTTGTTGCTCATTGTCCCAATTGCATTGCCAAGCAGGGTCCCTTCCTTTTCCGAAATGAACCCGAGTGTCGTTGAAATTCAAACGCCAGCATTAAAGTAATATACCTAATTCGATTTCACTGCTTTAATTTCAAAGTTCAGTTAAAGTATTCATAGCTGGCTACAATATTTAGATTACACAAGCACGAATTAAGAGTGCGAGTTTTGTTATCGTATTTTAGCTTACCTGTGACTGCAGCTCAGCTTGGTACGTACTAAATTTTACTATTGTTAATTGTTCAGAATCATTTAATTCAAGTTCAAAGTTAAATCTCTTGTTTATAAATTGCGTAGATTCAAGTAGCTCTTGAAATGATTGTTGAGGTAGTCCAAGACTAACCATATTTTACTGAATTTCGATGTGCTTCAGAAAGAAAGCTCACTATTAACTTCAGTCACTAAATTAACTTTCGATTTTCCGGTTTTATTAATACTTTTGCTAAATTAAGTCATAGTGTAGCGAAATTTATTACTTCTGACAAACTTTCAGTTTTCACACTACACCTGTCAACCTTCAGTTACCACGCTTCTAGTGCTAATTATATGTGTAATAACCTTTCTTTTTCAGTTACTATAGTAATTGTCCTTAGGAGTGGCGACCGTAATTTCCCCCAAATCTCAAATATCTAATTACCGCTAGTTAACTGTGAACGTAACGGCCGCACATTTACTTTCTTTATTAACTTTACCCCTTTTCAAAATTAATTTCCACCAGTTTCATTTGCATTTTTCCTTTCATTTAGATGTAACCCTTTCCTCCCTCTTTACCGACAGATTAACTTCGGTGACGATTGCTTTTCCCAAATTTCCATTAGGTACACGCGGTTTAATTTTCACTGTCTTAAGGTCGATAAGTGAGGGGGAGGTTACAACATCCCGGCGTCCTTCACAGTTATCAGTGAACATCTGGTACTGTTCGTACCCCTTACATGTCCTACCGGGCTCCGAAACAACACTAAACACATTCAACAGCAATGACTGTAAGTACATCGTTCTGGCAACACCGGCCATGACCTTCTTCTTCTGTGCGGATGCACACATATTCCGCGAACTCTTACGGGACTTGGTAAGAATGTCTTCCACGAGTAATGACTGTGTTGGGGTGGCACACTACGAATGTAGTGTGTGGACATACAAGGTGGGAATGTGGGTCTCCCAGGAGGAGTGTGAGAGATAGTCCCTGCAGTCACACTATCCTCTGTGCCCTCGGTGGCTCAGATGGATAGAGGGTCTGCCATGTAAGCAGGAGATCTCGGGTTCGAGTGCCGGTCGGGGCACACATTTTCACCTGTCCCCATTGAAATATATCAACGCCCGGTAGCAACTGAACGTATTAAAATATAATTCTAATAACCATTTCCAGTCAATGATCGGTTCAGTTGTACCAGCTGTACCTTATTGACAACTTGGGGCTCCACTGGATGTGCACCACATCTGCCACACATTAAGGCAACTCCATTATGGGGCCACCACCAACTTGCACTGTTCTTTGTTGACAACTTGGGTCCTCGCTTCGTGGGGTCTGCGCCACATTCGAAGCCTAGCGTCAGTTCTTACCAGGTGAAATTGGGATTCATCTGACCGTGTCACTGTTTCCAATTGTCTAAGGTCCAACTGATATGCTGACGAGCCCACGAGAGGCGCAGCAGGCGCAGGCTTTCAGCACAGGCATTCGCGTCGATAGTCTGCTACCATAGCTCATTAAAGCCAAATTTCACCGCTCTGTCCAAACGGAAGCGTTCACTGTACGTCCCACATTTATTTCTGCGTTTATTTCAAGCAGTGTTGCTTGTCTGTTAGCACTGACGACGACCCGCAAGTAGCTCGCTGCTCTCGGTCGTTAAGTGAAGACCGTTGGCCAATGCGTTGTCCGTGGTGTGAGGTAATGCCTGGAATCTGATCTTCTCGGCACAATCTTAGCACTATAGATCTCGGATATACACTACTGGCCATTAAAACTGCTACACTACGAAGATGACGTGCTACAGACGCGAAATTTAACCGACAGGAAGAAGATGCTGGGATATGCAAATGATTAGCTTTTCAGAGCATTCACACAAGGTTGGCGTCGGTGGCGACACCTACAACGTGGTGACATGAGGAAAGTTTCCAACCGATTTCTCATACACAAACGGCAGTTGACCGGCGTTGCCTGGTGAAACGTTGTTGTGATTCCTCGTGTAAGGAGGCGGAATGCGTACCATCACGTTTCCGACTTTGAAAAGGTCGGATTCGGATTGTAGCCTATCGCGATTGCGATTTATCGTATCGCGACATTGCTGCTCGCGTTGGTCGAGATCCAATGACTGTTAGTAGAACATGGAATCGGTGGGTTCAGGAGGGTAATACGGAACGCCCTGCTGGATCCCAACGGCCTCGTATCACTAGCAGTGGAGATGACAGGCATCTTATCCGCGTGGCTGTAACGGATCGTGCAACCACGTCTCGATCCCTGAGTCAACAGATGGGGCTGTTGGCAAGAGAACAACCATCTGCACGAACAGTTCGACGACGTTCGCAGTAGCATGGATTATCAGCTCGAAGACCACGGCTGCGGTTACCCTTGACGCTACATCACAGAGAGGAGCACCTGCGATGGTGTACTCAACGACGAACTTGGGTGCACGAATGGCAAGACGTCATTTTTTCGGATGAATCCAGGCTCTATTTACAGCATCGTGATGGTCGCATCCGTGTGTGGCGACTTCGCGGTGAACGCACATTGGAAGCGTGTATTCGTCATCGCCATACTGGCATATCACCCGGTGTGATGGTGTGGGGTGCCAATGGTTACACGTCTCGGTGACCTCTTGTTCGCACTGACGGCACTTTGAACAGTGGTCGTTACATTTCACATATGTTACGACCCGTGGCTCTACCCTTCATTCGATCCCTGCGAAACGCTACATTTGAGCTGGATAATGCACTACCGGATGTCGCAGGTCCTGCACGGGCCTTTCTGGATACAGAAAATGTTCAACTGCTGCCCTGGCCAGTACATTCTCCAGATCTCTCACCAACTGACAACGTCTGGTCGATGGTGGCCGAGCAACTGGCTCGTCACAATACGCCAGTCACTACTCTTGATGAACTGTGGTATCGTGTTGAAGCTGCATGGGCAGCTGTACCTTTACACGCCATCCAAGCTGGGTTTGACTCAATGCTCAGGCATATGAAGGCCGTTATTACGGCCAGAGGTGGCTGTTCTGGATACTGATTTCTCAGGATCTGTGCACCCAAGTTGCATGAAAATGTAATCACATGTCAGTTCTAGTACAATATATTTGTCCAATGAATACCCGTTTATCATCTGCATTTCTTCATGGTGTAGCAATTTTAATGGCCAGTAGTGTATAATTCCCTAACGATTTCCGAAATCAAATGTCCCATGCGTCTACCTCCAAGTACCTCTCTGCGTTCATTACTTTAATTCCGGTCGCGCGTACGTAATCACGTTGGTAACTTTTTCACATGAATCACACGAATACAAATGACAGCTCCGCCCATGCACTGCCCTTTTATACCTCGTGTAGGCGATACTACCGCCATCTGTGTATGTGCGTATCGCTATCGCATGACTTTTCTGACCTCAGTGTAGTCATTCACATATCTACATCTACATCCATACTGCGCAAGCCACCTGACGGTGTGTGGCGGAGGGTACCCTGAGTACCTCTATCGGTTCTCCCTTCTATTCCAGTCTCGTACTGCTCGTGGAAATAAGGATTGTCGGTATGCCTCTGTGTGGGCTCTAATCTCTCTGATTTTATCCTCGTGGTCTCTTCGCGAGATATACATAGGAGGGAGCAATTTACTGCTTGACTCTTCGGTGAAGGTATGTTCTCGAAACTTTGACAAAAGCCCGTACCGAGCTACTGAGCGTCTCTCCTGCAGAGTCTTCCACTGGAGTTTATCTATCATCTGCGTAACGCTTTCGCGATTAGTAAATCATTTTGTAACGAAGCGCGCCGCTCTCCGTTGGATCCCCTCTATATCCTCTATCAACCCTATCTGGTACGGATCCCACACTGCTGAGCAGTATTCAAGCAGTGGGCGAACAAGCGTACTGTAACCTACTTCCTTTGTTTTCGGATTGCATTTCCTTAGGATTCTTCCAATGAATCTCAGTCTGGCATCTGCTTTACCGACGATCAACATTATATGATCATTCCATTTTAAATCACTCCTAATGCGTACTCCCAGATAATTTATGGTATTAACTGCTTCCAGTTGCTGACCTGCTATTTTGTAGCTAAATGATAAAGGATCTATCTTTCTGTGTACTCGCAGCACATTACACTTGTCTACATTGAGATTCAATTGCCATTCCCTGCACCATGCGTCAATTCGCTGCAGATCCTCCTGCATTTCAGTACAATTTTCCATTGTTACAACCTCTCGGTACACCACATCATCATCTGCAAAAAGCCTCAGTGAACTTCCGATGTCATCCACCAGGTCATTTATGTATATTGCGAATAGCAACGGTCTTACGACACTCCCCTGCGGCACACCTGAAATCCCTCTTACTCCGGAAGACTTCTCTCCATTGAGAACGACATGCTGCGTTCTGTTATCTAGGAACTCTTCAATCCAATCACGCAATTGGTCTGATAGTCCATATGCCCTTACTTTGTTCATTCAACGACTGTGGGAAACTGTATCGAACGCCTTGCGGAAGTCAAGAAACACGGCATCTACCTGTGAACCCGTGTCTATGGCCCTCTGACTCTCGTGGACGAATAGCGGTAGCTGGGTTTCACACGACCGTTTTTTTCGAAATCCATGCTCATTCCTACAGAGTAGATTTCTAGTCTTCAGAAAAGTCATTATACTCGAATACTTGTTCCAAAATTCTACAGGGCTATTACAAATGATTGAAGCGATTTAGCTCCATTCATTGACATATGGTCACGACACACTACAGATACGTAGAAAAACTCATAATGTTTTGTTCGGCTGAAGCCGCACTTCAGGTTTCTGCCGCCAGAACGGTCGAGAGCGCAGTGAGACAAAATGGCGACAGGAGCCGAGAAAGCGTATGTCGTGCTTGAAATGCACTCACATCAGTCATAACAGTGCAACGACACTTCAGGACGAAGTTGAACAAAGATCCACCAACTGCTAACCCCATTCGGCGATGGTATGCGCAGTTTAAAGCTTCTGGATGCCTCTGTAAGGGGAAATCAACGGGTCGGCCTGCAGTGAGCGAAGAAACGGTTGAACGCGTGCGGGCAAGTTTCACGCGTAGCCCGCGGAAGTCGACGCATAAAGCAAGCAGGGAGCTAAACGTACCACAGCCGACGGTTTGGAAAATCTTACGGAAAAGGCTAAAGCAGAAGCCTTACCGTTTACAATTGCTACAAGGCCTGACACCCGATGACAAAGTCAAACGCTTTGAATTTTCGGCTCGGTTGCAACAGCTCGTGGAAGAGTATGCGTTCAGTGCGAAACTTGTTTGTGTGATGAAGCAACATTTTTTTCTTAATGGTGAAGTGAACAGACACAATGTGCGAATCTGGGCGGTAGAGAATCCTCACGCATTCGTGCAGCAAATTCGCAATTCACCAAAAGTTAACGTGTTTTGTGCAATCTCACGGTTTAAAGTTTACGGCCCCTTTTTCTTCTGCGAAAAAAACCTTACAGGACACGTGTATCTCGACATGCTGGAAAATTGGCTCATGCCACAACTGGAGACCGACAGCGCCGACTTCATCTTTCAACAGGATGGTGCTCCACAGCACTTCCATCACGATGTTCGGCATTTCTTAAACAGGAGATTGGAAAACCGATGGATCGGTCGTGTTGGAGATCACGATCAGCAATTCATGTCATGGCCTCCACGCTCTCCCGACTTAACCCCATGCGATTTCTTTCTGTGGGGTTATGTGAAAGATTCAGTGTTTAAACCTCCTCTACCAAGAAACGTGCCAGAACTGCGAGCTCGTATCAACGATGCTTTCGAACTCATTGATGGGGACATGCTGCGCCGAGTGTGGGAGGAATTTGATTATCGGCTTGATGTCTGCCGAATCACTAAAGGGGCACATATCGAACATTTGTGAATGCCTAAAAAACTTTTTGAGTTTTTGTATGTGTGTGAAAAGTATTGTGAAAATATCTCAAATAATAAAGTTATTGTAGAGCTGTGAAATCGCTTCAGTCATTTGTAATAACCCTGTACAACTGATCTACGTTACGGGTATAGGTCTATAGTTCTGCACATCTGTTCGACGTCCCTAATATCCGGCGGAGGCATGTACGGCGATGGCAAGTACGCCAGTGGTGTTACTCTGACGCCGGAGCGTGTTTTCTGGATGCTTCTGTATTTCTGTAAGGCAGTGTAGGTTACCGCCTCAAAATTTTTCGCCAGCACGGCCCCACCAGCCGCGTACAGCTGCGGAGGGCAGGAAGCAGGAAGTTGCACGCAGGCTAGGCGGACGCTACGCTACGCTAGGTTGGCGTGCAGGCGCGGCCACCACCCCGCGCCAATGGGTGTGAAAACACTCGACAATTTATCGGCCCGCCGCTACAAATTGCCCGCCGCGTGTTTGCCCACCACGCGCACACGGCCGTGATGAGGGGTGGGGCTCGACTCCGGCGGTTGCGGGGCTGGGAAAGGGTGGAGAGGTGGGGGGGGGGGGGAACGAGGGAGCCACACCGCCGGCGCGCGGCGGCCGTATTGTTTCAGGGAGGCAAATTGCACGGGAAGTGTTAGTTGCTGTTACGGCCGCCCATAACGGAAATGAGTTTCGTTCGAGTGGCCCGCGCCGCCCGAACTGTTTACGAGATCGTAAAAGCGACGCCCGTCCCCTCCCACCCTGCCACCACTTTTTTGGATTCCTCCTCCTCCTCTCTCCTCTCCTCCTACGGCGGCCGTTCCGGATCCTCACCCCCGGCCACCGCCGGTTAGTGCGGGGCTGTTAACCCCCGTAAATTGCCCGCCTCCGCCCCCGCACGCTACTTCCCAACCCTTCCCTTTCCCCGCAGCCTCCCCACCTGGCGGGCTGTTTGCCCGTCGTCGTTCCTAACACATCACTTATCGCTTATTTACGCGCGACGGGCCGTAAAGCCGCTCCGCGGTGTGACTCCTCTTTCGGATCCTTTCTTCCCTCCCGACACCTTTTCCCCGTTCCTGTTACTTATTTTTCCGGTATTATCCGCCAGTTCCCACGAGGGCCGGAAAAAAAAAAAAAAAAAACAGAAGCCGCTGCCACCTGTTTTCGGCGAGCGCCGGAGGTGAAAATTTGTGTGCCGGAGCGGCAGTTTCACTTTCCGTGTGTCGCTAATAAATAAGAATTAGCGAAAATTACGCCCCGCCACCGCTTTTTTCCCCCCCGTTGCAGAGCGCAGCGCGAATTTTACGTATTCGTAAAATGATCGTGACCGAAATTAAGGTGTGCGAAGATAGGTGCAAGACAGCTCGAAAGTTGCCTCATCTCCATTTGTTGCACCCGAAGACACTAAAAGCTGTCTCATCTCCATTTTTTACATTTTAAGACATCCCAAGTCAGCTCCAGTGCTTGCCGTTATCTTCTTTTACTTCGTTTCGCAGTCATCTCTCTTCTTCGTGGAGAATAGCTGTTGTATGCGACTGGGATAAGGAATTCTGTAGTACGGCAAGCGGCCGGCCTGAGTGGCCGAGCGGTTCTAGGCGCTACAGTCTGGAACCGAGCGACCGTTACGGTCGCAGGTTCGAATCCTGCCTCGGGCATGGATGTATATGATGTCCTTAGGTTAGTTAGGTTTAAGTAGAACTACTTCTAGGGGACTGATGACCTCTGATGTTAAGTCCCATAGTGCTCAGAGCCATTTGAACCAAGTACGGCAAGCGTGCGGCATTCCAGCAGTCAAAAGCCGATTTTCTGTCCGATGATGATGATGATGATGTTTGGTTTTGTGGGGCGCTCAACTGCGTGGTTATCAGCGCCCGTACAATTTCCCAATTTTTGCTCAGTCCAATTTCGCCACTTTCCTGGATGATGATGAAATGATGAGGACAACACAAACACCCAGTCATCTCGAGGCAGGTGAAAATCCCTGACCCCGCCGGGAATCGAACCCGGGACCACGTGCTCGGGAAGCGAGAACGCTACCGCGAGACCACGAGCGGCGGACTTTTCTGTCCGAAACTGAACATCGCTGGCTCCTCGGCTGTCTTTGGCACTGAAACAAGTCATTCCCGTCTGACCGTTGGTCCTATCCTCTTGTCTGTTGAGTCACCAGCAACCGGTAAGTCTTTCGCAGTCTGCACTAGATGAATTGGTCGTTCTGTAATCATACTGAACTGGGTTGTGACCGAATGCCACTAAAGTGGCTAATGAGCTAGCAGCTGTCCCATGACACCAAGTGTTTTCCAGTTGGAAATAAACTTCCAAAAAGTTTTGATAGCAAGGTGCATTTTACAGACTCAAAAACGTTTTCAAAACACGTGACGTCACGCCGCGGTGTGGGAGCGCGCGGACACGGAATTTAGCGGGAGTCAGTAGCGAGCCAGTGGGTGTGTTGGACCTTCCATTGAGCTACGGACCCCCTGGAGATGTCTCCCGCAGTCGGAGACGAAACGTTGGGAATCGACACAAAATTCATCAACCGATCACGGCATAACAGCCCGGATAATTATAATGGACATGATATTTCCGGCCGTGAAAGTCTACACTTTAGTTTGATTATTTACGCACGCTACGACAAATAAAAAAAAAGACACACCACAAAGAAAGTATCCAAATGAGACGGAATTCGGCAGATGTGATGTACATGTACAGGGTAACAAATGATTGCAGTTTTAGAAATATTGGATTATTTATTCGAAAGAAAGAGCTTCACAAACTGAGCTAGTCAACAACGCGCTGATTCATCTCTGGCCTTTAGGCAAGCAAATGAACCCTGCTATGAAATGAAATAAAATGGCACCCGTGACCATCACTCCTCGTTGACGGACCATATTGTGGACCGGAGTCTGGTTGGTATACCACTGTCTCCGCACTCGTCTTCACTGTTCATTGGGGTTCATTTCGAAGCGAGACTCATCACTGAAGACATTTCTATTCCAATCAATGAGACTCCAGTCTGAAGACATGGCAGCAGTTCGGATATTTACGCTTTTCGTGCTGTTCAGCATGGGATGGTCAATTTTGGCGACTGCACGAGAATTAGCACCACCTGGGAGCTTGCTGCACGGTCAGTCACTGCAACGGCAACCTCTTCAATAACTTCCATTGGGATAGGGCGCCTTCCTTTTCCGGTTGATACACCGCTCTCACCCGTCTTTTCGATTTTGATCGTCATGTTCTTCACGCCATTTAATGACATCGGGACTCTCCTAAGACCTCTGTCTGCTATACTCTCAATGCACCAATGTAGTTGTTGCCGTTCTCAGAAAATAGGTTTACCATCAGCACACGGTCTCGCTCCTCTTACTCACTTTACGGTGTGTCAAATGTCATAGGCCTACTGTCGTACAAGTGTACAGCGCCATATTTGTACGTCTTTACCAAAACTGGAACTCCTTTTTCACAACGTAAATCGGTTCCACATTAACGCATTAACATAACTACCAACTTCCGCTGCCGTACGGTAATTACAGTTTACAATGCACCTCTGTGAGTAGCTGCACCTTCAGTATAACTACCCGCTAGAAAGGCAGCTCAACTTTGACGCGTTCCGCAACAGTCCCTAAAGGTATTGTTGTATACACAAGTTGTGAAGACTTTGGCTTCCCGGTACCAAATTGTCAGTCGGCAAATTTCAGGAAATGTGAACGACTACTTGTGTATGATTCTTTTTCTCTGAGGAACTTCTGCTGTGCGGACACGCGGCATGAACTGCTTGTGTTGCGATATGGCGCCGAGAGTGCTTTCGTAACGTCGACGACAGCTAGTGGGGAAACGGCCTTATTGGTATGCCACATTCCGCATATCACGGCCTCCGAAATTTGTCCGTCGTGAGCTCCTATGAGAAAAATTCTTTCATACACCCAAGAATTTTCCCGACTTGCACACAACATGCACGATTCCTGGATCACAGACATTACATTAATTTTAAACATTTGCGACGAGTTTTTTTTTCAGAGGTTTGGGTGGAACATCTGGTGACACTCCGCGAACTGAAATCGACCCTCGTGGCCTGGCCGGAAGGAACCTTTTCGAATTAAAAAATAACAGTTTTAATTCGTTCAAAAGTTTGATTGACTGTCGCTCTCCCACTTCGGAAAATAAGTAGCAACAAAAAGAAAAAAAAGCCACACCTAACAGTGGTAAGGCTCGCAGACGACATAACTCTTCTGCCGAAAGTAAGGGAGCTATTAGTGAGCTGTTTAATGGATTAGCCAGAGTGCTTGCATTAGAATTTGCCGTTCATGATGAGTGAGACTAAGCAAAATTGTATGAAGAGTTGCAGAAACCTCAGCCACGACTTGCTACACATTTAAACAGGTGAAGACGCTGTAGGAAACATAGCTTATTCTCATACCTAACAAGCAAGAGTAGCCAAGACGTCTGCAACAAGTAAACTGTCAGAAACAGACTGAAGCAAATAAAGAAACATTTCGATGGTAGAAGAATTTTACTCCGAACAAAATATTGAAGTGTCATTTACGAAAAAAGTTCCTGAAGTTGTACGCCTGTCGTACAGAAGCGAAACACAGACTTCGAGACAGCCGGGAAAGACGATCCATGAAGCACTTGCATTGCGGTGATGCAGAAGGTAGCCGTCAATTTTAGTGTTCCTCGCAACAGCGAAATGAAGTGAGACTAGAAAAATTAGAAGAGGGAAGAGGTCTGAAGAAAACCTCACAATACTAAGGGTTCGGGAAATATTTGATGGTGCGTTCAAAAATAAGTAACTTGTGTCTGGAAAGTAGTATTAAGGAAAAAAATTATAGAAACGTACAGTAGCGAGAATATGTGCAATGTTATCGAAGACGATGGGTATGATGTAGTTATAGAGATGACAAGGCTACTACTAAATGCGAACTGTGTCAAGACAGTCATTCAGCTACATAAAGTAGAAGAATAATTCGAACTAGGTGCTCTCCGACAATATAACTGCTGTGAAACTTCCTGGCAGATTAAAACTGTGTGCCGGACCGTGACTCGAACTCGGGACCTTTGCCTTTCGCGGGCAAAGGACGGGACGTGAGTCGTGCTTGGGTAGCTCAGATGGTAGAGCACTTTCCCGCGAAAGGCAAAGGTCCCGAGTTCGAGTCTTGGTCCAGCACAGAGTTTTAATCTGCCAGCAAGTTTCATATCAGCGCACAGTCCGCTGCAGAGTGAAAATCTCATTCTGGAATATAACTGCTATTTGAAAGAACTTAAAAATATTTATGCACTACGTAACAGAAAAATTTTGTCTATTTTACAATGTGCAGAATTTTTGAGAACAGTGAAAAGAAGATCGGGCGAAATGCCAACGAAAGGAAATACAGTAACAAGATGCACCTAAGAAGCTGCCTTCCAGTTTCCGCTGGCGCATTGCCCTGGAGTCTCGTGCGAACGTCGCGGTGGGTGTACAAGCGAGAACTATCATAAATGGCGAACACGTGTTGTACTGTCTGCAGTTACCGCCAAGCAGGCAAAGTATTAAACGACACCGCAACAGCCGTAGCTGAAAAAGTGAGCGCCTGGACAATGTGTTTATTGACGAATTAATCCAGTTACTGACGCGGGCTCACATTGCGTCAGTCAGTTTTCAAGGAAGTTAGCAATCCTGGGGGACAATGACCTTTATTGGTGATTCTAACCGCATCATTAATGTTTCCGCGTTTTTGTCGTCAGGATGGTAGACTGCTGTTTCACAGTCTCTTTGTCATTCCCACCAAGCAGCTGGATAGTGTCTTCGTAAAATAAAGAGTAAATAAAGAAAGGTTGGGTGTAGCTCGATAAAGATTCGAGATAATTCCAGATAAATCTCCTGCGATACTTGGCCCGATAAAAGAAGTGAACTTACTGATACTAACTTGCAATCGCCTTCGTCTGAAGACTTTCTAAATAGAAACGATTAACGGTATGTCAGATATCTTTACGTGTCGAGTTCCCAAAAGCATGTACTAAGGAGGGAAGTGCGTGAACTCAACGCTGAAAATAGCACGAAAATGATATGAGCCGTTTGCAGGCAAACTTGCGTTTCTTCCCACGAGAGAAATTTGAATGATCATTTATTCAAGATCTAAGAGAGGAACTTTGGTAACGCGAATATACCGTGTGGTTAAAATTAGAGGGCAGCTCTACTCACACAGGTCCAGTGACGGCAGCGAAACATGGTAGATATACTAAAAAATTAATGTGAAAACTTTTTAAGCTGGAAAAAGTTGGTTCCTGTATTTCCCAAGACGGACAGAAATGTTTCCAAACGTAATGGACTAGGATCTGAACATGGGTAGAAAAGTCGGACAAATGACAAAGGCGCAATATTGACTTTATTATTAACAGCCACTCACACAGGAGGAGGAGGTCATTAGAAAAAAATGGTTAAAATGGCTCTGAGCACTATGGGACTTAACATCTGTGGTCATCAGTCCCCTAGAACTTAGAACTACTTAAACCTAACTAACCTAAGGACATCACACACATCCATGCCCGAGGCAGGATTCGAACCTGCGACCGTAGCAGCCGTGCGGTTCCGGACTGCGCGCCTAGAACCGCTAGACCACCGCGGCCGGCAGGTCATTAGAGACGGAGCACAAGCTCGGGTTAGGGAAGGGTGAGGAAACGATTTAAGAAAGTCACGGAAAACCTAAATCAGGATGGCCGGATGCTGGTTTGAACCGTCGTCCTCCCGAGTGCGAGCCCAATGTGCTAACCACTGCACCATGTCGCACGGTGGTTGAATCAATAGCATGCTTCGCCGGAACTGCTTGGGCTCACAGACTGAACATACAGACTAAAACATGACAACGATGTCAACGTAGTGTACTCCTGAGAATGGGCGAAGCCTTCAAGACCACTAGAGGCACTTTTCGTTGTTATGGGGACCTGCCCTATAGACATAACAATACGTTATAGAGCTGCTCTTTATTGGCTTGAGAGGGACAGGCTCGATCAAGTCACCGAAATTACAGGAACCATCATTATGAAGAAAACATAAATGAAATAATGGCGGATTCAAACATGGCAGAGGGAGTGGGACGCATCCGACAGGGTCGCCGAGTACACTCTTACTTTCGTGACGTACATGAAGGATTGCAACTAAAACATGTTGACCCAAGCCGGGGGATGTTCCATTTCCTGACAGGCTATCGGCCGTACTCGGTTCACTTAAACCGCATGAGATTAACAACGAAATATGCATTTGCGGAGAAACTGGGACATCAGAACATTTCACACTTCTATGCAACACTCTAGCACACGTGAGACCTATACAGAACGACTGCAACATTCTTGGAATAATACGTAATCCCGATGATTGGAACACAATAAATAGCATAACCGATATTGTATCGAACACACTGCATGAAGAGCACAAGCGCCAAAAGGAAGGAGGTGTAGACAAGTACAAACAACACAACAAGTGGTTCCAATGGCTCTGAGCACTATGGAACTTAATTTCTGAGGTCATCAGTCCCCTAGAACTTAGAACTACTTAAACCTAAGTAACCTAAGGACAACACACACATCCATGCCCGTGGCAGGATTCGAACCTGCGGCCGTAGCGGTCGCGCGGTTCCAGACTGTAGCGCCTAGAACCGCTCGGTCACCCGGGCCGGTAAACAACACAACAAACCACATGGGAGGACACAAGCACGACCACAGATTCCGAAACTGAGGCAGGAACCAACAGACTAAGTGGACATGACTCAGAAGGGATCAACACGTAAGGGACCCAAACCCAACAACACACTACACTGCATTCTATAACACAGTCACAAACAACACAACAGGCAGTAACAGTCATAAAACAAATAAACAACGACACCACATAAAAGACTCTAGCAATAAGGTAACGTCGCTTGGGAGGAAAAGGCTCGAAACACTTTTATTCCCAGGCTCCTCCTCCTCAACGACACATCGTATACTATTTAAAGTATACTGTGCACATGAAGTAATGTATTATTTGTCTTATATGTGTAGATAGAAGTATATTGTCTTCTTTATGTAAAGCTAAAATCATTGAATTTTATGTATCATAAGTATTCTCTGTACGAACTGTGTATAAAACTAAAAATGTTGCGTATTAAGTTATTTAAGGAATACTGCACTCAAGTAGCATTGAACTACGTTCTATTTCTACTTACAAATTTACAACCATAAGTGTATTCTCCATGTAAAGCTAAAATTCATGTATTGCATGTAATAAATGCTCAGTCAGTATTTAACCTGTACAATACCAGGTGTATGTATCTAAGGTATCACATAGAATACACCACAACTACCAACAATAAGACAAACAACTGCTGAATACCATGCGGTGCCCTGACATACAGCGCGCCAAGTAACATATCAGTACCCACAAAACACAATGAACATATATAAACACAAACCATTTCAGATGAGAATAGCTCGACGTTCTACCGAGACGTTCTCACCTGAAATAGGTGGCTATTAGCAACCAACAAGCTACTTTAACTATATTAGACATCCAAATATAGAGTATTACTGCCCTCTACATACTGCATCTTATTTTCACCACACTTATTGTATTACATTTTTTTCTTTGATATTTGCATTATATAAACTATATTCTCCTCAACTAGGCAGAAACAAATTACATAGAACCACTTTAACAATTGTTAAGCATTCAATTCTTTGCAACCTTAGGGAAATTTTCATATATTATGTTCTTCAAATTATTTACATAAGCATTAACCACTGTATATCAATAAGAATGTAATAATAATAAGAGTTTGCCGTTGGATTTAGAAGCATCCGACCCACCTTACATTTCAGGGCGGTGGGTTACTCCGTACTGTTTTTATATATACAGTACAATCTAAATTCTGCGCCCTTTTAGTGCAGTAATGTGTTCATTGTAAATAAGTATTGTAGTAGTTCTATTATACGTTTATTACCTTATAAATACAAAAGCATTTTTTTTAAATTTTAAATTCAGTTAATTACTGTGATCTTAGTAAATGAGTGTTGTAAAATGATCCTTTCATAAAGTGTTAATTTAAAAAAAATGAAGATCGTTCCTCTTGGGACCTGTGGAAGGTACGTTAACTTATTTGTTTTAGCTGTAAATATTTGTCATGTATTATTGTTTTTCTGACATGTTCTACATCCTGGAGGACCTCTTCAATATGAATCAATTAGAATGAAAGTAAATCTAATCTAATCTAATCAAATAAACAGTTTGTTCAATATGAGCACCGAGAACGTCGATGAAATGTTGTACAGCTTCAGATTTGCAGCTTGTGGCCAAAATTGGAACTACTGTAGTCTTTTTCAGCGTAAATCTGTTCCGCATTAAGGGGTGGCGTTGATGAAAAACACACACTATTTCAAAAATTCACCAAATCCAAAGTTTTCGAGATATGACAATGAAATTTTGTACCACGTTTTACATGAAAATAATACATTTAAATATAAAATCCTTCGATTATATATATTCAACTTTTTCTTCATTGAAATTTGAAGTTTTATTTTCAAAAAATAATGTTTGTTCCTTTTTCTCAGAAAGTATTCAAGACATTTCCACAAAAAATTCTGTTTCATATCTTTATTACTGTAAGCTGCTCTCATGAGGTTTTTGGAATAGGTCAAATAGGAGAATTTTCATAATTTTTTAATTAAAATTCCACAAGTACAATTTTAAATTCGTGCAAAATTCCAACCACTTTGCCCCATATCTCAGCTTGCAATCAGAATTAAAAATTTCCTCTTGAGACAACGTTTATTAGGTTTACAGAAATATGTGTACAAAATTTCATAATTCTAGCATTCATAGAATCTGAAGAAAAGGTACGTAAACTTTAAAAAAAATCAAACTTTTCAGAAAACGCAATTTAAAGTTCAACCTAAGTTTTTCCCTTATGTCACTTCTTCATAAGGCACCACCTTTGCACTCTGGGTCGTCTTTCCCTTCAAGACTCCTCTTCTGGTTTCTTGTCTGTCTTCTTTCCTTTACCAGATCTTCAACTGACTTTTGAGCTGCAGAGACGCGCTGTAAATCTATTTTTCTCAGGATGCCTTGAGTAAAATTTCCTATCTTGAAGCCCATTCTTTCTAATACCGTCATCCTCCCAACGTTCCCATCATTAAATACAATAACTGCATCATAATCAGTTCTGACAACTGTAGCAGATGCAAATGTGTTTTTAGGGCATCGTTTCCATGTGAGTGAATTTAGAGACTCATTTGGAGTTTGGTTTTTGTCATGAACACACTTTTTGAGAAGGGCAGGATCGGTCAAAGATGATCTATAAAACCAAAGAGTATGTATCACGGCCTTCTAGATGTATCCCGCACACGTTTGGTTGAAAGTAATACACGGAATCGTTGTTCACTGAGCTGGTACTGAAGTGCTGCTTCAAAACGTGGGCGTGGCAGGGAGGCCATGTCACAATTTTAATTAATTTTCAGGCACTTCGGATGCATGCGATTTCAACATTGAAACTTTGGGAACTTATTGCCCATGAGTTGTACTAACAAATAAAAAATAAATCGATAATTGACATTTTTGGTCAATTTCATCGACACCCTCCCTTAACGTGTTAGCATATCAACCAAGTTCCGCTGCCATGGGATTATTACAGCCCGCAATGAACCTCTGTGAGAATCTACAGTTTCATTATAACCGCTCTGTAGATATACTAGAACAGAAACATGTGTTTTGGTGTCTTGGTTTATTGCTATACTTCTCTCTGCTTAAAATGATTTCGCTATCTGAACAACAATCTTTTTCCACCGACCTGAAAGTGTTGCACAGGCAACACTTCTGTATCCAAGCAGTCCAATATCGAAGTCCACATTAACTACATTTTCAAACGATAATATTGTTATGTCAATGCCACAACTTGCCTTAAGCTATGCATATACTGACATATGCTTGTACTTCGATACAGAAAATTGATTGTGTAGCATTTTGTTTTCACCATTTCATTCAAATATAACATCTGCACTTTGATTAGCTGTGCAACGCTATCCGGTCAGCAGAAAAAAATTATTCTTCAGATAGAGTAATTATATTAAGGGGCTCCGGAACGCCCTATACTTGCAATGTTAAAATAACGCTTATAAATTACATCTTTCCTCACAAAGTATTTGAGGTAGGAAGTTGAACTTTTTACAGATTATTTATTGGAATATGGGCTACAACTTAACACAGGGATTTTACAAAATTTTAGTTCAGTTATTAAAGATGAGTTTTTTCAATTGTAATGAAAATTCACAACATTTTTTTGTAATTTTTTATTTATATGTTCAAAAATATACAGTTTTTTGGAAAAAGGCTGTGTTAAATTATGCAGAAGGTACTGTGTAACATTTACTGAAAGTTTGAAACAAATATGTTTGGAAGATCCTTAGAAAACATGTAATTAGTATGAGAAAATAAAAGTTTTGGGAATCGAGCGACAAAGATTGGATTAACTTTTTAGTGCATTCCAGGTCCATAGGATGGATTATCTTCATCCTCTGCAAACTCCTCCTCCAGCTTCCTCTTGTTCCTCCTCCTGTTTACTCTTGCTTGTATTTCTAGACTCTTTACAGCCCTGTCTGCAGCCCGAAGGCGTTCCTTGTCTAAAGGAAGCATCGCTCGTACCATGTTAGAACCTATCTTCATTCCCATATTTCTAAATACGTTGCACCTTACAATGTTGCCATCATTGAAAGTCGCAACAGCATCATACACACCAAAGTGAAGTGTTTCTATTCCAACAAATACAGTCTTGGGGATTCTCGACCATATAACACTATTTACACTTTCATTGGGGTTTTGAGTTTTTCCGTGAATACACTTTTTCAACAGTTCAGGTGCTGCTAAGTCTCTGAAAATAGGTTTTATCACCTCCATCACAGGTTAGCCACAACACATACTTTATCTCACATCACTAAAATGTACCTGATGAACACGGACGTTAATAACAACACCATTTGACAGCAGTTTAACAGCGCCACAGTGGGTCACGCCCATGTAGAACACATTTCAAAAAATATTTAAAAATAGTTGTAGTCTTCGGAATTGAATAAATTATATATCTATTAAAAGGTAATAGTCTGCAGATTCAGAAAACGCAAAAAAGTAAAAATTGAACTTTTCATGATTTTGAGCCTTTTCGGAGCCCGTTAAACAGAGGGGAGTTTAGAAATAAATCACGACATTAAAGTATGTGTGTTTTTGGTCCTATTATATCGATACTTGGTTTTTTTCGCATTACCAAAGTTTCTCTCTTAAACCTTGGATTGAACAGGTGCTCATTCAAATGCCTCTCGTGTTAAGAAATGCTGTTTTGCATGAGAACGGTTCGTACCACTGTTTTTGGGACTAGCGATTTGTGTCGTAGACACATTTTGCTGCGGTTCTGTGAGCCCGCGGCCCGCACTTCGCTTGTGAGAAATGTCCCCCACAGTGTTTTGTATAATTTCACCGATGGCAGCGAGCTGATAAAGTTAACTGAGAACGCGAGCTCACAGTTGATAATTCCTAATAACTACCTGCGCCCGTTCACTTTAACTGTTCATCATCAGTAATGAGGTCTTCTTCGGACTCGCAAAAGTCGCGTAATCTTGGTTTCCTCGTTCATCAAACTTTTGTTAACTTCATCTATGTTTGGAGAAACTGAACTAATTCTCATTGTGGGCAGTCTGGACGGCTTACGACATACTAGTCAGCGAGTTTCGAGCAGTTTCAAAGCCCCAGCAAGGCGGCAGCCTTGAAAGATATGTGGTGTTTATTCGCCACTGCGCCTCCACAATGTCGATGGATTTCTGTGTTCCATTACCAGAAACAACTAATTGTACTTTTTTAAAGAACTTTTTCATTTTTGAATACCCCACCGCTTTGATTAGTAATGGGAAAAATTGGTTTCAGCCATATCGTTTGGTATACAACGATCTCTACTTCACTAGTCCAAGTTCGACACAGCTCTTTTCTCATAAAAACGTAAGCCATTTTGTGCACACTACAACTTACAGTGAATTGTAAAGGAAAGTTTTTGGTGCAGGCGAGAACTGATAGGTTTTAAGGTAACCGCTGATGTTTTCCTTAAGATGAACGATTATTTATTTATTTTACAAAATTCCAGTAGTAACATGCAAGAACTTTCACATTCTTCGGTCAAACACAGGGAACGCTAGTCTGCATTATAGTGAAATGTGCTTTCTTGGCCTATAGAATGGCCTTCGGAGGTTCGAGGGCTGAACAGGAAATGGAGATGTTCAAGTACTACTTTACTTGAGGCATAACGTCAAGCTGTATGTCAGGTTAAACTACATCATTATCGGAGATGAAATATTTTTGCTGGACGCCTGTCAGTAGGAGGTAATTACTAACGGAAAACAGAAAAAAAATGTGTACGTAAACTTCATTTAGAGGGAAACTTCATATAAGGACTCGAATCCACTTACGGTTTTTTCTTTGCCTTTGTTCGTCGAATTATTCTAGAAACTACGCTATTTTTATGACGCAACAGTGTCTAAAATGAGTCAAAAGTCTATAATTACTTCCTCGTTTGTTCAGAACATATTTTTGTTTTTATCTGAAAGTCTGACCGAATCGAATACGTTAGTGTTTGCAATAATGCAGCTGGTTTGGCATTAGAAATCGCGAACGCAATTTGCTGATAGCGAAATATATTTTCTTTTTACTGCAGCAGCCTTTGTGGTCTGGTAGAAGAGAACAGATGGGACACTGATTTTGCCAGTTTGTTGCTATGTATTAGCTACCGTACGCTGAGCCACCTCCATGTTCTGTCGCAAGAGTGCAAACATACGCCCCGTACTGATAAGGTGGCGATATAACCAGCTCAGGGAGGAGGCGATTATCTCGGTGATCGTGCGCCACACAGCGGAAAAGCTAAAATGGTGCCTCGGTGTAGAAAACCTCTTCTTCGAAGCAAGTGTGTGTACCTGTGGCAGCTATATGTTCTAGATTAATCATACAGATTGTACGAGGGCAGTTCAGTAAGTAATGCAACACATTTTTTGTCTGAAACAGGGGTTGTTTTATTCAGCATTGAAATACACCAGGTTATTCCCCAATCTTTTAGCTACACAACACTATTTTTCAACGTAATCTCCATTCAATGCTACGGCCTTACGCCACCTTGAAATGAGGGCCTGTATGCCTGCACGGTACCATTCCACTGGTCGATGTCGGAGCCAACGTCGTACTGCATCAATAACTTCTTCATCATCCGCGTAGTGCCTCCCACGGATTGCGTCCTTCATTGGGCCAAACATATGGAAATCCGACGGTGCGAGATCGGGGCTGTAGGGTGCATGAGGAAGAACAGTCCACTGAAGTTTTGTGAGCTCCTCTCGGGCGCGAAGACTTGTGTGAGGTCTTGCGTTGTCATGAAGAAGGACAAGTTCGTTCAGATTTTTGTGCCTACGAACACGCTGAAGTCGTTTCTTCAATTTCTGAAGAGTAGCACGAGTGTGTTCGCACGCTCCGCCATTGCAGGAGTCACAGCTGTGCACGGCCGGCCCGCACGCGGGAGATCAGACAGTCTTCCTTGACCTTGCGGCGATGATGGCACACGCTTTGCCCAACGACTCACCGTGCTTTTGTCCACTGCCAGATCACCGTAGACATTCTGCAAGCGCCTATGAATATCTGAGATGCCCTGGTTTTCCGCCAAAAGAAACTCGATCACTGCCCGTTGTTTGCAACGCACATCCGTTACAGACGCCATTTTAACAGCTCCGTACAGCGCTGCCACCTGTCGGAAGTCAATGAAACTATACGAGACGAAGCGGGAATGTTTGAAAATATTCCACAAGAAATTTACGGTTTTTTCAACCAAAATTGGCCGAGAAAAAAAAAATGTGTTGCATTACTTATTGAACTGCCCTCGTAATACAGTGAAACTGTCATCGAAGTTAAAGAGAGCTATCTCGTTCACCGCTTTACTGTTGTATTAGTTGTTTACTGTTAATTTAATCAGCAGATACGCTTAACACTCCTGTGCTCACTATAGTGTTTTCTGCAGCTGAATATTGTGATTCAACCGCCGTCTCGTAAATGAGGTAGACGCTCAGCTCAACACAACGACCAGAATCATCTCCGGATAGGTAAGAACTAGCCCATTGTACTGGCTTCCAACACCCAGCTCCACTGTTACGAAGACAAGAAGCTCTGTTGAAAGAATACTTCAAAACAATAAATAACCTTAACTTCCCATCCATTAAGAAATCCCCAGGTTGACAATCAATCGACTTCGTTCCATCCATCCCTGCGACTGGCTCAAATGATTCAAATGGCTCTAACCACTATGGGACTTAACATCCGAAGTCATCAGTCCACTAGACTTAGAACTACTTAAACCTAACTAACCTAAGGACATCACACACATCCTTGCCCGAGGCAGGATTCGAGCCTGCGACCGTAGCAGCAGCGCGGTTCCGGACTGAAGCACCTAGAACCGCTCGGTCACAGCGGCCGGCCTGCGACTGGCCCAACTGTGCCACGATTGACAGCAAATGTCGTGTAATGCCGGCTGCGAATGCTCCATCTGAAGCTTGACATCTTATTGAGCTTCTACATAAGCCCTAAGACTTTGAACTCCCACGGCGTGAGTTGAAGAATATAAGTCGCATTCGAACTGGACATAAATTTATGCAATAAACCTGCAGAAATGTGGCAAGGAATGAAGGAAGGAAGAAAGACTGGTTTCAACAGAAATGGACCAAGCAATCCAGCCGAAGCTATGACTTTGGAGCAAGACCAGACAATACATTGTCATGGAGCATAAATGGAGAACCTACCTGGATGAGACAAACGCTGAATTACAGACCCATGTCACTGACGTCGATTTGCAGTTGGATTCTGGAACATATACAGTGTTCGAACATCATGAATTACCTCGAAATAAATGATTTATTGACAAACAGCCGACACACATTCAGAAAATACCACTCTCGTGAAACACAACTAGCTTTTTCCTCTCACGAGGTACTGGGTGTTATCGATAGAGGATTATCAAATCGAGTCCATATTTTTAGGTTTCCAGAATGCTTTCATTTTCATTCCCCAGAAGCGACTTCTAACCAGATTGCGAGAGTATGGAATCTCAGTTGTGTGACTGGACTCGCGGTTACCCGCCAAAGAGCGACAGTTCGTAGTAACTGACGAAAAGTCATCGAGTAAAACGGAAGTAATATGTGGCGTTTCCCAAGGACGTTTTACAAACCCTGCGCTGCTCCTGCGCGACAGAAACTATTTAGCCAACAACGTGAGCAGCCATCTTAGAGTGTTTAGGATTATGTTGTCATTTACCATCTTGTAAAGTCATCAGATGACCAAAACCAATAGCAAAATGCCTTAGACAAGATATCTGTGTAGTGCAAAAAGTGGCGATTGACTCTAAATAATGAAAAGTATAAAGTCATCCACATAAGTACTAAAAGGAATCCGCTAAATTCCGCTTACACGACAAATCACACAAATCTAAAGGCTGTAAATTCAACTAAATAGTTAGAGATTACAATTACGTTTAACTTAAACTGGAACGGTCACATAGATGTTGCTTTGGGGAAAACAAACGAAACACTGCGATTTACTGGCATAGCACTTAGAAAATGCAAACAGTCTGCTAATGAGACTGCTTACATTACGCTTGTCCGCCCTCTTCTGGGGCAATTCTGTGCAGTGTGGCAATCGCATCAGATAGAATTGAAGGAAGACATGGAGAAAGTTCAAAGAAAGGCAGCTCATTTTGTATTATCACGAAATAGGGGAGAGAGTGCACGGATATGATACACGAATTGGGTTGGCAGTCATTAAAACAAAGGCGTATTTCGTTGCGACGTGATCTTCTCATAAAATTTCATTCACCAACTTTCTCCTCAGAGTGTGAAAATGTTTTGTGGGCGTCCACCTATAGAGGGAGAAATGATATCATAATAAAATAGGAGAGATCAGAGCTCGCGCACAAGGGCCGAATGTTCGTTTTCCCCCTCGCGCTGTTCGAGAGTGGAACGGTACGGAAGTATTTTGTCGGTTGTTCGATAATCCCTGTGTCAGATACTTAATTGTGAATTGGAGAGTAATCATGTCGATGTAGATCCTTTCATCCGTACACCGACAAGCTCTGACTGGATAAGCAGACAGGATCGTAGCATATAAAAACTGTTAATTTCAATGTATCATTTGTATTTATATCTTGTTTGTTCCTTATCTTTTTATTGTATTTCAACTTCAGTGCTGTACACTGAATAAACAAACAAATGGACAGCGCTCCTGTCCCCAGACATCGTGCCTGCAGGCTTAACTGTAGTTCACCGTAGCGGCAAATTAGGCCGTTCCCGGCAGCTGCGCCCTACTGTCTTCCACTCTTGCCACCAATCAGCGATTATTGGGTATAACCTTATTTCCATTCCTGACCACGTCTTTGTTCACCTACTAAATTGAGCCTTTTCTTTCCCTTATCGCTACACAATGTTCCTACTGTTACTAATACCTTTTTTGCTGTTATTGATGGCCGGCCATGGTGGCCAAGCGGTTAAAGGCGCTACAGTCTGGAACCGCGCGGCCGCTACGGTCGCAGGTTCGAATCCTGCCTCGGGCATGGATGTGTGTGATGTCCTTAGGTTAGTTAGGTTTAAGTAGTTCTAAGTTCTAGGGGACTGATGACCTTAGAAGTTAAGTCCCATAGTGCTCAGAGCCATTTGTTATTGATGCTGATTTTTCTGAGAATAGGTCTACTATAAAGTTCGTTTCTCTCGCTCATTCTCAGAATATTGCATTTGCTCTTACTTATCATTGACTGTTGTGTTGAATCTCTTATTGGTTTGCAACAGTGTGTACGGAAATTGTGTAATTACTAGCTGACAAACCCGGCGTATTGATTTTGCCAATTTTACACGCATCTTAGTGTTTTTGACATCATACGTCTTAAGCTGTGCCGTTCAATGATATACTTGCGTAGGTACATATAGTGGCGAATGTGAATACTGTCTGAGAAATTAGTTGCCAATACAGTCAGTAGCACAGACGTAAGTCGTGCATATTGAAGCAGTTTTTCACACGTCATTCGTCATGACGTCATATCTTCTCCACTGTAATAGGTAGGTGGTCTTTACGTCCCCCTTTTCCAGCGATCGTTGCCTGACAGTAAAGGATGTGTGTACGAAGTTTGGCTGAAATCGAGTCAGTCATCAGAAAGAGATGTGAAACACACACACACACACACACACACACACACACACAGGACGTACGCATGCGCATGCGAAGACATAAGTTTCCGTGTAATATACTGTGGTACAACATTATTTCTACGTCTGGAGGGGTTTTAAAACGCTTCTAACTCCGTTTTGTAGTAATACTGTGATTTTCTGTACTCAGATTTTTATTTAAATTTTGAAATACTGTGGAGTGAAATATTTAGAGTTTTCTGTAGGTTAATACTCAAGTTACAAGATGAAACAACTTAATTTTTAATATATTAACTTTTGACTAGCATAATTATCTCTTTATCTGTTCATCTCAAGCGCTGGTGAAATGACGAGGCTATGGAAGCCGCAGAGTGAAGTTATTTCTGTTGAAGCAGTTCATAATGTCGAAAGGAATGACGGCCTGTGAGTTATGAAATATTTAAATGCTTCAATAATCAATGATTCGATAAAGAAATTCATTTAACACATAAAGGTCACGATTTGATGCTATTCATGCCATTTCAACCGTATACAACCACAGAATTTGTTCACAGTGAATATCTCGGGAATGTACTACAGTGAGAGACTTGCCAATAAGATTACTGCGCAGTATGCGTTATTCAAGAAAAATAAAAAAGGAGGAGCGAAAGGGATCGGAAACGAAACAATTCTATGAACCGAATTCGTCAGTAACAGAACGCTTCCGTAACAATATCACACAAAATTAGTACTAGTAAGAATATGACGTATCTGCATAAAGAGGTCTCAGTTTACTTGCCGCTTCAAAGCCGGATACAATTCCAAGAACAGAGAACTTTTTATGCGAGATGTTCGTCGCGCAAAACTTCGTAGCCATATTATAAATCTGCAGATTTGAGGTTAGGTAAGACCTGAAGCGATTTCTCACACTTCTGCTGCTTACAGTCTAAGAAGTGTCGAAGTTTGATTAAGATCTGAAAGTACTTTAATTTTAATTTAATTCAGTTAATGGAGAAAAATACGTATCACGAATGAATAATCACGGTAACACCGTTAGAATTTGCTAGAGGGGATTTACGTTTAAGTCTTCGCAACAATGTATTTTATTTACTTGAAAATGTTGGGCAGTTTCTTTTATGGTCCAAATGGCGTAGTATTTACGGTACCTTTAGTCCTGTGTTGCCCAAATTCAGCGTATTGTGGCAGTTTCCCTTAGAGAGCTCGAAGAAGTGGCCTAATATAACAAAATTCACGCCAAATGAATGTATCATTGTGAAAAATAACTGGTATTTTGCAGCGCTCGAGTATTTTCGGGAACACTTACAGAAGTTAAAACCTCCTCAGTGAAGTTTCTTGGTTAACACTGTGACGTTAGCGTGCCTCACGGCCGAGAAAACGTGCATGGCTGACAGATGCACAAGCTCATCGACAACGACAGAAAGACAGGGAGCGGCGAATACGTCACAGCACGTGACCCTGCAGGTCTTACGAGTGCCAGAAGCCGCCTCCGGCCGGGAGCGAGCATCTATTTCAGACGATTTTAATAATTCTTGACTGCATATTTAAATGCGTGGAATTTCTCGATAGTACCCGACAGAATTAAGTCCTACGATGGGTACCTTTCCAATTAAATACTGATTTTATATGTACACACCACGGAGCCTAGCGTTCGCCTAGTGTGGTGGACAGGGCGGCTCGATGCCGACGAGAAAGACAAGCCGCGGCGCGTACGTCACGGAGGTAGCCCTGAACTCGCTCGCTCGCTCAGCTTAACAGCGTTTCTAAACCTGTTAACTCTTAGCTGGGCGTATAAATACTAACGAGAATTGCATCTTCCACTGAAATCTGCTATTATGAAGTCTTACTGATTAACAGTACCACAGGAAAATTTAATTTTAGATCAGTACTCAATATAAATGGTATAATGGCTTGTTTATAGCATTTAGTCTCTTCTAGTTATAATTATATGCTGGAAGTGGTGGCTTATGCAATGACAATCACTTTAGCATGATTTTATTTTATTGTACGAGGTGCATTCAAGTTCTAAGGCCTCCGATTTTTTTTCTAATTAACTACTCACCCGAAATCGGTGAAACTGGCGTTACTTCTCGACGTAATCGCCCTGCAGACCTACACACTTTTCACAACGCTGACGCCATGATTCCATGGCAGTGGCGAAGGCTTCTTTAGGAGTCTGTTTTGACCACTGGAAAATCGCTGAGGCAATAGCAGCACGGCTGGTAAATGTGCGGCCACGGAGAGTGTCTTTCATTGTTGGAAAAAGCCAAAAGTCACTAGGAGCCAGGTCAGGTGAGTAGGAAGCATGAGGAATCACTTCAAAGTTGTTATCACGGAGAAACTGTTGCGTAACGTTAGCTCGACGGGTGCGGGTGCGTTGTCTTGGTGAAACAGCACACGCGCAGCCCCTCCCGGTGCAGTGCAGGAAGGAATTTGTTCTTCAAAACATTTTCGTAGGATGCACCTGTTACCGTAGTGCCCTTTGGAATGCAATGGGTAAGGATTATGCCCTCGCTGTCCTAGAACATGGACACCATCATTTTTTCTGCACTGGCGGTTATCCGAAATTTTTTTGGTGGCGGTGAATCTGTGTGCTTCCATTGAGATGACTGGCGCTTTGTTTCTGGATTGAAAAATTCACGGCAACATGCCACACGGGCAGCCATGTGGTCGTCCGTCAGCATTCGTGGCACCCACCTGGATGACACTTCTCGCATTTTCAGGTCGTCATGCAGGATTGTGTGCACAGAACCCACAGAAATGCCAAGTCTGGAGGCGATCTGTTCAACAGTCATTCGGCGATCCCCCAAAACAATTCTCTCCACTTTCTCGATCATGTCGTCAGACCGGCTTGTGCGAGCCCGAGGTTGTTTCGGTTTGTTGTCACACGATGTTCTGCCTTCATTAAACTGTCGCACCCACGAACGCACTTTCGACACATCCATAACTCCATCACCACATGTCTCCTTCAACTGTCGATGGATTTCAATTGGTTTCACACCACGCAAATTCAGAAAACGAATGATTGCACGCTGTTCAAGTTAGGAAAACGTCGCCATTTTAAGTATTTATAACAGTTCTCATTCTCGCCGCTGGCGGTAAAATTCCATCTGCCGTACGGTGCTACCATCTCTGGGACGTATTGACAATGAATTCGGCCTCATTTTAAAACAATGCGCATGTTCCTATCTATTTCCAGTCCGGAGAAAAAAAAAATCGGAGTCCTTAGAACTTGAATGCACCTCGTACGGCAACGGCCTTGCCACAGTGTATACACCGGTTCCCGTCAGATCACCGAAGTGGTCGGCACTTGGATGGGCCGCCATGTGCTGTTGCCAATTTCCGGGGTGCACTCAGCTTCGTGATGCCAATTGAGGAGCTACTCGACTGAATAGTAGCGGCTCCGGTCAAAGAAAACCACCATAACAAGTGGGAGAGTGGTGTGCTGAACACACGCCCCTCCTATCCGCATCCTCAGCTGAGGATGACACGGCGGTCGGATGGTCCCTGTGGCCCACATATGGCCTGATGACTGAGTGCTTTTTGCTTTTAATTAACAATACAGTCGTAACAAATTATAAGAAGGCCCATGGACTTCCCATCATTATTGGACTAGTAACAGTAAGATTCCATAATAGCGGATTCCAGTAAAAGATTCAGTTTTCGTTTGTACGGACACGCCTAGTAACTAGTTAACAGGTGTAGAAACGTAGTTTGTCTGCTGATTTGAGCGAGCGAGTGAGCGAGCGCAGGGCTACCTTCGTGACGTACGCGCCGCGGCCTGTCTTTCTCGTAGGCCTCGAGGCGGCTTGTGTGACGTCACAAGACCGTTGCAGGGCCTGTACACCTCGTCGACCCCGGGCCATGGCTAGATACGTGGTATGTGACTTCATGTGAGGCGTTACTTGGAGCTTCCAAGCAGTAAGCACGTGGCCCTTATACGCAGGCTGTCTGTCACTGATTTGCTATCAAAAACGTTCAAATGTGTGTGACATCTTACGGGACTTAACTGCTAAGGTCATCAGTCCCTAAGCTTACACACTACTTAACCTAAATTATCCTAACGACAAACACACACACCCATGCCCGCGGGAGGACACGAACCTCGGCCGGGATCAGCAGCGCAATCCATGACTGCAGCGCCTGAGACCGCTCGGCTAATTCCGCGCGGCGATATGCTATCGCTTTGCCACTGATAGAACTATGTGTTTTATTTTCGCGTATACATTTAACAAACAAATTTCATAAAATTAAAAATGCATTTTTTAATAAATGTTAACGGCATATACTTCCTCAAATAATATAGTAAGATAACATTTACTTAAATAATATTTCAGAGTTCAGTGCTAAAGTGCATTTAACATTCACGGTCAACATAGTTCTTCTTGACCTAATGTAAATATTAAATTAGCCTCAAACTGCATTAGCCTATTCTACAGTGATGTCTCGATGTGTGTTAGACGCTATTGTGTTCGCTGTGTGTCGTACCCAGCATTTTTGAGCATCATAACGGTGGAATAGAGATCGTTTGGGATTCCGTTAGGGGAAACACACTACGTTGCCACACATTTGTATGCAGGAGAATATGGAAATCCGCGGCTGGATCAAAGAGCTTCTGAAGCCTCAGGTCACGTCCTTGTTTAGCAGGAGAGTTCCTGGTTACGTGTTGTGAGCAGTGAGCAAGACTTTCTGCAAGAAGGATTCGTTGCACACTCGCCCTGAGCTGGCCGTTTCTCTCACAAGCCAGCCCTTGATCAAGTGTGGGAACCAGTCAGATATCAACATGTTTCTTATGGTTGTCCCTCAACAACTATTGACGCAGTAATGACTGAATCATGAAATGTTGCCGAAAAAAAGCAAAATCATCTACATATGGGTGTTAGAAGTAAGCCTTGTACGAAGGTAATCCCAAAAGTAAAGTCTCACATTTTTTTATAAGTACACAGACCTGATTATTTCTTCAATGGCTTACATCAGTTTACAGCTTGAACAATTAGCTATTTTTCGACATAATCACCATTTCTGTCCATGCATTTTTGTGAAGCTGTGGCAGTTTTTTTATGCCCACAATTAACGCTGACAGGTAGTGTGAGACTCTGAAAAAACTCAAACCGGGCAATTCAGAACCGGAGAAGAGGAATATTGAGCAAGGGCGTACACATTCTCCATGACAACGCTCACCCACACATCGCTCGGCAAACGGTTGCTCTCCTGCAGCAGTTTCAGTGGAACATAATCACCCACCCACCCTATAGTCCTGACTTGGCGCCCAGTGACTATTACATGTTCCATAGGTTAAAGGAACATTTGGCCCGAGAGCTCAGGCGATGAGGTGAAAGAAGAGGTTCATAACTTTCTGAACAGCATGGCGGCGAGCTGGTATGACATGGGCATACAAAAACTGCCACAGCGTATACAAAAATGCATCGACAGAAATGGTGATTAGGTCGAAAAATAGCTAAATGTTCAAGCTGTAAACTGATGGAAACCATTGTAGAAATAAACAGGTCTATGTATTTATAAAAATAGGTGACGTTACTTTTGGGAATACCCTCGTAACTTAGGTGGAGACGTACAGTGCAAGCCGCTTCCGTCACTCCATTAACAGGTCGATACGCATGGAGAAACTGCTGATTTAACTCTCACTGATTGCGAATTGAAAGTAAACAGCGACGCAGCCACGTATCATCTGTAAGCAAACAGGCCCAAAATGTCGCATATTCAGGCCTTCGAACGTCAAACAAGGCCAAGTGCTGCTGTAGTGCTGCTGACAAGATGACTCTCGCATATGCTGTTCTTTACATACGTTTGACGATACTGGTGCTAATTTTGTGTTTAACATTTGTCGATGCCTCTATGGCTCCAGTACATTAGGACATGTTTTTATAAAACAGATCTGAAGATGAAACTTCCTGGCAGATTAAAATTGTGTGCCGGACCGGGACACGAACTCGGGACCTTTGCCTTTCGCGGGCAAGTGCTCTACCAACTGAGCTACCCAAGCACGACTCACGCCCGGTCCTCAGAGCTTTACTTCCGCCAGTACCTCGTCTCCTACCTTCCAAACTTTACAGAAGATCTCCTGCAAACCTTGCAGAAGTAGCACTCCTGAAAGAAAGGATATTGCAGAGACATGTCTTAGCCACAGCCTGGGGGATGTTCCCAGAATGAGATTTCCACTCTGCAGCGGGGTGTGCGCAATATGAAACTTACTGGCAGATGAAAACTGTGTGCCGGACCGAGACTCGAACTCGGGACATTTGCCTTTCGCGGGCAAGTGCTCTGAAGATGGTCATTATAGGCCGAAACTAGTAGCCTGACGACAACAAATTTGTGACCATAGACATAATGTGAGGGAAATTTATTAATATTTTCAGTTTTGGCTTGATACTTTTGTTATCTACTTCTGTGTTGTTACATATACACTTTTATCAATTTTGTTCCTTCCCCGCATTTCATGCGATATAATTATTTTGGGGTGTGGTTTAGTCCGAGACCTGTGTGACTAAGGGAAAAGGGACTGATAACCTTGCATTTTAGTCCCTTTAATCGACAAACTAACGAAGTAACCAACCAATTACTGAAGAAGGGAGCAAACTATAAGTGGTAGATTCAGCAGGAAGCAACTTTCCAAGAATAAAAAAAGAAATAGTTAGTCGCCGATCTTACAGAATTCTGATTTTACGGAGCAGTTCATAACCACAACGGACGCTAGCAAGCAGCCGATTGGTGCCTTACTGAGGCAAAGAGAATCAGCGCGGGATTTACCAGTAACCTTAGCGTCTAGAATGCCGAACTCACTGACAGAGGGTAGAGTACGATCGAGCGACACCTCTTTGTCATAGTGTGGTCAGTCAGGCGTTACTGACCTTATGTGTGTAGAAGAAAACTCGTTGTATGTGCTTATCACAAACTCCTTAAATGGTTCGTGCATACAAGTGGTCCAGCGTCAAGATTAATGAAATTCAGAATTAAAATGGCAGAATGTGACTTTGAAGTAATATACAAAAAACATCACAAAACACCGTAGCAGATGGATTGTCATGCATACCAGAAGACGCAGATGCAGTCGTTAGGAATGAAGAAGAGGTCGACAAAGAAGGGCAAGAGGACCCGGTACCAGTAGGTGGACGTCAAGTAATCAACCACGCATATTGTTAAATTAAAAGGTGTAAATCATGGAGAGATAAAAGAAAGACAGAAGAGTACATAAGAAGTTGAGAGAGTTGTTAGAAGCAAAATATTACGCAGAATAAGTTGAATATGCCCTCAGTGCTGACCGAAATACCTAACTAGGTTCAAATGGTTCAAATGGCTCTGAGCACTATGGGACTTAACTTCTGAGGTCATCAGTCCCCTAGAACTTAGAACTACTTAAAACTAACTGACCTAAGGATATCACACACATCCACTATCCAGGCTGGATTCGAACCTGCGACCGTAGCGGTAGCGCAGTTCCAGACTGAAGCGCCTAGAACCGCTCGGCCACTCCGGCCGGCACCTAACTAGGTATTTACTCATTGTGTGGCTGACATAGTTGGCCCACTTCAGATAACAGAGGAGGGGAACATTTGCATCCTGTCATTTCAGGACGAAATTCTTTGTAGCGCAGCCTGCAGCATAATAGGATGCCGACATAATAGCATACGTCTTCGTACAGAGAATAATTTGCAATTGCGGAATACCATCAATATTACTGAGGGCCTAAGGAACAAATTTCCTAACTGACATCCTATAGTGCCTTTTGTTTACTGAAGACTGCGAAGATTCAGTCTTGTGCACACCATCCGCAAACGAACAGAGAACTTGGAAGACGCATCGAATGCTAAGAGAATGTCTACAGCATTAAGTGGGAAAGAAGCATGAAAACTGGGATGAATAGATGCATTTTGGAACCTATAAATGGGACACCACACTGCATTCAACTGGGTTCACTCCATTCGAGCTATTTCTCAGGAGAATGTGCAATACTCCCAGGATCCTACAGCGGAATCCGCCAAAAGTGCAATACAGCTACAACGATAACACGACGGAACTAAGCATCGGACATGCCAGATGAATCAGGTGGCAAGAAGTTTTATTAAAGAAGGTAAGGAGAAGAATGATTGATACTATGATAGCCCTCAAAACCCTACGAAATTCGAGATAGAAGGTATTACTATATGACGAAGTATGAGAAGAGGGAGGTCAAAGATGTTAACAAGCCCATGGAGAGGACCATTTCATGTCGTAAGAACTCGTGGACCAAATGCAGCACTCCAATTAACGAATAAAGTGTTCATATCCATACACGCTAACATATGAAAGAATTTCATTTAACTTTAGATGTGCGAAGTTGTGGTAAAATCTGTCTTGGAACTGATTAAGTAGGGTCATACGCGTAGCAGTTCTATAGGTACAGGTGAGGGAGACTGGATAGTTCAATAAATTTATCATCACATAAATAAGTTTCAAAATGCTCAGCAAACTAATTTATCACTAGCAAAAACGGTTCCTTGTCCAGCTTCAATAACAACTGCACACTCTGGACGTTTTTATAGGTTGTATCCGTCCGTGTGATTTGTGCATGGGCACACAAAAATATGGAAACAAAATACAACGCGTTACCATGTCTAATGCAGTGTAGGGAACCCGTTGTCATTGGAGAAATACAGGCCCCGTATGGTTTCCAGGGGAATTTTATATCATTCTTCCTGCAAAGTAGTGGCTAGTTGAGATAACAACGATGAAAAAAATGGGTAGCGATCATTCATCCTTCTCTCCAAAATAGGCCAGAAAGGCTCAGTAATAACTCTCATCTGAGCAAGTGACATCTTGTATTGCTCCACAGACAAGGTTTTATGGCTTCGGTGCCACGTTTTCCTGTTATGGGCATTTGCATCACTCATGAATGGTTTTGGAATTCGATCTCGTACTCAATTTCCTGCATGTAGACCTCCATCCGTGTTGTTTTGATGTTGAGTGAGTTGGTGAGTGGAACATTCAGTTTTGCAGTGACTTGCAGCTGTAGTCCTCTTCTTTTCCGTCATGATCCTCTTCAATCAGCGTGTGTAGCCATCATTGTATCTTCCGCGATGTGACATAGCGGATACGTTTTTTTCGCTTTCCCTGTATGCGGTGTAAATCTTCGATACGGTGCTCCTTGAAACACCAAGCACTTCATCTCCCCTAATTTTGGAGCCAATTTACCGGCGCTCGAATTCATATAGTTCTGTCACAATGCACTCCACAACTACACAGAATATTGTTCTGGCCACGACTTACACTTGCAACCTATTAGCACCACCTTCAGCCTTCGCATTTACGTTCATGAGGGCACTTCTCGCAGTGCTTCTTTATTTTTGTTCAGCCCCTGTGTGTGAGTCTACGAAGCCTCAATAGTCCTTGACGGAGGACCATAGAAAACATGTTGGTATCTAACCAGTTCTCGCACTTCATCGATAGTTGCCTTGTCAGAGAAATGCGGAGCCCTGGGAAACAGTTGAACTGGTTGTCGTTCCAATAGGTCTTGGCCACTGCTCACCATATGTGCACAGGAACTGTCCAGCTAAAAGGGGCAGCAACTGAGTTTGTAAAACATCGCTGATCTAGCTGCAGCTGTTCACATTATCCTCCGTATATAGTGTGGCGGGTTAGAATGTTGCACCTTATGGAATCCCAAACGGTCTCTATTCGACCGCTTTGCCGTTCAAAAATGCTGGCTGCGACATTGCGGTAAGCATAAGCACAACTGAGTCTAAACATGTATTCAGACATCATTATGGAACAGCCTGAACCAGTTTCAGCTTAATATTTTTTGGTTATAGGTAAAGGTGATACACAGGCACTTACTTTCAAGTCGCCAATGGTTCAAATGGCTCTGAGCACTATGGGACTGAGGTCATCAGTCCCCTAGAATTTAGAACTACTTAAACCTAACTAACCGAAGGACACAACACACATCCATGCTCGAGGCAGGATTCGAATGTGCGACCGTAGCGGTCGCGCGGTTCCAGACTGAAGCTCCTAGAACCGCTCGGCCACAACGGCCGGCAAGTCGCCAATGTTTCTTGTGTGTGCCTATGCTCTTCTGAAAGCACATCCCGTCTCCATCTGCTTTGGACACACGTTTTCGCTGAACTGAAATTCATAATTCTGTCGTTGCTGCTCCCGATCTTTCTGCCAGGTCAGTGGTCAGATCATACGAGGGTGCCAGTGGGGTGCAAATGTCGAGGTGAAGAGCAGAAGTCGACCCCATAAGTGTTTACAGAAGAGGTAATGGACATAGACAGTGTGGTTGGGGTACAGCCACAGATATTTTGGTAGTTGGTACCCGTAATATGTAGACACATCAGTTTGTCTGTTGTTTTTACTCTGCGCATAACAATCTTCCCTCAAACACATCACATAAATTACTACTCGATGTTTTCTGGACAGTTGTAACTGTTCCACGAAGCCAATTACGTGTACCAGTACAGACTGCCCGTTTTGCATCCATGTGTCCACACTTCAGTACTTGAGTAACTGCCCAGGAGAAAATGAACATTAACGGCTTGCTCTGCCAGCCGTACATGAAGGTACTAACCCAACAAAAAACGCCCTAGACATATAGCTATAATTATTACTCTGCAAATGAAGTAAATAGTGGTATAACGTTGTTCAGCGTCTCCATAACACCCTGTATAAAACTTTGCAGACATTAAAGTCTAGAATCGCTATTCACTACCAATGCCAGTGTGAACCTGAAAGTGTTATTGTGAAAGACCACGCGAGCAAAAACAGTGTGGTTAGTTGCGTGATAGTGTGCAGATCGATCCTTAGAAGGAAGTACAGCAGTGATTTTGTGAGGTTACTGAGTCTACAATTCCATGGTAGCTTTCCAGAGGCATTTGGCACCCGATGCTACGCACATGCCACACAATTCCTGTAAATTACGCACTGGTGGCTGTGGCGTGGAGTTGTCACATGATAGCGTCTCAGATTTTTCCCACCAGATTCAGATCAGCCGAATATGGCGTGCAGCACGTCAACGTGAGTTCGCTGTCACGTTCTTCAACAGATTGTAGCACTATTCTGGCCTTGTGACACGGACAGTCATCTGGCTGGTAGATGCCATTGCTGTTGGAGAAGCCTGAAGGATGGAGTAATGGGGCAACAAGGACATCGGCCCAGTGTTTTAGTGTGGGTTGCATACATTCAGGGGAAAACTTGATTCATTTGTGACTCCCTCCCCCTCAGACTATTGTTCTACCAAGTGGTTTATGACCCCCTGAGGTTGAGTTATGCCCCCTGGAGATAATCTGTCCTTCTGAGAAACCTCCTACTTGTGTATCTTCGAGGAGGAGGGAGGAGGATTGGAGGCTTGCAGAGGGGTGAGGTGGGGGAGGGGGAGGGACCCCCTCCTCTTCCTCACCCCTCTGGAAACCTCCAACCCTCCTCCCTCCTCCTTGCCAATACACTTCCAGGACTGAGCCTCCTCCCACTCAATAAATTTGATTGTCTAATTAATTAAATCGATAAATTAATTAACATCTCCACTCTGGGAAAATCTCCTAGCCCTCCTCTCCCAATCCCCACCTGGAGTTAGGCGGGTCTGTGCTGGAGAGGGTGGATCTCACGAAAGGAAATTCAGTTACACAGCAAAGGATAAACTGTTTATTTATAATATTCGATTTTAATGGGCTGGACCTCTCTTGCTCATTTTCTGCAGTTTTGGAAGATGCAAGTGTTGTATAATACATCGAAAAGAAGTAACTGAATCGTTTTTATTCTGATCGCACAAAAAATAGTCAACATAGCTCCCTAGACATAATTGCTCTGTTAAAAATCTTTCGATCGAGAAGAATGCTAGGCCGCACCACGCGCCAGCTGCCTCACGTAATCCAGCATGCGACCACTGTCGGCTGCCACGCTAATCCCCTGAACAAAAGCCTCAGGTGGCAGCAACCCTTTAATATTGATACCTGAGAAATTCCTGTCTAAACACACATTCTCCCTCCCTCCCTCCCCTTCCCCCCTTCTCACTCTCTCTCCCTACCTCTCTCCCTCTCCACCTGCCCCCCTCTCTCGTTCTCTCTCAAGTGGATGCTTGCTGTTTGTGTGAACCAACGTATGCAAGCAAACACAGATGTCCGCTCCCCACCCCACCTCCCTTCCAAACCCTCCCCTGTCCACCTCTAACTCATGCAGGACCTGGCGTTGGTACCAGGTACATCCCTCCGCTCTTACTGTTCCATTGCTATGGAAATCTGTAGTGGATGGAACAGACATTCGAGGAGACGTAGGTAGAATCTGTTGTGGACTGATGACCTGAGAAGTTAAGTCCCATATTGCTCAGAGCCATCTGTTGTGTGCCACACTAACCTCACCTTTGCGTGGAATAAAGTAGTGGATACCTGGTAATACCCCCCCCCCCCCCCACTTAAACCGAGCGAGGTGGCGCAGTGGTTAGACACTGGACTCGCATTCGGGAGGACGACGGTTCAATCCCGCGTCCGGCCATCCTGATTTAGGTTTTCCGTGATTTCCCTAAATCGCTCCAGGCAAATGCCGGGATGGTTCCTTTCAAAGGGCACGACCAACTTCCTTCCCCGTCCTTCCCTAATCCGATGAGACCGATGACCTCGTTGTCTGGTCCATTTCCCCAAACAACCCAACTCAACCCCCACTCAAACTGTGGATGTCTTTGAAATATTCGAACACTCTGTCAGATTGACTGAATAATTCATTAAATCGATACCCTTTGTGGGTGGCCAGTTTTTTCCTTGCATTCTATTGGTGTATACTAGGACTGGTATATTTGACAGTATACGATCCCACAACTAACTGCTTTCCAAACCTTACTTTTTTTTCATTTGCCTCCCACTGTTGGATACAGACACAGTTAGGTCATTTGGCAGGAAGTTCATTACGTTGGAAGTAGGTGAAAATTTAAAATTCTCCTCCGTTGCATGCAATTTGGGGGAGAGGCTGGTCAGATGCATGTGTGCAATCAGAAACAGTAAATTGATCAATCAGGAATTTGAAACTGCAGTTGTGTTTTTAAGCGCTATGCAATCACTACATTGGTTCTCTCCACTACATTCGGAACAAGGAAAGGCATAAAGTGTGATAGGATAGAAACGGCAACAACAACAAATACCTGTCCACTGTAATATTTACTGCCACCTTTTTTGACTTGACGGAAGCGTATGACACCACTTGGCACCATGTCCTCACTGCTTTCCACGAGTGATGTCTCCAGCGCCTGCTCCCTATTCCTATACAGAACTTTTAATAGCTCAGCACCTTCAGGACTTCAAGTCGGTGCTTCACACAATTACTGCCATATCCAAGAGAATGGAGTCTCGCAGAACTCAGTACTGAGCATCCCACTCTTTTTAGTGGCCATTAATGGTTATGCAGCGGCGGACTGGTCCTCCGTATCACCCATCTTATGTGCTGATGTTTTTTGTATTACCTTTTGCTCGTATACTGTTGATGTGGCTGAATCTCGATTGCAGGGAGAAGTATGAAATGGCCCTTACCCATGGCTTTGAGTTCTCAGACACCAACACTTGCGTCGTGCACTTCCGTCGTCGTCGTACTGTCCAACCATATCAGGAACGTGACCTGGATCACCAACTACTTAAAATAGTGGAGACTTACCGCTTTTTAGGCCTCGTTTTCGAAGCCCACTTTACTGCCTTCCCCATCTTCGTTACCTTAAGCAAAAGTGCCGGTGGCATCTTAACATTCTTAGACTGGGGTGCACATCGCCCTAGACTGTTGCAGATGCACAAAGCCTTTGTACAGTCCCGTCATTAATATGGGAGGCTGGCATTTGGTTCAGCATCGCCTCCAGCATTGCGGATGCTGGACTCTGTACACTCTGGAATTCGACTTGCGACGGGAACTTACAGAACAAGGTCGTGAACAGCCTCCTCGTCGAAGCTGGTGTTCCTCCATTACGGATCAGGCGACAACAACTGCTTGCGAATTATACTGCGCATTTTTGGAGCTCGCCTGTACGCCCAAATTATCGTCTCCTTTTCCCTATCACGGTAACCAGTTCCCACAGCGGTGGCCCCGATTGGGGATCCCGTTGCAGTCCATGTCCAGTCCCTTCTCACTGAACTCGAGACTTGCCCTCTACCACCTTTGCTGTGTGTCCACTCACGTACACCTCCATGGTCCATGCCTTGGCCACAGCCTCATCTGGACCTATCATCAGGCCCAAAAGTCTCAGTTCCTCCTGAGGCCCTCTACACCAGGTTTTCTTTGTTCTCACTGAGTTCCAGGATTCATATACTGTCTACACTAATGGCTCAATGATCGATGGTCACGTTGGCTTCTCTTACGCTCACACTGGACATAATGAACAGCAGTGTTTGCCTGATGGCTGCAGTGTTTTCACTGCAGAGTTGGTAGCCATCTCTCACGCTCTTGAGAATTCTGCTTCTGCGTAGGTGAGTCCTTCGTCATCTGTAGCGACTCCTTAAGCAGCCTACAAGCTCTCGACCAGACCATCCCTCGCCAACCTTTGATAATGACTATCCAGGAGTCTCTTTATGCCCTTACAAGCAGTGGACGTTCAGTGGCCTTCATTTGAACTCCAGAACATGTCGCGATCCAAGGCAATGAACTTGTTGACTGGGCAAACAGGCAGCCAGTAAACCAACGCTGGAGATCGGCCCGCTGGAGACTGATCTCTGATTGGTGGCTGTAAGGCTGTAAGGTTTTCGGGATATGGGATACTGAATGGCGCACCCTCACTGCACCAAATAAACTACATGTATATGTGACGGTCATGCATGCGAACCACTCGCAGGAACTCCTTTGTCATTTCCGGCTCTGCATTGGCCATACTTGGCAGACTCATGGTCACTTTCGTCTCGAGGACCCACCTATGTGTCTCTGTGATTCCTACTTGACTGTCGTCCACATCTTGCTGGACTGCCCAGTTTTAGCCGCTCTGCGGTGGTCTTTTAACCTTCCTGCCACACTGCCAATGGTGTTGCGAGACAGTGCCTCAAAGGCTGATAAAATTTTACGTTTTCTTGTGAAGGGGTTTTTATCAAGCAAAATAAGGGTGAGTGAGTGGTCTTCTCTCCCAGGCCTCCACCCACCCTCTTCCCCGTTTTTTCTTTGCTGTTTGTTCGCCTGGTGTTCGTCTTTTCCCTATCTGTCTTCCTCTTAGGCTTGTCTTTTAGGCTGAAGATTTTAGTGTGTTGCAGAGTAGCTGGCTCATCCTTTTTCTTCTTGTGATCAGCCAGCCCCAGCCTTCTGCTATGTTATTTTAATACCTTCTACAACTTTTTTCCTTTTTGTGCACTTTTATCCTTTTGTCTT
Source organism: Schistocerca cancellata (assembly GCF_023864275.1). NCBI lineage: Eukaryota > Metazoa > Arthropoda > Insecta > Orthoptera > Acrididae > Schistocerca > Schistocerca cancellata. Next base: position 489,266,831 of record NC_064634.1, read on the forward strand.
GCCCCTTTATTTTTCTCTATCCATGTGATTCCCGGTTAATTTTCCGCTTCTTTTACTTCCTAGACTCTTTTGAGGAATGGTTTTACACTGCGACCTGTCTGACTGTGGAAAAAGTGACTATGACTCTGGTTTGGTCCCTTTCTCTCCAACCCAACTAACCAACCAATGTAAAATCATTGGGGAAAGTGGCAATAAAACGACTTATCACGTTGATGTGTAGAATGAATCTGTCGATATACTATGTGACTTAGTGGAAAAACATCATCCACACAATTCCGAAGATTGCAAGAGCCGACAAGCGCGAGAATTATCGCCCAATCAGCTTAACAGCTCATACATCCATGAGTTGCTGACAAGAATAATATACAGAAGAACGGAAGAGAAAATTGAGGACATGTTACCTGACCATCAGTTTGGCTTTAGGAACGGTGAAGATACCAAGAGTCGTTTCTGACGTTCCACTTGATTATGGACGCAAGACTGTAGTAAAATCTAGACATGTTCGTAAGATTTGTCACCCTGGAAAAGGCGTTCGACAATGAAGAATGGGGCAGATGTTAGAAATTCTGAGAAAATTAGGGATGAGTTATAGAGAAAGGTGGATAATTTACACAACCAAAAGGGAACAATAGAAAACCAAGAAAGAAGAGCTCGGATTGAAAAGCGTGATACAGTCTTTCGTTGCTGCCCTGCTGTTCAATCTGTACATGGAAGAAGCAGAAGAAGCAACTATGGAACTAAAAGAAAGGTTCTAGAGTGGAATTAAAATTTTAGGTGAAAGTGTATCAATGATATGATTGGTCAGCTGATGGTATCGCTATCCACAGTAACATTGTTATCCTCAGTGAAACTGAAGAAGAATTACAGGATCTGATGAGTGGAATGAACAGTCTAATGAGCACAAAATATGGACTTAGAATAATTCGAAGAAGGACGAAAGTAATGAGAAGTATCAGAAATTAAAACAGTGGGAAACGTTAACACCAGGGTTGGTGATCACGAAGTAGATGAAGTTAAGAATTCTGCTACCCTAGGCAGCAGAATAACCAATGAAGGACGGAGCAAAGAGGACATAAAAACCAGACTAGCACTGGAAAGAAGAGTATTTCTAGCCCAAAGAAGTCTACTAGCAGCAAACTTAGACCTTAACTTGAGGATTAAATTTCTGAGAAAATACATTTGGAGCACAGCATTGTGTTGTAGTGAAACATGGGCTGTGAAAAAACCGGAACACAAGAGAATCGAAGCATTTGAAATGTGGCGCTACAGAAGAATGTTGAAAATTTGGTGGACTGATAAAGTAAATTATGAGAAGGTACTCCAGGGAATCGGCGGGGAAAGGAATACATAGAAAATACGGACGAGAAGAAGGGGAATGATGGTAGGACACTCTTGAGACATCACACAATAGCTTCCTTGGCACTAGGGGGAGCTGTAGAGGGTAAAAACTACGAAGGAATACGGAGTGGAATACAGTCAGCACATAATAGAGTATGCAGGTTGCAAATGCTATTCTGAGAGAAAGAGATTTGGCAAAAGACTGTCAGAAGACTGATGACTCAAAGAAAAAAAAAAGCACATCATATTCCTGCGACGCCTCCTGGCGGTTTTCAGTCTCACGGTAGCTACTGGTCATAGTGTTTTGGTTCATCAGTTATATTAAAATGAAAGAAAACTAAATACAAGGGGCGTTCAAAAAGAAACGAGCCAGAGGCATAATTTCAGAGACCAGTACCTGTATGTTAAAAGTATTGACCCTGGCTACTGAGACACTTGTCCCACTGTGACACAGGCGGTAAATGGCTGTCTCATAAAATTCCCGGGGCTGCGGTGTAACGAGTTCCGCAATTACAGTTGGACGTCGTCGTCCGAGGTGAATCGTTTGCCCCTCATAGCCTTTTTAAGGGGACCAGAATGGCGTAATCACACGGAGAGAGATCCGAACTGTATGGAGGGTGGCCTAGAACCTCCCACTTGAATTTCTGCAGGAGAACCACTATTGTGTTGGCCGTATGAGGCTTTGCATTGTCGTGGAGCAGAATGATCGCACGGGTGAGATTGCCTGCTCGTTTTGATTTGATCGCCTGGCGAAGGGTAGTCAAGGCTTGCGAGTAACGCTGGGCATTCACCGTTGCCCTCTGTTTTAGGAAGTGAATCCGAAGGGGGTCATCTTGGTCAAAGAAGAACGTCAGCACAATCTTTCCTGCACTCGTGTTGGCGACAACGTCCAGCTCTACGTGCGGAACTGGTTAACATCGCAGTCCCAAGAATTTTATGAGATAGCCATTCACAACCTAGTGTCACAGTGTGAATGTGTGTGAAATCTTATGGGACTTAACAGCTAAGGTCATCAGTCCCTAAGCTTACACACTACTTACGTAAGTAGGCTGTTTATGTTTTCTTATTGGTAACGCCACGTAGCGCTCTGTATGAAAATCACTAGCTGTGCTGTGTGCAGTCTGTGGCTAGTTTGCATTGTTGTCTGCCATTGTAGTGTTGGGCAGCTGGATGTGAACAGCGCGTAGCGTTGCGCAGTTGGAGGTGAGCCGCCAGCAGTGGTGGATGTGGGGAGAGAAATGGCGGAGTTTTGAAATTTGTAAGACTGGATGTCATGAACTGCTATATATATTATGACTTTTGAACACTATTAAGGTAAATACAGTGTTTGTTGTCTATCAAAATCTTTCATTTGCTAACTATGCCGTTCAGTAGTTAGTGCCTTCAGTAGTTTGAATCTTTTATTTAGCTGGCAGTAGTGGCGCTCGCTGTATTGCGGTAGTTCGAGTAACGAAGATTTTTTGTGAGGTAAGGGATTTGTGAAAAGGTATAGATTAATGTTAGTCAGGGCCATTATCTTGTAGGGATTTTTGAAAGTCAGATTGCGTTGCGCTAAAAATATTGTGTATCAGTTTAGGCTCAGTCATGTATAATTTTTCTAAGGGGACGTTTCACTTAACCTAAATTATCCTAAGGACAGACACACACACCCATGCCTGAGGGAGGACTCGAACCTCCGTCGGGACCATCCGCGCAGTCCATGACTGTGTCACAGTGGGACAGCCAGGATCAATGCTTCTAACATACAGGTACTGGTTTCTGTAATTATGCCTCCGGTTCGTTTCTTTTTGAACGCCCTTAGTATTTTTAAAGGTTGTTAAGGATATTAAACTGGACAATCGGGAGTTGAGGAAAACGAGAAGGACTGGGCCCACAGATCCGACTGCTTATTATTTCATGCAAATACCAATTTAATGATAAATTAAAATTTAACTTAATACGAAAGAAGTAACTACTGCAGTTTGAATTGTAAGGCCACATTTTAAAAGAAATATAACATGCTTTTAAGGGGCTCCGGAACACCCTATACTTGCAATGTTAAAACAACGCTTATAAATTACATCTTTCCTCACAAAGTATTTGAGGTAAAAAGTTGAACTTTTTACAGATTATTTATTGGAATATGGGCTACAACTTAACACAGGGATTTTACAAAATTTTAGTTCAGTTATTAAAGATGATTTTTTTCACTTGTAATGAAAATTCACAAAATTTTTTTGCAATTTTTTATTTATATATTCAAAAATATACAGTTTTTTGGAAAAAAGGCTGTGTTAAATTACGCAGAAGGTACTGTGTAACATTTACTGAAAGTTTGAAACAAATATGTTTGGAAGATCCTTAGAAAACATGTAACTAGTATGAGAAAATAAAAGTTTTGGGTATCGAGCGACAAAGATTGGATTAACTTTTTAGTGCATTCCAGGTCCATAGGATGGATTATCTTCATCCTCTGCAAACTCCTCCTCCAGCTTCCTCTTGTTCCTCCTCCTGTTTACTCATGCTTGTATTTCTAGACTCTTTACAGTCCTGTCTGCAGCCCGAAGGCGTTCCTTGTCTAAAGCAAGCATCGCTCATACCATGTTAGAACCTATCTTCATTCCCATATTTCTAAATACCTTGCACCTTACAATGTTGCCATCATTGAAAGTCGCAACAGCAAGTTTACTTTTACTCATTATTATACTTCAACAAAACAGAGACTCAAGAAACAGAATTAATTACGAATATTTTCGAGATAACGACAGAGTAAATAAACATGAAACAATCGACAATCACACCAGCGATATATATTGAACCATCACAGGTTAGCCACGACACATACTTTATCTCACATCACTAAAATGTACCTGATGAACACGGACGTTAATAATAATACCATTTGACAGCAGTTTAACAGCGCCACAGTGGGTCACGCCCATGTAGAACACATTTCAAAAAAAATTTAAAAATAGTTGTAGTCTTCGGAATTGAATAAATTATATATCTATTAAAAGGTAATAGTCTGCAGATTCAGAAAACGCAAAAAAGTAAAAATTGAACTTTTCTTGATTTTGAGCCTTTCCGGAGCCCCTTAATAATAATAATAATAATAATAATAATAATAATAATAACAATAATAATAATGAAATGGCCAGATACACAAAGTTCTGGTTAAATTTGGAATTTAAATTTAGGGCCACAGGTTGGGGAAATATAACACGCTTGTAATGATAATAAAATAATACGTAAAAGTTCAGGTGAAATTTGTAATGTAAATCTTAAGGGCACAGTTCAGAGCGATATGACTACAAGCTTACTCTTTCCAGACTACTGCAGTCAAATGAAGCCACACTTAATACTCATCTTGTCAAGGTGTCGGCGCTGCATGGATGCAAGAGGTGCCTTGAGATGGTAATTTTTAAATAAACAGTGTCCGGCAGATCGGTCCAGGGTGAAGCAGACGAACCAGGCTGCGAGCAACGTGAAGCGGCAGTCCATTCGACCCGACGAACTGCGGTGTCACTAACCAGCGATCGGACTGCCACGAAGTTGTTCCTTTCCACGGCCGGAGGCCCGCAAGGGCTGGCGGACGCGACGCAGGCAGGCCCCACCAACCTACAGCCAAGCCACACATACCACTCGTCACACAGCCAATTTCCTGTATCGGACGGATGCAGCTTTCGCAGACCAACTTGTTTCAAACAGCCGAACTCCGTTCTCACACAGAAACCCGATGTCACAAACAACTCGGCTCTAACCGTGGCACTCTGCTGTCTCAGAACAACTCTCTTTCCACCCAGAGACACACCACACAGCCAGCATTTCCTCCTGAGCCGCCTTCGACCAAAGATACTGAACAAATACACTACTGGCCATTAAAACTGCTACACCACGAAGATGACGTGCTACACACGCGAAATTTAACCGACAGGAAGAAGATGCTGTGATAGGCAAATGATTAGCTTTTCAGAGCAATCACGCAGGGCTGGCACCGGTGGCGACACCTAAAACGTGCTCACATGAAGAAAGTTTCCCACCGATTTCTCATGTACAAACAGCAGTTGACCGGCGTTTCCTGGTGAAACGTTGTTGTGATGCCTCGTGTAAGGAGGAGAAATGCGTACCATTACGTTTCCGGCTTTTATAAAGGTCGGATTGTAGCCTATCACGTTGGAGTTTATCGTATCGCGACATTGCTGCTCGCGTTGGTCGAGATCCAATGACTGTTAGCCGAATATGGAATCAGTCGGTTCAGGAGGGTAATACGGAACGCCGTGCTGGATCCCAACGGCCTCGTATCACTAGCAGTTGAGATGACAGTCATCTCATCTGCATGGCTGAAACGGATCGTGCAGCCACGTCTCCATCCCTGAGTCAAGAGATGGGGACGTTTGCAGGACAACAGCCATCTGCACGAGCAGTTGGACGACGTTTTCAGCAGCATGGACTATCAGCTCGGAGACCATGGCTGCGGTTACCCTTGACGCTGCATCACAGACAGGAGCGCCTGCGATGGTGTACTCGACGACGAACCTGGGTGCACGAATGGCAAAACGTAATTTTTTCGGATGAATCCAGGTTCTGTTTACAGCATCATGATGATCGCATCCGCGTTTGGCGACATCGCAATGAACGCACATTGGAAGCGTGTATTCGTCATCGCCATACTGGCGTATCACCCGGCGTGATGGTATGGGGTGCCATTGGTTGCACGTCTCGGTGACCTCTTGTTCGCATTGACGGCACTTTGAACAGTGGACGTTACATTTCAGATGTGTTACGACCTGTGGCTCTAACCTTCATTCTATCCCTGCGAAACCCTACATTACAGCAGGATAATGCACGACCGCATGTTTCAGGTCCTGTACGGGCCTTTCTGGATACAGAAATGTTCGACTGCTGTCCTGGCCAGCACATTCTCCAGATCTCTCACCAACTGAAAACGTCTGGTCAATGGTGGCCGAGCAAATGGCTCGTCACAATACGCCAGTCACTACTCTCGATGAACTGTGCTATCGTGTTGAAGCTGCATGGGGAGCTGTACCTGAACACGCCATCCAAACTCTGTTTGACTCAATGCCCAGGCGTATCAAGGCCGTTATTACGACAAGAGGTGGTTGTGATGGGTACTGATTTGTCAGGATCTATGCACCCAAATTGCGTGAAAATGTAATCACATGTCAGTTCTAGTATAATATATTGTCCAATGAATACCCGTTTATCATCTGCATTTCTGCTTGGTGTAGCTATTTTAATGGCCGGTGGTGTAGTAAATCGATAGCAAACTCGAGTCAGTGGCGCCAGACAAGAGCCATGCGAAGTAAAGTACGGCTCCACGACTCAGGTACAAGTCCAGATATTTTTACTGGTGACTGAGGGCAGTGCACTGAACAACATTACGTACGTACTTACTTCATTTGTAGACTAATAATTATAGCTACTAGGAGTAGTATGTTTTTAATTTGGTTAATACCTCCATGTACATGTGGCAAGAGCACGTCATTAATCCTTAACGTCACCTTGGCGGCAGGTCAGGTGTTAAAGTGTTGACGCATTGACGCAAAGCGACTAGTTTCTTGTGGCACGTGTAGTTAGTTCACATACAAGGAGAGATCCCCAGCGGTGGGATTGACTTTTTTAAACCGTCAGAACAGTAATGTAGGTTAAGACCACTGGTGTCACACCTTGCAGCGACTCACCCCGGTGGGCTTTCGTTCGCAAGTAATCGATATAAAAAATTTCTGAATTTTCCGTGACACTAATTAGCTTTAAAAATGTGCTACTTATAGGCTAGTTGTGTAGCATAATGGGTAGGGTAGAAGATTCACACGCAGAAGGTTGAGAGTTCAAATCTCACCAGTTGATTAAAATTTAATTTCGATCATTATTTTTATTCAGTGAATTGGTTTAAATGCAATTTTTTATTTCTATTCTTTTCTCACATGATTTTAATCATCATATGAACTTTTTCAGTTGCCCCCGTTTTTTCTTTGTATGATTCTTTTTACACTCGGAATTTGTTTGAATGTGGATATCATTATACTTATTAATCTATTATAATATGTAAACGTTTGGACATGCTGATCTATCGTTCAAAAAACGAAAGACGAAATAATCTAATCCTATCGACTGTGCAATGGTGTCAACAATGTGTTTTTCGTTACAAACGTGTCAAACATAAATCCAGTTGCATTATGGACAAAATAACGGAGATGAAGTTTTAAACGAAAGAATGGATTATGAGTGAAATAAAATTGAAGCAAAATGAGGAATAGAAATGATGAATGCTATAATGTTAATGAGAATATAGGACAATAAAACAAAAGAAATTAAATTAAAATACATAAAATTAATTAAAATGACACCAAGAAAATTTGCCCGTCCCACGCGTGTTCCGAATGAACTGCCAACCATCTACACTGTGCTCCTGAAGTTCATCGATCCGATCGACAGGGCGCGAGTACACCACAGCTTTTAACATCTCCCTAAAGAAAACTCATCGGGTTCAAGTCGGCGGACCTGGGAGGCTACTGTATCTGCTATATTCCTGTTGTCGAAACGCTGTTCACAAGTACTCAGGTATCCGGAATGAAGGTAAAACGAAACGGCGGCAGTTTATCGGTTTGTAATGTATGCTTCACTTACTATGTTACGAAATAGACGTGGCTTTAGACATAAACAGCGTTGTAACATGGCACAACTGCACTTGTACATACGTCATAGGGCCTAGTGGGGAAACTACTGGCATTCGAGCCTATATTAGGATTGTTTGCCTGTTTCAGTGGCCCTCTTCTCTATCGCTTCGTTTGCATCCATAAAACTCTAACACCCCACACAGCGTGATTCCCATTAACGTTTAGAAACCTCCGAAGCGATGTGGATGAAGCCGAGAGAAGTAATGTAATATGAGAAACATGGGCCCGGAAATTTCGGGGAAATACCCCAAAAGTGGATGAGCAATGTTGGACTTGTGACATCACCAGATGACGTACCTCGCCACACGTGCAGCGGCTGGACTTCTAGAGCCTGTCCTCGTCGGCTGGATGCAGTGCGACACATCGCTTCCTTGCATTCAAGCAAACGGCGCAGTTTTCGAACACCTTTTGTAAATGTGATCTGCTGTAGACGTACGAGGGCAGTTCAATAAGTAATGCAACACATTTTTTTTGTCGGCCAATTTTGGTTGAAAAAACCGGAAATTTCTTGTGGAATATTTTCAAACATTCCCGCTTCGTCTCGTATAGTTTCATTGACTTCCGACAGGTGGCAGCGCTGTACGGAGCTGTTAAAATGGCGTCTGTAACGGATGTGCGTTGCAAACAACGGGCAGTGATCGAGTTTCTTTTGGCGGAAAACCAGGGCATCTCAGATATTCATAGGCGCTTGCAGAATGTCTACGGTGATCTGGCAGTGGACAAAAGCACGGTGAGTCGTTAGGCAAAGCGTGTGTCATCATCGCCGCAAGGTCAAGCAAGACTGTCTGATCTCCCGCGTGCGGGCCGGCCGTGCACAGCTGTGACTCCTGCAATGGCGGAGCGTGCGAACACACTCGTTCGAGATGATCGAAGGATCACCATCAAACAACTCAGTGCTCAACTTGACATCTCTGTTGGTAGTGCTGTCACAATTGTTCACCAGTTGAGATATTCAAAGGTTTGTTCCCACTGGGTCCCTCGTTGTCTAACCGAACACCATAAAGAGCAAAGGAGAACCATCTGTGCGGAATTGCTTGCTCGTCATGTGGCTGAGGGTGACAATTTCTTGTCAAAGATTGTTACAGGCGATGAAACGTGGGTTCATCACTTCGAACCTAAAACAAAACGGCAATCAATGGAGTGGCGCCACACCCACTCCCCTACCAAGAAAAAGTTTAAAGCCATACCCTCAGCCGGTAAAGTCATGGTTACAGTCTTCTGGGACGCTGAAGGGGTTATTCTGTTCGATGTCCTTCCCCATGGTCAAACGATCAACTCTGAAGTGTATTGTGCTACTCTTCAGAAATTGAAGAAACGACTTCAGCATGTTCGTAGGCACAAAAATCTGAACGAACTTCTCCTTCTTCATGACAACGCAAGACCTCACACAAGTCTTCGCACCCGAGAGGAGCTCACAAAACTTCAGTGGACTGTTCTTCCTCATGCACCCTACAGCCCCGATCTCGCACCATCGGATTTCCATATGTTTGGCCCAATGAAGGACGCAATCCGTGGGAGGCACTACGCGGATGATGAAGAAGTTATCGATGCAGTACGACGTTGGCTCCGACATCGACCAGTGGAATGGTACCGTGCAGGCATACAGGCCCTCATTTCAAGGTGGCGTAAGGCCGTAGCATTGAATGGAGATTACGTTGAAAAATAGTGTTGTGTAGCTAAAAGATTGGGGAATAACCTGGTGTATTTCAATGCTGAATAAAACAACCCCTGTTTCAGAAAAAAATGTGTTGCATTACTTATTGAACTGCCCTCGTAGAAGTTACAAAATTATTGTCCTCGCTGTAACCGAGCAAAAGATGTTTCTTTCCTCTTTTCCATTCTTCCTTATTTACAACAATTATTTATTAAAGAAAACGTAGGTCAGTTTCTGGTAATGACGCAATTCGGAAGCACATACTCATTTACTTTTGATGTAGTACGGTCGATTTTTGTTGTACTGTACTTTGCAGTGATTCAGCGGAGGTCGCGAGACCGGTAAATCACATAATAAGCCTTACCTCAGTGTAAACATACAGTTGTCTAACGCAGTGAAGGAAATACTGATACCCATACGTGGGTATCTGGTTGGGGCTGTGATGATCAGGTGCGAGTCTAGTAGGCTTAACTGCTGCAGGTGTGGCGAGGTACCTCATCCGGTGACGTCACATGTTCAACAGTTGTCATCCACTTTTGGGGTATTTCCCGACATTTGCAGCCACAGTGTTACGAGAGTTCCCAGAAAGTAATGCACCGCACGTTTTTCTTGAGCAATTCTTTATTGAACACAATGAAAATTACATACAGGAACGAATTTTGTTTTGTCTACAAACATCTTTCCACGTAATGTCCATCGCGGTCTATGGCCTTCCTGCAGCGCGAAACGAGGGCGTGTATGCCCTGTCCTTGTCCTGGTGGTGGAGCCAAATGGTTCAAATGGCTCTGAGCACTATGGGACTTAACTTCTGAGGTCATCATTCCCCTAGAACTTAGAACTACTTAAAATAACCTAAGGACATCACACACATCCATGCCCGAGGCAGGATTCGAACCTGCGACCGCAGCGGTCGCGCGGTTCCAGACTGTAGCGCCTAGAACCTCTCGGCCACTCCGGCCGGCGTGGCGGAGCCAGTGCTTCACTGTGTGAATCACCTCCTCATTGTCCTCAAAATGTCTTCCACGAATGGCATGCTTTAATGGCGAGTGACAACATCAGCTCGCTGCAAGATGTCAGGTGTGAAGGCCATGGATGTTCTCCCCAACCGCTGCAAATAGTGGACCTCCGCCGAAGCGCCTTCTGATGACTTCACCCTCCGTACCGAGCGACTAACTGTACTTCTGTCGACAACAGATGCTCCATAGACTTTGCACAAGCGTTTGAGAATATTTCCCACAGTTTCTTTCTCTGCAGTGAGAAATTCAATAACGGTACGTTGCTTGTAACGTACATCACCTGCAAACGCCATTTTGAAAACGTCCTGCAACTACGCTGTCTGTTGGAAGTGACGGAATCTTGGCGCGACCACTCGGAAGGCTTCAAATAATACATACGTAACGTTTCGCATTCGTAGCTTTGTTTGCGGCTGACGAAAAAAAATGCGGTGCCTTACTTTCTGGGCAACCTTTGACTTGGTTCAGCGTCATATACGTGGTATATGACGTTAACGTTTTAACTTTAGTAAGAATCATGCTGTAAAATGTTTAAGTGTTTTATGTAATCTTAATCGTAAACATTACGCACTTTTACCAGATACTTGTGAGGGCAGGGGTAGGGGGGGGGGGATCTGCGGATTATGAAAGTTGGTATCAATTCCCTATTCAAGGATCACTAACCGTGAGAGCATACACGAGCAATTCTCGCTTTCATGACACAAGTCTGTCTCATGGTGGTGTCCATCATTTGGTTCTCTAATGTCACGTAATGTGCCAATTCCTATAAGGCACTGTTTCTAGCGATGTCGAATATATGGACAACGTTTCGAACTTGTTGCGTTCCGCGTCCACGACAGTGGGTTGTTTCATTTGTCGGATGCAGTAAAGGTGCGCATCAAGCAATTCAGTGGTCAGATAACGAAGTTTTTGCGCGACGTCCACTGGGAGCGTGTGGCAGCCACCGGGTGGCAGAGATTCCATTAAACGTGTCCCCGTTGTTGACGCGCGACGTGGCGTGGGACGGCGTGTCACGGCGGGGATTCGCTGCTGTCAGTGACCTTCATTTCCTCCCCACTCCAGCCTTCACTCAACCACGCCTTATCTCTGCAGCAAATCGTGTCGACCAGCGTCCGGCTCTCGGCGGTGGAAGTCCACGGAGAACTCCAGGTCACGCACGGAGCGCCCGTCAACGCTACCGGGCAAATGCGGATCACAAGTCTGCAGCGATTCTATATTTAATTTCAATTGCTACAAGTTCTTCACACTTTCCCTACCTAATAACTTAAGCAATATTTTTCGTGATGCCCAGTGCAACAGCAAGTGGTCGGAATATAATGTTACAGAGAGAGCTTCGTCAGGGCAGACAGGGTGTGGGCGTCTTTAGGGAGCTAAGATTTCTCATCATTCACGAGGACCCCAGGCTTTCCCTGCCGGGGCACAGTTCAGTATGTGACCGTGTCGTACGTGATTAAGGGGAGGATCCACCCTAAAATTTAACCAAACATTTTTGGAAGGTGACTATCAACGGCATTAAAGTAATGTATAAAATGCACACTTAACCATCTGCTGCTTCTATTTTTAAACCAAAATATCTAACCCGTTTCTATGGGTTATTACGTTAAGATTCGGAATGGAAATACTTATTGCTTGTGAAATTAACGTGAGAAGATTAGGGTCGTCACCGACTGTAACCATACAACTAATCATAGGTTTGGCCGAGTAGGAAAATAAATTAATTTGATCACAGACCAAAAACTCATAACGTCGTGATGTCGCTGATAGAGGATGCGATGTAATTAATAGCATTGCCCGTGCACTGTTCACGAGAATCAAACATTTAAAATAAAATAGAAAATGCATGAACGCTGTGCATAAGATCAGCTTCCAGCAACACACCTGAAAATAAGACTTAATCTAAAGCATTCGTTTTAAAATAAAAGGGGAAACTAATTACTGGACCAGTGCGTAAGGAAACGCGTTGGATGTGCTAACGGGAAAGCTACGAGGTGAGTGGCTTAGGTGCAAAAATGGAACCTCGGAATACGAGAGAAAATTGTGGATAAAATCATTTATTCCTAAGATATGGATGTGAGGCATGCACCCAATTCCTGATAACATTAATTCCTAAAACATTAAATAAAAGCATAGATACATTCAACGTTATAATCTACACCTAAAAGCACTGGTGTGAATCATTCATACAACTCCTGTTGCCGGATAACTGATCGTAATAACTCGTGAAACGGTACACGTTTCGCAGTACACGTGGTTTGTGGAGACGCAATTTCTAGGTATCGTGGCCAAGTTGCAACAATATCACATCACGCAATCATGAACAGTCAACATTCTTTAAAAACAAACATGAGATCGGACAGTTAGCGATGACGATAGCCCAACAAACTCTTATGTTCAACCAAGCAGTTGGCTCCCCACGGACGAAAGATACATAAAGCAAGGAAAATTACGAGAAGGCAAAGCTATTAATATTCAGAAAAATGAAATCTTATACAGGCACAGCTGAAGGCAAACAGACATTCATACAAAAGCGAGTGCTCACTTTTTATCGACACCTTTGTGTGGCGCTCTTCCGGCGGATCTAAGTCTGCTGTAGAAATTTACTAAAAGGAAAATCTGCCAAAGTTTTGCATTCCTTGCTGCGACAAGGCAAAGCAATTTTTCAGCGTTGAAAAGCAAGACGAAAAGCTAACAGCTCTCCTCTCGCCAAGTAACAACGCGCCACGCGGTCAGTCTAACTCACCCTTCTTCGACTGGAGCACAGCTGTGGACGCTTCCCGTACCGGCGGCAGACTGCCACCCTTGTACTTCTCCAGCCTCTTCCACGCTCTGAGTGGCCCGGAAAACCCAAAGATGCCATTTCCGCCACCAACCTAACGCAGGTGGATTTAGAAGCGTCTCGCGGGCCCCGAGGAATTATGACGTCACATCATGACATGACGTCGTCTCTCACGCTAGCCAATATCGCTGGTAGTTTTCGAAACGCGGATATTCTTTGAACATGACATGCTAATGCCTTGTGGGTGTGGGTGTATAATGGCGGGTTTTGTGATTTGTGTGCGTTAAAGCTTTTCAATCACGGAAAAAAATTGACAATACTTGCTGCAAAAGCAGAGGAGAAAGGATAGTTTATATTCCAGATAATGGACGGTAAGTAACTTCCGTTAGTAATCTTATAATGCTCAAGAAAAGTAAAGTGTATGGCAAATCTACAGAAATTTCATTCTTTGTGCCTATAGTATACTGATGCATTATGTTACCCAGTAAAGTTTCTTTCAATGCATCTATGTGGATTATTTGTGGTAACGGCGTATTCTCATAGCAAATGGCTTCGGTATTTATGTTGCAATCATCTTAACTTTTTCGTGATCAAAAATTGTGTAGTAACTATTCTAACGGCAGTAACCTGCACATTTGAAAACTTTTGAATGTTCAAAATTACATCGTTCATCATAGTCAGTATTTTTTACGGTAAAATAGGTATGAATTGCAGTGACTGAATCCAGATTTGTGAGTGATGTAATCTGTTTTTGTAATGGATGTTTCAGTTTCTGAAGTGATAATCCAAAGAAGAGAAGACAGCGAGAAGTAGCTTTTTGTCTGTTTCATGGTTTATAGGCCTACTGGGGAAACTCTCCATGTAAAAAAACGAGTAACGCATCAAGCTTGGTACCTCTATGGTGATGTGGAAATCCGAGCGTTGTTAATAAAGAAATTAATTCAGTGTATCTGTGTGTGTGTTTCTTTTGATTCCTTTATCATGTTGCTTATAGTAGACCAAATTTAATTAAAATACCCAGGTGATAATTTCAACATAAATTGAACTAAGGGCATAGCTGTTTCTAATGGCTTTGCTGCTTCTCAGAGGCAAAGTATGAACATTTACCTTCCTCAGGCATGTGCGTTCACTAGTCATTTATGGCAAAAAAAAAAATCACTGACTGAAACCATAATTAGCTTGGTAGACATAATTGGAAATGGCCTTTTTAGTTATAATTTTACATTTTTGAATTACAGTACTCCCTGAGAGATTAACTTCTGCATTTCTTGACCCTGATATGATTAGTAATGGATGTTTCACCACCACGCCAGGCACACAGCATTAAGTGTCCCGCTCTGCTGTGAGCAGCATGTGTTAAGCAGTGTGAAATATATGCATCTGTACAGTCGTGGCTAAAAAGAACAGCTAGAATGCTAATTACTGTTTCAGGAATTATCCTTTACACAGTTAAATATGTATCTAAAAATGAATTCATGAGTAACTTTGTAGTCATTTAATCGTTTGGTTTTGTAAGACATTTAAATAAAAATACTGCAGACCCAAAAATAGTCTGGAAATGTCAAGGAATATCAAATATAAGTAAATATTTTTCCTCAGTAAGATTTAAAGTGTAAAATTGCTGATACCTGGTTGTTACCATATCACTGCTGGCCCCAGCAGAGCAGTCTGCTGTGACCACCGGTACCTTCATGCCAGCCAACGGGTTAATACACACAATAGGGCAGTGCAAGACTTGGTCCGTAATTATCATTGGTTGAAGCAACTAAAATCAAATTTCTGAGGTGTGCTGGAACTGTGTTATTGATATATTCCCCAGCATGATTTAAAATTTTTGCATTGAAATGGCACTGACAGTGCGTAATATATTTTGCAACTGAGAATAGATACTAAAAAATTTATGTGGAAATATATTTCAAGAAACCCTTTCATACCGAATCTGACAATTATATTGACACACAAGTAAACCCACCTGAATGGCACACTGGGTTACACAAGTATTAGCTGTAGGCGTAGAATAGGTAATTTACACGGAAAACTTTTCATACAAATTTTATTGTAAAGCACACTAAAGTTAAGGGAAAGGTGCAATGTCTAGATGAGATAAACTTGGACACACAAAAACAGGTTTTGCTCAGATATATGGAAAATTAACTGTAGTATTACGTGACATACAACACATCTTAGGTGCAGATTTGTGGAGAGAGGAGATTGCATTGAACCTGTTGTGTATGGTGCACATTTTGTTGCAGTGCTGGGATGTTGTCATCCAGATTTCAAAATTAGTGGTCTAGTAATGAAACTATCATCAGTTTTAATATTTAAAAATAAACATGCCTGAAAAAGGAAGCTGAATTAGGACTTTCAATTAAATTGCAAAAATGTTCTTGTTTTGCACATTCACTCCGGATGACACTTACAAGCACGGTGTTAGTAGCTCTTATTGACCTTTGTGCCAGCCACAGTGAACATGTTGAAGGTTTTTTAAAGTAACAAAGTAGTTGTTGACATTCAGGTATTAATGGATGACAGCAGCAAACAGCAATGAAATAATGTGAATTACTTAAACCAGGAAGTAAACAATTCTACATAGCTTTGAACACAGTCAAAAAATGGTTGGTTCAAATGGCTCTGAGCACTATGGGATTTAACTTCTGAGGTCATCAGTCCCCTAGAACTTAGAACTACGTAAACCTAACTAACCTAAGGACATCACACACATCCATGCCCAAGGTGGGATTCGAACCTGCGACCGTAGTGGTCGCGTGGTTCCAGACTGTAGCGCCTAGAACCACTCGGCTACCCCGACCGGCGAACACAGTCATTTCAAACTTGTTATTCACTGCATATTTGTATGCTATAACTAATACAGCAACCTTTTATTTTCTCATCTTTGATCTGGGACACGTGTCACATCTTACTTGTTTTCCTAGAGCAACTCTATGTTTACAAGATCCACATTTCAGAATTCTGGTAATTGCTAGTCCTACCTCATGCTGAAAGCGTGGGTTGATAGCTGTCTCTTCAGATATGATCTCATCAACTGCCATTTCAGAAACTTGAAGCAAAAATGTGATTATTCAATTTTCTGTCAGTGATGAATATATCGCTAATGTATAGGTATATTCATGATGGTATAGAACAGTGCAGGGCCATCATCTGGAACACCTGCTGGGTAGACTAAACTGTGAACTTCACATCCAGTGCATCAATTTCTTCATGGGTAGTATCATAGTACACTACTATCTCAGATTTGATTGTTGCGAAGCTCAATGAAACAGCATTATGCCTTGAAGACACTAAACTAACAGCCTTCTTAAGTTTTTGAATGAAGGATATAAGAAGTAATATATCCAAAAACAATTAAGTTTTACATTTTGCTGTGAGGAACTCTTTTGGAATCTTTGCTTTTATTATTGTTTTGTACATGTGTGGCCTTCTTGTTTCCTCTTCCCAGTTTGACAAGCACATCTGATTTGCTTAATGGGGATATTTATGGTTACAAAAATAAATAAATAAATAAATATGTGTGGGTTCCTGTAGTCATGTCCTAGTTCATGAACCACGGGCAACGTATGAGTGGCCAAGTAAGTGGTCCCGACAGTCGGGATACCAGTTACTTTGGAATAAGGCTGGTCATCTCGGACATATTCTGAGTCGTGGTCACCTTTGTGCTCATACGGCAAAGACTACCAAATCCACCGGTTAGTCCCTCAGCCGTTAGGGGTAAAACCCAATGGGACTCGGGGCAAGTAAGGCTAGCAACCTGCTTCCCTGGTACTCTAAATATGATGCTGGCAATAATCAGAGCAAAATGCCTTGGACCTTTGGAGGTTACGGAGTCCCATCTCTAACTGACAAACCAGGGACTCCTAAGATACGACTTGGCAAACAAATGTTAATGAGATGGGGAGCTATTAATATCAATGGGGGCTACTCTGGGAAGAAGGTAGAGCTGGCAGAGGCTGCAGGTAAGATGGGACTGGACGTTTTAGCTGTTAGTGACATTCGGGTAAGGGGTGAGAAAGAAGAGGAAGTGGGAGAATACAAGGTCTACCTGTCAGGCGTCAAAGCAGGAATAGCACAATGGGGTGTAGGGCTTTACATCAGGAAAGAAATGGAACCCAGCGTAGTTGCAATAAGGTATGTAAACGAACGACTGATGTGGATAGATCTGACAGTGTCTAGCAAGAAAATTAGGATTGTGTCAGTATATTCGCATTGTGAAGGGACAGATCAAGATAAGATGGATAGTTTTTATGAGGTACTCAGTGATGTAGTTGTTAGAGTAAAGGACAAGGACAGTGTTCTGCTCATGGGTGATTTTAAACGTGCGTCTCGCGGGCCCCGAGGAATCGCTTCATGACGTCATCAAAAAAGGCTGAAAGCGTGACAGCGCTGCCTGGTGACTAGACCTGTAAACAACTCTGTTGACGTAAGTGACGTCACACGTTGGCTACAGTGTTTATACAGACTGACTGTTGTTTTTGAATGTCAAATCAATCCACATTGTTTTAATGAAGCTTCCGTTAACAGAATAAAATGTAGAAAGAAGGTTTAAATGCGAATAATCTGTATTATGGTGACATGATAAATCCACAGCGTAGTCAAAGTTACATATTAGAGCCGTACGTGATTGATTGAAGCCAAAGGATAAGTCGCTGCAGTCGCGCTATTCCTCTGTGTTCTCGGTGACTCAGATGGATACAGCGTCTGCCTTGTAAGCAGGAGATCCCGTGTTCGAGTCCCGCTCGGGGCACACATTTTCAGCTGTTCCCATTGAGGTATATCAGCAACACCGGTCGGCAGCTGAGGGTTTAAATTAATTATCATTTATGCAAAATATTTGTTTTCTCGGTCAATTTCAGTTGAAAAAATGTGAAATTTGTTGTGGGATATCGTGAAATATTGCCGCTACAGACCCTACGGTTTCATCAGCTTCCGAGAGGTGGCGGCGCTATACGTAACCTTCAAAATTGTGTCTGTAACGGAGGTGCGTTCCAAGTAGAGAGCTGTCACTGAGTTTGTTTTCTTGTGGAAAACCAGAGCATCGCAGATGTTCATAGGCGCTTGCAGAATGTCTACGGATACCTGCCGCTGAACAAAAGCACGGTGAGTCGTTGGACAAGGTGTCTGCGTTCATCGCGATAAGGTCGTGCAAACCCGTCCGACCTACAGCTTTACAGAAGCTCTCCTGCGAACCTTGCAGAACTAGCACTCCTGAAAGAAAGGATACTGCGGAGACATGGCTTAGCCACAACCTGGGGGATGTTTCCAAGGTTCGCAGGAGAACTTCTGTAAAGTTTGGAAGGCAGGAGACGAGATCCTGGCAGAAGTAAAGCTGTGAGGACCGGGCGTGAGTCGTGCTTCGGTTGCTCAGATGGTAGAGCACTTGCCCGCGAAAGGCAAAGGTCCCGAGTTCGAGTCTCGGTCGGGCACACAGTTTTAATCTGCCAGGAAGTTTCATATCAGCGCACACTCCGCTGCAGAGTGAAAATCTCATTCAGCAATCAATGGAGTGGCGCCACACCACCTCTCCTCTAAAAAAAAGTTCAAAGCTACAACTTCAACCCGCAAAGTCGTGGTGACGGACTTCAGCATGCTCTCTGCAGGCAGCAGTGCGAGGATGACGCGGAGGTGATTGATGTAGCAAGACGTTGGCTTCGACGTCGACCAGTAGAGTGGTGCCATGCGGTCATACAGGCCATCCCAGTAACATGGCGCAAGACAGTCAAATTGAATGGCGGCTATGTTGAAAAATATGGTTCTGTAGCCAAGAGAGTGGGGGATAATATGGTGTATTGTAATCCTGCTTTCAGAAAAAAACATGTTGCGTTACTTATTGAACGCCCCTCCTGGCTTCGTTTCCATGTCGTTATTTAGAATTGTCGTTGATGCTACGCGGTGGTGGAGACATGCAAAGTCTTCCGCGTTGTGGGGATCCGCGCCAGTTCGGGCCACCCAACTGGAAGGCTGGAAGCTTGCCGCTTCAGTCGGCAAGAACAGCGGGAACCGTTACACCTTCAACCTCTGCTCGTTTGGCTACGAAGGCCTGTTCCTACACCGCAAAGTTGCACTATGGTTCTTAGACCGAATCTTTAAGTAGCCGGAAGAGCAGCTGTTAGCCCTGTTCCGTTGCCGTTTCTATAGGTGTCCACATCGCGAGGTTCATCATGCAGCAGTTAATGCAATTTTATGGTAAGTGTTGTTTTCCATTACCTTGCCAGCAGCATCGTGTTAGCCATCCAAGAGCTGCTCGTCATGTTACAATTACAAAGTACGTTGTGACTACGGTGGTTCTGACTGTGCTGTCCTTATGTTTTCAGTGCGAAATACCGGGGCTGCAAATCGGCATATAGCGCGGTCAGCTCTAACGTCCACGCCCGTTACTGTGACCGCATTCTTGACCAATTCTTTCGTTATAGGGATTCATGTTAATTTCTGCGATCTCTTAGGGCCTGATCTTTGTTCTGAAGACGCTATCGTTTGCGTGAACTTTTCTTTTGACTTGTCCTACAGTAAGCCCTTCGCTCGCCTGGCGGATCAATCATTGTGAGTGATGTTCAAATGTTCAAATGTGTGTGAATTCCTATGGGGCCAAACTGCTGAGGTTATCGGTCCATAGACTTACACACTACTTAAACTAACTTAGCTGAAGACAATACACACCCACATGCCCAAGGGAGGACTCGAACCTCCGGCGGGAGTGGCCGCCATATTCGTGACGTGGCGCCTCTAACCGCGCGGCCACTCCGCAAGTAATCTTGTTTCACAAATATTTGCTAATAAAAGTAGCTTTTTTGAATACAGCTGTTAGGAAAGGCTTACAGGTGACAACTACTTTCTTGAAACGTCATCATCGATCATCTTAATAAATAAAATGAATAATGTTTCAGCTAACGAAAATGTATGACGGCTACGAAATATCATGAGTGTTAAGTACGAGGTACAGGTTGCGCGGCATAGTCGCCAGTCGTCGATTGGATACCTTCTATTTCTGTCGTGAGATTATGCTCTCAAGAAATTGTTAGTTTTCAGTTAATAATTATTAACTGTATTGATATTATAAGTTTGTTGTGTACAGTAAATAAATACATCATAATGGCATCCCTTTTTGGACGTTATTCCTTACAGTATAGCTTCCCGTTTCATCATTTAGAATCACAGTAAGTAGAATTCCACTTTACAGAGCGAACGGCGCTGATACAGGCGCATAAATTTCGAGAGCTTTTCGGCAAAACAGCTAGAAGGAATACTACATGACGATTATCTAAGATAGTCCAAGTACGCATTGTCTTAACCTGCGGAAAACTCTGATGGCAAAGCATGGCCACTCATACTCTACGCCTCTTAGACCACCCTCTAGGGACACACTGAGACATTTCTGGAGGCGTAGTACAAGTGGGGTGTTCTTGCACCCTGACTCCATTTAAATGGATGACAGTCCGAGACCGAATCGAACAGCGGCGGTTCAAGAGTTCTTGGAACGAGGGGATATTCTACCAATAGACTGATCTGCCCGTACCCTCGGATTAAATCCCAGCGAGCACGCCTGGGATACATTGAGCAGACGTCCACATGCACCAACGCCCACGCAGCAGGTCAACTGGGATGGTCGGGGAACTGAACAGTTTACCAGAAGAACTCCTTACCAATCTTGTGCTAAAATGGCAACACATTGCAGAGCATGTACTGCTGTCCGTGGCGTGACACATCCTATTAAGGACCATGTCGCCCCTTTTGTAATGTCCAGAGGACCATAGTAAATTGCGGTGGCATCAGGACAATCATTGTATTTGAATAAAAGTGTAATTTGTGTTCGTCTCCTCGCGCATTTCTTTCAGTTACCTTCTGTACTATACTGTAGCAGTTCTTTACGTGTAGGTTCCGAGTCTCATGTTACTTGGCAGAGACACTTCATGCGGAAGTTTTGTTCAACAGTGAATACTCAAATAGCACAGATAATTTTCGGAGAATAAAATACCGTGAAACGGAGAGTGTCATCAGTTCTAGAAGTTACAAGGTGTGGGGGGCCTGCCCGTAAGGAGGGGCCTCACCGGCTGCGGAGAACATCCCAGTCAGGTATAGCTTGGCGGCCACTCACAGTCTGACGGTACGCGCTGTCAACGACAAACCAGTTACAGTGCGTGATTTCAAAGGTGGAACCACGGTATTACAACACGTTGAATGAGGTGGGACAGAAGGGAAAATACCCTCACAAAAAAGAAACAACAGAAAGACTGACTTCCCAAACGTGTAGATGGAAATTAGTAACAGAAACATCAGCCCCCTCACATAGACGAACGCATAGCGCCAGCTTGTAGAGCTGTGTTCTCACTCGTAGTGCTAACGTTGAGCTCTGACGACTGCACATTTCAGTTTGATGTTGTGTAAATTATGAGGTTATCAAAGTTGTGAGACACTGTTGCTATTACTAATCTTAAATTACATACTTGTCCAATTTTCGAATGTATCCTTTTCAAAGGCTGCATTTCTAGTAACTGCAATTACTTGCATTTTACGCAGGAACAATGTATTATTTATTGATGTAAACTAATTTGTAAATTTTATGGCAATGAAACAATTTCTTTTTGTTGATGAACTGACCATTTACGATCATGCTACAAGTTCATTTCACACTCTTTCTTCTTTCCGCTACTCCTCCTGGCACTCGCTATGCTCTCGCTTCTGTTCTTCCGGATTTTGTACTTGTTCTTGTGGTTTTTATACACGTTCTCCCGGCTTGAAACCCTAACAAACTTTGCATTCTGGTAAGAAACACGTCCCATTCTAACATGAGGGTTTCCTCGGAGTCTCATAGTCTTTTCGAGCTTCTTTAAACCACTTCGTGGTGCTAACCAAATATTTGTTTGAAATGTCTGTTTTTGCCCGTTTTCTACAGATGCGCAGGAAATATCAGCCACCCGTTCCCACGATCTGGTACACTCCCCTGCTGCTCCGAAGTTTCCGTGATCTCCATCTGCCTTAGCTTCTAGGTCGTAGAGACGCATTCACTGGCTCACCGGCGTTCTGCTTTGACCATAGTGTCTTGAGCTTGGCATTCCAAGAGACACTTTTTGCTGCAAAAGTTCTCCTTGAGCCCTTGCCCTCTCTCTCCATTTTGGAGGAGATCCGATCGCCTATCGCACCTTTCTCTAGTCCATTTTCTTGCATGGTCTCATCGCGGGTACTTTGATTTCCTTACCCTCTTAATTTGGCTTATCTCTCTTTCGACTAATTTCACTCTATAATGAATTTCTTTTTTTCTATCGAGATCCTTAAAACTGTTAAATCAGAACACATTTATGACACGTTAAAAATCAGGCTGACTGCAATTATACAGGGTGTTACAAAAAGGTACGGCCAAACTTTCAGGAAACATTCTTCACACACAAAGAAACAAAATATGTTAGTGGACATGTGTCCGGAAACGCTTACTTTCCATGTTACAGCTCATTTTATTACTTCTCTTCAAATCACATTAATCATGGAATGGAAACACACACCAACAGAACATACCAGCGTGACTTCAAACACTTTGTTAATGTTCAAAATGTCCTCCGTTAGCGAGGATACATGCATCCACCCTCCCTGATGCGCTGATGCAGCCCTGGAGAATGGCGTATTGTATCACAGCCGTCCACAATACGAGCGCGAAGAGTCTCTACATTTGGTACCGGAGTTGCGTAGACAAGAGCTTTCAAATGCCCCCATAAATGAAAGTCAAGAGGGTTGAGGTCAGGAGAACGTGGAGGCCATGGAACTGGTCCGCCTCTACCAATACATCGGTCACCGAAACTGTTGTTGAGAACCGTACGAACACTTCGACTGAAACGTGCAGGAGCGCCATCGTGCATGAACCACATGTTGTGTCGTACTTGTAAAGGCACATGTTCTAGCACCACAAGTAGAGTATCCCATATGAAATCATGATAACGTGCTCCATTGAGCGTAGGTGGAAGAACATGGGGCCCAATCAAGACATCACCAACAATGCCTGCCCAAACGTTCACAGAAAATCTGTGTTGATGACGTGATTGCACAATTGCTTGCGGATTCTCATTAGCCCACAAATGTTGACTATGAAAATTTACAATTTGAGCACGTTGGAATGAAGCCTCATCATTAAAGAGAACATTTGCACTGAAATGAGGATTGACACATTGTTGGATGAACCATTCGTAGAAGTGTACCCGTGGAGGCCAATCAGCTGCTGATAGTGCCTGCTGACGTTGTACATAGTACGGAAACAACTGGTTCTCCTGTAGCACTCTCCATACAGTGACGTGGTCAATGTTACCTTGTACAGCAGCAACTTCTCTGACTCTGACATTAGGGTTATCATCAACTGCACGAAGAATTGCCTAGTCCATTGCAGGTGTCCTCGTCGTTCTAGGCCTTCCCCAGTCGCGAGTCATAGTCTGGAATGTTCCGTGCTCCCTAAGACGCCGATCAATTGCTTCGAACGTTTTCCTGTCGGGACACCTTCGTTCTGGAAATCTGTCTCGATACAAACGTACCGCGCCACGGCTATTGCCCCGTGCTAATCCATACATCAAATGGGCATCTGCCAACTGCGCTGCCGGCCGAAGTGGCCGTGCGGTTAAAGGCGCTGCAGTCTGGAACCGCAAGACCGCTACGGTCGCAGGTTCGAATCCTGCCTCGGGCATGGATGTTTGTGATGTCCTTAGGTTAGTTAGGTTTAACTAGTTCTAAGTTCTAGGGGACTAATGACCTCAGCAGTTGAGTCCCATCGTGCTCAGAGCCATTTGAACAATCCAACTGCGCATTTGTAAACACTGCAATGACTGCAAAACCGCGTTGTTGATGAACACTAACCTGTTGATGCTACTTACTGATGTGCTTGATGCTAGTACTGTAGAGCAATGAGTCGCATGTCAACACAAGCACCGAAGTCAACATTACCTTCCTTCAATTGGGCCAACTGGCGGTGAATCGAGGAAGTACAGTACATACTGAGGACTGAAATGAGCTCTAACATGGAAATTAAGCGTTTCCGGACACATGTCCACGTAACATCTTTTCTTTATTTGTGTGTGAGGAATGTTTCCTGAAAGTTTGGCCGTACCTTTTTGTAACACCCTGTATATGAGGATGATAGGGAGGGGTTGGCGGTGGGGGCAGAGAAAGCAAAATGTACCCCCACTAACGGCCTTCCTACATCAAGCCCGCTCTCCCGGAACTGCGCCTGCTTCAGCTGGATATTGTACCAGACTGTGTGTCCTGGAATGTGCAGGGATCGTGTGAGGGGTACTCATCGGGCAGGAAACTGTTTGAGTGTTCCACATGTCGGCGGACGTTATGGACCGAGATGTGCGCCCCTTGGACACAGCTCCGACCAACGTGAATTACAGGTGCTAGCTGAGCGCTTCAGGTGCTGGGGATCACTGTGGGTCACCTGAACATGTTGGCCCCTGGCAGTCCGCGTCTAATTCAGATGCTCACGAGTGCACATTTCAGACAGCTGGAAATGTGTGGTAAGTTCTATGGGACCAAACTGCTGAGGCTTACACAGTACGTAATGTAACGAACTTACGGTAAGGACAACATATATAATGTGTGTGTTTGTGTGTGTGTGTGTTGTTGTCCTTATACCGGCCGGAGTGGCCGAGCGGTTCTATTCGGTTCAGTCTGGAACCACGCGACCGCTACGGTCGCAGGATCGAATCCTGCCTCGGGCATGGATGTGTGTGTGATGTCCTTAGGTTGGTTAGGTTTAAGTAGTTCTAAGTTCTAGGGGAGTGATGGTCTCAGATTTTAAGCCCCATAGTGCTTAGAGCCATTTGAACCATTTTTGTTGTCCTTACCGTAAATTACACTACTGGCCATTAAAATTGCTACACCAAGAAGAAATGCAGATGATAAACGGGTATTCAAGGACAAATATATTATACTAGAACTGACATGTGATTACATTTTCATGCAATTTGGGTGCATAGATCCTGAGAAATCAGTACCCAGAACAACCACCTCTGGCCGTAATAACGGCCTTGATACGCCTGGGCATTGAGTCAAACAGAGCTTGGATGGCGTGTACAGGTACAGCTGCCCATGCAGCTTCAACACGATACCACAATTCATCTAGAGTAGTGATTGGCGTATTGTTACGAGCCATGCGCTCGGCCACTATTGACCAAACGTTTCCAATTGGTGAGAGATCTGGAGAATGTGCTCGCCAGGGCAGCAGTCGAGCATTTTCTGTATCCAGAAAGACCCGTACAAGACCTGAAACATGCGGTAGTGCATTATCCTGCTGAAATGTAGGGTTTCTCAGGGATCGAATGAAGTGTAGAGCCATGGGTCGTAACACATCTGAAACGTAACGTTCACTGTTCAAAATGCCGTCAATACGAACAAGAAGTGATCGAGACGTGTAACCAATGACACCCCATACCATCACGCCGGGTGATACGCCAGTATGGCGATGACGAATACACGCTTCCAATGTGCGTTCACCGCGATGTCGCCAAACACGGATGCGACCATCATGATGCTGTAAACAGAACCTGGATTCATCCGAAAAAATGACGTTTTGCCATTCGTGCACCCAGGTCCGTCGTTGAGTAGCACCATCGCAGGCGCTCCTGTCTGTGATGCAGCGTCAGGGGTAACCGCAGTCATGGTGTCCGAGCTGATAGTCCATGCTGCTGCAAACGTCGTCGATCTGTTCGTGCAGATGGTTGTTGTCTTGCAAACGTCCCCATCTGTTGACTCAGGCTTCGAGACGTGGCTGCACGATCCGTTACAGCCATGCGGATAAGATGCCTGTCATCTCGACTGCTAGTGATACGAGGCCGTTGGGATCCGGCACGGCGTTCCGTATTATCCTCCTGAATCCACCGATTCCATATTCTGCTAACAGTCATTGGATCCCGACCAATGCGAGCAGCAATGTCGCGATGCGATAAAGCGCAATCGCGATAGTCTACAATCCGACCTTTATCAAAGTCGGATACGTGATGGTACTCATTTCTCCTCCTTACACGAGGCATGACAACAACGTTTCACCAGGCAACGCCGGTCACCTGCTCTTTGTATATGAGAAATCGGTAGGAAACTTGTGTGAATGCTCTGAGAAGCTAATCATTTGCATATCACAGCATCTTCTTCCTGTCAGTTAAATTTCGCGTCTGTAGCATGTCATCTTCGTGGTGTAGCAATTTTAATGGCCAGTAGTGTAGTTTAAGTTAGATTAGGTAGTGTGTAAGCTTAGGGACCGATGACCTCGGCAGTTTTTATATACGAAGAGATTAAATAGAGGAAATTTTTTTAGAACTTTCTTTAATACTTTATGAGAAAAAGGAACATATATTATTTTTTGAAAATACAACCATTAAAGAGAGTTCTACAAAATTTCCTCTGCTTAATCTCTTTGCGTGTAGTACGCTTCTCTCATGAGGATTTTTGAATATACCGAAGAGGATAATTTTTATAGGCATAATTCCGTAAATATAATATAAAGTCCATCCAAAATTCCAAGCAGTTTGCCCCATATTGCAGAATTTAAAAATTTACTTCGAGACAACATTTATTGTGTTTATAGGAATAAGCCAACGTACTTTCATAATTACAACCTTTGTAGATTCTGACAAATAGATACATAAACTTTCAAAAACATTATTTTCATGAAATGCAGTTGTAAGTTTAACCTACGGTTTTTTCTTATGTCACGTCTTCATAAGGCCCCAGATTTATACTCAGGCTTCTCTTCTGGTTTCTGGTTTCCCGCCTTCTTTTCCTTTATCAAGTCTTCAAATGGCTTTTCAACTGAAGAGAGGCGCTGTAAATCTATTTTTCTCAACATGACATGAGTCAAATTTCTCATCTTAATCCCATTCCATTTAATATCTTCATCCTCCCTATGTTCCCATCATTAAATAGAAGAACTACATCGTAAGTTGCAATTCTGAAAAGTGTAGCAGATGAAAATATAGTTTTAGGGTATCGTTTCCATATGAATGAATTTAGAGAGTCATTTGGATTCTGAGTTTGACCATGAACACACTATTTTAGACATTCAGGAACAGCCAGAAAGCTGCAAGTGGGCTTGGCAACATCCAGGATACAATTTGAAAGCCTCACCTTGTGAATGTAGGGGTTGTTATCCCCCTGAGCCCGTAGGTATTTACACCAGCTAATGTGACTCAGATAATGAATGGGATGTTCATCTATTGACACTATGAGGAAATATGCAGCACATTATTGCATTTTTCATGCCACTTACAATGGATAGTTTCTGTCTAATAGCCTTGCCATAACACACCTGAAGGGTGTCTTATCATCTTCTTTGTGAGTGTATAGGGTCCACCAATGCTCTTTCCGTATTTCACGGTTTTGCACTTCATATCCCTGACAAGAGTCACAGATCTATAAAACCAAAGAGCATATATCACAGTCTTCTGGATGTCCCAGTGCAAGTTTGCTTGAAGGTACTCCACAGAATCGTTGTTCACCGAACAGAAAGTGGGCGTGGCAGGAAGGACGCGTCACACATTTATTTTTCAGGCACTTCGGACGCGATTCCGTCATTGAAACTTTGGGAACTTATTGTCCATGAGTTCTACTAATAAACAAAAAATTCAACTTAAAATAGATACTTTAGGTCAATTTCCTGAGCGTCTCCCCTTAAGTTATGATGTGTCACATGCTGTCAGTTGATTCAACCATAATTTTCCAAGTTAGACTAACTGTTTGAGATTTTTTTTTCCCTTTGGTTTTTGCAAGCCAGAGTACGGTGTTCCCCTGTTCCGCTACTCGAAGCGCTGGCTTCAGTTTGAGCTCTCTCCAGCACTGAGTGTTAGCGCTGCGCGCGTCGATGGCGCCGGAACAGCTTTCCGGGCGAGCGGGACACATTAGCAGCGTCTGTGTCCACAACGTTCAGGCGCCGAATTACGGGATTAATGGAAGTGTGGTGTAGCCGCACACATGGCCGCTGATACAGTCCGCTGCGCTATCAGCCAAGGCGAAGTGTCATGGCGCCCCCGATCTCTCTCTAGCTCTGTCTCCCGCTGTGCGTCGCGTCGAAAGGCTGAAGGCAGCGAATGCGCCGTGCAGTCCACCTCCATACTAAACGTAGGCCTCTGCACTGCAACACCCCGGCAGTGTTCATACTCCCTGAGTCGTCAAAAATAACCGGATCTTCGCTCGTCGTGGATGCCCTTGCGTGCTTCACGTCATCGTCTGAGTTACAGGGTGGATCTAGAAGGCCTGTACCATAATCGCAGCGAAAACTGCAACGGCAGAAAGTAAACACCGTTAGAAGCAAAAGCTTTCCAGCAAACATGGCTCCACAAATGAGGCGTTTGAAGGTAACTGCTACCTTGTGGTTACGAGACGACATCAACATTAGTTAAGTATTTTCGTGGTTAGCGCAGATGTACTTCAAATGTAAAATTTTCGATTAAGTCCCCACCTAATTTGGCTCAAATTTCAACGGATGCGATTATTTCATGTTCAACAAAGAGTATAAGTTTGGCCCTAATTAAAATTAAGAACAGATTTTTAACATGCGCCGGCCGCGGTGGCCGTGCGGTTCTAGGCGCTGCAGTCCGGAACCGCGGGACTGCTACGGTCGCAGGTTCGAATCCTGCCTCGGGCATGAATGTGTGTGATGTCCTTAGGTTAGTTAGGTTTAAGTAGTTCTAAGTTCTAGGGGACTGATGACCTAAGATGTTAAGTCCCATAGTGCTCAGAGCCATTTGGACTATTTTTTTTAATATGCTTAGAGACACTGTAGACATTTATACCATACGCGAATTTCAGAGTTTTTACGTCATTTTTGTAGGACATACAAATTGTCAATTTCAGACATCTTACAAGTTAGATATGGACAAAAACGCACGAACAACTTTTTCTTAACCTTATACAAAGCAAAAGAAATGCATTCGCGAAGTTAGGAAAAATCCGTTACTTAACGAGGTATCTTGATAATCAACGAAAAAAGTGTATTTCACTGCGTCCGTATATGAGTTATCATAATTTTGGTCATTCTGTAAATTCTGTTTTTTACGTAAATATCGACATGCATAGGTCATAAAGAAAGAAACCATATAACTGACTAATCTTTGACTATTGTTACAATATCCCTGTGTTCCTACGCCACCTCTGCCTAAGAGCGCTAGCAAAGTTTCACGCATTCTAAATTGAGCAGTGTTGAGTAGCAGACGGATTTCGAGAATGGTCAGGAACTGTTCTTTATAAGTGTGATATGATATTGATGGAATTGGAGTACGAATACCTTTCCTGCAATTATGGAGGAAGAAGCTAAGGAGATTAATTGTAAGGTTTTGTGGAATGTTGGGAGACAGGTAAGAACGCAGGGTTGTTTTATGTTATTGAGACTGTAGTAACGAAGTTCAGATAATAGGACCGTTATATGGAAGATGAGATTCCACTTGCTCAAAATTGTTTCCTAAATGCTATACTGAGCATTCAGTTGATCTTTAAAACGTTTCTTTTCGATATAGGGTTTCATTTAAATTATATCAGAAGTCATTTATAACCAGTGAAAATTCACTTCCCTTCATTCCATTTATGTACGTACGCACATTGCACTATGTGGTACGGAATTTTCAATCGTAGTTTTTAATATTGCTTTGCTACAGCATGCTCTGTGCTGCTTTCAGGAAATCCGCAAACATTTTTGTCAAGAGAATAGGTAAGTGAAAATACAGTTTAGGCCAGGAATTTCTTTGTAAGGTCAGTTGCGCATTAATTCCACAAGTCAGGTTGCATTCCGGGTAGCACTGCATTTTATGTAGAAACAATTATCTCTAGTTGTAGACAATGTTCAGCAAACCACATGAAGTGTTCGTATAATTTAGTATCGTCAGCATTTTGCACAGTAGGCTAGTTTAAATTAGGGATTAGTTTGTTTGGTAATCGTTTTTAAGAACTTTTGTTAGACAGTTTCAGGTAGATTCACTCAGATAAAGAGAAGCTGACAAGCCGTTAATTTACAAGTAGTTCTCGAGGTACAACTCGCTAAGTTTTAAGCTTTTGCCTGGGCTTGAAAATTTCACCATTTCTTTTAATTTGCGGTAAGGACTCTGGCACCAAACTGCGGAGGTCATCGGTCCGTAGGCTTACGCACTACTTAATTTAACTTCAACTAACTTACGCTGAGGACAACACACACTCCCATGCCCGAGGGAAGACTCGAACCTCCGGCGGGGTGGACGGGGGGGGGGGGGGACACGAGAACCATGACAAGACGGCTTAGACAGCACGGCGACCCAACGCGGCTAATTTCACCGTTGCCGGCTTTTTGACGTTATAGACGTTGAAATTAGCGTACACGTTTTAGAGTTTTTACGTATTTTTTGTAGGACAGAAAGGCGTTCGAGCGATTACCTATCTGGCAGGCGGTATTTGTCGTAACGTCGTCGCAACTTTGGACCTAAGACGTCAGTTGTCAAATATTCTAAATCAGACGACAGAGTGCTCTCATGTCTGACACGGAACAATGTTTTGAGCCAGTGCCCCTCTGACGTAGTCGAAAATCGCTCCGTCGTCCTCTTGCTCATTACAAACTTTTATTAGCTTCAAAAGTCAACTTTTTTGTGGTCCAGTCAAATTCCTTCAGTCTCTGTTTTACCCTCTGCTGAACTGAAATTCTGTGTGTATGTATGAAATCCACGCGAGACAACGTTAGACTGCAGTTCGAAAATGTGGGACGAACTCATCTTCTGTCTGAATATAGGGAAATACCTTTATCTCATAGTTTTCAGAGCCACGGGTCACGAATTTATGTGCGTTTTAAAACAAAAGCCTGAGTTCCTTCAAAAACATTAATTGCAAATTTCTCTGCTTCACGATTTCCTTGATGTATTTTGACGATATTTGTGTATACTTCTAAATCAGTGACCGCATGTGGGCCGAATCAAGTATTCGAAGGCCGTGATTCTCAGCCGTATTTTATAGTAATAATTATACATCTAGCGGACAACAGCTAAATCGAAAAAAAGTCAGCTAACGTTAAGAGCATCTGAGGACAGCAGTTTTCCTGCTGAGTAAGAAATAAAAATACCAACAAGAGGCCGGCCGGGGTGGCCGAGCGATTCTAGGCGCTACAGTATGGAACCACGCGACCGCTTCGGTGGCAGGTTCGAATCCTGCCTTGGGCATGGATGTGTGTGATATCCTTAGGTTAGTTCGGTTTAAGTAGTTCTAAGTTCTAGGGGACTGATGACGTCAGAAGTTAAATCCCATAGTACTCAGAGCCATTTGAACCAACAGGGACAGTAATATTTTAAGATGTGCTTAAATTTAATTGATTTTTTTGACCAAGAAGAACTAACGTATATCCGAAACCAATAAAGAATAAATGCTTAGCATTTGTACAACTGTTGGCTGTACCAGACTCTTTCAAATGGTTCAAACGGCTCTAAGCACTATGGGATTTAATAGAATGAGAAAAAGTTTATTTGGTTGAATAGGATTAAAGTAGCTGAAAATATAATGAATAGAGAGAATCATACGAGAGGAGATATTTGAGAGATTTAGATTTAAATTTCCCCATCAGAAGTAGTCGTTCATTTACTATTGTTTGGTTTAAGAGACCATTACTGATGTTTCAAGGTGAACTAATTGTTTAGTTATTTTAGATTGACACTCTTGAGAGGTCATCAGTCCCCTAGAACTTAGAACTATTGACACCTAACTAACCTAATGACATCACACACATCCATGCCCGAGGCAGAATTCGAACCTGCGACCGTAGCAGCAGCGCGGTTCCGGACTGAAGCGCCTAGAACAGCTCGGTCACAGCGGCCGGCCCGACTCGGAGGAATAATACCAGGCCCGCAAAATGTCGACCGGTCACCTGAGAAGCGAAGCTGAGTGGATGTGCGGGCAGATTTATCCATGGATACTAGAATACGCGGTAGGGGTAAAGCGCAGGCGAGGTGTGAGCTGTGACGTCACCCTCCCCCCTCGCTTCATTGCATTGAGACTCGCAGGCAAGCGGTGCACAAATATTTATCTCCTTCGCAGGTATGTATGCAATCGAGATTATCCAAGTTTTAGTGCATTATTATTATTGTTATTATTATTTAGCTTTATATTAGATTTTTTTTCGTATGTGGGTGAAATGCTCTGAAGACTCTGAAGACGTAAGCACACATTGCCGCATTTACAGCAGTGTTCTTTTTCACGGTTAATGTTTCGTCTAGTACTAATTTTCTCATTATTTAGTAATATATTTATCTGTGAGATATCTTCTACATTTTTTATCGTAGGTTTCTTTTTGTGCCCGAATATTTATACCATGATTAGCCTCTAAATCACAGTGCTGGTGGATGGTAGATTTGCTAGAACAGCATCGCTCTTTATCTTCCGTTTCGAGAACTATTCAACAGTGCGCTTTTCAAATCCCTTTCATAATTCGAATCAATAAAATGTATTGAGCAGACATTAGCATTTTCAATTGAAAACGATTCTGCACATTTAGAAGCATTTATCCATTTCTGTTTCGTCTCATTTTATCAGGAAATATATGCAACTTAATTCCCAAATTATTCAGTTGTGTGCTGTGGTTAGTACAACTGGCGATCGTGCTTCAAGACATTATTTTTCACTGAAAAACTTCCTGTATAAATTCCTCAGTACACTGATAATTACTCATAAACCTGAACACGACCGCCAATCACAAAAAAAGTTCTCACTGCCGTAAACAACCTTGTTTTCCCTCTCACACGCTAGCACAACAAGTAGATTATTGCAGTTGTGGGCTACTGAGCGCTGGTCGGGTTCACTCTGACGTCAACGGCGCAGCTTGCTCCTGCGCTTACACCTCATGATCTGTACCGTGTACTGTAGTATCCGCGAATTTATCATTGCGGGTGAGGGAGGGGAAGTTTTCTTGTTTGCCTTTCACTGCTGACAACTCAGAGGCGTGTTTGCCTTTACTGTTCTGCTGCTGTGGTATAAATTTCAAACGGAAGTAACATGGATTCGTGAATTCACAATGTACAGACGCTCATCTTATTTTATCATTTAGCTACAAAATAGCAGGTCAGCAACTGGAAGCAGTTAATACCATAAATTATCTGGGAGTACGCATTAGGAGTGATTTAAAATGGAATGATCATAAAATGTTGATCGTCGGTAAAGCAGATGCCAGACTGAGATTCATTGGAAGAATCCTAAGGAAATGCAATCCGAAAACAAAGGAAGTAGGTTACAGTACGCTTGTTCGCCCACTGCTTGAATACTGCTCAGCAGTGTGGGATCCGTACCAGATAGGGTTGATAGAACATATAGAGAAGATCCTACGGAGAGCAGCGCGCTTCGTTACAGGATGATTTAGTAATCGCGAAAGCGTTACGGAGATGATAGATAAACTCCAGTGGAAGACTCTGCAGGAGAGACGCTCAGTAGCTCGGTACGGACTTTTGTTGAAGTTTCGAGAACATACCTTCACCGAAGAGTCAAGCAGTATATTGCTCCCTCCTACGTATATCTCGCGAAGAGACCATGAGAATAAAATCAGAGAGATTAGAGCCCACACAGAGGCATACCGACAATCCTTCTTTCCACGAACAATACGAGACTGGAATAGAAGGGAGAACCGATAGATGTACTCAAGGTACCCTCCGCCACACACCGTCAGGTGGCTTGCGGAGTATGGATGTAGATGTAGCTGTAGATCTTCGAAAGCGGAACATATTTGTATCAAGGAATTTCAAATTAAAAGATATCTGTTATAATAGAACACAATGAGTCGATGAAAAATGACATTCAAAACGTTGGTAAACATTCGTGATCGTGTATCGTATTGCATAAAACATTTAAATATAGTTAAGTATAGTTACCATTATTAAGCAATTAATCATCCACTCACAAAGGCAACACAACAACATTTCGTCAGGCAGTTACGGTATCATAATTTTGCGGTCGCTGAGGGTGTCAGTAAAGTGAAATAGAGAACAATCCTGGTTGGTTGGTTGGTTTGGGGAAGGAGACCAGACAGCGTGGTCATCGGTCTCATCGGATTAGGGAAGGGTTGGGAAGGAAGTCGGCCGTGCCCTTTCAGAGGAACCATCCCGGCATTTGCCTGGAGTGATTTAGGGAAATCACGGAAAACCTAAATCAGGATGGCCGGACGCGGGATTGAACCGTCGTCCTCCCGAATGCGAGTCCAGTGTCTAACCACTGCGCCACCTCGCTCGGTAGAGAACAATCGATGCGACGTGTTCCGAATGTTGGCCTTTTTAACGATAAGTGCTTGGGAGCCGGCGGCCAGCTTATCGCACCATTAGCATAGCTAGTCTGTTGTGGGCACGTTACATACTAATTAATGCAGTTTACCAATTAATAATAACAGCGGGATATGTGCGGCCCGACGTACCGCTCCACAATGTCAGCACCGACTCTTGAGCAAAAAATCTTTGACAACCACTGGTCTAAGCAGTGCTATGATTTAGAACCCAAAAATATTACATATATTTTAATAAGAGTTCAGTTTGTGCAGGAAACGAGAATAGGTACCTGAATGGAACAATATTCGGACGTGAATGACGTGGAATGCTCTGTCAGAGCATAGGTTTCAACCGAACATAGTGTGGCTGCTGTTCGTGTAGAGTACTGATTTCTTACACTACACCGCGTTATATAGGCTGTACACCGAGGTAACAAAACTCGTGGGGTACCTCTCAGTATCGTGTCGGACCTGCTTTTGCCCGGCGTAGTGCGGTAACTCGACGTGACATGGACTCAACAAGTCTTTGGAAGTTCCCTGTAGAAATATTGAACCAAGTTGCCTCTACAGTCGTTCATAATTGCAGAGGTATTGCCGGTGCAGGATTTTGTTCTCGAACTGACCCCTCGATTGCGCCCCTCAAATGTTCATTAGGATTCATGTCGGGGGATGGGCCAAATCATTCGCTCGAATTGTCCAGAACGTTTTTCAAACCAATCGCGCACAGTTTTGGCCTGGTGATATGTCCGGGAACATGAAGTCTATGAAAGCATGTAAATGGTCACCAAGTAGTAGAACATAACCATCTCCAGTCAATGATCGGTTCAGCTGGACCAGAAGCCGCAGTCCCTACCACGTAAACACACCCCACACCATTATGGAGTCACACCAGCTTGCACAGTGCGTTGTTGACAATCTGGACCCGTGGCTTCGTGAGGTCTGTACCACACTCGAAGCCTACCATCAGCTCTTAGCAACTGCAGTCGGCACTCGTCTGACCAGACTATGGTTTTCCAGTCGTCCGGAGCCAGACCGATACGGCCACAAGCCCAGGAGAGGCATTGCAGGCGATTTCGTGATATTAGCAAAGCCATTTGCGTCGCTCGTCTGCTTCCATAGCGCATTAACGGCAATTTTCGCCACACTGTAATAAACGTCTGGAGGATTTGGATTTTGCAGACGACATAGTTTTATTAGCTCCAAGGCTGACTGATATGCAAGCTAAATTAAGCTTGCTGAAAGAAGAAGCAGAGACTGCTGGCCTCAAGATAAATACAGGCAAAACAAAGGAAATGAGAGTAAATTCAGGTAACATGGAGATGCCCCTGTTAATAGGTGAGCAGCGAGTGGAGACTGTCAACTCATTCCTGTATCTGGGTAGTATAGTGGCGGAAGATGGCGGAGCTGGAGATGACGTGAAAAACCGCATTAAAAAGGCAAATGCTGCCTTCATACAATATGGAAAAATAGAAATATCACATACACTACAAAAATCCGTATTTTTAATACAAATGTGAAGGCCGTCCTTCTGTACGCCAGTGAAAGCTGCAAAATGGATAAGAAGATAACAACCCAGTTACAAAGCTTCATAAATAGATGTCTTCGACGCATCATGAATATCTGGTGGCCAGAAAAAATATGTAATGAGGAGCTCTGGCGAATAACAAACCAGATACCTATAGAAGACCAGATACGAGAGAGAAAGTGGGGCTGGTTGGGGCACACCTTGAGAAAACCAGATGGAGCCATCGAGAAAAAAAGCATTGGAATGGAATCTCCAGGGAACAAGGAAGAGAGGAAGACCAAGGGGCACATGGGAGAGGACAGTGGAAGGGGAAGCAAAAAGAGTTGGCAAGACCTGGGCAGAATTGAGGCAAATGGCCAAAGACAGAGACGGATGGCGAGTTCTCCTGGATGCCCTATGCCCCCATAGGGGCCAAAGGAATTGAGTCAAGTAAGTCAAGTAATAAAGGATACGTTGGTCGTACGTCCATTGATCTCTGCGGTTATTTCGTGCAGTCTTGCTTGTCTGTTAGCATTGACAGCTCTACACGAACGTCGCCACTCTTTGTCGTTAAGTGAAGACTGTGGGCCACTGCGTTGTTCAGTGGTGACAGTAAGGCCTCTGGACACTGTGGATCTCGTAAACTTGAATTCACCTGAATACAAATGAATCAGAATTACCCGAGTACAAACGACAGCTCCACCAATGCCTTGCCCTTTTATACTGTAAGTAGTCTGTTTAGGTTTTCTTATTGGTAACGCCACGTAGCGCTCTGTACGAATATCACTGGCTGTGCTGTGTGCAGTCTGTGGCTAGTTTGCATTGTTGTCTGCCATTGTAGTGTTGGGCAGCGGGATGTGAACTATGAAACGTCCCCTTAGAAAAATTATACACGACTGTGCTTAAACTGACACAATATTTTCAGCACAACGCAATCTGACTTTCAATAATCCCTACAAAAAAATGGCCCTGACTAACATTAACCTATACCTTTCACAAATCACTTACCTCACCAAAAATCTTCGTTACACGAACTACTGCAATACAGCGAGCGCCACTACTGCCAGCTAAATAAAAGATTCAAACTACAGAAGGCACTAACTACTGATAGGCATAGTTAGCAAATGAAACATTTTAATAGAGAACAAACACTGTATTTACCTCAATAGTCATCAAAAGTCATAATATATATAGCAGTTCATTACATCGAGTCTTAGAAATTTCAAAACTCCGCCATCTCTCTCCTCACATCCACCACTGCTGGCGGCTCACCTCCAACTGCGCAACGCTACGCGCTGTTCACATCCAGCTGCCGCTGCCCAACACTACAATGGCAGACAACAATGCAAACTAGCCACAGACTGCACACAGCACAGCCAGTGATTTTCGTACAGAGAGCGCTACGTGGCCAGGACTACAGTGGGTCTACACCTTTGATGACCCACCAATACCATTATTTCTACAAGGAGTACAGTGGGTCTACACCTTTGATGACTCACCAATACCATTATTTCTACAAGGACTGCAGTGGGTCTGCACCTCTGGTGGCCCACCAATACCACAATCTCTACCAGGACTACAGTGGGTCTACTCTGTGATGACTTACCTACCAATATTCATCAACTTCGACTGACTCTGCGGTGGGTTTGCTCTGTTCTGGCCCATTACCTGTCGGCATGTCAAGAGTCAGCACTGTCTTTCCGTTGGAAGGACAACACTACTTCAAGACTGCATGGAAATCCACTACTTCTGTGTGCAATTTCTTTTACTAATGAGACTTTGTGAAAAAAAACTGTATTTACTATTATGATGAATGATCAGGACTATCTTTATGCACTGTGAGAAAATTTTAGCTTTTGACCAACATTGTATTACTAAGTGTGTGCATTGGATATCTTTGTTATTGTAATTATGAAAATTTTATCAAATCATTATTGGACACTGCCCAAAACAATTTGTAAAATTTTTTGTGGGGAGCATGGGGGCTATGTAAGAAGGCTGTTTAGGTTTTCTTATTGGTAACGCCACGTAGCGCTCTGTATGAATATCACTGGCTGTGCTGTGTGCAGTCTGTGGCTAGTTTGAATTGTTGTCTGCCATTGTAGTGTTGGGCAGCTGGATGTGAACAGCGCGTAGCGTTGCGCAGTTGGAGGTGAGCCGCCAGCAGTGGTGGATGTGGGGAGAGAGATGGCGGAGTTTTGAAATTTGTTATACTGGATATTATGAACTTCTATATATATTATGACTATTAAGGTAAATACATTGTTTGTTCTCTATTAAAATCTTTCATTTGCTAACTATGCCTATCAGTAGTTAGTGCCTTCCGTAGTTTGAATCTTTTATTTAGCTGGCAGTAGTGGCGCTCGCTGCATTGCAGTAGTTCGAGTAATGAAGATTTTTGTGAGGTAAGTGATTTGTGAAAGGTATAGGTTAATGTTAGTCAGGGCCATTCTTTTGTAGGGATTTCTGAAAGTCAGATTGCGTTGCGTTAAAAATATTGTGTGTCAGTTTAAGCACAGTCTTGTACAATTTTTCTAAGGGGACGTTTCAATACCATGAGTACACGATATTACGACCATCTTTAGAAGAACTGTGGTTCTCAATTATATGCAGGCCTTCCATACCTCAAGTGTACCACAAAAATTTTGCAGAGGGTATAAAAAAGCTAAAGCTACTTCTACTGGACCTGTGGGGCCTTTCAGCATTGGCCGATCGTCGTGTCATCCTGCGATATGTCGCGTCATCGAATGCAGTGCGAAGAGGGGTGGGTTCAAACCGCCGCTCTTCCGTCCTTGTCGGCATCCCACAACCTGCAGCCTCTACTTCCCTCCCAAGTAGCTCCTCAGTGGTTATAACAGTCCTGCAATTAAAGAAAAATCGTTGATAGCACCGGGAGTCGAACCCTGGTCGCCCTCACCGCTCACCTAAGGAGACGGATTATTTGAAAAATAATTCAGAGATCACTTCACTGAAAGAATACCAAAAGTGATGAAGTCAGAGCTTGACTGAATTTTCAGGAAATGCAGACTTCACAAGAATATAGAGAAATTTAATGCCAAATTTCTCTCTCTCTCTCTCTCTCTCTCTTTCCCTCCCTCCCTCCCTCCGTCTCTCTCTGTCTCTCTTTCCCTCTCTCTCTCTCAAACGAAACAAAGCAGTAGAACACAGGCAAAGATTCTGATGTTATTAGTACGGTCAAGCCACTACAGAACCCTGAACCACGCATGTTTTATTTCTAACAGAGAAGCCAGACTCAAATTTACAAAGATTTGGGTTTTAAAAATGCCTTCATAAAACATTTCATGTGCTTCCTGCTTCATCCCCTTAAGAGTGGAGTTTTCAGAGACACTGAAACAAAACACACATTTTTTTAATTCAAAACCCAGAAGTCAAATACCATTTTTCATAGATCTAGCTTTGAAAATACTTTAGTAGTTATTTAATAATGATTTCTTTTCAGAAAAATCTCACTCACTATTTCAATCCCACAGGGGTTAAATTTAGAAAAATGCTCCAACGCGTATTTCCTTATTTCTGACCGAGAACCTAAATATCAACTTTGGTAGATCTAGTTTCAAAATTGCCTTAATGACGACATATTTCACGAAACTTCTCATTCCCTATTTCAGCCCCTTAGGCTGTAATTTCGTAAAGTCCCTTCTTAAACGACACCTACAGTGCAATACCAATAGCCTCTCCGAATTTCAAGTTTATTGACTTAGCGGTATGGGCTGGTCGATGATGAGACAGTGAGTCAGGACATTGCCTAACACGACTATATATACAGATAGATGAAAACTATTTCTTTAGCGTTCTGTTACATAACACCAGTACCCTCGATTCTTTTAAAAGCATAGGTCTCCTGTGCACAAAATAGCTTCAAACGTCTGATTACTTTACAAATGAGTTAATTTGTTAAATATTTGACGATAAGGATGTAAAACCTTTACGGCTGAAGGCGTAAAACCCAATTTCTGTTGGTTTTACCAGTTTTGAATCATTCGCAGGATGAGTATAGTCTAGGTAATTTGTGCACCATTTTAAGAAAAGCTAGTTTTCCACGCATATCGATGTTCATGACGTATCTGCCGAACTGTGTATCGTACAATGCTATAGTTTTGCACGTACATTCAGTGGTATATGTGTATACTGTCTGTAAAATGTGCTGCGAATAGTTAATAGTAAAGAAGTAATAAATTAAAACATCATAATTGATGTTGAGATTTTTTTAATCAATAGCGAAAATGTAGTAAGGACCTGCATTATTTTTCGAGGTGTGACAACCAGAAAAAGTTTTGAAATTATTTGACGTTATGTGTAAAGTTCTCTCAGTGTTAAATGCTGGTTTCGGTCATTTGCGCGTGGCGACTTAGACTGCTGACGGTTTCTTTCTTTAATACTTGGCTCACTGGGGTAAAACTGCAACGTAAGATTAATCAGTAGACTATGGTAACATTTTAAAATTTTAAATTCGATCAACAATACTGATGACATACTGAGAACCAAATTTTTGTAGGCAAGTGGTAGCCGCTAGGAGGGCAACCTGCAAAAGGGATTATGTGATCGTTTTAGCTGATTAGTAATATAGACAAGTGACATGTAGCAACCAGAGCACAAGACTTAACACCTTAGTCTGTTGTCGCTTATCGGACATCTTGTTTCAATATCTTAATCTGTTTTCTGTTTCCGTAACATTAGTCCAGTCGACTCTGAGGAGAAACATGAAAACGAGTTTCATTAAGGTTTACTCGCTACTCTAAAATATTTGATTTAAAAAAAAATGATCTGCAAGTAGCATGAACAAAAAACGCACATTAAAATTAAATAAAAGGAGAGAGAGAGGGAAGAGAGAGAGAGAGAGAGAGAGAGAGAGAGAGAGAGAGAGAGAGAGAGAGAGAGAGAGAGAGAGAGAGACCACGATACGCTGCAAAATGCTGAAAAGTTATAACCATGCATTTATCTTAAGAAAACTACGAGTTTTTTGAATAAAAACATAAAAGCTATGCACTCGGCGCAATCCGGTGTCGATGGACATAAAAACATCAGATCTTAGAAAGACCAGAAGATTCTCACGAAAATTTAATATTAGGCTGATAACTTCAGTGGTTGAGAATAACAATGCTGCACACAACCACCCTTCGAGAATCGTATCTCACTGGCAATTCTTGGAATAGAACAAAATTTAACCTCTATTTTCTAGAAAAGTGCAAAAAGCCTGAGGCTTTCTGGGCCTCCTACCACGCCGTACGTCAGCCCTGTCTCTAAACTAACGGACCCCTCCACTGAAAAAAAAAACAAAAAAAACAAAACTCCCACCCACAGCGATCAAACACCTCGCGAACGTCCTCAACGAGATTACTCGTTCCCGTGAGTTCCCAGCTTGCTGGAAACATGCGGAAATGGTCGCGATACACAAACCAGGAAGATACCCTCTATTCCCGCAGCACTACAGGCCGATTAGCCTCTTGCCAACTCTCAGCAAGATCTATGAGCGCCACCTGCTAAGACCCTTACAAGAACATATTACCAGAGAGCAAATTCTGCCGGATATCCAATTTGGGTTCCGGCAGAACCACTCTGCCCCACAACAGGTCATGAGAATGGTTGAAGCAGCCACAGAGGGCTTCGACCACAGAGGCTACTGCGGGATAGTGCTACTAGACGTAGCCAAAGCCTTTGCTTCAGTATGACATAGAGGGCTACTCTACAAGTTGTACACACAAGGGTTTATCGGGAGCATAGTTCGGCTGATCAAGAGCTATCTCACGAATAGGACTTTCTCCGTCAAAGTAGAAACTGCCACCTCCACCAGAAGGCGTATTCGTGCTGGGGTGCCACAGGGATCGGTCCTGGGGCCCGTATTGTACAGTTTGTACACTGCGGACACTCCAACGGTCCCCCTGGTGCACACTGCGCAGTACGCGGACGACACAGCCTTCTACACGAGAAACGCGAACAAGGACCTGGTCATTCGTAGGCTACAAAGGGTTTTAGACGACACAGAAACCTGGGCCCGTCGCTGGCGCATCAACTCTGAGAAGACGCAGGCAATGCTGATTACCTGCAGGCTCGGAAGGCGCGAACCTCCTCAACGTCCTCCCCCCCCCCCCCCTCCACCTTCACCTAAATGGAACCCAACTCCCCTGGCGCAGAACCGCCAAGTACCTTGGCGTAACCTTGAACTCTCGTCTTACGTGGAAACCCCACATAGACGAGGTCCACAGGAAGGTCTGCGCCAGAATGTCCATCCTATACCCTATCCTGAACACAACCAGCTCCCTTCCCTGCCCAGTAGCAGTAAATGTGTACCAGGCCCTCATCCAGCCAGTAATGGAGTATGCGTGCCCTGTCTGGGGATATGCGGCAAAGCAGCACCTGGACAAACTCCAAAGGCTGCAGAACCGCGCCCTCAGAAGGGCACTGCGTCTACCTCTTGGATTCCCCACAGACGACCTGCACGCCGCAGCCGAAATCCCACTCCTGAGAGAGTGTTTCCAGGATCTGGCAAGGGCCTTCGATGAGGGTTCTTCCAGATCCGGAAACGCACTCATCCACTCCCTAGGTCGGTATGACATGTCCCGCGATAAGCACAAGCGCCCTATGACGATCTTCGACGATTAAGTCGAAGAGAAAATCCCAATACCCAATTCCTAATCCTGTTTCTTCCCATATAACACTAATCATCTCGCCTACCTCAGGCAAGTACCA
This sequence comes from Schistocerca cancellata, assembly GCF_023864275.1. Lineage (NCBI taxonomy): Eukaryota > Metazoa > Arthropoda > Insecta > Orthoptera > Acrididae > Schistocerca > Schistocerca cancellata. Next base: position 489,309,721 of record NC_064634.1, read on the forward strand.
GACACATTCACAACAATCATCACATGTCACAGACACCAAAAAACTATAGAAAAATCACACACACACGTACACAGGGGAGTAAAAGCCGAAAGGCTACAAACTCACCCTCACACTTCCCCAAAGAGGGGAAAGTAATAGATGAAAGCAGCAGCAGCCACTGATTCGGGCTGAGATGCGCCTCCTTACTCTACGACAGGTGCAAGACCCGCCCAACGCATGTGATGAATCATATGGAGGACAAGGTGTGGATGTTTTATCAAACAGGCACCTCCACTAACAGAACAGCTTCAGTCTACCAGTAAACAATAGGTCTCATCATCATGCAAAATACTTCCAATCAGCGTTGGTACTCGAAATTCTTTGTTTTTTGTTTTGTTTTTTTTCTTTATTGATTTTCAATTCCCCCGAAGGAGGCGGGCTGGCAGCACCTTACTACGCTGCTCTACAGCCTACAGACATTTTTTAAAATAAAGGAAGAAGAAAGAAACAAGTAATAACAGGCGATAAAATGGTGATTTAAAGTGTAAAATGGCGTAAAAATGCCGAAAGTTAAACAGAAAGCAAAAGGGGTTGGCAAAGTTGATAAAATACGCAGGAAACAGACAAGTAACATAGTAGACACACAAATAAAAAACATGGCGACAGTCTGGTTTCTGTTCGCAAGAGATAAAAGGCACACCCAGCGACAGTATGATGGCCGTTCGCAACACTTTCCAAAAAAACACAACACGGAACACTCACTGAAAAACACGCACTGTAGAACACTCACTGTAGAACACTGCACGAAAGTGGCGGCACAAAGATGACACTCCCGAGCCAAAGGCAGATGGGGGGGGGGGGGGGGGCGGAGGACCTGGAGGAGGGGGAAGAACAAGGAGGGAGGAGAGGAAAAATGAAAAGGGGGGGGTAACCAAGAAGAGAGAGGACTAATAAAGGGGGAGAAGGGCAGACGCGAGAGGGAATGAGAGGAGGCAGAGGAGGGAAATGTAAAAAGACTCGGGGGAGAGGAGGGGGCAAAGAGAGGGGAGGTGGGGAAGAAAGAGGATGGAAGGAGGGGGAGAGGAAGCCCGGGAAAAGGACAGAGGAAAGGAGGGGGAGTGAGGATCAGAGTTGATATGAGGGATAAATGGAGGGAGAGAGGGCATCATCCGGGAGGGGGAGTCGATGGAAGCCACCTTGGGAAAGGAGATGTAGGGTGTAGATATGGATGGTAGGGGGGACACAACGGTGAAGACGTGGCAGGGGGCGGGGATCGGTGAGGAGAGGAGCAACCAGGGGGTGAGGGGGTTAAAGACGGCGGGAGGTGTAGAGGATGCGGATATGTTCGAGGAATAGGAGCAGATGGGGGAAAGGAATGAGGTCATAGAGGATCTGCGTGGGGGACAGGAGGCGGATACGGAAGGCGAGGCGGAGTGCATGACGCTCAAGGATCTGGAGAAACTTATAGAAGAAATTCTTTGAAACTTCCTGTACTTTCTAACAGCCCATGGTCAAAACTGTGTTTGAGAACATTTCCCATTTTTTTTCATTATTCTTTCCAAAACAAAGGAATACTAACATTACATAAAGAGGCAATTTTCGCACCAAACTGGACAAATATTTTGATTTCATTCTCTGTAAGAAAAGTGAGCTGGCGCTGTTTTGACCAGGACCGGCCAAACAGCGCTCCGAGTGCCACTGCGAATCGGGCTGAGGGGCGAAGAGGGACAGGAGAGGAACAGAAAAGCGGGGCTGCAGCCGGACGCCTATAGAGTGAGGCAGTCGCCTTGTCGCAGTTTCCCAACAATAATAATTGCGTCAAATTACATTTACTTTCTTAAATAAGAACACCATTGTGTCTATGCATTTGTTTAGAAAAAGTGGAGAAATGATATCATTCAACGCTGAATGGGAACTGCTTTTTGAACGCCATGCAAAGTGCTTAATACACCATCGCAATATCATGAGTTGGAAAAATATTCACTGGAACATCGTTACAAAGACGACATCATGAGGACATATAATGGGTAAACAAAAATAGAGTAGTGACAAAATCTTTTATAGTCAACATCACCAAATATTTCATTTCATCAAGCTATTTAATGCAAGGGAAGAAGGATTTGCTGGCAGATATGGCGGACAAGACTGATGCTACAATATAAAAGTTAATTGTGTGAAAAAATCGGCTCCGACTTGATGACGTGAAACATTTTTCATAACTCAAGACAGTCATTTCTCAACCAGACTTCCTTTTAAGCAACTGAAAAATTTCGTCATAATTCTTAAAGAGGTTTCAAGACATTGCACGTTGAAGATTGAACGTTCTCGGTTGTCGCTGCTGATGTACATACTCGTTAACTCCAACTTGAGCTGACAGACGCACAATGTAGCACCTGGCTCAATGACCTGTTAGTTCAACGCAGTAATTTACAAGGGTAAAATGTTACAAGAATAAAATGTTGCTCCAAGAGCCATATCCTCAACTGCACGGCAAGTCCGTAAAGTTAGTTCAGTGTCTGATTCAGTGTATGAATGCGAAGAGTTTTTTCCTGTTCTGATATTGAGAAAGCAGCCCCCCACCTTTACGTTCGAGTTTAACGGATTTAATGCGCATAACGCCATGTCATAGTATCACGAACCGTAGTTCGAGATGTATTGCATACTAGCTCAGCGCCGGCTGCTATGCTCGCGCAGTCTGTATGATCTGCACAGATTTCTTTTGTTTTTATTTAATCAAATTTTTATATCACTCACAAATTACAAAACCTTCCAAACTTTTCGCGCTAATTAAAACCATCGAAGCATCACCTTTTCCCAAAGTACTTCTGACCAAAAAGCGAATCTCGTAGCGAAGTACCGAGCGAGGTGGCGCAGTGGTTAGCACACTGGACTCGCATTCGGGAGGACGACGGTTCAATCCCGTCTCCGGCCATCCTGATTTAGGTTTTCCGTGATTTCCCTAAATCGCTTCAGGCAAATGCCGGGATGGTTCCTTTGAAAGGGCACGGCCGATTTCCTTCCCCATCCTTCCCTCACCCGAGCTTGCGCTCCGTCTCTAATGACCTCGTTGTCGACGGGACGTTAAACACTAATATCCCCCCTCGTAGCGAAGTCCAAGGTTTTTCTTACTCATGCCTTTTGCGTTGTAGTGGTGATATTTCAATATGAATTTTCATTCTCTAACACATATTCCTTTATATATAACCGAGAAGTAAACTACCAGTTTCCATAGCATTGGCTTTTTAATTTTTTAATCTAACGAAATATTTTCTTAAACTTTTTCACCTCCTGTTTCACCTCCTAAGACGTTGAAAACAGTGAAACGGATATTTTTTTAAAATTTCTAACACAGAAGCCAAATACATATTTTCAATGATTACGCTTTGAAAATGTTTTCCTAATAATATAATTCGATAAAACTTTTCATTCCCTATTTCACTCCCATAAGTGGTTAAATTTCCAAAAACGCTGAGGCACGAAGTTTCATATTTCTATTGGAGGAGCCAAATACTAATTTTCATAGTTTTGCTTTAAAAATGTAGTGTCAAAAATTCTTTTACAATGAAATATTTCCACAACCCTATTTCACTCCCCTAGGGGTTAAATTTCCGAAAAGAGAGACATATGTATTTTTTATTTCTAACCGACAAGCCAAATGTAAGTTCTCATAGATTTAGCTTTGAAAATGCGTGCATAATGAAATATTTCATAAAACATTTCATCTCCTACTTCACCTCCTTAGGTTGGTTGGTTGTTTTGGGGAAGGAGACCAGACAGCGTGGTCATCGGTCTCATCGGATTAGGGAAGGATGGGGAAGGAAGTCGGCCGTGCCCTTTCAGAGGAACCATCCCGGCATTTGCCTGAAGTGATTTAGGGAAATCACGGAAAACCTAAATCAGGATGGCCGGACCCGGGATTGAACCGTCGTCCCCCCGAATGCGAGTCCAGTGTCTAACCACACCTCCTCACTGAAACACGTGTGTTTTATTTGTAACAGAGAAGTCAAATACCATTTCCCATTGATGTACCTTTAAAAATATATCAGTAATTTTTTAATAAGGATTTATTTTCAGAAAAACTTTCACCCACTATTCCACCACCACAGGGGTTAAATTCCCAAAAATGCTGAACATGTATTTCTTTATTTCTAACCGAGAAACCAAATACCAATTTTTGTAGTTCTGGCTTCAAAATTGCCTTAACTGCGTCATATTTTCACAAAAAATTTCATCCCTTATTTCACCCCCTTAAGTCAAGAATTCTAAAAATCTCCTTGAACGACGCCTGCATTACAACATCAACACCTTCGCCAAACTTCAAGTTCCTGTCCTTAGCGATTTTGGCTGGGTGGTGATAGGTCAGTAAGTGAGTCAGTCAGTCGGGAAACTGCCTCTTATACACACCGAAGTGCCAAAGAAACTGACAGGCTTGCGTATTCAAATACAGGCAGAATATGCGCTGCGGTCAGCAACACCTACACTCCTGGAAATGGAAAAAAGAACACATTGACACCGGTGTGTCAGACCCACCATACTTGCTCCGGACACTGCGAGAGGGCTGTACAAGCAATGATCACACGCACGGCACAGCGGACACACCAAGAACCGCGGTGTTGGCCGTCGAATGGCGCTAGCTGCGCAGCATTTGTGCACCGCCGCCGTCAGTGTCAGCCAGTTTGCCGTGGCATACGGAGCTCCATCGCAGTCTTTAACACTGGTAGCATGCCGCGACAGCGTGGACGTGAACCGTATGTGCAGTTGACGGACTTTGAGCGAGGGTGTATAGTGGGCATGCGGGAGGCCGGGTGGACGTACCGCCGAATTGCTCAACACGTGGGGCGTGAGGTCTCCACAGTACATCGATGTTGTCGCCAGTGGTCGGCGGAAGGTGCACGTGCCCGTCGACCTGGGACCGGACCGCAGCGACGCACGGATGCACGCCAAGACCGTAGGATCCTACGCAGTGCCGTAGGGGACCGCACCGCCACTTCCCAGCAAATTAGGGACACTGTTGCTCCTGGGGTATCGGCGAGGACCATTCGCAACCGTCTCCATGAAGCTGGGCTACGGTCCCGCACACCATTAGGCCGTCTTCCGCTCACGCCCCAACATCGTGCAGCCCGCCTCCAGTGGTGTCGCGACAGGCGTGAATGGAGGGACGAATGGAGACGTGTCGTCTTCAGCGATGAGAGTCGCTTCTGCCTTGGTGCCAATGATGGTCGTATGCGTGTTTGGCGCCGTGCAGGTGAGCGCCACAATCAGGACTGCATACGACCGAGGCACACAGGGCAAACACCCGGCATCATGGTGTGGGGAGCGATCTCCTACACTGGCCATACACCACTGGTGATCGTCGTGGGGACACTGAATAGTGCACGGTACATCCAAACCGTCATCGAACCCATCGTTCTACCATTCCTAGACCGGCAAGGGAACTTACTGTTCCAACAGGACAATGCACGTCCGCATGTATCCCGTCCCACCCAACGTGCTCTAGAAGGTATAAGTCAACTACCCTGGCCAGCAAGATCTGCGGATCTGTCCCCCATTGAGCATGTTTGGGACTGGATGAAGCGTCGTCTCACACGGTCTGCACGTCCAGCATGAACGCTGGTCCAACTGAGGCGCCAGGTGGAAATGGCATGGCAAGCCGTTCCACAGGACTACATCCAGCATCTCTACGATCGTCTCCATGGGAGAATAGCAGCCTGCATTGCTGCGAAAGGTGGATATACACTGTACTAGTGCCGACATTGTGCATGCTCTGTTGCCTGTGTATGTGCCTGTGGTTCTGTCAGTGTGATCATGTGATGTACCTGACCCCAGGAATGTGTCAATAAAGTTTCCCCTTCCTGGGACAATGAATTCACGGTGTTCTTATTTCAATTTCCAGGAGTGTATATAAGACAACAAGTGTCTGGCGCAGTTGTTAGATCGGTTGCTGCTGCTACAATGACACGTTATCAAGATTTAAGTTAGTTTGAACGTGGTGTTATAGTTGGCACTCGAACGATGGGACACAGCATCTCCGAGGCAGCGATGACATGGGAATTTTCCCGTACTACCATTTCACGAATATATCGTGAATATCAGGAATCCGGTAAAACATCGAATCTCCGATATCGCTGCAGTTGTGCAAGAACGGGACCAACGATGACTGAAAAGACTCGTTCAACGTGACAGAAGTGCAATCCTATCGCAGATTGCTGCAGATTTCAGTGCTGGGCCATCAACAAGTGTCACCGTAAGAACCATTCAATGAAACATCATCGATATGGGCTTTCGGAGCCGAAGACCTTCTCGTGTACCCTTAATGACTGTACGAAACAAAGGTCTACGCCTCACCTGGGCCCGTCAACACCGACATTGGACTGTTTTCATCACTTAAAACTTCCGGGCTGATAGGCCGTGGTCGAAGTATAAAACACTCTCCTGACGTTTCGTCTCCGACTGCGGGAGACATCCTCGGAGGTAAAGCGGCGAACTGCGAAGAGAACTCGACGAAGCGCTGACAGAGGGCGCCACAGTCGATCACGTGGCGTCGGCTATGAGATTGTCTCCGGTAATGCCAACATCATGAAATAAAATTCAGCGAGACGAGCGTCATTTCAAAAACCTCGCATTATTATGCACGCTTGTATAGAGAGGCTATCGTGGTTGATAAACATCGTAATAATTTTAACAGGAAAGACGAAGGTGTTAAACTGGATAAAATCTGAATGTCAGCCTTGCACCGCAAGCGTGACGATCGATTACTTTCAATCGAGAAAGTTGGCATTACCAGACACAATCTCATAGCCGACGCCACGTGATCGACTGTGGCGCCCTCTGTACTGCCTATATAATCAGCGCTTCGTCGAGTTCTCTTCGCATTTCTCCGCTTTATCTCCGAGGATGTCTCCCGCAGTCGGAGACGAAACGTCAGGAGAGTGTTTTATACTTCGACCACGGCCTATCAGCCCGGAAGTTTTAAGTGAAGACAATACCGGCCGTGAAAGCTTACATTGTATGATTGGACTGTTGATATTGGAAACATGTCGCCTGGGCGGACGAGTCTCGAAAAAAATGGCTCTAAGCACTATGGGACTTAACATCTGAGGTCATCAGTCCCCCTAGACTTAGAACTACTTAAACCTAACTAACCTAAGGACATCACACACATCCATGCCCGAGGCAGGATTCGAACCTGCGACCTTTGCAGCAGCGCGGTACCGGACCACTTGGTCACAGCGGCCGGCCGACCGAGTCTTGTTTCAAATTTTATCGAGCGGATGGACGTGTACAGGTATCGAGATAACCTTATAAATCCATGGACCCTGCATGTCAACAGGCGACTGTTCAAGTGAAATAAATGTAAATGCCTGTGACTAGTGCCTCCTGTCGGGTAGACCGTACGCCGGGTGCAAGTCTTTCGATTTGATGCCACTTCGGCGACTTGCGCGTCGATGGGGTTGAAATGATGATGATTAGGACAACACAACACCCAGTCCCTGAGCGGAGAAAATCTCTGACCCAGCCGGGAATCGAACCCGGGCCTTTAGGACATTCTGTCACGCTGACCACTCAGCTATCGGGGGCGGAGGCTCTGTAATGGTGTGGGGCGTGTGCAGTTGGAGTGATATCGGACCCCTGATCCGTCTAGATACGACTCTGACAGGTGACACGTACGTAAGCATCCTATATGATTACCTGAAACCATTCATGTCCATTCCCACGGAGTTGGGCAATTCCAGCATTGCTACAGAGTGGCTCCAGAAACACTCTTATGAATTTACACACTTCCGCTGGCCACCAAACTCCCCGGACGTGAGAGATTTCCACCTCCTCGTACTCTTAACGATTTATGAACCAGCCCTGCTGGATTCATGGTGTCAGTTCCCTTCGGCAGTACTTCTGGAAACATCCCCCAGGGTGTGGCAAAGCCATGTCTCCGCAATATCCTTTCTTTCAGGAGTGCTAGTTCTGCAAGGATCGCAGGAGAGCTTCTGTAAAGTTTGGAAGGTAGGAGGCGAGGTACTGGCAGAAGTACAGTTGTGAGGACGGGGCGTGAGTCGTGCTTGGGTAGCTCAGTTGGTAGAGCACTTGCCCGCGAAAGGCAAAGGTCCCGAGTTCGAGTCTCGGTCCGGCATACAGTTTTAATCTGCCAGGAAGTTTCAGTACTTCAGACATTGGTCGAATCCACACCACGTCGTGTCGTGCGGCACTTCTGCGTGCTCGCTGGGGCCCTACACGATATTAGGCCAGCGTACCAATTTCTTTGGCTCTTCAATGTACACTCCTGGAAATTCAAATAAGAACACCGTGAATTCATTGTCCCAGGAAAGGGAAAGTTTATTGACACATTCCTGGGGTCAGATACATCACATGATCACACTGACAGAACCACAGGCACATAGACACAGGCAACAGAGCATGCACAATGTCGGCACTAGTACAGTGTATATCCACCTTTCGCAGCAATGCAGGCTGCTATTCTCCCATGGAGACGATCGTAGAGATGCTGGATGTAGTCCTGTGGAACGGCTTGCCATGCCATTTTCACCTGGCGCCTCAGTTGGACCAGCGTTCGTGCTGGACGTGCAGACCGCGTGAGACGACGCTTCATCCAGTCCCAAACATGCTCAATGGGGGACAGATCCGGAGATCTTGCTGGCCAGGGTAGTTGACTTACACCTGCTAGAGCACGTTGGGTGGCACGGGATACATGCGGACGTGCATTGTCCTGTTGGAACAGCAAGTTCCCTTGCCGGTCTAGGAATGGTAGAACGATGGGTTCGATGACGGTTTGGATGTACCGTGCACTATTCAGTGTCCCCTCGACGATCACCAGTGGTGTACGGCCAGTGTAGGAGATCGCTCCCCACACCATGATGCCGGGTGTTGGCCCTGTGTGCCTCGGTCGTATGCAGTCCTGATTGTGGCGCTCACCTGCACGGCGCCAAACACGAATACGACCATCGTTGGCACCAAGGCAGAAGCGACTCTCATCGCTGAAGACGACACGTCTCCATTCGTCCCTCCATTCACGCCTGTCGCGACACCACTGGAGGCGGGCTGCACGATGTTGGGGCGTGAGCGGAAGACGGCCTAACGGTGTGCGGGACCGTAGCCCAGCTTCATGGAGACGGTTGCGAATGGTCCTCGCCGATACCCCAGGAGCAACAGTGTCCCTAATTTGCTGGGAAGTGGCGGTGCGGTCCCCTACGGCACTGCGTAGGATCCTACGGTCTTGGCGTGCATCCGTGCGTCGCTGCGGTCCGGTCCCAGGTCGACGGGCACGTGCACCTTCCGCCGACCACTGGCGACAACATCGATGTACTGTGGAGACCTCACGCCCCACGTGTTGAGCAATTCGGCGGTACGTCCACCCGGCCTCCCGCATGCCCACTATACGCCCTCGCTCAAAGTCCGTCAACTGCACATACGGTTCACGTCCACGCTGTCGCGGCATGCTACCAGTGTTAAAGACTGCGATGGAGCTCCGTATGCCACGGCAAACTGGCTGACACTGACAGCGGCGGTGCACAAATGCTGCGCAGCTAGCGCCATTCGACGGCCAACACCGCGGTTCCTGGTGTGTCCGCTGTGCCGTGCGTGTGATCATTGCTTGTACAGCCCTCTCGCAGTGTCCGGAGCAAGTATGGCGGGTCTGACACACCGGTGTCAATGTGTTCTTTTTTCCATTTCCAGGAGTGTATATAGAAATATGTCGCACATTTTATGTCAGAAAGAGGCGACTATAGGAGACGAGTTTCTGGTAAATTTATAGAGCCGTGCTCAAAAGTAATTCGTTCGAATTTTTAATGTGGAAGCTCTTAAAGCTTCTAAAATAAAACAAACGTTATTAATATTCTACGTCTGTATTCTTCATTTCTACGTATTTTTTGCAGCCCTCTGCTGGTAGAGGGCTTCGAATTGTAGCGTGTAACTTCGTGATGTGCAACGTAACTATGTCGATGCGTGAGAAACAGTGAACTGTAATCGAGTTTCGAATTCGAAGAGTTCGTCCACACGTGGAGTAGCCTTCCCTTCAGCATAACAATGCCAGAGCACACAGGAGCTCTGCGACATCTGCAACAATCCGACGTCTTGGCTTCACTGCCCTCGATCATCCTCCGTACGGCTCAGGCCCCCACAACCGCACGAGTGGTCGACTGTGAAGAGCGGACAAGTTGAATAGCTGGGCGGCGGCCATTAGAGTGGTAAACTGACGCGCGGAGTTCGAATGTTTATACATCGCTTTTGGTTATAAAATGCCTTCCCTTGAGTTAGGTCGCAAACATAATGCCTCATTTAATTACGTTACTACAATATACTTTTTAATTTATGAACAAACAGCAACCAGTCACTGTTTATGAATTTATCTTACGTACTAATCTGCGGTAGCTAAAAGTTATGTACTGGACCCCTAGCATTTTTCGTAGTTCATTTTTAATAGATGTACGAAAAAGGAATCAAAATACTCGAAGATTTGCCCACTATATTAATAGATATTTTCTGACTCTACCTTGCTTTAGATTTTACGACGAGAAGTGCGTTATATATGGCATAGTGCTTTGGCAACTTACGACCAAATTATCAAGTTTCAACCTAACCTAGACCATGAAAACACTACCGATCAGCCAACTTTCTTCAAAATGATCAGAACATATAAAATGGTATTCTGTCGGTCGGAAATCTTGCCTCCTGAGAGCGTGTAACCATTTTTGTAACAGCTGTGGTTTTGAGAAAGGAAACCTGCAAATAGATGCACAGACATTATGCTAATAGCGTGTTACAAAAACATTTATTAAGCAAGTGCACTGACATACAAAACAACTTAAAATATTCACATACCTGTGAAATGTAAAATTCGTTCCTTTCTCAAATTTATTTGTACAATTAATCGCTGCACAACTCTTCACCATTGTACTTCTTTTGACTGGGATGTACAGACAGTAGAATTACGAGTAACAAATACTGTATGTACGCCCCAACAAATATACAACGTTGAATCAGGGTATTCATAAACAACAATACTACACAACACATCAGACTACAACCACTATAATGGCGCCCAGCCGAAGGTTCAAATTATCCCGCGACTGCAGCGCCATCAGTGAGTCTAGTTATTTTTACAAGGTCTTTGGTACGGCTCCAGACTTGGTTCCATCCGATTTTCATCTATTCTCGAAACTTACAGAACACATTCGAGGACTTCTCTTTGATAGTTATGAAGCGGTGCGAACAGAGATGAGGTTGTGGCTCCGTCAATAAGATCAAACATTCTACACTGACGATATCAACAAACTGATCTCACTATGGGAGAAATGTGTTCGTCATCAGAGTGACTATGTTGAGAAATAAATACGTACACATGAAAAATAAAGATCTAGAAATTTAATAAGTTTTGCTTTGTTTATAAAGCTTTAACAGTTTTCACATAATAAATTCGGAGGCATTAGTTTTCAACACTCTCTTGTTAATACCACTCTGACGCCACGCAAGTTGTCGCACCCATGCAAATCATCCAGATACCAGACTGTTTCACTCCGAAATCCATACACAAGAAATGTGGTTAGAAGATAAACAGAAGCCACAAAAAAAAGTTTCTTAGGGACTAAAATGGAATACTGGATCACAAAGCGACCGATTGGAGCACTCATTACGTGCAAAAATGGTTCAAATGGCTCTGAGCACTATGGGACTTAACAGCTGTGGCCATCAGTCCCGTAGAACTTCGAACTACTTAAACCTAACTAACCTAAGGACATCACACACATCCATGCCCGAGGCAGGATTCGAACCTGCGACCGTAGCAGTCGCGCGGTTCCGGACTGCGCGCCTAGAACCGCGAGACCACCGCGGCCGGCCATTACGTGCATGAGATGCGCTACGGTAGTTCAGTTAGAAGAGAAATCTGGGGATTTCGACAAACTTCTAAGATTCGTATTAATATACATTGTTGTAATTGGTGAAATAGACATCAAGTCCAAGTCGTTTATCAGAGAGCGTAAGAAAGCTTCATATTTTAAAACAATAAGGAGGATGGGCATGGGAAACAGAGACAGACGAACGTGTTACCATGTCTACAGAAGTCTGTTGAAAATAAAGTGAAGTAGATTTGTACAAGGTGTACAACTTTGCTTCCGCCGTTTGCCGATAGATGGCGACAACGGTAAGTAGCGGTCGAAACAAACAGATTGCAGACGTAAGGCAGTTAGCTTGGACCTCGGTCAACATAACCTCATTCAAACATTAGTCGATTTGTTTCTGCATCATAAAGTTGTTCTCGATTGGAAATGTCAGTTTACGAGCGTAATTCTCGTCATTTGTTTGTTTCAAAATGAAGTAAACAGCGGCTGAGTCTCATCGAATGCTCTCAAGTACGTATGGTAAGGACGGTATTAGTGAAAGGACCTGTCGTGAGTGGTTTCAACGCTTCAAAAAAGGTTATTTTAGCGTCGTAGACCGGCATTGTGGTGGAAGAGAGAATGCTTTCGAAGATGCAGAATTTGAGATACTTCTGAGTGAAGACTTACGTCAAACTCAAGAAGAATTGGGAGTGACACAGCAAGCCATTTCGAAACGTCTCAAGGCTGTGGGCATGATTCAGAAAGAAGGAACTTGGGACCTGTGTGAGCTGAAACCAAGAGACGTTGAACGGCGTTTGTGTGTTTGTGAGCCGGCCGGAGTGGCCGAGCGGTTCTAGGCGCTACTGTCTGGAACCGCGTGACCGCTACGGTCGCAGGTTCGAATCCTGTTTCGGGCATGGATGTGTGTGATGTCCTTAGGTTAGTTAGGTTTAAGTAGTTCTAAGTTCTAGGGGACTGATGACCACAGCAGTTTAGTCCCATAATGCTCAGAGCCATTTGAACCATTTTTGTGTTTGTGAACAGTTACTTCAGAGGCAAAAGCGGAAGGGATATCTGCATGAAATTGCGACCAGGGACGAAAAATGGGTTCATTACGATAACCCTAAACGCAAAAAATCATGGGGATGTCCCGGCCAATGCTTCCACGTCGACGGCCAAACCGAATATTCACGGCTCCAAGACAATGTTCTGCATTTGGTGGGACCAGCTCGGCGTCGTGTACTATTCGGTGCTAAAATCAAGTGAAACAATCACAGGTGGTCGTTATCGAACGCAATTAATGCGTTTGAGCAGAGCATTAAAAGACAAACGGCTGCAATACAGCGAGAGGCACGATAAAGTGATCTTCCATCACGACAACGCTCGACCCCACGTTGCAAAAGAGATCAAAACGTACTTATAAACGTTAAAATGGGAAGTCCTACCCCACCCGCCGTATTCTTCAGAATTGCTGCCTCTTGCTACCTGTTTAGATCAATGGCGCATGGCCTGGCCGACCAACACTTCTGATGTCATGAAGAAGTCACAAATTGGATCGATTCGTGGATCGCTTCAAAAGATGAACAATTTTCTCGACGCGGGACTCGTACACTGCCCGAAAGATGGGAGGAAGTAGTGGCCAGCGATGGAAAATACTTTGAATGATACACGTGTAACCAATTTATTTCATTAAAGCAGAAGTTGGGGAAAAAACGGCGGAAGCAAAGTTGTACACCTTGTAACTTAGAGATACAACTTCTTATCTTGTATGTGAACGAGACGTTGAAAGATGTGGTAGAAAAACTGATAATAGACATTACATAGCCATGCTCACCGGAAGTCGCGAACTGGTGTAACTGTTAAATGAAACGGAGAAGCTAATGCACTAGAAAGTTAACAAGAAGATTTGATTAAGGTTCAATAAAACGAATAGGTGGTTGATTGAGACACTAGGAGAACTACGTTCACATGCGAGACATATAATCCGAGACATATCAGGCGAAAACAGCCCAGAGAAGGAGTGCTGTCATTAACGCAGTGCTTTACTGGTATCAGAACCGGCTTCAAGTTAAGAAGTTTTGCAAGCATTATGTCTGAGAGATGGCTTTGCACGGAAGTGAAATGGTTGCTACAGGAGAAGACGAGAAGGAATGACTACATCGCTCTCATGTAACAAGACAAATAATGTACTAAGAGATGAGTGTTATAAATATGAGTAACAGTAGAAGATGTATCTGGGAAGCACACCCAAGATGTAAGATTAGTTTCACAAGTGCTGAGATAACTGGAAATATTAACTTACCACTGCGAGATGCAGTGGGTATCAAAATGTAGTGCAGGAAAAAGATGGGAATAGGTAACACAAAATATCGAGAAGATTGGATCTTTTGTTTTATCCGCTAACTTCCGGTCGACAATTAGAAAACGTAATGAGGTTTGACAAAGGCTTGGAAATAAATTGGGTATCGACCTGTACAGTCGTATATCCTCGCTTTATCTAATTACAAACTAATTGAGATCCGAATACATTGCAGAGGAATCATAGCTGGTGTTTTGTGACCACGTTCCGGTTTTTAACTGCTCCGGCGTTCGTTAATCGCCTGCGAACCACAACAGGAAGGAGAACTAGCTCTGAAATTTAATGGCTGTTTGAAATACACAGCAGGGCATTTATTTCAACTGGCAGTGTCGTACAAAACTACCTCATCTAATACGGTAACCGTACTCTGATCGAGCTCAGAAAGGGCATTAAAACCTTAGCTTGTAGTTCACACTTTTATTTGTAGTTCTTGCGAAATTATTGGGACATAAGACGTCAGTCTGAAACTTAACTTATTGCGTAAAAACGAAACCAACTGCGTTGTAGGTTAAGAATTTTAACTAAAAAAAATTATCTGCAACAGAGAATTGTTCTCCTGACAATGAAAAACAAAATGAAATGATCGTATGGCAATTATATAGGCCGGGGTATCCACTTCTGGGTTCGGCTGCCGTATTGGGTTAGCTAGATGTTGAAGTAGAATGGACACTTCCATGTTGCGAAGTGGATTTCAAGAAGAATTAATTATTCGTTCTGCTGGACTTTCTATAAAATGTACCGTATGCTGGGAAGCCTGTGTGTGTTTCGTGAGCTCGGACTCTGTGTGCAAGTCTGTGCTAAAACTTGGTTTTGATTGCCTGTCATACAAGCAGACGAATGCGGATCTTATCTGTTCTTATCTATCTTTTGCAAAAAGAAAAAAAAATACCGCTGATTTATTGATTATCGCACTTGTTGGGGGTTGATCCGTAATCTCTCCGCGACATTATTTATCACATCATTTTTTACCAATGCCACTAGAAGGATAAAAATAGTAACTGGTGATTCGAAAAGACGCAGTTTGTAATGAAACCAAAATACTTCTGAGCCTAGCTTTATCCATTTTATGGGAACAGGATTCAATTTCCTCGTACGTAAAATTCACATTACGGAAACTGCCACAGCTTTCCCTCAAGCGCTAATCAATCGCTTTCTGCCAACAGCTGTGTCAGCTGCCTAATGGGAAAACGAGTGCCATTGGCTAGAGTCAAACGGGTGAGGATATATCAGTTTTACTGTACACTAAATGTTTTCTTATTTGGGCAATAAAATAAACTGACAATGGCTGACGTAAAGAGAGCATATAGAACGCAGACTGGCAGTAGCACGGGCGCATGAGTGAAAAAGAAATATTTTAATGTCTAATAAAAATTTACCTGGTAGGAGATCTTTTCCGTAAATATTAGTTTTGGAGTGTAGCCTTATGCGGAAGTGAAACGTTGACAATAAACGATATATGCTTTTTAAAACAGTTATCACGACAGTCTCGCCTGCGGATAGTCATATTTGATACATAGATTCGATAACATTGAACGATCATTTTCAGATCTAAAAAAAATATTTGAAATTCAGACTGTTATAACATAAAAGTTTCAAGCACTTGCAGAATCTCCCATAACAGTACGTTATCTATTAACAAAGAGTACACAGCGCGCATCGGAAAGATACGGCCAGACTTTCAGTAAACATTCCTTACACGTAGACGAAGAAATCTGTTATGTTGATGTGGAACAGGAATCTCTTTTATTTCCTTACTATCTTACCGCCCCCGGCTTCACTCACTTTGTCTGTATTGTGTGCACAGGCTATTTTTTTCTTTAATTTTATGTTGACCACAAACTGCAACCCCTTCTGAACTTTTCACGTAAATTAAGGCCATAGATGCACTGTCTTTTCCTAATGTACTTCTGACCAGAAAGCGGTTCTGGAAGCTGGAGCCCAAGATTTTTGTTAACCATGCCTTTTGGGTTCTTGTGGTAACATTTTCACAGGAACTCTGATCCCTTAACACATAGGTTCCTATTTCATTATATCTAACCGAGAAGCGAAATACAGATTTTCATAGATTTAGATTTTAAAATTTTTTTATTGTAACGAAGTATTTTCTTATTGTTTTCCGCCCCCTATTTCAACCCCTAAAGGGTTTAATTTCCAAAAAACAGTGAAACCTTTTTTTGTTTAATTTCTACAGAGGGGCCAAATGCAATTTCTATAGATCTAGCTTTGAAAATGTTTTCATAACGAAATATTTCATAAAACATTTCATCCCCTGTTTCACTCCCTTAGGGGGCTGAATTTCCAAAAACACTGAAACACGTGTTTTTATTTCTAACCCAGAACCGAAATACCAATTTTCATAGATTTAGCTTTAAAAATACTTTCACAATGAAATATTGTTATCAAAAATTCAACCCCTATATCACCCCATTAGATGATGAATTTCCAAAAACAGCGACATGTGTATTTTTTTCTAACGAAAAACCCAAAGACAAAATTTTATAGATGTAGCTTCAAAAATGTTTGCATAATTAAATATTTCCACAAAGAATTTCATCCCCTATTTCATCCCAAGGGGTTTGAATTTCCAAAAACAGAGACACGTGTACTTTTTAATTTGTAAGTGAGAAGCCATATATAAATTTTCGTGGATTTAGGGTTGAAAACGCGTTCTTTAACCCCCTTAGCGGCTGAATTTCCAAAAATACTGAAGCACGTATTTTTTTATTTGTAACCGAGAAGTCAAATTCCAGTTTTCACAAATATAGCTTTAAAAATACTTTAGTATTTCTTCAATAATGACTTATTTTCAAAAAAACTTTCTCGTATTGTTTCACCCACAACTTTCAAAACATACTGAAACACGGATTTATGTATTTCTGACCAAGAAACAAAATACCTGTTTTCGTAGGCCTGGCGTCAAAATTGCCTTAATAGGCATTAATTAATATTTTAAAAAATTTCATTCTCTATTTCACTCCCTTAGGTGTGGAATTTCTGAAAGTTCCATTTTTAAACGACACCTATATTATAAGATCAACACACTCACCAAATATCAAGTTTCTATCCTTACTGGTTTGGTCTGGGTGATGATGAGACAGAGTGTCACTAATTACAACATTGCCTTTTACATTTAGGGATTAAAGCTCATTGATCATGGGAAACAGACAGAAACAGATCGTACCTGTATTACATGAAATTGTGCAATCTCGTCGCCGACAAAGATTTCTTCTCAACGTTTGGGACGGCATTACTGTTGATGGTTTGTTAGGGTCTCATGTTCTTCCACCTAGGCTCAACGGATAAACTTAGCATGCATTCATAGAGAATACTCTATCTGTTCTGAAAGAACATGTACCTTTAAGAGTGCGACAAAACTTTTAGCCTTTTAGCCCTACACAATTCAACGTTGATATTCGAAGACTTCTATAACATATTCTGCGCAAAGAGGTAGGTATAGACGGACCAATTGCTTGACTTCGCTCTCCGGACCTTAACCCACTAGACTTTTACTTGTGGAGGCATTTAAAAGCCCTTGTGTATAGAATTCCGCTACAAAATGTAGGTAATCTTTGTGCCCGTGTTGTGGAAGGCTGTGAAACACACTATTATTTTCTGCAGGGGTACACTGGGGTAGGGGGAGGGGGGGGGGTTGTTGATCCCTGTGTCCTTGCTGACGGAGGATATTGCCATTTCATTAACGGGAGTGTTTCATACTGTATTGATACGTTCTGTCACTGTGTATTTCCCATGATTAATATGAAAAGTGGAAAATAAGCTCTAACATGGAAATAAAGCGATTCTGGAGCCATAACCGTATAACACTCACTGACGGGAAAAAAATCGCAAGAAGGAGTTGTGCGACACAACGGAAGTTGGTAGGCGTGGTTCCTCTTCTGAAAAATGATGTCTACTCAGATTTCGTGCCAATCGTGTAAGTAAGATGCAAATCAGGCTTGCTTTAAATACGCACTCTAACGATCGTGGGAGTTAGGTACACTACTGGCCATTAAAATTGCTACTCTAAGAAGAAATGCAGATGATAAACGGGTATTCATTGGACAAAAAAATGGTTCAAATGGCTCTGAGCACTATGGGACTTAACTGCTACGGTCATCAGTCTCCTAGAACTTAGAACTACTTAAACCTAACTAACCTAAGGACAGCACACAACACCCAGCCATCACGAGGCAGAGAAAATCCCTGACCCCGCTGGGAATCGAACCCGGGAACCCGGGCGTGGGAAGCGAGAACGCTACCGCACGACCACGAGATGCGGGCATTCATTGGACAAATATATTATACTAGAACTGACATGTGATTACATTTTCACGCAATTTGGGTGCATAGATTCTGAGAAATCAGTACCCAGAACAACCACCTCTGGCCGTAATAACGGCATTGATACGCCTGGACATTGAGTCAGACAGAGCTTGGACGGCGTGTACAGGTACAGCTGCCCGTGCAGCTTCAACACGATACCACAGTTCATCAAGAGTAGTGACTGGCGTATTGTGACGAGTCAGTTGCTCGGCCACCATTGACTAGACGTTTTCAGTTGGTGAGAGATCTGGAGAATGAACTGGCCAGGGCAGCAGTCGAACATTTTCTGTATCCAGAAAGGCGCGTACAGGACCTGCAACATGCGGTCGTGCATTATCCTGCTGAAATGTAGGATTTCGCAGGGATCGAATGAAGGGTAGAGCCACGGGTCGTAACACATCTGAAATGTAACGTCTACTGTTCACAGTGGCGTCAAAGCGAACAAGAGGTGACCGAGAAGTGGAACCAATGGCATCCCATACCATCACGGCAGGTGATACGCCAGTATGGCAATGGCGAATACATGCTTCCAATGTGCGTTCACCGCGATGTCGCCAAACGCGGATGCGACCATCATGATGCTGTAAGGAGAACCAGGACTCATCCGAAAAAATGACGTTTTGCCATTCGTGCACCCAGGTTCGTCGTTGAGTACACCATCGCAGGTGCTCCTGTCTGTGATGCAGCGTCAAGGGTAACTGCAGCCATGGTCTCCAAGGTGATAGTCCATGCTGCTGCAAACGGCGTCGAACTGTTCGTACAGATGGCTGTTGTCTTGCAAACGTCCCCATCTGTTGACTCAGGGATCGAGACATGGGTGCACGATCCGTTACAGCCATGCGGATAAGATGCCTGTCATCTCGACTGCTAGTGATACCCTCCTGAACCCACTGATTCCATATTCTGCTAACAGTCATTGGATCTCGACCAACGTGAGCAGTAATGTCGCGATACGATAAACGGCAATCGGGATAGGCTACAATCCGACCTTTATCAGAGTCGGAAACGTGATGGTACGCATTTCTCCTCCTTTCACGAGGCATAACAACAATGTTTCACCAGGAAACGCCGGTCAACTGCTGTTTGTGTATGAGAAATCGGTTGGAAACTTTCCTCATGTCAGCACGTTGTAGGTGTCGCCACCGTCGCCAACCTTGTGTGAATGCTCTGAAAACCGAATCTTACGCATATCACAGCATCTTCTTCCTGTCGGTTAAATTCCGCGTTTGTGGCACGTCATCTTCGTGGTGTAGCAATTTTAATGGCCAGTAGTGTACCTTTGAGATTGGACGTGGTGAGTTGATGTTAGTTAAGAACTCCTTAAAGGCGCCATCATCTACACCTCACTGAGTCTGAACGAGAAGCTGTGTGTTCCTTCTGCGATACTGCAGGAAGAGTTGGCAGTAATGTAGGCACTTTTCATGATTGTTACCAGCGGTGGTCACGAGAACGAAGACCAGGGCTCCGGACGGCCACGTGGCAATACCGAGATTGAAGGCCATCGTTTCCGGTGTGTGGTTCCGGTGCATCATACTGCATCTGCAGCAGCTATTTGAGCAGCCGCTTGTACCTCAGTGACACAGTTACAAATCGGTTATTTTAAGGACTACGAGCCAGACGCCCTCTAACGTGCATTCCGCTGATTCCAAACCACCGCCATTTGCGACTTCAGCTGCTGTCCGAGAGTTTATTGGAGAGCAAGTTGTAACTGTGTTCTGTTTTCTAGTGAAAGCGCTGGCTCTCCGTCAGTGCCAGCGAGGGCCGTGTGGTAGTTAGAAGAAGGTTACTTGAAGGTGAGCAACAGATCTGTCTACATGCTAGACACACTGGACGTACACCTAAGTTGAGATCTGACAAGGGGAGGCGGCCAATTGTGAAGTTCAGATTCGATTCATACTGCGCATAATAAAAGTTCATGGCCAGAGCTGTAATGTGGCAAAGCACCAAGATGCACTTTTCAGCCATTGTCGAGAAAATCGACAGTTAAAAGAAACCGTTGCGGTGAAATACTCTCTACGATTTACAATTTTCTACAGCGTCGTGGTGCAGCGGTAAGCGCTCGGGTTCGTAATCCGAAGGTCGCCGGATCGAATCTCGCGCCATGCCACGTTTTTTTTCAGTATTTGTTTTTTGTAATTCAAATGTGTATATTCCCGGCAATCAGTTGCAACAATTATGCATATAATAAGTTGTTGAAAGTCGTTTGTCGTGGAAAAACTGGCAACTTCGAACATCATTATGTTTTCCGCAAACAAAGTTGTATTTCACAAATGTTATTAATTGTCTTCATAATGTTAACCACGTATAGTTAACGTAAGACGTAGAAACGATATTCCGAAACGAACACGTATAGCTTAAGTCAAACGTTCGAATTAGAATAGAGACCCCACGAACACAAATTTGCTGTGGCAGGTGTGAAATATAAACTCCGTTACTCGCTCGTTACACTTTAAGGACAGATGTTGAATGCGCCGAAACGAGCCGCCGCATAACAGCGTAGTTGCCTGCTAACTTCGAAAGAAGGTAGATGCGGTCCCTAGCTTTGGTACACCCTGTTAAACAAACGGAAAAATGGAGGCGGTACAATTGGAGAGCGATCCGCCTTCACCAACACGCATACAAAAAAACTAATAATAAAAAAAATTGCATGGCGCGAGATTCGATCCGGCGACCTTCGGATTATGAACCCGAGCGCTTACCGCTGCGCCACGACGCTGTAGAAAATTATTAATCGTAGAGAGTATTTCACCTCAACGGTTTCTTTTAACTGTCGATTTTCTCGACAATGGCTGAGAAGTGCATCTTGGTGCTTTGCCACATTACAACTCTGGCCATGAGCTTTTATTATGCGCAGTATGAATCGAATCTGAATTTCACAATTGGCGACCTCCCCTTGTGAGATGCGATTTGATATGACAGCAGTAGCACCCTCGAGACTACCCCACGCACCCTGACTGCAGATCTGTACGTCTCATGGGTGGACGTGTTGTGCTGCCATTCATGAACGGCATTATAGGATAATACTGGCCCACATACTGTTATTGTAGCCCAACGTGCTCTACAAAGTGTCGACATGTTTCCTTGGCCTGCTCGGACTCCAGGCCTGTCTCCAATCGAGCACGTATAGCACATCATCGGATGACAACTCCAGTGTCATCTGCAGTCAGCATTAACCGTCTCTGTATTGACCGACCAAGTCCACTGGGCATGCAACTGCATCCCACAAATTGACATCCGGCACCTGAACACCACAGTGCATATACGTTTGCATGCTTCCGTTCAACATTGTGGCTGTTACGCCGGTTGAAACATCCCTTTAGAAAAATTTATGAATTGCTGTGCTGGTAAACCTCTTACGTTATTTGATTTTCAAACAGCTGAGCAAAACTCAACGTACTCAGACATTTCTCTCTTCACTTATTCTGATCAACACTAAACTCACACACAATATTTTTAGCGCAACGCAGTCTGACTTTCAATAATCCCTACAAAAGAATTGCGCTGACTAACAATAATCTATACCTTTCATGAATCACTTACCTCACAAAAATCTTCGTTACTCGAACTACTGCAGTACAGCGTGCCCCAATACTGCCAATTAAATAAAAGTTTCTAACTACTTAAGTCACTAACTACTGATAGGCATAGTTAGCAAATGAAAGATTTTGATGGAGAACAAACAATGTATTTACCTTAGTAGTGTTCAAAAGTCATTATATATATATATATATATATATATATATATATATATATATATATATATAAAAATTCTGCCATATCTCTCTCCACATCCACCACTGCTGGCGGCTCACCTCCAACTGCGCAACGCTACGCGCTGTTCACATCCAGCTGCCCAACACTACAATAGCAAATATTCCAACAATGCAAACCAGCCACAGACTGCACACAGCACAGTCAATGATTTTCGTACGGCGCGCTACGTGGCGTTACCAACATAAAAACCTAAACAATCCTACTCACACTGTTTTTAATGCACCAACATTTCAAATTTGCAATGGCTTATCTCAGGCTTACATTAACCTGTGATCTTGCAATGTTAATAACTTAGATACGTTACCTAGATAAATATATTCCCGAAATTTCGTTACTCTACATCAATTATTTCCTGGTGTTACGATTTTTTCCGTCAGTGTATTATTTTTCATTGAGTGTGAGGAATGTCTTCTGAAAGTTTAGCTACGCCTTTTTGTTACAATCTGTAGACAAGAAGAGAGTAGTTGCGTTTATATTGAGGTGTTACAAAATAATGTTGAAGATTTTATAGATGGACCGGACAAGTTTATGATGAGGCACTCAATCGAAACGGAGAGAAAAATTTAATGGCACAAATTTACTAAAAGAAGCATTCGTTCGGCAGGACGCACACTGAATCGCCAGGCAATCTTAAGTTTGGTAATAAAGGAAAGTCTGGGGGGGTTTGCAGTAAGCAGGCTCAAGTGGAGGCAGGCTCCCGCAGCCACACACAGACGAAGGCACTCTCACCAGTTTGCACTGTCGTTCACGAGTGTATCAAAGCAGTCTTCAGACTGAATACCACAACAACAACGGCGACAAAAATGACAACTGTAGCCCGTGTGGCCCAGCGGTTCTAGGCGCTTCAGTCTGGAACCGAGCGCGACCGCTACGGTCGCAGGTTCGAATCCTACCTCGGGGATGGATGTGTGTGATGTCCTTAAGTTAGTTAGGTTAAAGTAGTTCTAAGTTCTAGGGGACTGATGACCTCAGAAGTTAAGTCGCATAGTGCTCAGAGCCATTTGAACCATTTAACAACTGTAGGAAGCATCTCTGCTAACATCTGCTTTTAGGTTATTCTTCAGTGAGTCGAGTATTTGATTCAGCATATCGATGTAACTCAAAAAGAACACGATTATGGCTTTAAACAGATCACGTCATGTATCAGAAACAACTGTGTTTAAAAATAATAAAAACTGGCTATGTCCAATACTAGCGAATTATTTAGATGACGTTCGAAGCAGCAACTCGATGTTATCAAAACGGAAACGTTTTGAAAGCTGTTATCATGCAAAAGACATATAATCTTACAGATACACTATGTGATCGAAAGTATCCGGACATCTGGCTGAAAATGACTTACAAATTCGTGGCGCCCTCTATCGGTAATGCGGGAATTCAATATGGTGTTGGCCGACCCCCAGCCTTGATGACAGCTTCCACTGCCGCAGGCATACGTTGAGTCAGGTGCTGAAATGCTTCTTGGGAAATGGCAGCCATTCTTCACGGAATGCTGCACTGAGGAGAGGCCCGGAACGAAGTCGGCGTTCCAAAACATCCCAAAGGTGTTCTATAGGATTCAGGTCAGGAGTCTGTGGACCGAGCGAGGTGGCGCAGTGGTTAGCACACTGGACTCGCATTCGGGAGGACGACGGTTCAATCCCGTCTCCGGCCATCCTGATTTAGGTTTTCCGTGATTTCCCTAAATCGTTTCAGGCAAATGCCGGGATGGTTCCTTTGAAAGGGCACGGCCGATTTCCTTCCCAATCCTTCCCTAACCCGAGCTT
This sequence comes from Schistocerca cancellata, assembly GCF_023864275.1. Lineage (NCBI taxonomy): Eukaryota > Metazoa > Arthropoda > Insecta > Orthoptera > Acrididae > Schistocerca > Schistocerca cancellata. The sequence continues at coordinate 489,333,753 of NC_064634.1, forward strand.
GCGCTCCGTCTCTAATGACCTCGTTGTCGACGGGACGTTAAACACTAACCACCACCACCACCATGAGGAGTCTGTGCAAGCCAGTCCATTACTGTCGTGTAACCATTCCGTCACAGGCAGTGTATTATGAACAGGTGCTCGATCGTGTTGAAAGATGCCATCGCCATCCCCGAATTGCTCTTCAACAGTGGCAAGCAAGAGGGTACTTAAAGTATCAGTGTAGGCCTATGCTGTGACAGTGCCACATAAAACAACAATGGGTGCAAGCCCCCTCCATGAAAAACACGGCCACACCATAACACCACCGCCTCCGAATTTTACTGTTGGCACTATACGCGCTGGCAAATGACGTTCACCGGGCATTCGCCGTACCCACACCCTGCCATCAGATCGCCATATTGTGTGCCGCGATTCGTCACTCCACACAACATTTTCCCACTGTTCAATCGTCCAATGTTTACGCTCCTTACACCAAGCGAGGCGTCATTTGGCATTTACCGGCGTGATGTGTGGCTTATGAGCAGCCGCTCGACCATGAAATGCGAGTTTTCTCACCTCCTTCGTAACTGTCATAGTACTTGCAGTGGATCCAGATGCAGTTTGGAATTACTGTGTCATGGTCTGTATAGATGCCTGCCTATTACACATTACGACCCTCTTCAACTGTCGGCGATCTCGGTCTGTCAACACACGAGGTCGGCCAGTACGTGACCCTTCACCTTTCCACTTCACAATTACATCGTAAATAGTGGAACTAGGGATGTTAAGGAGCGTGCAAATTTTGCGTACAGACGTATCACACAAGTGACATCCAATCACCTGACCACGTTCGAAGTATCTGAGTTCCGCGGAGCGCTCCATTCTGCTCTCTCACGATGTCTAATGTGGTCGCTGATATGGAGTACCTGGCAGTAGGTGGCAGCACAATGCAGCTAATACAGGGTGTTTCAAAAATGACCGGTATATTTGAAACGGCAATAAAAACTAAACGAGCAGCGATAGAAATACACCGTTTGTTGCAATATGCTTGGGACAACAGTACATTTTCAGGCGGACAAACTTTCGAAATTACAGTAGTTACAATTTTCAACAACAGATGGCGCTGCAAGTGATGTGAAAGATATAGAAGACAACGCAGTCTGTGGGTGCGCCATTCTGTACGTCGTCTTTCTGCTGTAAGCGTGTGCTGTTCACAACGTGCAAGTGTGCTGTGGACAACATGGTTTATTCCTTAGAACAGAGGATTTTTCTGGTGTTGGAATTCCACCGCCTAGAACACAGTGTTGTTGCAACAAGACGAAGTTTTCAACGGAGGTTTAATGTAACCAAAGGACCGAAAAGCGATACAATAAAGGATCCGTTTGAAAAATTTCAACGGACTGGGAACGTGACGGATGAACGTCAACCACAGAGGGCAACGCGCAGCTAGTGCAGTAGGTGATCCAACAGCGGCCTCGGGTTTCCGTTCGCCATGTTGCAGCTGCGGTCCAAATGACGCCAACGTCCACGTATCGTCTCATGCGCCAGAGTTTACACCTCTATCCATACAAAATTCAAACGCGGCAACCTCTCAGCGCCGCTACCATTGCTGCACGAGAGACATTCGCTAACGGTATAGTGCACAGGATTGATGACGGCGATATGCATGTGGGCAGCATTTGGTTTACTGACGAAGCTTATTTTTACCTGAACGGCTTCGTCAATAAACAGAACTGGCGCATATGGGGAACCGAAAAGCCCCATGTTGCAGTCCCATCGTCCCTGCATCCTCAAAAAGTACTGGTCTGGGCCGCCATTTCTTCCAAAGGAATCATTGGCCCATTTTTCAGATCCGAAACGATTACTGCATCACGCTATCTGGACATTCTTCGTGAATTTGTGGTGGTACAAACTGCCTTAGACGATACTGCGGATACCTCGTGGTTTATGCAAGATGGTGCCCAGCCACATCGCACGGCCGACGTCTTTAATTTCCTGAATGAATATTTCGATGATCGTGTGATTGCTTTGGGCTATCCGAAACATACAGGAGGCGGCGTGGATTGGCCTCCCTATTCGCCAGACATGAACCCCTGTGACTTCTTTCTGTGGGGACACCTGAAAGACCAGGTGTACCGCCAGAATCCAGAAACAATTGAACAGCTGAAGCAGTACATCTCATCTGCATGTGAAGCCATTCCGCCAGACACGTTGTCAAAGGTTTCGGGTAATTTCATTCAGAGACTACGCCATATTATTGCTACGCATGGTGGATATGTGGAAAATATCGTACTATAGAGTTTCCCAGAGCGCAGCGCCATCTGTTGTTGAAAATTGTAACTACTGTAATTTCGAAAGTTTGTCTGCCTGAAAATGTACTGTTGTCCCAAGCATATTGCAACAAACGGTGTATTTCTATCGCTGCTCGTTTAGTTTTTATTGCCGTTTCAAATATACCGGTCATTTTTGAAACACCCTGTATGAAAAACGTATGTTTTTGAGGGTGTCCGGATACTTTCGATCACATAGTGTATTTTGAATAAAAATCTTACGACGTTATCTGCCAAGGGACGCCAAAATACAACGCTTTTGCGATTCGTGCAGCAGACAACTTTGAGTTTCTCGAGTTAACAACTAGTTTCCAGTGTTTGCAGCAGGCTGGTGTTTCGCAGAGAGATATCGGTGGAAACAGCGGGTTAGAGACGACGGAATTCACGTCGTCATTACCAAACATTGGGGTAGCGGAGGGAGAGGGGTCTTTCCGGTCTGTGGCGCACAAATTCAGCGACGAGGGTGAGGCGACGCGGATGGGTTATCTAAAAAATGGTTCAAATGGCTCTGAGCACTATGGGACTTAACAGCTGTGGTCATCAGTCCCCCCCCCCCCCCCCTGAGCACTATGGGACTTAAAAGCTGTGGTCATCAATCCCCTAGAACTTAGAACTACTTAAACCTAACTAACCTAAGGACAGAACACACATCCATGCCCGAGGCAGGATTCGAACCTGCGACCGTAGCAGTCGCGCGGTTCCGGACTTCGCGCCTAGAACCGCGAGACCACCGCGGCCGGCGATGGGTTATCTCTTTAATGGAAATTTGTGGTAAGCTCTTATGGGACCAAACTGTTTATGTTATCGGCTCCTAAGGTTACACTCTACTTAATCTAACTTATACTAACTTACGCTACGGACGACACACACACCCATGCCCGAGGGAGGACTCGAAGCTCCGACGGGGGTAATCGCGCCTTGGAATGCGCGGCTACCCCGCACGCGGTTATCTCTTTAGTTCCTCCTTTGTTTTCCAAAACACCTAGCTCCATGGCAATGAAGTAACTCCACGCAGTAAAACAGTTTAGCCACCGATTACCGTGTACGTTATTTGGGAACTATATTTACAAATGTGTATCAGCAACAGATAGTGTGGTACACGAAGGATAGTGTGTTTGCGAACTCTTACTCGTTGTTGTGTGTAGTACAGTAATAACGTATTTAATAAATACGTTATTTACAAGATTTTTCTCCGCTGAAAGGCTTTCTTATTTCAATCGAATGTTTGGTGATAGTTACACGACCTTGTTGTACGTTGGAACATGTTTTCGCATTTTCCGGAGTAATTTTTACAATTTCAAGAAAAGACAACTGCGCATAAAAAGTTTTGCCATCATTTCAAAATGCAATAAGGAAATATAGTGAACTTGTTTCACGGGGTTGCCTGTGTAAAGTGTACCAATGTCCAACACTCTCCTCTTCCCCTTCCATAGTAAGTACAGCAACAGATAAAGTGCGGTTCACGGGGAATCTAAAGTATTAATTAGTAGTCAACTCCTACTGCACACACCAAAATATTGGGTAACTTCTTACCGGTTACGATAGTCTCTTACTGTCATTCTGACACGTCTACACGCTGACGCGTCCTCCGTACAACAGACTGCCACAATACACACCATTGCCATGACACTTCAGTGGCGGAGGGTGACATGAGAGGTACACCAACGACAGGGTTCTTTTAGGGAGGGTGACCAACATTTTATACGCTGATCTTACTACACTGATAAGCCAAAAAATTACGACCACTGCCCACCGTCACGTTGGATGCTGCCTGATGGCGTTGCGGACACGTGACGCGGTAACAAAAGTTGTCAAACAACGCATGAAACTGTGTTCAGTGTATGCAGCCTTTAGCATCTGAAGATGGTCATTGCATTACCGTAACCGTTTATGACTGTGTCATAAACATGAGATTGTGTCTATAAATAGGCAAAAAAATTTCCGAAATCGTTAGGAAATTCAATATTCCTACAGTCTATTCACCGACAGCTGGGACGAAACATAAACAGTGTCACGTGAGCGACTACGCTCGTTTCCAGAGAAAGCATTCGGTGTTCACGTGATACGTAGGGGTGTGGAAAATCCTTGGCGCTCGCTTTGCGGCTGGCGGCGTTCAGCTGGTTGACGAGCGTCACAGCGGACCGTGAGAAACCTGGGCAATAATGTACGAAATAAATTTAACAATAATGTTAAAATAATGTTAAACTGAGTTCATTCTGTCGAAGCAGATTTATTTTCATTCAGGTTGCTAACAAAACGCTCCATTCACACACAATTGTTAATTTTAATAACAATAGCAGTAATAATAATGAGAAAGGACGAAACAAGGTTCACTCTGTCGAACTTGAACTGTTTTCATTGAGGTTTATAACAAACCGCTCCTCTCCCTCTCCTCTATAACGCAGTCTAATTTCCACATTTCAGTTTCCACTCGTAAAGGACAAACGGTTGCACCCATCGCATTCGAAAAACTACAAAATTAAATTCAAACCTTTCTGAAACTTTTCTCGCTTACATTCCCACAAAAAAATTTAAAGGGGAAAAGTTTGTCGCGTACTATATTTCGGATGATGATTCGATAAAAGTTCTGCATCAGACGTGAGATTTCAATTTATTACTTCACAATTACTGACTCTATTGCGCAGAAATTTTGTGGACGTCATCAACATATAGTACTGAAGGCAATTATAAAATTATTTTCCTGTGCGACACACAGTTTAGGATATATGGCGTGATGAATATAGAGTAACGCGAAAAAACAACTTTTCCTGAAAACTTAAATATTTCTCTTTTTCAGTGACAATAAATTATAATGTAATGTAAAAAAAGGGGTCGGTAGGTAGTTCTCGGATCACTTTATCATGCTCAGGTGCCAAATTATAAAAAACACGACTTTCATTTTTTAATTTCTGACGCCCCTGCCTTGTACACCCCTCGACAGGAGCGCTGTGGTCACGCGCCTTGCCGTGTTTACAATACGTTTCTCGTTTCGGTGAATGGAGTATAGATCAATAGTCTCAAAAGTGTGTCGACAATACCAGATTACAGTCATTATCTCTCACCATAGACAACACAGAGGCCGATGGCCCCTGCTTAACGACCGACAGCAGCGGCGTTTACGTAGAGTCGTCAGTGCTAACAGACAAGCAACACTCCATTGCCATGACACTTCAATAGCGGAGGGTGACACGAGAGGTACACCAACCGTGTAAGTCAATGTGAGATGTAACGACGAACGTATCCGTTACGACACTGTGGCGAAAATTGGATGTCAATGAGCTATGGCAGCAGACGACCGACGTGAGTGCCTCTGCCAACAGCACGGCATCGCCTGTAGCGCCTCTCATGTCTGGTGACCATATTGGTTGGACCCTAGACGACTGGGTAACCGTGGTCTGGTCAGATGAGTCCCGATTTCAGCTGGTAAGAGCTGACGGTAATGTGTGGTGAAGACCCCACGAAGCTACGGACCAAAGTCAATAAAAGCACTGTGCAAGCTGGTTGTGGCTCCATAATGGAGTGGGCTGTGTCTGCATGTAATGGACTGGGTCCTCTGATCTACCAGACGTTGACGGGAAATGGTTATGTTCCGCTACTTCGAGACTACTTGCAACAATTCATGGATTTCATGTTCCAAAACAACGAGGGAACTTTTATGGATGACAATTGGCCATGTAACCGGACCACAGTTGTGCGTAATTGGTTTGGAGAACATTTTGGACAATTCGAGGGAATGATTTGGCCACCCAGATTGCCCGACATGAATCCCGTCGAACATTTATGGGACATAATCGAGAGGTCAGTTCGAGCAGAAAATTTTGCACCGGCAACACTTTCGCAATTACTGACAGCAATAGAGGCAGCGTGGCTCAGAACTTCTGCATGCGGCTTACAACGACTTGAGTTGATGCCACGGCGATTTGCTGCACTGCGCCGAGCGAAAGAAGATCTGATACAATTAGGAGTTACCCCATGACTTTTGTCTACAACAGCCAAGTTTGGGATTAGTCAACGCATTACAAATACGTGGGTGCAACAGTTTATAGGAGTATGAAATAGAACATCACACGGGATCAGACGTGGGTAGGGCGGGGGCTGACTTCTGTCCATTGTCAGGACACTGGGAAAATACGGTGAATCTACGAAGAAGACTGATTAGAATGACATTTGCGTCCCATCTCAGAATATTGCTGAAGTGGTGTGAGATCATATGTAACAGGATTAACAGCTGATGCTGGAAGTTCTCAAAAGAGAGCAGCACGAATCATCACAGGCTCGTATGACACATCATAGAGCGCCACGGAAATGTTCAAAAACTTGACTGCTGCGAAACTTTAGTTACAAAATATCGAGAGACCAGTATTAAGTGAAGAATCTAGAGTAGAGGTCGTCAATCTGTAAGTAGGCTGTTTATGCTTTCTTATTGGCAACGTTACGCAGCGCTCTGTATGAAAATCACTGGCTGTGCTGTGTGCAGTCTGTGGCTAGTTTGCATTGTTGTCTGCCATTGTAGTGTTAGGCACCGGCAGCTGGATGTGAACAGCGCGTAGCGTTGCGCAGTTGGAGGTGAGCCGCCAGCAGTGGTGGATGTGGGGAGAGAGATGGCGGAGTTTTGACATTTGTAAGACTGGTTGTCAATTATGAGTATTAAGGTAAATACATTGTTTGTTCTGTACAAAAATCTTTCATTTGCTAACTATGACTATCAGTAGTTAGTGCCTTCTGTAGTTTGAATCTTTTATTTAGCTGGCAGTAGTGGCGCTCGCTGTATTGCAGTAACTTTAATAACGAAGATTTTTGTGAGGTAAGTGATTTGTGAAAGGTACAGGTTAATGTTAGTCAGGGCCATTCCTTTATTAAGGTAAATACATTGTTTGTTCTCTACAAAAATCTTTCATTTGCTAACTATGACTATCAGTAGTTAGTGCCTTCTGTAGTTTGAATCTTTTATTTAGCTGGCATTAGTGGCGCTCGCTGTATTGCAGTAACTTGAATAACGAAGATTTTTGTGAGGTAAGTGATTTGTGAAAGGTACAGGTTAATGTTAGTCAGGGCCATTCCTTTGTAGGGATTTCTGAAAGTCAGATTGTGTTGCGCTAAAAAATATAAATTATAAAATAAAATATAAAAAATATAAAATATAAAAAATATAAATAATAATAGAAATAATAATACAAATAATAATAAAAAATATAAAAAAATATAAATTATAAAATTAAGCACAGTCGTGTAAAATAGTTCTAAGGGGACGTTTCAAATCTTTTCCGTTCAAGAACCAGTAAGGACATTGTGGGGTTCGCATAGTCTAATGCACCCCGGCAAGAAAAGTGACACAGTTAAAAAAATCAGTACTTGAGAAGACTTGTCTTATAAAGAATTAATACTGTAAAATATATACTGAAATAATACAGTTTCTTTTAAATTTCAAGTAAATATTTTTGGCAGTAAATTCCTTTATATTTTTTGGAAACTTTGGAGCACTTCACACGTACTTTCCAGTGACAAACTAAAAATTACAAGTTTTCGGCTTGTCATTTTTCTTCCCGGGTCGCTTTAGTACCGATCTTATTATTGTTTGGAAAGCTACAGAAATTAGTACGTTGTGCGCCCCCAATACATTAGGTCTAGTAAAGGCACGATAAGTTGGCCGCCGTTCTCCCCAAGTACTGATCGTTAAATGTCGCCACTTTTCGGAACATTTCGTGTCTGTGTATGAGATTTCTGCCACCCTCAGCTGACACCAAAGTTGTGACTCTGTAATTGCCTGACGAACTATTGTCCCGTTCTTCGTGTGAGCGGATGATTAACTGATTAATAACACTAACCGTACTCATACTTAAACGCATTATCTAACATCAGACACGGTCGCAAATGTTCGCTAAATGTTTTGATTGTAATTTTTCTTCTGCTCATTGCCAGACATCTACAACAGTCTCAATTTAATTTAATATTCCTTGCTACAAGTCTGTACCTGATTTGGAAATAACAGTCTCTGTGATGCGCTTTCAAGGATCCACATTACTTCTCTGTCACAATTTATACCACAGTAGCTGAGCGATACGAGTCGCTCACATCCGTGAGTTTTCAGTCAGCGCTACAGACTTTCAATCCTAAGGGCCCGGGTTCGATTCCCGGCTGGGTCGGAGATTTTCTCCGCTCAGGGACCGGGTGTTGTGTTGCCCTAATCATCATCATTTCATCGCCATCGACGCGCAAGTCGCCGAATTGGCGTGAAATCGAAAGACTTGCACCAGGCGAACGGTCTACCCGACGGGAGGCCCTCGTCACACGACATTATTATTATTATTCAGCCCTGGAAGACAAACAATGGAACATTTCCCCTCTCGCATCCTCTAACTCGGCAGTGGACGAGTTATATTCCTTTGCATAGTATACATATGTGGATATAGAAGAAAAGAAATTTTCAGACCTGTAATATTGTGCCTGAGCGTTAACAACCGAAATCAGTTATCAAATACTGTACATATAACCGGTCGTCATCTTAAAATTACGATTACTTACATGTCTTTCATTTCATTTCAGCCACACCAGGTGCCATTTTCTTTGTCCCCTCTTCAATTACTTGTTTTGTAACCCCGTGCTATCTGTTTTTATCATGAAGTTGCAATCATTTTATTAATACCTGTGTTGCACATGCGTATGCAGGGCTAGCCACGAACCATGAAAATATCGAACTGTAATGCTGTTTTGGACACATTCCCAGAAATTTCTGATAATATCCCCTTAACGTCCCGGACAACCCACATGTCTGTGTCAAGTACTATCCCATGTGAAAGAGTGAGAACGGCTTTGGAAACGTAATTTATGCTACGTATCAGCCCGGTATTCACCTAGTCGGATGTGAGAAACCGCCTAAAAACCACATCCAGGCTGCTCGACACACTGGCCCTCGATGTTATTCCGCCGAATGGGTTTGAACTGCGGCCGGAATGGCTCCCTGAATCATGGAAGCTACGTACTAACGCACGCGGCTATCGGTATTGGTCAAAATGCTTACGATACTGCCGAAATGTAAACCAAAATTCGGAGAAATGGAACCTGAACCGATGCAGCAAACGCGGCTGGATGTATATTTCTGTACACGGAACGAAACAGAAATGTTTTCATCCATAATTCGAGTATTGAGAAACACAACCAAAAGAAAAAAAATCTATCATTCGAATGCTGCGATAGTAGACTAGTAACTCGCACTTACATAAGATATCGACAGTATCTTCATTTATAAACATACGAAAATAACCTCTTCCAAAGTTCGGAATGCTGCGAGCTTCTCTAGAATAAATCCTAGCTGCGCTGCTATCGGGAACGGTTTCCGTCTCGGCTGCGAGTTATGGTGGCTCGTGTTGTAACTGCAACGTTTATTTCCTTAATTATGGCGCACAGAAAAACGAAAAGGAAAGCATCAACGTTAATTCGAGTACTACAAGTTAAATGAACTGACAGCGCTGTAAACCGTTTCGACAAGAAAGTTAATTTTGTCGGTTAGCCGCGGGTGTGGCGCGGTACGGGCCGGGGGTGGAGGGGAAGCAGACAATGAGGGTGCCAGGCAGAGATAACATCTGTGTCACTTAGGCGGCTGTCGCCCCTCGCGGCGCCAAAACACGCCCACAGCCAGCAGCGGCGCTTGCCAAACGAAGCGTTAAACGTCGGGCCAATGGGGCGCCGCCCGATGGGTGGGGCCAGCGGGTGGTGGGGGGCGGCCGCCGGACCAATAGCGCGCGGCGCACCCCTTCCCGCTCGGTCGGCCCTTATCTCTCACTTCGGGAGCAGAGATCCTGCATTACAAGGCTGCTCTCTGGAACAGCCCGCGTCCGTCATCGCTGCCGCTGCTGGAATCTGACAGTCGGTGTGTCATCTCTTTGGCCCGAACTCCGAGACTGATAGCTGCGGCAACAAACGGGCGCAACAAAGGGACTCACTGTTTCTCCCGCGGAGGGGTCGGGTACCGATGTAGCTTTCCGCCAGCGGTCGGGGGTTTGGGAGACGTAGTGGCGAAGCCGTCCGACCCGAGGGACGGGGGTTCGGCGCCCAGCCGGCACCCGGCGGCGGATGAGGCGGCGCGGGCGATGACGCTCAAGAGGGACGCCAGCGAGCTGAGCAGCCGCGCCAGGGCCTTCTCCGTCGAGGCGCTCATCGGCGACAAGAGGACCGCAGGTCAGTCCCACACAGGCTGCGTACTAGCTGTCTAAACTTTGTTCCTGCCGCCAGTTCCGCCAAAATATTTTCATTTGGAAGAAGCAAAACATGAGTACCTTTAATAACCTAGAGCAGCAAAGAATTTATTACTTCGTCAGGCTCAATACGATTCGAGTTATTACATTTACTCATATGTGTGAGTCTGCAGTATGTACTATATTTTGAGTAACACCTGATACGAAATACGTCGTTGCAATAACAGAAAATCTTGCGTCAAATACTATGGAATATCGAATTAAACAGCATATGAACAGCATACGGGAACGGATAATAACACTCAAAAAATAAATAATAATAATAATAACTGCTTCGTTACATTTCGGACGTACAGATGCATAAATTCCGTTTATTCTTGTAATATATTCGCCGTGCTTCGTACAACCATCTTTAAAGCGAGAAAGAAGACTGTCTTTCGGCTCACTCTGAAGATGACTGAGCGGTGTACCGCAGGTACATTAGAAGAAGAAACAGAATTTATGCCGCTGCAAGGCCGAAATGTAACGGAGCAGTCTTGCGCCGGGAAAACGTTAAGATACCCAATAGTAATAATAATAATAGTAATTGTAATTAATAATAATAATAATATCTCCTTGAAAATGTGGCACATCCCTGCAACTAAATAAAAGGTTATTAACTTTTACTCTATACACATTTCGCTTATTTTTATTTTGAATTTATCCTCATTGGCCTATAATAACATAGAGGTTTGCTGTACCAATGTATTAATTGCACTAAATATGTTCAGACACACTACATTACAGGTTTTTTGTTATAAGTTATCCTTACTGTACGGTAAGAAATAACATTTTGTAGCGGAAGTTTCGTAATGTTAATTACTATTCTGTTCTAAAGCAAGATTCCAAAAAATCGAAACTAGAACCAAAGAGTAATTTCACCTTACATATAAGATAAGTTTAGGTCTAGATCTTTATGGATCTTGACCGTAGGGCAGAAGCATGAAAGTACCAATGGCTGGAGAATTGGGTTCAGTAATTATAACAATAATTGCCACAGTCTAGAATTTGATACAAACTTTATTCAAAGATTGATAAGAGAAAAACAGAAGTAATATCGAGATCTTACGATGAATGATTTCCTTGCACACGCCACAGAAACGTATTTGTTAACAAAAAATGCGAGAATAAGGAAGAAAAACTATAATATGGTAAATATCTGAGAGAACATTTACTGTATTATATGCATAAAATAAAAGTTTATTACAGGTCACTGCACGTAAGTAAATAAAAACAAGAGAAACGCGAATGGCTTAAAAACGAACAACCTTTTATCTAGTTACGAATACGGACAGCATCTCCAAGCAGATAACAGTAATAGTAAAATAGAAGTAACTCAGGATCGACAGAAAACATAAAAATGACAATATCAGTTTACGTTTTGTGTCCGACCGACGATGACAGCTTTCCGAAATTAACTGTAGAAATGTATAAAATTATGGAGTTATTTAAACCGTGTCCCAACTCCTTGCTGGAGGGATAAAAATGTATTGATATAAGTCATACTTCGTGCAACACAATTAGCTATTTATGACGATATCTTATCCGTTGTGGATGAACTCAAATGCAGACTAATAAATGACGTGTAAATGGCTACTAAAGTCTCATTAAATCAGCAGAATAATTATTCCATCTCTTCTTTTATTTACTTATTCATTTATTTATTTTTTGTTCCAAAAATGCTTCCCTGCAGTGTTTCATCCGTTGTGGACGCTGTTTCATCAATGATCCTTCATTAATAGATACCGTGTCATATTGAGGCACTATAATTTCATCGCGTTCATTCTTGTTGTGGTTAGGAAGAAGTGTTTGAGACACAAGACAAACTCAGATAACTGTGTTTTGCAAAGGCGACCCTCCAGCAGGGCTATAAAATTTTGTAGACGCGTTAATATAGGCAGATATTTACGGTTAGTTAGGATTAGATGGTACTCAGTGGTGTCTGATTAAACGTAAGTAGCATAAAAAATGATTGTGTAGACCACTTTTGGGTTGTGTTGAGACTAAACAGATCTGCTTATGTTCTGTGGAACAGCGGCGTATAGGTAATTTTCAAACTTAGGATAATATATCATTAAATGAATATCTATTTAGCAAGAGAACAGTGAAAGTCGTCGGATTATTCCGCAGTTGTAGACCGCTACTAATCGACGAGATGGGGAATCGGACACTTCGAGTGAATGAGTAATATAACAGCTCACGATTACGGTGTGTATTTCAGTTGCAATGTTCATTCTTGGAATCACTGTACTGAGCTGTCGCTTAGATGTACAGATTTATTCGTAGCCGGTAGGCAGTATGATGCCATCGGCGTAACTCTTGGACAATTTCTCACTTAAACGAAATACGTATAATTCATTCTCTCGTGCATCGCCTTCTGTGGACCCCTACGAAGGCGAACACTTAGGGGATGTTGAAAGACACTCACGTAAGAATAGAATTTCAGAATAAATTTCAATCATCAATTGGACAGATATTTTTATTTCGCTTTAGTGCTTTCGCCAGATTAATTTGTCATTTTCAAAACCGTAGTGTTGGTTTATCAAAAGTCAGTGTCTTCTTCACATATGCATAATGCCATAATGTGTCCAAAATGTAAACAGTGTGTGCGATTATTGTAAACACAGATAGACAGATTGATAATCAACAGTAAAAGAATCATTTCTATGTACATGCAAGTTGTTGTTCTGAAATATATACTACGGTTGCTGAAAAGTAATAGCTATGAATAAAATAATATTGCATATAACTTATACTACATGTAACTATAGGTAGGCTACACTGTAAAACGGTGGACTTAACGTCGCCTGTGAAAAGCGCTTGCCATAGCCTTTCCAAGTTACACTTAAAATGCTGGCAAATTACACTCTCATGTAATTAACTGATCAGAGGCTATTTTCAGAAAAGCTGCTGCTTTTCCAATTGTATAGGGTATCCGGGAAGTAGGGACCAATATTGAAGTGCTATAGAACATACAAAATTTATTGAAATGTTATGATTTTTTTACAAATATAATAAGTAACTTCTCCCATTTATGTACGAAAAATTATTTCTACCATGTGATCACACAAGCCCGCGCGGAAACTAGCAATGCATTCATCGAAATTCTCGTTAACACGTTCACAAACATCTGACGGGAAACCGTTAACAACCCTTTTAAGGGGCTCCGGAACGCCCTATACTTGCAATGTTAAAATAACGCTTATAAATTACATCTTTCCTCACAAAGTATTTGAGGTAGGAAGTTGAACTTTTTACAGATTATTTATTGGAATATGGGCTACAACTTAACACAGGGATTTTACAAAATTTTAGTTCAGTTATTAAAGATGATTTTTTTCAATTGTAATGAAAATTCACAACATTTTTTTGCAATTTTTTATTTATATATTCAAAAATATACAGTTTTTTGGAAAAAGACTGTGTTAAATTATGCAGAAGGTACTGTGTAACATTTACTGAAAGTTTGAAACAAATATGTTTGGAAGATCCTTAGAAAACATGTAATTAGTATGAGAAAATAAAAGTTTTGGGAATCGAGCGACAAAGATTGGATTAACTTTTTAGTGCATTCCAGCTCCATAGGATGGATTATCTTCATCCTCTGCAAACTCCTCCTCCAGCTTCCTCTTGTTCCTCCTCCTGTTTACTCTTGCTTGTATTTCTAGACTCTTTACAGCCCTGTCTGCAGCCCGAAGGCGTTCCTTGTCTAAAGCAAGCATCGCTCGTACCATGTTAGAACCTATCTTCATTCCCATATTTCTAAATACCTTGCACCTTACAATGTTGGCATCATTGAAAGTCGCAACAGCATCATACACACCAAAGTGAAGTGTTTCTATTCCAACAAATACAGTCTTGGGGTTTCTCGACCATATAACACTATTTACACTTTCATTGGGGTTTTGAGTTTTTCCGTGAATACACTTTTTCAACAGTTCAGGTGCTGCTAAGTCTCTGAAAATAGGTTTAGCCACAACACATACTTTATCCCACATCACTAAAATGTACCTGATGAACACGCACGTTAATAATAACACCATTTGACAGCAGTTTAACAGCGCCACAGTGGGTCACGCCCATGTAGAACACATTTCAAAAAAAATTTAAAAATAGTTGTAGTCTTCGGAATTGAATAAATTATATATCTATTAAAAGGTAATAGTCTGCAGATTCAGAAAACGCAAAAAAGTAAAAATTGAACTTTTCATGATTTTGAGCCTTTCCGGAGCCCCTTAATTTCATCCTTCAGTTAGTGTATTGCTCCTGGTTTGTTGTCGTACACATTTGATTTCACAAATCCCCACCAAAAAAAGTCACGAGGGGTAAGATCGCATGGTCTGGGAGGCCATTCCTGGTTGCCACGCAAAGAGATAATTTTCTCAGGAAACTTTTCATTCAGCAGAGCAATCGTTTCACGGGATGTATGACACTTCGCACCATCTTGTTGGAACAAACAATCGTCATTTTCACCAATAAGAAAAAGACAGAAAGCATGTTTCGGCAACGATCGCCGTTCGCAGCGACGGCAGCTCCCTCATCATTTTCAAAAAAGTATGAGCCGATCACTTCTCCTGCCCAGAACCCACACCACACAATCGTGCGTTGTGGATGTATCTCATCTTCCACAGCCCTCGCTGATTTTCGTTGTCCCAAATTTTGCGGTTCTGCTTATTGACGTACCCACTTGGCTGGAAGTGCGCCTCACCTGAGAAACTTTTCGTGAAGTTCTCGTTCTCCACTTGTCGAGCCAAGATCCACTGAGCAAATACATGTCTCTTGAATGAGAGTTTCACTCTGCAGCGGAGTGTGCGCTGATATGAAACTTCCTGGCAGATTAAAACTGTGTGCCCGACCGAGACTCGAACTCGGGACCTTTGCCTTTCGCGGGCAAGGGCTCTACCATCTGAGCTACCGAAGCACGACTCACAGCTTTACTTCTGCCGGTACCTCGTCTCCTACCTTCCAAACTTTACAGAAGCTCTCCTGCGAACCTTGCAGAACTAGCACTCCTGAAAGAAAGGGTATTGCGGAGACATGGCTTAGCCACAGCCTGGGGGATGTTTCCAGAATGAGATTTTCACTCTGCAGCGGAGTGTGTGCTGATATGAAACTTCCTGGCAGATTAAAACTGTGTGCCCGACCGAGACTCGAACTCGGGACCTTTGCCTTTCGCGGGCAAGTTACATGTCTCTTTCCGAGATCTGCAGGCCCCAGCTCTTGTGTAAGTCGAATCTTGCATCCATGTATTTTCAGATATTTTGAAAGGATTTTATGCGGTGAACTAGGTGATAAATTCAAATGTTGAGCTCGTTAGCGAACCGATTTTCTGGAGCTTATGGTCACGTTGTCACTCACGACAACAATGTTTTCTTCTGTTCGAACGGAACGCGGTCGTCCTGTTTTCTCAACGTTTGAAACAGGACCCGTCGTCTCAAACCTCCGAATCAACTTCGGAACTGATGATTCGGTTGGATGAGCAATTCGTCCGAGTGTCACACACAATTCACAAACGGTTGCCGTGGGACTTTCACCGTTTTTGTAATAACTTCTTATCACTTGGTACATTGCTCGGTTGTCATCTGCTCCATCGCGAAAATAAACATCAAACAACAACGCTCAACACACAAAAGCTATCAGGTTACTAATGGGAAGGATCGCAGATAACAAACATGCAAAAACGACGGCTGCCAACCATCATACGACAACATGGCTCAAAATTCAATTTCGTCCTTACTTCCCCGATACCTGTTACTAGTCAGCTGCCGCTCATAATTGCATTGTCTGACTGCAGTTAATGGATGACATTTAATACGGTCCATAGTATCGTTGGAGATTACTTACAATGAGTTTTTTTTCGCTGAATGCCAAAGAGAATTTGCTAAGCAACAATCCAAATTTTTAATTAATTTACAAGGCAAATGTTAGTAAGATATGCTTTTAATCAACGTTATAAATTTATTTGAAATTTCCTGAGTTATGAATGTATTGTAAAAATGTTTTGTGCCGGAATAAAATATTTCCCGTTAGTGACATTGTCAAGGCTGCCAGACCATATGCGAATTACTTTTAAATCTTGTATCGTAGGCTTATATAACTGTGTAAAACAGGTCTTTTCCAACGGGACTGGTATGTAAAGAATTTATGTGGAGCAGTTTTAAGATCCTTTCAGGATGTTGCTGTATAACCTATCGTTAGAAACTACGTAATATATCCTATTCCTCATTCCCGGTAGTAAATATTGCCCTAGCTTCGGTTTTCAAGAAAAAATATTTCATGTCACCGGAGGACAGGTGGTATTTTGTGGTCTTCCACGCTATATTGCACTGTGCTTTTTAGAAAGTGGCAGTGGTTTACCATTTTGTGAGAGAACTTGAATTTCTTGCACAAGTAGCAATATGTTATGCTGTATTCAGCTGAATTATGCTTCACACACATTGAATAAAATTTTTACAACCTGTCTGCGTTTAACAGATGTTATTGCAGCTATGTGGTTACCTTTTCATTAGTGTTGATCTTTCATAATCGTATGTGTACAGGGTGATTCACGAAGATATTCAAGTACTCTAATATGTTATTCTACAAGTAAAAATAAAGGAAAAAGTTCATATAAACGTAGGTCTGCAAATGTTTAGATACGGCGCTACAGCTAATAAAAGATTTTGTCTGAATTTTAGCAACTTCGCTAATATGAAGCCATCGCAAAACTGTACGAGGTTAAAGTAAAGCACTATTTTCATTTATTTTGTTGTTATTAATCTGGCGAATCAAATAAAACATGCCCCAGACGTATCTCTGCAGTACTTTTCCAGAACGTCCAGTGGAGCAAAGATGTAATTTAGTAAAATTTTTTATGTATTTACTACTTGGCTCAATTAGGTTTTTAAATTCCAGACAAATGCACAAAGTTTTCAACAGAAGTTGTAGAGAAATTAATTTTGGAAAAATGATGGGAATAACGTTAACTGAAACTGTATGAATGTGTCAGATAATTTGCTTTTATTAATACCATAGCACACGTGAATTCATGTTAAACCGGGAAAAAACAAAACTCAGTGTTGTGGAAGTTGTACAGTGCATATACAGTTTCACAACACATTCACAATAAATGTCCAAAACTGTTTCCACTGAGTTCAATGCATTAAGCTGAATGTATCAACAGATTTTGTTGATGCTTGCTTTATTTGTTGCTTGCTTCTCTGGATGTTCAGGAAAACTACTGCAGATACACGTCGTTGACATGTTTTATTAGATTCACCAGGCAAATAACAACAAAAGAAATGGAAATCGTTTTTTACTTCAACCTCGTACAGTTCTGCGATGGCTTCATATTAGCGGAGTTGCTAAATTTCAGGCAAAATCTTTTATTAGTCACAACTCCGTAACTAAACATTTGCGGTACTACGTTTATATGAACTTTTTTATTTTTACTTGTAGAATAACATTAAAATATTTGCGTATATTCGTGAACCACCCTGTATAATTCAGTTTCGGACTGTTTTCCGCTAATGTTTTTAATCCTCACTGAAAGATGTTTGAATATTTCCAAACCACCGTCAGTGCGTTGGCGAAAGAGGTGATAATAGTAATATATTAAAAATATTGGAAGTTTTGTTACCAAACGAAATCTACTATATGAATAAAAGGGTAGATAAACGTATTTGAATGCTGCCAAACTGGAACAAAATGACCCTTTTTTGCAAATATGCGTGGAGACCATTCGAAACAAATGCTATCGGGCTTCGCACTCTGTTACTTTATGACATACATCTGTATTCGACCTTAAAAATATAGCAGCATTTTATTTGAGTTCGAAACGTCTCACAGAATTTAGTCTTTAACTCTGGCTAATTTCTGTTAATTCTTAGACTAATTTTATGTCTCTAAAACTTCTCGTCCCAAATTAAATGGATAAAACAAGTTTGTAATGGCTTACCGATCGAAACACGCCTAGGTTTACAGACTTTGGAGCCCCATATCCAAGAAAAATCTATAAGCTAAATTTTATCTTTTCGGTTGGGAAGTGGAACTATAGCTTACTGAAAACTTCGGATACAACCTGAATGCATATATAAAGAAATCCAGCTGGTTACATGTGGAGACGCTAGTAGACGTGTGTATTTGTCGCCAATGTTCCACATAATTTAGTGTTTTGCTGCCAACACAACAATTAAAACACAACTGAAAACATTACTGCTCTGCTGAGTTATGAAGTTAAACATTATCTGCTGTTCATTTTGAACTGTCTGATTTCAGTTGTGTGTGTGCATGTGTGTGTGTGGTAACACATTACCTTGCAATTACATTATAAAGCCACGCTTTAATAGCCGTTAGTTTCTCATATAAATCCACATGCCATCACTTTTCACCACAGAGCAGCATTGTGTCTAATTAAAGCTGATATAAACTAGCGTCGTCTGGAAGCACTTGTCGATAAGTTGACTTGCGTATGTACTGCTCCATTGTTGGAGAACACTTTGAACTGGAAACCTAGAGTATAAACATTTATTCGGATTGTTCAAATTCTAAAAATAGTCTGATTATTATTATGCTTTGAACACAATTTTTTTAAATTTAAAAGTATTTGGAAGTCATGTGCCTAGTTATAGTATCTTAACCTCATCACTCTACACAGTCACACAGCAACTTGGGATGAATTTACGCAACATGTTTACATTTACTTACATGCATGACGTTTAAAGTCGCGTTTTACGTCTTGCAGATGGTCCTGTTCAACAGATTAAATGAGGAGGACAACAAGTAGGACATAAAATAATTTTCTAAAGTTATTACGAACATTTAAATAGAAATATTTCCGAAACGAGGAAAAATTCATTCCACTAATGTTATGTCGTCAGCGATTACTTCAGAAGACTTTTTCCAGACCAGTTGGAAGAGTTTCAGGATCATCACGTTACTGCTAACTACAGACATTACCTGAACGGGCTGTATGTGTGGTACTATCTCATTTTCTAATACTTCTAAATCGCATTGACTTCTGTGATACATATTCATTCGCACTATTTTTTTACTCCTTCCTTTGCATGCCGGAAAGTAACCCGTCTGTTAACCGCCACTGTTTAGTGCGGTTTTGGTACCCTTAACTAATCCCAAAAAATCCTGAATTTTTGTCATCTTTATGATGCATTTATTTTTTAAGAAATGGAACCACACATTAATTTTGTGCCTCCAAGGATTTAACTTTCATCATCCCTGGAGAGTAAAATATCGCATTTGTTTTTTTAATCGACATTAACCATGAATGATTAAGGAATATTTGTTTTCTTGAGCAGTGGTAATTGCTCTAGAGTTCGCCATTAGAATGATATTATCCAGAGAAACAGTAAAGGTTGTTATTGTGTGTTATGGAAACTGAAAGTCAGTAAAATTATAGTAAAATAGTCAGACTGTGAGAAATATATGATCTCTAATCCTCAAGTAATTTTCATTTTTGGCTTCTTCATATATATTTTTCTTGCAGTTAAAAAATAGCGGACTCAGAGCGAGAATATGTTCAGCTCTTTACATTGCTAACTTACACGAAGAAAAAGCGGTTTTCTGAACGTGATTCGTACTACTTGTGTGTATCATTTGTGAAGAGTTTTCAAAAAAATGGTTCAAATGGTTCTGAGCACTATGGGACTTAACATCTTAGGTCATCAGTCCCCTAGAACTTAGAACTACTTAAACCTAACTAACCTAAGGACATCACACACATCCATGCCCGAGGCAGGATTCGAACCTGCGACCGTAGCGAAGAGTTTTCAATCAGACGGATATTCATGAGAACTCACATTAGACAGAAGGAGAATCAATTATTTCTTACTTGTATATGTGCGGCTGAAAAAGGGTACCGGAATGAGAAAAACGAAACATAAGACCTGAGCTTCACGTCTGATGTTACTGTAGTTCTACAGTGAAAAGACCTATTTTTTATGATGACATGTGCCATGTCGGAGGTTTTTAAAGCCTGACATGTATTGAAGAAAAATCTTCTGCAAAATCACTTGACAATGGCCCAAACTCCGAAATTGGAATAGTGAAATATATAATTTTTACAGTCAACGGCGAATATGATGTCCTTTAAAAAACTCTACATGACTGTGAATCCCGACCATTAGTAGTTAAAAAAGAAATCGTTTAGCGTTTCAAAGGATTCTTTTCCTCTTGAATGTGATGCTTGCACGCAGTACTAGAAAAGCACAGATACTCTGTGGTGTTCATTTTCCTTTTTTTTTAATTGCTACTAGTGCTGATATTACTGTAGGGTTGTAGAAAACTTTCGCTATGGCAGCGGGTAGCCTTAAGTAAACGACAGCCGTCGCAGTCTCAGCGAGTGAACCTCCACAACGGAAAATGGGTCGTGGTGGTAAGGATGGCAATGTTTATTTCTTAGCAGAAAAACTTCACGGTAACTTCATAAACGCTAAAGACGCACTCCTCAACAGAACTATTGCCTACACTAACAGAACTTTAGAATGCTGTATGTATTGGACACTATCTAGGCCTATTAACAGACAACGTACTACGGGAGATATTAATTTCGTACCTTGATAGCAGAAAATAACTTTTAATTTAAGGAAACGCAAGATGTTGCTATCATGGTGGAGTTAACTTTCAGTCATGATGCAGTAAAGAGAGAAATAGCAAATTGCGATGTAGCTACCTCCGTTCGAGAAGATCCCAGTCGCGAGTTGGAAATGCAGAAAAGAGGTTACGGAAGTAGAATTGTGGTAAAAAATGACTGCAAATTATACTGTAGAATAAGAGACCATAGGATAAAGGTTATCAGCGAAACAAAATTCAAGTGTTGATAATAGTTTTACTATTAAACCAATAATTGAAAAGGGTAGAGAATTCAGTCTAGCTACTCATGTGGCATTTATAGATTTCGAAAAGGCTTTCAACCGAGTGAACAGAAAACTACGGCATATCCTTCAAGAACACTGATATCCGAAATATAGGTCTATTATGGCCAATATTAGGACCGTATAAAACATACCAAAATAGCGATTGACTTCCAAAAATAAATAAATATTTACGCGTGAACTTGTCATACAGAGATGCAGACTTTCACCTAAGCTTCTTAAGATATATATAGACGACGCCTCGCTGAAACCTATAGGAGAAAAAACAGACAACAGGACATTATTTTCGCGGACGATCTTTTAGCTTCTCTATTCATAAGCAGTATCTGCTCTGGCCACAATTTGCTGACTGGAAAAAGTAAAGTAATGGCATTTATAGGAAAATGCGCACGGCCGACGTCTTTAATTTCCTGAATGAATATTTCGATGATCGTGTGATTGCTTTGGGCTATCCGAGACATACAGGAGGCGGCGTGGATTGGCCTCCCTATTCGCCAGACATGAACCCCTGTGACTTCTTTCTGTGGGGACACTTGAAAGACCAGGTGTACCGCCAGAATCCAGAAACAATTGAACAGCTGAAGCAGTACATCTCATCTGCATGTGAAGCCATTCCGCCAGACACGTTGCCAAAGGTTTCGGGTAATTTCATTCAGAGACTACGCCATATTATTGCTACGCATGGTGGATATGTGGAAAATATCGTACTATAGAGTTTCCCAGACCGCAGCGCCATCTGTTGTTGACAATTGTAACTACTGTAATTTCGAAAGTTTGTCTGCATGAAAATGTACTGTTGACCCAAGCAGATTGCAACAAACGGTGTATTTCTACCGCTGCTCGTTTAGTTTTTATTGCCGTTTCAAATATACCGGTCATTTTTGAAACACCCTGTAAATACAACATACTGCGCGCGAAAAGGCGCTCACACGCGGCGGATAGAGGCGCGTTTCGTTGCGGGGTCGTTGGTGCGAAACAGACGTGTTGAACAGGCTCGTAACAGGCGCTACAAGAGAGGGCGTTGTGCATCACGGAGAGGTTTGCTTCGAAATTTAGAGAGTACGTTCCCAAGAAGACTCGAACAATTTATTACTTTCACCAACATACAGGGTGACAGTTACTAAGCTATATGAAGAAAAATCGTCGGAGCTTCTGAACAGTTTGCGTTAGGACGTTCAAACTGCACTGTTGACCGCCGGGTATGATGTGAATTAGTATGTGCATGCGAATCCGCCTCGTTGTCGACAATTTGCACGTGAAAATGTCTGGGATGGGTTCGTCGCCGCGCTGGGTAACCGCGCGGTCTGGGCGCCGTGTCACGGTTCGCGCGGCTCACCCAGTCGGAGGTTCCAGTTTGGTCCCAACAACAAATTTCCAAATGGGTTCGTCAATAGGCAAAACTGGCGCATTTGGTGGGGCTGAGACTCCGCATTCCGCGATCGAGAAATCTCTTCACCCTCGACGGTGTGGTGTACAATGTCCAGTCAGTCGCTTAATGAACAGCGTAAGAGCAAACGGACTATCAGACCAACTGTGTGATTGTATTGAAGGGTTCCTAGATAACAGAACGCAGCATGTCATTCTCAATGGAGAGAAGTCTTCCGAAGTAAGAGTGATATCAGGTGTGCCGCAGGGGAGTGTCGTAGGACCGTTGCTGTTCACAATATATATAAATGACCTTGTGGATAACATCGGAAGTTCACTGAGGCTTTCTGCGGATGATGCTCTAGTATATCGAGAGGTTGTAACAATGGAAAATTTTACTGAAATGCAGGAGGATATGCAAAGAATTAACACATGGTGCAGGGAATGGCAATTGGATCTCAATGTAGACAAGTGAATGTGCTGCGAATACAGAGAAAGAAAGATCCCTTATCATTTAGCTACAATATAGCAGGTCAGCAACTGGAAGCAGTTAATTCCATAAATTATCTGGAAGTAGGCATTAGGAGTGATTTAAAATGGAATGACCATATAAAATTAATCGTCGGTAAAGCAGATGGTCAGACTGAGATTCATTGGAAGAATCATAAGGAAATGCAGTCCGAAAACAAAGGAAGTAGGTTCCAGTACACTTGTTCGCCAACTGCTTGAATACTGCTCACCGGTGTGGGATCCGTACCAGATAGGGTTGATAGAAGAGATAGAGAAGATCCAACGGAGAGCAGCACGCTTCGTTACAGGATCATTTAGTAATCGCGAAAGCGTTACGGAGATGGTAGATAAACTCCAGTGGAAGACTCTGCAAGAGAGACGCTCAGTAGCTCGGTATGGGCTTTTGATGAAGTTTCGCGAACGTACCTTCACCGAGGAGTCAAGCATTATGTTGCTCCCTCCTACGTATATCTCGCGAAGAGGTCATGAGGATAAGATCAGAGAGATTAGAGCCTACATAGAGGCGTACCGACAATCTTTGTTTCCACGAACAATACGAGACTGGAATAGAAGGGAAAACCGACAGAGGTACTCAAGGTACCCTCCGCCACACACCGTCGGTTGGCTTGCGCTGTATGGATGTAGATGTAATCGTTGCGATACTCCTTGATGGCACGGTGACTACCGGAAGGTACGTGAAGGTTTGGGAAGATCATTTCATCCCCATTATCCAAAGTGACCCTGATTTGGAGAAGATGTGGTTTATGCAAGACGGAGATCGACCCCACCGAAGCAGGAGAGTGTTGGATGTCCTGGAGGAGCACTTTGGGGACCGCATTCTGGCTCTGGGGTACCCAGAGGACACTGGTATGGGCCTCGATTGGCAGCCGTATTCTCCGGATCTGAACACATACGACTCCTTTTTGTGGGGCTATATTAAAGACAAGGTGCACAGTAATGACCCCAAAACCATTTCTGAGCTGCAAAAAGCCATTCAGGAAGTCGATGTTCCGACACCAGCGGTTCATCCAGAATTTCGCTATTCGTCTGCGCCACATTATCGCCAATGATTGCAGGCATATCGAACATGTCATAACCTAAATTCGAGTATCTGTAGCGACGTTTATATGTTCAATAAAGTTTGTGCACGGCGTAGTTTGAAACTAATTTACCTTTTTTTCATATAGTTCAATAATTATCACCCTGTACTTCTCGCGAAATGATCACGACGAAAAACGCTAGAGAAATCAGAGCACTTACGGATCTTTGCCGTAATGAATGTTTTCACACGCCATTCGTGAATGCAACAGCAAAAGGGGAAAACATAGCGGAAGGATAACTGCCCTCCGTCACATACTGAAAGGTGGCTTGCGTAGTTTGTGTGCAGAGGTAGCTACCACCATAGCAGTGTTTGGATCTATACTGTGTTTTGCTACTTCTGGTACTCACATGTGCCGCGTCATTCAAAATCCAGGTTCCATTTAATATAGCGCACTTTCTCCTCCCCCCTCCAAAACATATCGTATTTTGTATTCGACAGAGATACCGAGAAAGTTCAGGAAGATGTTAATTGCGTCAGCAGTGACACATTGTGTCAGAAGTGGCTCGGAAATACGTTTACTGCTTCTCAAGTTTCTTTCCTTCATTTGTCGCTTTTAAAGGACTGCCTTCCGTAATTCACAGCAGACACACAGCATACAAAAAATAAAATAAAATAGCAATGGAGATCAGAAAGTTAGATTGTTTGATTCACTCGCCACAGAAGCCTGTTTCTCTTTTATTTTTTATTTTTTGATGCGGACAGCCACGAATTCCTCTGTTGTACGAACCTCTTCATCTCAGAGTGCAACTTACACTCAACGTTTTCGATTAACGTCGGATGTAATCCAACTTGTACCTTCCCCTGCAGTTCTTACCTTGTACTGTTCCCTCTAGTACCATGGAAGTTATTCCCTAATGTCTTAACACATGTCCTACCATCCTGTCCCTTCTTTTCTGTATATTGTTTTCCTCTCTGATTATGCAGAGAACCACCTCACTTCTTGGGTCGTGTGAGTAAAACGGAGTATGTACTTTATTATCGGAAGGTTCGCATGAATAAAGCGAGTCGGAGAATACACTGAGAATGTTCTTAGCTTGAGTAAAAGGGAGAGGGAAGTCGCTCAGCGAAAAGAATATTCTCCAGTTTCAAATGAATAAACCTGGAGAGCTTATCACAAGCGGAGAACATTACTCGTTTTTTAAAGCGAGCTTTGTAGCATATTTCTAAGTTCTGTTGAGGTAAAGTTTTATCGAGTTTTTGTAGTAAAAATGACCGAATTGATGTTGCTCCGAAGGCAAAAAAAGATATTTGTAACCCGAATAAATAATGAAGAGAGAAACTAACTGTAGAAGTTTGAAAGAGTTTAACAAGAAAAAACATTGTCCGACGAACTTCTTTCCCGAAAACCATGAAGGAAAAGGGGACGATCTCCACACAAGGGGACGAACTCCATACGAATCGAAAATGAAATTATTTTTGTACTATTTGTTCAAATGTTCAAATGTGTGTGAAATCTTATGGGACTTAACTGCTAAGGTCATCAGTCCCTACGCTTACAAACTACTTAACCTAAATTATTGTAAGGACAAACACACACACCCATGCCCGAGGGAGGACTCGAACCTCTGCCGGGATCAGCCGCACAGTTTGTACTATTTAGCAGAGCAAAGTTTTCAGAGTGATATATGAGAAGACTTAGGCCTAAGGTATACACCAGGCAACTGCGTCACCGACATTTTCACATGTTATTCATCATGTTTTCTCAGAACATAAATCTTATCTTTTGACATGTTACAAATAATCTGGCGGATCAGAAATAATAATAACGGATTTATTACAAACCTAGCGATCTGTTTCTCGTTACAAAACCGCACGCGGTAGCGAAGCATTACGCGTCATATTTAACCAAAATCATCTCATGTTGGATAACTTTGACCGAGTTTTGGTTTGGAGTAGATGGAAATGTGAGGTATTCTTAAGATAACATGTTCACCCAACGTCAACAACAAAAAAATTTCTCGTGTGTTGAAAATTCGATAACCACGACAGGAAACGCATTTTCATAAACTGCGCGTAACCATCTTAATGATTCTTTGCCTCTTATAAAAGTGAAATCGGAACGTGGTACTACCGTTCGAGAACATTCTGATGCCAGTTACAAATTTGTACACTAAATACCTTGCCTGTTTAAGCGAGTCGATGAATTCTAAGATTACGTGTGTGTTCTTTACCAGACGCGGCAGACGACACACACCGAGAACCTTCTTAAGAAGGAGGAGAGGCGGTGAGTAGGAACACGCTCGTCAGAGAATATGCTTAGGATTTTTTATTCATGCAAAGCTGAGAACTTTTTCAGAGAATGTTCTTTTGCTCTATGAATCTTCTTCGAAGAATGTTCTCTTTTTTATTCTTACGACCCCTCATCTCATCAGTCTACATCAGTTCAACAATCTTCTACAGCTCCTCATCTCACAGGGGCACGCCACGACTTTGGGATCACGAATTTACTTCAAATTTTGTACACCTTTAGTAGGGAATTAAAGCAACACAGTGCGCAAGTAGTAAAGAAATTCCGAGAAAATCGCGATGGAAGATTTATGCGCCTATTATGTGGCTTATGTATCTGTGAGCAGGGGCTGGACTTAATGGTGGTCAAGTGGATAGCGTTCGAGGTTCGTAAGACGAACTTGTCTCAGGCGACGGCTCGACACTCGCTCGAATTTAATTTTTTATCTGTACTATCTGAAGAAAGAGAAATTTTTCACTTAACAAGCGAAACGCGGTACCCGGAACAGTCTGTCAACTCTTCTTCGCCATGAAACTTCCTGGTCGATTAAAACTAGTCTATGTGCCGGGCTGGGCCTCGAACGGGGACCCCTTTCATTTATGAACAACGTTTTTACGTCATGAGCTGTCCCAGACTCACTTAGAAACCCGGAACATTCCCTGTAAATGCCGGAAAACTGCATTCATTCGATGTAGCAGATGGCGTTTCAGTGTGTGTTTTCCAAGTCTGTATGCCAAATACCATCCCGCAGTATGTGATGTCGAGAGCGCATCCGACGAGTAACTGTACCTTAGTCTTGTGATCAGGCACATTGTGATTTACGATATTACTGAATAACCTCATTCCCATAATTATTAATCGAAGTTTGTCTTGGGCTTTCCAAGCCTGTCCCTCGGCCTTGAAAGTTTAATTACAAGTAGTAAATAGACAAACAACATATAAAATTCACAACTTCATGAAAATGCACATGGGTTGTTTCCTTTATATTACGTCCTGAGTGTCATATAAGTTAAATAATGTGACCAGTGATGAAAAAGTTGGTGACCACTTGACCACATTGACTTGCTACAGCCTACGCCTTCGCACAGATACATCATTACTTCTCTCGCGATTTTCTAGAAATTGCCAGAGTAGTGCACGTTACTACTTTCGCAGTATGTTGTTTTAATGGCCTACTGAAGGTGTACAGAGTTTGGAGTAAATCCGTCATTCCAACATCGTGGCCTCCGCTTGTCAGATGTTTCGATTCTCTTCTTTTCTAGTTTTCGCACAGTCCGTGATTCACTATCATACAGTTCTGTCCCCAAAATAAAGGCCTACTTTCTCAGAAATTTCTTCCTCAAATTAAGGCCGATGTATGATACCAGTAGACTCCTCTTTTTGCGGAATGCTCTCTTTGACTGTATTCATCTTCTTTTAAGGTCCTCCTAGCTTCGTCCATAATGTGTTATTTTGATCGTAAGGTAGAAAAATTCCATAACTTCGTCTACTTCGTGGTCCCCAATTTCGCTGTTAAGTCAATCGCTAGTCTTATTTCCGCTACTCCGCATTATTTTGATGTCTCTCTAGTTTATTCTGTCCGCGTGCTGTGGCCTCCTCCGCAGCTGAATGGGTGCAAGCGCGGCAGCTGAGCGACTTCGTTCAGGCCACTCGTCACACTACGGAAAAAAAGAAAAAAAACTGCGTAAAGTTTTCATCGATGGTGTTTAAGAGCTGTCATGCGACAATCGCACACAACTGCTCATGAAATATGAGGGAAAAACAGGTAGACAGAACGAGAGTCACATGGTTTTTTTTTTTTTTTTAGTTAGAGAGGTATAGAATGATGTTCATTGAACATCGTGGGGCCGAATCAGCAGCTACTTGACTAAATAAACACCGGCACCCTCAGGAGCCAACTAATTAGGTTATTCACGGGACTGAGGATTCCTTAACAAGCGAAACGCGGTACCTGGAACTCTTCTTCGTCATGAAACTTCCTGGCCGATTAAAACTAGTCTACGTCCCGGGGCCGGCCGGGGTGGCCGGGCGGTTCTAGGCGCTACAGTCTGGAACCACGCCACCGCTACGGTCGCAGTTTCGAATCCTGCCTCAGGCATGGATGTCTGTGATGTCCTTAGGTTAGTTAGGTTTATGTAGTTCGAAGTTTTAGGGGACTGATGACCTCAGAAGTTCCCATAGTGCTCAGAGCCATTTTTTTTTATGTTGCGGGTTGGGCCTCGAACGAGGACCACTTTCTTTTAAAACAACGTTTTACGTGATGAGCTGTCCCAGCCTCACAGTTTACTTTGTATAAGCGATTTCAAGCTCCACAGAAATTTTCCTTTCTGGCTTCCATTGTGAACCGTAAAATTACTACTGATTCACCAAAGGTTATTGGTGGTGGTGGTTAGTGTTTAACGTCCCGTCGACAACGAGGTCATTAGAGACGGAGCGCAAGCTCGGGTTAGGGAAGGATTTTAAGGAAATCGGCCGTGCCCTTTCAAAGGAACCATCCCGGCATTTGCCTGAAACGATGTAGGGAAATCACGGAAAACCTAAATCAGGATGGCTGGAGACAGGATTGAACCCCAAAGGTTATTAATCACAATTAATACACCAAATGTAAAGTGGAAGTAGGTGCCAAGGAATAACTGGTGCCGGCCGGTGTGGCCGAGCGGTTACAGGCGCTACAGTCTGGAACCGCACGACCGCTACGGTCGCAGGTTCGAATCCTGCCTCGGGCATGGATGTGTGTGATGTCCTTAGGTTAGTTAGGTTTAAGTAGTTCTAGGTTCTAGGGGACTTATGACCACAGCAGTTGAGTCCCATAGTGCTCAGAGCCATTTGAACCATTTTGAATAACTGGTGAAATTACACACAATTTTCAGTAACACTCTTTATTCAAATTTAGTGCAAGACTTAACGAAATTAAAAAAACCAACAATCATTTAACGAATAAGTCACAATTTACGATAGGAAAGAACTTTTAAATTATAAAAAAAATTCACGCCAGTAAAAGGCAAGCACAGGCAATCAATTTAACGTATACAACGCGTCGCTGTATAATATTTCAAGTTCAGCTAAATGACAGGCGAATTTCACTCCATTAATAAATGAATACAATTTGAATATATGACTTCACTTTTGGGCAGACAAATTTCCCATTTGGTTACAACAGCCGCAGCTACGGCCGCCCACAACAGCCTCGCTCAGGCTCATTAAATGGCGCAGAATGTAACTTGTCTGCAACATATAAAGACAATTCTGTTTACAAAAGTTCTCAAAGTAGAAAAACCAAAATTCATGAGTCATGCACACGGGAGGGGGGGAGGGCAGTCACACTTAATAATATTAACATATCCAAAATATATAAAAAGCAAATTTTACAAATTTCTGCCAGTTAACTTACGGCAAACACACACGCTCGCAAGGTAGGACTTGCGAACTTTTACAACATTCTCCTTTCAAGGCAATAATTTCTATCCGTAATGAAACTATTGCATGGCAAGAGAACACACTAATAACCAACTATCTGTATAAAACACATAAGCACGTTGAGTAAAAGCCTTAAAAGGTATTGAATTGGAAAAAAACACACAGTCTTAGCTTACTAGAAACAATATAAAAAATCCACTACGGTGTACATTAACAACCTTGCTTGATTATAGCCAAGTATACATAAACACAAATTTACGTAAGTTACAACTTCCAGATGAGCAGGAATTCGTTATGCAATTGACTAGTTCTTACCACGAGACAAATGGCATTTTTCTTCTTTCTTAGAGTACCTTTTACACGTCTGTCTAGTAATACTAGTTACGGCAGGCGATCAGGTCTTCGTGCCTTGCATTTTAAACAGTACAGTCCTTGGTGCCTTAGACTTTCACAGACAGAGGCTAACAGTCGAATAACCCGTAGGTAAGCTAGGAGGGGAGAGAAGTAATCCGAACCACAGATTTACTCTGGCACCCCCCCCCCCCTTTTCGTCTTCAAAAGGGGACAAACGGACCACCCTTTCTAATATTACCACCTTCCCGCGGGTGGGCAGACGAGAATGAATGGCGGGAAACCCCTAAAATATACGGCTGGTATAATCAACAAGGATAAGTAAACTGAATTCAATTAAACTTCATAAAATACTCAACTTCTGGTGCGTTACGACTCCCAGGACTGAACCAACGCAGCACCTCCAAATGCTCTGCCGAGCCGCCCGCTGCCAACCGTTTCAATGGACGCAGGAAGGCGGGCCGATTTTCAGAACCTCCTCGCCGGTGGACAGCATACGGCCGAACTGCAGATTAGGCCCCTCGCGGACCCACGCTCAGGAAGATTCCTTTAGCGACGAGCAGTTAACACCCCATACCACGGAGCCACTGCTCGCGTCGCTTACGCTGATGCCGCGGTCTGCGTGCTGTCCCTCTAGCACCGGCGGAGAAGTCGCTTCTTGATGCCCCGACTGCCAACTCTCCACCAGAGCCCATACAGCCACTTCTTAAACCCACGCGAACAGCCCACTTTTCCCCTTTCCCGCTAGAGGGAGACACCGAAGCCTTCAATTGCGACAACGGCGCCACCTCCAGAAAACGGAGGGCGACTGCTTCACGCTACGCGCTGCGGCGCGCTTTTCAAAGCTCTTTACCACGGCTCACAATGAAGGTTTGGTGACAGATCGTTGTTCATCCCCTTTGCCCCATACGGGACGGGTGTGGGTTGATAGCGGGTACAATTCGCCGCTATTCACCCAAACAGTTGCAAAAATTTTAAAAGATATTGAAAATTTCCTGCACTTCACGTCTATGGTGAGAAATCTTTCGTCATCAGACTACCGGTTTCGTTCTATAATAACCGTCTTCAGATCTGTTTTATAAAAACATGTCCTAATATAGTGGGGTCATAGTATAGAGCCATAGTATATATTAGGACATATTTGTATGAAACAGATCTAGAGATAGTCGTTATAAACTGAAACCGGTAGTCTGATGAGAAAAAAATTGGGACCATGGACGCGAAGCAAAGGAAATTGATTCTATATTCGGTCAATTTTCAATTCGTGACTATGTCGCAGCTTGTGAAACAAATCGTACACGGAGCCTGAAAAAGTGACTGTTTTACATGAATGAATGTTTTGCACAATAAAAAGACGTAAGGTCAGTTGCATAAATTAAAAGACTTTTTCATAAAATTTAAAACACAGATGCTCAGTTGAATAAATTAAAAGATAAAAAGCCGATAAGTTGATTGTTTAAAATAGATACACATATGACAAGTTATGAGAGGATGTAGAACGTCGGAAATGGGAGTATCATCGAATTGTTACATTTGAGGTAGTGTGTAGCAAGGGGTTTGCGTGGGCGTATATTTGGAGTAGAGATTTGGGGGAGGGAAGAGGGAAGAGGGGCGCTGTTCCGGACGATGCTTTAGGTCGTGGGTGGAGGGGAAGGGAGCCCCGACAAAGGGAGGGTGGTACAGATCTCCCAGGTCTGGTAGGTGGGGTATATATCAGGGCGAATTTCGTAGTCTGGTAAGGGAAGGAGGTTAAAGTTTTGCTGGGAGAGTAGGTGGAGAGTGTGAACGTGTAGTGTTGGTGGAATGTAGTGGTAGAGGCGCGGCAGAATACTAGGATCAGACAGCAGTGGGAGGTGGTTAGTATCGAGTTTCCGGGTACCGTTGGATACACGCAAGTGTTCGAGATGGAAGGGTAGAGAGGGAAATTTTATACGTCGGTTGAGGGTTCGGATAGGGGAGGGTAAGCAGATCCGAAAGGCTAAGCGTGGCGTTCGAGGATATGTAGGGCGCGTTAGAAACAGGGAGAGTAGAAGTCACGCCACATCTGCATAGCAGAGGAGGGGTCGCGTCAGGGATTTGTAGCTGTGGAGGATTGTGGGAGGGTACAAGGGCCATGTTACTGGCACAGCTCAGCCGGTAAGAATTCCACACGCCGCAGACAAGACTACTGGTTCGAGTACCGTTCCGGCACGCACTATTAATGTGTCGCAAGATTTCACAGCACGTGTCACTGGGCAAACGCACAAGTAGATGTACATGTGGCCCGTGTAACTACAATAGTGAGTCGCGGTTTTTCCGACGACGGCTGAGGAAGTGCTATGTGAAGAGAAATGGGGGAATGTTGAACAGGTTTCGGAACATTGGAGGCTAGTGCAAATTCTGGCCGCTGAATCTGAGTACAGATAAATATTTCCCTAGTCGCGTAGATGCTCGTATAGCGCAAAGCGAGACAGGAGACTGAGCCTAAAGCGGGTCCAACCCGCGCAACAGCTGAACGAGCGTGGCTGGTGCCAGAGAGTGGTTTTTAGGCGCTTTCCCTCGCTCGTTCAGGCAAATGCTGGGGTTGTTCACAATTATCGCAACAGAAAATACGGGACACGAAGAATGAAAATACGATCACGCACAAATTCACAAGAAGGTAGGGCAAACGGCTTCCTTACTTTGACTGCGGGAACGGGAACGGCAACAGGCCGCAAAGTTAAATAAAGAATAAATTTGCAAAATTTCGACTATAACGGTCTCCGTGCTAGTCGTGATTAATGCTAAAGAGAAATACAAGGTAGCGTAAATGCACTATAGGCCTAGTAGTTTTTGCGGAAACAATTCAGGAATCGGAACAAGGGGTATAGGAACTTTAAACGGAACGAGCACATAGATTCGGAGGAAGCTATAGCAAACGGAGCACTTGAGCATGATTGACAAGAAACTGCGAAGCAGTTATTCGTCTACGAAAAAAAAGTTGCTTATAACCGAAAAAGTTTTATCTCGTAAAAAGTCTGACTGCAAAACTTTAGGTAACCATCTTCAGTAAGGAATATTAGAACAACCAATAGACTACACTGGTGGTTCAATATGAGGAGGCTATAAACGTGGTCGAAAGTTCCTCCGCGGGTGTTCTAATTCGTTGAAATTATTGTAGGATATCTTGTGAGTTAGTTCTACTACAGTGCAATAAGATGGCTGCAAGAACATTCTCCAGCTTTTGCAAGACGTTCATACATCTTGAGTGGTTACGCTGAAAGAGCGAACTGCCTCCCTTTTTCTTTTTCTTTTTTTTTTTTTTTTAGCTGCATTAAGTAACCACCACCAACCATTATGTACGGCACATCGATCACTGTTTTCCTGTCCACACAAATATAACTTTTCTCTCCTGAAATTACTATTTCATGAGCCTAAATTGCTTAACTCATCCCTACCTGCCGTTTGCTACCTGAGTGAGATTCTGTCGACCCCCCTTTAGTACAAAAGTTCCGAAATCGGTTTCCTGAAGACGCTGCTTCATTAACTAGTACCCCTAGGTACGTGTCGCTGTCTAATCGCTATGACTACCAGTGTTGCAGTTTTTACTGCATCTAGAGGAAATCACTTAAAATTGAAAACGCTACAACAAAGTCATTGAAAGCTCGTAATTCGTTCATTGTTACGGCGCAGTGCTTAGGCTATTTCTTCCTATTATATGACGAGCAGACATATACAAACCCTTCTTCAAAATTTATACGTTTGAAATGCGATGGGTATCAGTGCTGTTCTTACTGAACCAGAGACGGTTCGCTGCAACAAAATCAACTTTACTCCTTTCTTACTACCTTTGTCGATAAAAGGTGACGGTTCTACGATAATCCACCCAAACGGATGTGTTATTTTAGAAGACAGACTGAAGAAATGCAAACCAACTTTAATAGCATTTGTCATTTTAGAGAAATCTTTTTGACGGTGTTGAGTGGAAGGTAACAGACGTAAAATACGGAGAACGAAAGGTTTTCTGCAAACAATATAGAAACTAGCGGCAGTTATTAAGAATCGACGAACATGAAACGGAAGCAGTAGTTCAGAATGGACAGGGTTTTAGTCCAATCCAGATGTTATTATACTTGGTTCCTGCATAAGTTCGTAGCTTTTATGTTTTGCATGTTCGTATTCCCGCTGTTATGGTTTTCTTTGTTTACTGTTATTTTTTATTTGAAGTAAACACTTGCTATTTGAGTTTACATTTTGTCATTTTGTCGTTTGGAGATAGCGAGTGGAGGTGGGGGCGCTAGAAAATGGAGTGCCAGTTGGAGAAATTGGGACATTTCCGTCATATTCTTCTGTGTGATTTCAGCAGAGGGGTGACAGTAATGACGGCAGCCAGAAACATTTGAGCCGTGTTTGGTTATAATGCCACCGGGTACGGCACGACAAGAAGTTGGTTTTTTTGGTTTTAAGGAGAATCGTTTAGACGTTAGTAACTCACCACGTTGAGAGTGACCTTCGGAGTTTTATGAAGATCCTATTAACCCATTGATCCACAACGATCCACGTCAGTATACTCGTCATCACACAAATATAATGAACTGCAATCATTCCACCGTCGTGCGATATTTGGATGCAAAGGGTAAGGTTGAAAAATCGGATGTATGGGTACCGCATGTTCTAAGCCACAATCACAAAAATCTGCGGGTGGCCATATGTGCATCCCTTGCTTGCTTGCTCGTCATCAATTGGATCATGAACAACACCGTCCATTTCTGCCCTGTATCGTTACTGGTGACCAGAAATGGTGTCTTTATGCTAACATAAGTAAAAGAAAGGAATGGCTGAGCTCAAACAAAGCGCCAGCTCCCCGTACAGAGAACACAGAAGATAATGTTGTGCATGTTGGGGTGTACTACGAATTGCTTCTGGGAGGTGTAACCATTACTGCTGACACTTATTGTCAACAACTGAGACGTCTTGCAGGGGCAGTCCAAGACAGGAAGGCTGCGTGAAGAGATGCTACTCCACCATAACAATCGAACAGCCTTGACGAACTTCTTTCCGAATGAAAATGCGCTCCTAACATGTCTCGGAGAGTTCTTCGCATCAAAAACACGTGGGTTCTACAGTCGCGGAACCGAAAAATTGCAGGCTATTGTCAACGGCGAAGGAAAATATACTATTGATGAATAAAGACCCTGTTATGCGTATCTGTTGTTTTTATTACACTTATGGAAAACCTGTAACGATTTCGTGTGGCTCAGTTGCTTGACACTAGTCTTCCAGTTGGACCCCACTTCGGTGACTTGCGCGTTTCTAATCCACCCCACTTATCCAGCGGGGAAAAGGTGACCTACTGTTAAACGTGGAATCAGAACCACGCACAGTTTCTGACGATGCTTGACAGGAGAGGATAAGGCTAGATTAAAACGTAGACGGAAAGATCCGTGTTCCGACAGGGCATCGATTCCGAGACCTATCGGTTTCGAGGTATCCGTTTCTAACACTAGGGCGCCAGCAAAGACAAATGTTATTAAATCTGTACCTTGAGCGACCAGTAAGGGTATTCAAGGAGAAATATGGGAAGGGAATTAAAGTTCAAGGGGAAGAAATAAACCTGGTCAGCAAAATAACTGATGATCCTAGAAGTTGAGAGGATATAAAAAACATTTCTGAATAAGAGAAATTTGTTGAATTCTAAAATAAATTTAATTTTCGGGGGGTGTTTTCTGAGGGTGTTTGGTGTGTAGCCTTGTACAGAAGTCGAACGCGGGCGATAAGCATTTCAGACAGGACGACAATAGAAGATTTTAATATGTGGTGCTCCAGGAGTGTGTTAGATGGGTAGATCGATTAAACAATGAGCAGGTAATCAATCCCATTGGGGGAAAAAGGAATTTATGACAGAATTTGATTAAAAGAAGGGATTAGTTGATACATAGTGAGGCGTAGAGGAACCGTCAATTTGACAACGGAGGAAAGTGTAGAGGGAAAAGAAATGACGCCAAAGGATGAACATAGAAAGCAAGTCTAAGTGATGTAGGTTGCTGTTGTTATGCAGGTATGAAGAGGATTGCACAGGATAGAATAGCGCAGAGAGTTGCATCAATCCAGTCTACGAACTGAAGGCCACAGTGTCAATAACCTACCAGTTCCCTCACCTTTAGTTGTTTCTTACAATTTGCTGATCAGATTTATTTATTTTCTACATTCTGCTGTGCACCTTACACTAGCAGGTCTTAGAAACGGTTATAGGCCTACAATATGAAATGTTGTCAACTAGGAAATTCACCAAATACAAAACCTATTAACTTCAAATTTGACGTAAAATTTGAAGAAAATCAATAAAATCTAATTAGCATATTCTACGAATATATAGGCTACTACTACAAACCAGCGGCGGTTTCGAAATTACTCGTGTCTCGCCACTCCTGAAGCGAACCTACAAACTATGTAAGTAGGCTGTTTAGGTTTTCTTATTGGCAACGTTACCTAGCGCTCTATATGAAAATCACTGGCTGTGCTGTGTGCAGTCTGTGGCTAGTTTGCATTGTTGTCTGCCATTGTAGTGTTGGGCAGCGGCAGCTGGACGTGAACAGCGCGTAGCGTTGCGCAGTTGGAGGTGAGCCGCCAGCAGTGGTGGATGTGGGGAGAGAAATGGCGGTGTTTTGAAATTTGTAAAAATGGATGTCATGAACTGCTGTATATGTTATGACTTTTGATGACTATTAAGGTAAATACATTGTTTGTTCTCTATTAAAATCTTTCATTTGCTAACTATGCCTACTAGTAGTTAGTGCCTTCCGTAGTTTGAATCTGTTATTTAGCTGGCAGTAGTGGCGCTCGCTGTAGTTCGAGTAACGAAGATTTTTGGTGAGGTAAGTGATTTGTGAAAGGTAAGGTTAATGTTAGTCAGGGCCATTCCTTTGTAGGGATTTCTGAAAGTCAGATTGCGTTGCGCTAAAAAATATTGTGTGTCAGTTAAAGCACAGTCTTGTATAAATTGTTCTAAGGGGACGTTACAACTATTGCTGAACTACTACATCACATCCGCATTATCACATGCGACCTGGTAATAAATCTAATGCAGTCCATTGCGCCCGGTGCTTTATATATACAATATACTACTACTGATATGCCACTTTCTATTATTAAGTTTACACAAAAAATGTAATTAAGCGTGGTACTTTCAGATTTTCTAATCAAATGTGCGAAGCACCAGGATGCTTGTTTAATCATCGCGAAGGGAGAGAAGAGAGACAAAATTTCTAGTTCGGAACAGTATGCGGTATAGCTGTGTGGATTTGTCATAGTTACAAACAAAAATACAAAAGTACGGGTCAAGGAATACCATTACTGTGCTTTCTACGATTCCTATACAATAATAACGAACTCTCTTCTCTGTAGAGATGTATAGAAGTTAGTTCTCTGATGTGAACAGCGTTTCTTATAAATGCGTCTCTGTTATTCCCAATTCGAAGAAACTTAAAATGACATCAGCCATGCTTTAGAAAGGCTAAGCTTTAAACAATACTTTCATGAGATTATGGCGCTGTTAATGTCGTTACAAGTAAGTTCTAGAAATTTTCGAATACATCGTCGTCGTGTAATATAAATCAGTATCTTACTATCATCTGTTTAATATAAATTGAAATGTTGTTTGAAATTAAGGTTTTATTACGTAAACTTCTAATTCAAGAGATTACAGAGTTATTAGGGAAAGTTTTATCTAACCACTTACGTACAATAAATTGCGAAATATCTGAAACATTTATTTATATCCTCACATATTTAATACAAAATCTTTTATAAGAAATTTTCTCATGCCTGAAGAATAGTGAACATACGAAATCTTTTATAAGAAATTTTCTCATGCCTGAAGAATAGTGAACATACGATAAAGGCGCAGAGCAATCAAATTTCAGTTGCGACCCCACAACGGCTGTTACATTTTTCTTGAAATGTATGTAACAGATTCTGCTCCTTCTTCTTGATATTCTCTTTATTGTAATAAACATGCAAAGTAATTCAGAGGGGGATA
This sequence comes from Schistocerca cancellata, assembly GCF_023864275.1. Taxonomy (NCBI): domain Eukaryota; kingdom Metazoa; phylum Arthropoda; class Insecta; order Orthoptera; family Acrididae; genus Schistocerca; species Schistocerca cancellata. The sequence goes on from NC_064634.1 coordinate 489,372,129, forward strand.
AGACATAGAAAACTATTGGGCATATTACAACAACAGAAGTTTCGTGGATTACGTTCCTGCACTTGCTAAAATTACTTCATTTTTCGTCTCGTATATAAGAAGCCAAAAATTTGGACAGAAACAGTCAAGTCTCTCTAAGCGACAACACTTGCTTTATTCTCGTTATTTATTGCACGCATATACGGTGCGCAGGTGTAAAGTTTACGTATAAATAAGACGCAAGCCCAGTGATTGCCTGCAGAGCGCTGTCTTTCATACATCGAACCATGTGTAATAATTTTACTATTATGTTGCTGTATGAAGGTATAATGTTCTTCCGTTCTGCACCTGCAGCAAACAGCAATGACGAATTCAGATCAAATTTTTATGTGATCCAAATATAGTAGAGATTTATGAGCACATAAATTTCAAAATTGGTAACTTGCTCCGTGAAATACTGGCAGTCGCAGGCAACCTGTATAGCAAACTTTTGTTAGGTGTGACGGCGATGTTGCGCTTATAAAACAAGTAGCCCTCGCAAATTCAAAAATAGTAACAGCTGCTAAAAAGAAAATGTCGAGGTATTTAACAAAATGTTGACAGCGCACCACGAAATAAAAACGAGCTGTCGCAGTAACTAGAGAATGCGACATTTATGAGGTATCTCCTTTCGTGACGATTTTCATAATGGTTACTCCTCCTGCCATCCATCACCATTCGTATTCACAACGTCAGACGAAATAACTACCTATCATCGCCGACTGTTATTTATACAAGGGAGAAAGCTAACAAAAATTCGGCTTTCGAGGTTCAGAAGGAAACATATCACTTTCTAAACAACTCAGTCACTATTTATTGATGTAGGAGGACTTTCACATAAGAAGCGAAGTATTCTACACACCTGTTTTCCGTTTGTTGAATGTGTTATGAGCTGGTTAAGAAAATTTGCGAAGTAATCTATTATCGCTTAGCGTTTCAAACGCAACCAACGCGTACAATTTTCTTAGACTTTGTCATATAATATTTTTTGGCAGAATGTTGACTACAATTATCGTAATGATGTTTTTTTTTACTTTTTTCTTTTTTTTTTACGCGTAGACCTAAAGACCTAACGGCTTGCTTCCTGAAGTTACAAACTCGTGAAACAGTCATTTTTTTCCTTACTGATGAACAAGTATTGGTAAATTTTCTGATTGTTGTAACCGTGGTACAGCCTAAATGTCTGTTGTACGTGATTTTAGGTGTTGAGCATCTGCGTGTGATCTGCTACATTGAATAAAATCCAATCGCCCGATGGCCAGGGCCGCACGACAGTTTCGCTAATTTTCTGCAGAATGCAGGGACTTTATTTCAGTTTTCATTATAATATTTTTCAATAATTTCATAGGATTATTCCCCTATATTTTTACTAGAAAAAGGCACTTAGGACTAACATTCGCAATCGCGTTACCTATATGATCAAGATTTATATTGTTTGGATGAATTAATCACACTAATCAATCTGTTAGGCGCACCCGAAATACGTACATTAATTTGTTTACAGATCATTTACTCATTGGTAAACGGCTGATCGAGAGCCAGTGTTGAAACATGCCACTTCTGACCACGTGGTTTATTTTTCAGAAGGGTGTTTCATTACGACTCCGCTTCGATTCCTACGCAATATGAGCAACGCCTGTTTGTTGTGAACGAAAGGCACTACTAGAAGAGAAGACATACTGTCTTATAAACAGTTCTAAGGAATACATTATTTGAAGCATCAAGCGAAAACTTTGTTTTTGATGGCAAAAAAAAAAAAAAAATCGCTGTGTATTGTAGCTATAACACCTGTCAAAAACTGTATCTGTTAATGTTAGACAGAGTTTCAAACGGCAATAATGTTTAATCCCATTCTGAAGCATCCTAGGAAATAAGTTGTTACTTTTCTGCATGTTTTACTGGTTGGGTACGACGAATTGACGATCAGTGTATTAATACCGGAAGTTGCATTCCATCGTAACATTATGCTTACGGACTGTCATTTTCCATTGCTGTCGGACGCTGCTAATATACTACAAAGGAAATAAATATACAGATGAAAAGAGGTCAATAAAGTTAAACAGTTCTCTAAACCAAATATTATAAGTCTTTGTGCAAGAAGTAACGTTTCCATAATACGGACAACACTTTAAGTAATGAAAATAGGTAAACTAGGCCATTTTTAACACATAACCGATTGCAAATATGTCCCATCACACAGAGGAAAAACGTTTGAGGAAACTCACAGAACGGGACACGTTTTTAGTTACTGATACGTTTCAAATTTTGAAAAAAAGTATCCTTTTTCCGTACTGCCGTTCTGATATTTCCTTAATGATTTACGATTCATAATTGGAATTAACTTTAGGTAATGCGTGACAGTATTGTATAATACCCAAGCGCGTTTGAAGAGAATCATTCTGTAAATATAACGCAAGTCGCATTCGAACAAATACAGCTACTGAATTATTTTTCTAAAAGGCTCATTCACTGAGGAAAAGAATCCATGTCAAATACAGCAAGCCGTAGCTCGCAAAAATTTATTTTGCTTTCGTTTTTGTTGACGTGTGTATGCCTGATGAATTTGTATCATCGAACACATCGATTACCGACTAACGCCACGTTTTTCATACGTAGATAAAACATTTTTCTCGTTGTATTCTCATTAATAACACAGAAATTGCGCTTCGCATCGTATACTATCGCGATGTTAATGTGACATTCGTTTTACGTAACTTGTTGCCTCAGGCAATAAACAGTAGCTGTATTTGTGTGTGTGTGTGTGTGTGTGTGTGTGTGTGTAGCTCGCGCAATCAGAAGAGTTTTTCCTATCACGTCCATATTTCTGCCTCTCACGCAGGATACGGCTTTTCTTGTAAGTGACGATAACAATGACATGAGTAGACGCAGCGGCGGTTTTAATTACATAATTAAAGGGTCGAGTAACTGGTGCAGCGATAATCGCTTACTCAGTAGCAGACAACACTGCTTTCCGCTCCATTGCAATAATTTAACATAATTTGTTGTTTTGCTATGCGTATTTCGTGAATTATAATATGGCAGCGCTAGATAAGGTACGAAAATAATACGAAATATTGCGAAAACTACCAATGAAGTCCTAAAAAAAGAATCAGCGGATGTCAGAGCTTTGAGACATCAGTACTCTTTATCTTTCTCTTTGTACAACACAATTGCAATATTCGGCTCGTTGCCCCCGCGTCCAAATGCTCATCATTATTAGAAATTGATTAACAGATGAACTACGGTTAGCCTTGAAGTTTAGCTAGCTTCCGTTATGTGCAATTAACATTATGCGATGAGATTTTGCGTAGGTAATATTCATGAATGTATATTTTATGTGAAATCTGACAACAGTATGTCACATTATGGAACGTTATATTTTGGAATTTTCTGAACAAGTTGGCAGGACGGTTTGATCTGAACGAAGTGTGACAGGCATGCTGAAAAGTCTGGAATTGTGGACGTTGAGAGAAAGCAGTCGGATTTCTAATGATAAGCTATTCGTGGAATTTCGTGCCCTAATTTCAGTAACAAATGTAGGAGACTCCCACACTTTCGTAAATACTGGTTCTTCAGAGACGGCTCAGAACTCACCAGAGTAATTACAGCGCACACAGTGGCAGACAGTCATCTTAACTTTCATTTGCGATTCCAACGGGATATCCGTTAGTTCAGGATGTTTCAAAGACATGGAACCAAACGTCTAGTGGTGAGAGATCACGTCATAGGCAACATCTTTTGTCAAAGACGAAGTGTCCGCTGACGTTTCACGGCGACATTAGGCGCTCGTTCGTATTAGTTATGCCCCTGGGAAGCCGCAGGCGTGGGCAGTCTGCAACATGCGTAGGTGTTTTGCCTAAAGTCTAGTCATCAGCTCCGTATGAAAGGTGATAGGCTCAACAAAATTAAAGTACCTCATTTGCTTGTAAAAAATTGTTCTTCGCTTAGAGACGTTCATTCTTAAGGGTTTTTCGTTCAAGATCACTCATCTATTGACCGCGACAAGTAGTAAGGTACGCAGATACATCACATCTGGATAGTAGACGTTGCCCGTTGGATGAAATCGCCCCAGGGCCAGTCAACATTTTGTCTGTAACAAAATTTGTTCCCCATGATGTCTCGTGCAAAGACTCGAAAACACCCTATATATAGCGTAACGAATGGTAGTCTCTGTCAAGTGCTTTGCTGTTATATTCATGGCGTTCTACGGACGTTACGGAAACAGTTCCATATCGTGATTGATGGTTCCTAATAAGAGGTGTTTTCAGGAAGTAAGGAGAAATTTGTTATTTTGCTTGTTGCATTAGTCCGATTCGCTTGTTGAATTGATAAATCATGCTTCAACACTATCTCTGCAGTGATGGCCATCTCGGATACTAGTATGTTGTCAGCTGTCAGAAATGTGATATGTGGTTTGGTAGTACCGACAGTTATTGGATCAGACACTTTGTATTGAAGTTTAGCTATAAAGGGCAGCAAAGTTCCAGAAACATATACTGCTTTTGGTGTGAATGCTACGACTGAAACACGGGCTTACGAGTGGTATGAGCGTTTCGAAAAAGGCTGGAAGTAGTCCGGTGGCAGAAACCTAGGACATGGAAATCATTGACACCCAAGTTTTCTCACGAAATCCGCTCAGGAAATAGCCAGGTAAACAAAATAGAGGGGTGGAGAGGGGTGGGGGTGGGTGTGGGGGGAGCGAGAGCTGCAATTTTGGCACATCTCGGCAATTTTAGATAGACAGTAGAACACCGATAACTTTTTTTTTTTTTGGGCATATCGCAAAGGTCGTCAAAAAAAACACAAAACTGTAAGAGAATCCAGGCATGAAACACTGAAAAAGCGTCGCCGTTCCGAAGTTCCAGCCACTGATTCTCTTCAGTTTTGTATGCTATGTGTCATGCAATACTTAATGGAAAGAGACGGCACACATCGTGTTGAAATAGTTAATATTATGAGCGACGGGGTTGCATCTTCCACAGTAAACGTGGACCAAGCAGTTACTATCGGAAGGCAGTAGATGCAGTCATTCGAAGAACCGTGGCAAGGAGGGATCCGCAACTCTATCTTGAAAAAAAGTTGTAACACCATCTGGCATGAGGAGAAAACTGAAGGTAGATACTGAGTTCGAATTAGATACGTCTGTGATGTACTGGAGGGTGACTGGCTTAATTATCTTCCAGATCAATTGACGTTGCAGACTTGTCGAAGCACAAACTGGCACTCTTTCCCACCTTCCTCTTCAGAGATGATGGGCAAATGGGAGTCATAAAAGTTGAAGCATCGAGAGACTTCAGACATCTCTGAATGCACTTATCTTTACTGGATACACTGTATTCTGGGGAACCGTATATCCCACAAATGGGACAGTCTTTGACTTTGTTCATAAGGCTACTCATTTTGTGGAGAGCAAGCTCAGTGACTCAGACGTATACCTGATATTTGATCAATACGACCCATGCAGTATTAAAAGCCTAACTAGATTCGTGGGCGCGGGTTCACATGTGACGAGGAAACGTCAATTCAATCTGCATGCAGCCCTCCCACCACAGCAAATAGTACTGAATGCTACTGAAAACAAATGGCAAGTGAGTGACATCCTATGCAGACATCTGGTTGGCACTTTTCTATCACAGAGGCCCACAGGCTCGTTGTCACCAGTAAAGACTATGTGCCTATCGAAATAGTAGGCAGAGAATCAAAGCCGAGAACAAACTTGTACATCGAACATTACAAAATTGATTGTACAGTCGTGCAACAGGCATCACGCCTGGCAAGGGAAAATATGAGTGATCACATTAAGGTGACATCAGATGACACTGATGTCTTAGTTCTTATTCTGGAATAGAAGCAAGGTAGCCCGGGAACCAACCAACCCGAGGATGTCTTACTTTAGAAGCAACAGCATCGAAGCGTGCTGATATTTGCACTAACCTCCTTGCAGCATACAATCTATGAGACACTGTTGGAAGCTGTCATGGAGTGGGGAAAAAGAGAATGATTCAGACGTTGAAACAAGGTTGTACGAGTACCATCTCATCCCGAACGTTAGACCTATCGGGCATCGTCGAAGAGGCCACTGCTATCACTGCACCGAGCTACAGTCAAGTAAGAGAAAGAATGTCCGACATGCGATTTTTCGTTTAGAGTACAACAATGGCAAAACTGAAAATTGTATCTGCTCCAGAACAAAATCGTTGGCCCTGACGAATGAAAAAACTCTCCATGAACACGTCAAATGCATACATCTACAGTGTGCAATTTTGAAGTCTGCAGCGGATCTTCTGAAATGTGGATGGAGTCGTGACGAAGCGTCCAAAGTTGTACATACAATGACAATACCGGACAAACTACCTGCAGCTTCGGCAGATATTCTTCCGATGATTCAATGCAGATTCTCACAGGGCTTCCATGCTCAATGCTGCGATGCAGTTGTGCTGCGCAAAAGCGTACCTGTTCAGCATTTTGTGCTTGTGCTGCTGACAGAAACTGTGTAAATACGTTCGCAATAATATCCAACTCGGCTGATACGTGAGACGATAAAACCCTGGAACGTCATTAAACGTTTACCAACTCACCATGAAAATAACTATTGGACCAAAGGATATTACGGAAATAAGTTTTCAGTAACAAACTAAAAAAAAAATCACGTAATCAGATTATTGATACAGCGTTTAATTCCATTGTATTTCTCGTTTTCTTTCTGTTTTTGAGTTTAGGGCAAAACAGAAAGTCCAGCAGAACCACAGTTGCGCCCGTAGATTATAGTTTTGACATACATTTTCACCAAGATCCCATCATAAAATGTTGGGTGTAAGCCATTTCCACTTCAAGAGCAATTCTTTGCGAGCAGATAGGTTCGATGGTAGGCAATGAAACTCTCGTAACTCCGTCTCTCTGTGGAAACCTCGCAGTACCAGCAGCCAGTAACTCTTCAAAAAGAATACCACAACTTTAGGAATTCAAAACTCTGCAACGACAAAAGGGAGAGCTAAGCACTATCTGTCGGCGAATTAAGGGAGCTATAAAGTTTCATTTAGTTGTACATTTGTTCGCTTGAGGCGCTGTTGACTAGGCGTCAGCGTCAGTTGATGCTAAGATGGCGACCGCTCAACAGAAAGCTTTTTCTGTTATTGAGTACGGCAGAAGTGAATCGACGACAGTTGTTCAGCGTGCATTTCGAACGAAGTATGGTGTTAAACCTCCTGATAGGTTGTGTATTAAACGTTGGTATAAACAGTTTACAGAGAATGGGTGTTTGTGCAAAGGGAAAAGTTCTGGACAGCCGAGAACGAGTGATGAAAATGTAGCACGCATCCAGCAAGCATTTGTTCTCTCAGCTCGAACAAGAAGCACAACAATTCATATTTCAGCAGGATGGAGCGCCACCACATTGGCACTTATCTGTCCGTAACTACCTGAACGTCAACTACCCGAGGCGATGGATCGGCCGCCAGGCAGCCCGTGACAGAGCACTTCATCATTGGCCTCCAAGAAGCCCTGATCTTACCCCCTGCGATTTTTTATTATGGGGGTATGTTAAGGATATGGTGTTTCGGCCACCTCTCCCAGCCACCATTGATGATTTAAAACGAGAAATAACAGCAGCTATCCAAACTGTTACGCCTGATATGCTACAGAGAGTGTGGAACGAGTTGGAGTATCGGGTTGATATTGCTCGAGGGTCTGGAGGGGGCCATATTGAACATCTCTGAACTTGTTTTTGAGTGAAAAAAACCTTTTTAAATACTCTTTGTAATGATGTATAACAGAAGGTTACATTATGTTTCTTTCAAATGGCTCTGAGCACTATGCGACTTAACTTCTGAGGTCATCAGTCGCCTAGAACTTAGAACTAATTAAACCTAACTAACCTAAGGACATCACACACATCCATGCCCGAGGCAGGATTCGAACCTGCGACCGTAGCGGTCATGCGGTTCCAGACTGAAGCGCCTTTAACCGCACGGCCACACCGGCCGGCTTATGTTTCTTTCATTAAATACACATTTTTAAAGTTGTGGTATTCTTTTTGAATCACCCTGTATATATATATATATATATATATATATATATATATATATATATATATATATATATATACACAGGGTGATTCAAAAATTTACGAAGTGAAGTTACGAGGTTTTCATCGCCTACCCTTGCCTAGTTTTTACTGCGTAATTCCGAGCCCGGCAATGCTTCCCAATAGCTAAGTGCGTATGGAAATTTGATATGTCCTAAACTCCCTCTTCCTCTTCTCTCTGTACATTTCCTCCTCCCCATCTCTTCGTCAGTCTCCTCGTCCTCCTGTCCCCTCCATCACTCATTCCCTCCCTCCAGCCTCCCCTTCCTTTCTCGCCTACCCCCCCCCCCTCTGTTCGTCCATCTTCTCCTTCCCCCTACCCATGTACTTTTCCTCTCCCCCCCCCCCCCCCCTTCCCACTCTGTCCATCTCGGCTCCCATCTCTCTGAACCTGAGCCTTGTTTATTGCTATTGCATACAAGACCTTGATTGGGAACTGAAGTCAGTTAAAATTAAAGGGTGAATCGGTTGGATCATTGCTGTATGGGGTATGAGAAAGACCTTCCCAGCTGCTGGATATGTAAGGGTAGCGGCTTTAGTGACAATATTTCGCATAGATTCGATCTGCGAACTGGAGGATTACAAAGTTTCGGACTCTTCAAGTCCCGTACTAGTATTCCAATTAGCAGCCGACAGTCCGTAAATACAGCTTTCTTCTACTTTTTGTAGAACCACAGGCGAGTAAGAAAACAAAACGGCTCATTGTTGTGTTTACAATTTTTCTTTGAAAATACACGTAAAGAGAAAAATATATTGGGTAGAAACGATTCCGTTTAACGGTTCACATCCCTTCCTTTCGTAATTGAAACGACTGCAAGAAAAAAATGGAAACACCGTATTCTGACAGCACAGATTTTCTGCCTGTCATTTAAAAAAATTATAGCCTACATCCATCTGAATGTTTATTTGAGAATCGAGTATAAATTTAAAGAAGATCGTTCAAGAACTATCAGAGATTTTTCTCTTTATATGTTACGTGTATACCGGGTGATCAAAAAGTCAGTATAAATTTGAAAACTGAATAAATCACGGAATAATGTATATAGAGAGGTACAAATTGACACACATGTTTGAAATGATATGGGGTTTTATTAGAACCAAAAAAATACAAACGTTCAAAAATTGTCCGACGGATGGCGCTTCATCTGATCAGAAGAGCAATAATTAGCATAACAAAGTAACACAAAGCAAAAATTATGTTCTTTACAGGAAATTCTCAATATGTCCACCATCATTCCTCAACAATAGCTGTAGTCGAGGAATAATGTTGTGAACAGCTTATCCCTAGAGATGTCGGTCGATCACGATACACTTGCGACTTCAGGTAACCCCAAAGCCAATAATCGCACGGACTGAGGTCTGGGGACCTGGGAGGCCAAGCACGACGAAAGTGACGGCTGAACACACGATCATCACCAAACGACGCGCGCAAGAGATCTTTCACGCATTTAGCAATACTTTTTTTTTGGTTATAATAAAACCCCATGTCATTCCATGCATGTGTGTCGATTTTTACCTCTCTATCTACATTATTCCGTGGTTTATTAAGTTTTCATATTTATACTGACTTTTTGATCACCTGGTATTTATACATTATATGTATTAAAAATATACCTAGCGGGGTGGCGCAGTGGTTAGACACTGGACTCGCATTCGGGAGGACGACGGTTCAATCCCGCGTCCGGCCATTCTGATTTAGGTTTTCCGTGATTTCCCTAAATCACTCCAGGCAAATGCCGGGATGGTTCCTCTGAAAGGGCACGGCCGACTTCCTTCCCAATCCTTCCCTAATCCGATGAGACCGATGACCACGCTGTCTGGTCTCCTTCCCCAAACCAACCAACCAACCTATTAAAAATACATAACCTTTGTCCGTCGGAATGTACACTAGAGTATGACGTAAAAGTTTGAAGTAAATCGGTCAAGACCTTCCACATTTTTGTTAACAACGTTAACCAATGGCTTGTTCCAAAGATTGCATTAAATTTTAGGAGCCTGTTATTAATTTCACTAACGAAATTTCACCCTAAGTCACAGTCGAGATACTGTAAGTGGGTTACCTGTTCCACTATTACGTTATTTATATTGATTTTACATCTTATAGGCGATTTTCGCCGGAATACCTAACCTTTGTTTTATTAGTGGAGATGTTCACGGTACATTTAGAAGCCAGGAAATTAAGGTGACGAATATAGTCTTCTTTTTCTTTATTAATCATTTGGTCATGTGTGTCTATCAGAGTTTTAAAACGTTTCTCCGTGTGGTCTTTATGTCCCAGGTGATATTTTGTTTCCAACCCCTGACTAGATAATCTACGTAACTGTTTGAATAAAGCTGGAGACAGGCCACAGTCATCGCTGTATTGTTTGGACAAGTTATCTCCGTCTTTGATTGTAATTGTTAGTGCTGTAAATAGTTTTTACAGAGGCAGTTACGTGTATTAGAGAGCCTCTTTTTGTGTAATATTTCACAATAGCTGTCACGGACTTTAACAAAAGATTTTTCATAACGCACTAGCGCTATGGGCTTGTCTTAGTTAAATTGTTTTCTTTTCTCTTCCAACTATTTGAGACTAGATACGTCATCAGCGGACGATCGTCCTCTTCCAAACTGTATTCGTTCTTCTAATAAAACTGTATCAGAGACAGGCTGCAGTCTATTATTTATGATAGCCTACACATTTATAACCTGAGTTAACGAGGTTAATTTGTGTATAGTTGTTTGGATAGCACTGTTGCCTTCCTTGAATATGGAGAAAAGTTCAGCTAGCAGTGAAAAACTTCCACATTTAAACAATTAGACGTTTATTCCGTCCGGCCTTGTTGCTTTTCTGTTCTTCAATTTTTACACTGCTAAATCTCATTCATTTATCTCTATGAGGTGAGGTATGTGTATCTGTTAATTTGGTAATTTTAAAAAGAGAAATAATTAATTTTTGGATTCCGTCTTCATTTCTGTTTTGAGACATCATCATCATCATCATCATCGTCATATACCCCGATACGCTGTGAGATACAAGTCATCTCTGTTCTTTTCCACTGTTTCTGGTCCCCAGCCTTACGCATCAGTATCGTCCTTGCATGTCTTCTAGTTCTGTCTACCCACGATACATAACGTCGTCGTCTAGGTCTTTTCTTCAGTCTTGTATCCCAGCAAAGAGTATCTCTTCGCCAGCGTTGTATCCATAATTTCACTTCCATCAGGTCAAAATGGCGTGTCCTTCTCCAGTCCGGCTCCTACGTCACTTGTCCCTTTCCCGTCTCTCAGTTCCCAACGTTCACTGCTGCTAAGCACGCTCTGTTTTTTTAACTGTTTTCGCAATAAAAATCCAAATCTGCCATAGTTCAAAACTGGTAATATACACTGATAATACACTCCTAGAAATTGAAATAAGAACACCGTGAATTCATTGTCCCAGGAAGGGGAAACTTTATTGACACATTCCTGGGGTCAGATACATCACATGATCACACTGACAGAACCACAGGCACATAGACACAGGCAACAGAGCATGCACAATGTCGGCACTAGTACAGTGTATATCCACCTTTCGCAGCAATGCAGGCTGCTATTCTCCCATGGAGACGATCGTAGAGATGCTGGATGTAGTCCTGTGGAACGGCTTGCCATGCCATTTCCACCTGGCGCCTCAGTTGGACCAGCGTTCATGCTGGACGTGCAGACCGCGTGAGACGACGCTTCATCCAGTCCCAAACATGCTCAATGGGGGACAGATCCGGAGATCTTGCTGGCCAGGGTAGTTGACTTACACCTTCTAGAGCACGTTGGGTGGCACGGGATACATGCGGACGCGCATTGTCCTGTTGGAACAGCAAGTTCCGTTGCCGGTCTAGGAATGGTAGAACGATGGGTTCGATGACGGTTTGGATGTACCGTGCACTATTGAGTGTCCCCTCGACGATCACCAGTGGTGTACGGCCAGTGTAGGAGATCGCTCCCCACACCATGATGCCGGGTGTTGGCCCTGTGTGCCTCGGTCGTATGCAGTCCTGATTGTGGCGCTCACCTGCACGGCGCCAAACACGCATACGACCATCATTGGCACCAAGGCAGAAGCGACTCTCATCGCTGAAGACGACACGTCTCCATTCGTCCCTCCATTCACGCCTGTCGCGACACCACTGGAGGCGGGCTGCACGATGTTGGGGCGTGAGCGGAAGACGGCCTAACGGTGTGCGGGACCGTAGCCCAGCTTCATGGAGACGGTTGCGAATGGTCCTCGCCGATACCCCAGGAGCAACAGTGTCCCTAATTTGCTGGGAAGTGGCGGTGCGGTCCCCTACGGCACTGCGTAGGATCCTACGGTCTTGGCGTGCATCCGTGCGTCGCTGCGGTCCGGTCTCAGGTCGACGGGCACGTGCACCTTCCGCCGACCACTGGCGACAACATCGATGTACTGTGGAGACCTCACGCCCCACGTGTTGAGCAATTCGGCGGTACGTCCACCCGGCCTCCCGCATGCCCACTATACGCCCTCGCTCAAAGTCCGTCAACTGCACATACGGTTCACGTCCACGCTGTCGCGGCATGCTACCAGTGTTAAAGACTGCGATGGAGCTCCGTATGCCACGGCAAACTGGCTGACACTGACGGCGGCGGTGCACAAATGCTGCGCAGCTAGCGCCATTCGGCGGCCAACACCGCGGTTCCTGGTGTGTCCGCTGTGCCGTGAATGTGATCATTGTTTGTACAGCCCTCTCGCAGTGTCCGGAGCAAGTATGGTGGGTCTGACACACCGGTGTCAATGTGTTCTTTTTTCCATTTCCAGGAGTGTAAATTTTGCTTCTGACAGCTTCCGGAATATTAGTTCTGAAAACCCCATAAAACTTTTAAAAAAAAAGACTCCTCCCGAACAGGCGATGAAGGCCCAACGGTACTGACCGGCCGCCGTGTCATCCTCAGCTCATAGGCGTCGCTGGAAGCGGAGGGGCATGTGGTCAGCACACCGCGCTCCCAGCCATGTGTCAGTTTCCGAGACCGGAGCCGCTACTTCTCTATCAAGCAGCTCCTCAATTTGCCTCACAAGGTCTGAGTGCACCTCGCTCGCCAGCAGCGCTCGGCAGACCGGATGGTCACCCATCCAAGTGCCAGCCCAGCCCGACTGCGCTTAACTTCGGTGATCTGACGGCAACCGGTGTTACCACTGCGGCAAGGCCGTTGGCCTTTCTGAATACCCTGTACAGTCTTTGAAATCAATGCAAGAAGTTGGGTGGATGGGAGAGGGGAAATTTTGCTACATTTGAGTAAGTTGAAATGATGGAGGAAGCGTAGCACACTGTCTTGAAAACAGAAATCAAAACTACTGAAAAACTGTTTATCAAACACCAGGCATATTAATACTACTTTATTATAGGTACTTAATAGCTGCAATGTACTCTACTTTGCGACGAGATTATGATCGCAAGACGGGAATTAACAGACTGAATACGGAATGGTAACTGGAGATAGACGCATAGGACATTTCATTGCGGAAGTTCTATGTACTGACTTGGCAGAAAATCCTAAGAAATTTTGGTCTTATGTCAAAGAGGTAGGTGGATCAAAACAAAATGTCCAGACACTCTGTGACCAAAATGGTACTGAAACAGAGGATGACAGACTAAAGGCCGAAATACTAAATGTCTTTTTCCAAAGTTGTTTCACAGAGGAAGATTGCACTGTAGTTCGTTCTCTAGATTGTCACACAGATGACAAAGTGGTAGATATCGAAATAGATGACAGAGGGATAGAGAAACAATTAAAATCGCTCAAAAGAGGAAAGGCCGCTGGACCTGATGGGATACCAGTTCGATTTTACACAGAGTACGCGAATGAACTTGCCCCCTTTCTTGCAGCGGTGTACCGTAGGTCTCTAGAAGAGCGTAGCGTTCCAAAGTATTGGAAAAGGGCACAGGTCATCGCCGTTTTCAAGAAGGGACGTCGAACAGATGTACAGAACTATAGACCTATATCTCTAACGTCGATCAGTTGTAGAATTTTGGAACATGTATTGTGTTCGAGTATAATGACTTTTGTGGAGACTAGAAATCTACTCTGTAGGAATCAGCATTGGTTTCGAAAAAGACGGTCATGTGAAACCCAGCTCCCGCTATTCGTCCACGAGGCTCAGAGGGCCATAGACACGGGTTCCCAGGTAAATGCCGTGTTTCTTGACTTCCGCAAGGCGTTCGATACAGTTCCCCACAGTCGTTTAATGAACAAAGTAAGAGCATATGGACCATCAGACCAATTGTGTGATTGGATTGAGGAGTTCCTAGATAACAGAACGTAGCATGTCATTTTCAATGGAGAGAAGTCTTCCGAAGTAAGAGTGATTTCAGGTGTGCCGCAGGGGAGTGTCGTAGGACCGTTGCTATTCACAATATACATAAATGACCTTGTGGATGACATCGGAAGTTCACTGAGGCTTTTTGCGGATGATGCTGTGGTATATCGAGAGGTTGTAACAATGGAAAATTGTACTGAAATGCAGGAGGATCTGCAGCGAATTGACGCATGGTGCAGGGAACGGCAATTGAATCTCAATGTAGACAAGTGTAATGTGCTGCGAATACACAGAAAGATAGATCCTTTATCATTTAGCTACAAAATAGCAGGTCAGCAACTGGAAGCAGTTAATGCCATAAATTATCTGGGAGTACGCATTAGAAGTGATTTAAAATGGAATGATCATATAAAGTTGATCGTCCGTAAAGCAGATGCCAGACTGAAATTCATTGGAAGAATCCTAAGGAAATGCAATCCGAAAACAAAGGAAGTAGGTTACAGTACGCTTGTTCGCCCACTGCTTGAATACTGCTCAGCAGTGTGGGATCCGTACCAGATAGGGTTGATACAAGACATAGAGAAGATCCAACGGAGAGCAGCGCACTTCGTTACAGGATCATTTAGTAATCGCGAAAGCGTTACGGAGATGATAGATAAACTCCAGTGGAAGACTCTGCAGGAGAGACGCTCAGTAGCTCGGTACGGGCTTTTGTCAAAGTTTCGAGAAGATACCTTCACCGAAGAGTCAAGCAGTAAATTGCTCCCTCCTACGTATATCTCGCGAAGAGACCATGAGGATAAAATCAGAGAGATTAGAACCCACACAGAGGCATACCGACAATACTTCTTTCCACGAACAATACGAGACTGGAATAGAAGGGAGAACCGATAGAGGTACTCAAGGTACCCTCCGCCACACACCGTCAGGTGGATTGCGGAGTATGGATGTAGATGTAGATGTAGAAACCGTTAGGAAATTCAGTATTCCATGATTCACGGTGTCAAGAGTGTGCTGAGAATACCAAATTTTAGGTATAGCCTCTCACCATGGACAACACAGTGGCCGACGACCTTCACAGCGGCGTTTTCATAGAGTTGTCAGTGCTAACAGAGAAGCAAAACTGCCTGAAATAACCGCAGAAATTAGTGTGGGACCTACGGCGAACGTATCCGTTAGGATAATGCGGCGTTATTGGGCTATGGCAGCAGACGACGTACGCGAGTGCCTTTGCTGACAAAAACGGTTCAAATGTCTCTGAGCACTATGGGACTTTACATCTGAGGTCATCAGTCCCCTAGAAGTTAGAACTACTTAAGTGGCTCCGGAACGCCCTATACTTGCAATGTTAAAATAACGCTTATAAATTACATCTTTCCTCACAAAGTATTTGAGGTAGGAAGTTGAACTTTTTACAGATTATTTATTGGAATATGGGCTACAACTTAACACAGGGATTTTACAAAATTTTAGTTCTGTTATTAAAGATGATTTTTTTTCATTTGTAATGAAAATTCACAACATTTTTTTTTGCAATTTTTTATTTATATATTCAAAAATATACAGTTTTTTGGAAAAAGGCTGTGTTAAATTATGCAGAAGCTACTGTGTAACATTTACTGAAAGTTTGAAACAAATATGTTTGGAAGATCCTTAGAAAACATGTAATTAGTATGAAAAAATAAAAGTTTTGGGAATCGAGCGACAAAGATTGGATTAACTTTTTAGTGCGTTCCAGGTCCATAGGATGGATTATCTTCATCCTCTGCAAACTCCTCCTCCAGCTTCCTCTTGTTCCTCCTCCTGTTTACTCTTGCTTGTATTTCTAGACTCTTTACAGCCCTGTCTGCAGCCCGAAGGCGTTCCTTGTCTAAAGCAAGCATCGCTCGTACCATGTTAGAACCTATCTTCATTCCCATATTTCTAAATACCTTGCACCTTACAATGTTGCCATCATTGAAAGTCGCAACAGCAACTTTACTTTTACTCATTATTATACTTCAACGAAACAGAGACTCAAGAAACAGAATTAATTACGAATATTTTCGAGATAACGACAGAGTAAATAAACATGAAACAATCGACAATCACATCAGCGATATATATTGAACCATCACAGGTTAGCCACAACACATACTTTATCTCACATCACTAAAATGTACCTGATGAACACGGACGTTAATAATAACACCATTTGACAGCACTTTAACAGCGCCACAGTGGGTGACGCCCATGTAGAACACATTTCAAAAAAAAATTAAAAATAGTTGTAGTGTTCGGAATTGAATAAATTATATATCTATTAAAAGGTAATAGTCTGCAGATTCAGAAAACGCAAAAAAGTAAAAATTGAACTTTTCATGATTTTGAGCCTTTCCGGAGCCCCTTAAACCTAACTAACCTAAAGACGTCGCACACATCCATGCCCGAGGCAGGATTCGAACCTGCGACCGTAGCGGTAGCGGACTGCAGCAAATAGAACCGCTCGGCCAAACAGGCCGGTCCTTTGCTAACAGCAAGATATCGCTTGCAGCGTCTCTCTTGGGCTCGTGACCCTATCGGCTGGACCCTGCACGACTGGGAAACCGCGATCTGGTCAGATGGGGCCCGATTTCAGCTGGTAAGAGCTGATGGTAGTGTGCTAGTGTGGCTCAGACGCCACGAAGCCGTGGTCCCACGTTGTCAACAAGGCACTGTGGAAGCTGGTGGTGCCTTCAAAACGGCGTATGCTGTGTTTACATGGATGGATTGGGTCCTCTGGTCCAATTGAATCCGTCATTGACTGGAAATGGTTGTGTTGGGTTACTTGGACACCTTTCGCAGCCATTCATGGACTTTAACACTGATCGATTTTCTTATGGGTGAAAATGCGCCTTGTAGCAGGGCCATAATGGTTCTCATTTGGTTTGAAGACCTTCTGGACAATCCGAGCGAATGATTTGGCTACCCAGATCATCCGACATAAATCTCATGAATATTTATGGAGCATAAATGCAATTCGTGCACAAAATCCTGCTGTGGCTATATTTCTGAAGTGGACTTCCAGCGACTTGTTGAGACCGTTCGACGTCGAGTTGCTACACCACGCCGAGCAGAAGGACGTCTGACACGATGTTGGGAGGTATCCCTGACTTGGCTCCTCAGTGTACGGTTTTCATGAGTTTAGTATTTACAAGCGATCCGTCACGGCTTCGCACGGGTAACACTAAGTACATAAGGTCGCACGGCTTGTCTGGTGTAGCGGTAATAAATATACAAACCTTTGCCGTGATTCAGGGACACCCATGTCGAAGTCCCTGTAATAGTTTCTGAGCTTAGCGGCGGGGAACTATTGAGCCGTAGTAAAGTTACCTTTCAAAAGCGCGCCGCAGCGCGTAGCGTGAAGCAGTCGCCCTCCGTTTTCTGGCGTTGGCGCCTTTGTTGCAATTGAAGGCTCCGGTGTCTCCCTCTAGCGGGAAAGGGAAAAAGTGGGTTTAAGAAGTGGCTGTACGGAGTGTTGGCAGTCGGGGCATCAAGAAGCGAATTCTCTGCCGGTGCCAGAGGGACAGAACGCAGACCGAGGCATCAGCGTAAGCGACGCGAGCAGCGGCTCCGTGGTATGGGGCGTTAACTGCTCGTCGCGAAAGGAATCTTCCTGAGCGTGGGTCTGCGAGGGGCCTAATCTGCAGTTCGGCCGTATGCTGTCGACCGGCGAGGAGGTTCTGAAAATCGGCGCGCCTTCCTGCGTCCGTTGAAACGGCTGGCAGCGGGCGGCTCGCCAGAGCATTTGGAGGTGCTGCGTTGGTTCAGTGCTGGGAGTCGTAACGCACCAGAAGTTGAGTATTGACTGCTAACACATTCTATGAAGTTTAATTGAATTCAATTTACTTATTCTTGTTAATTATACCAGCCGCATATTTTGGGAGTTTCCCACCATTCATTCTCGTCTGCCCACCCGCGGGAAGGTGGTAATATTAGAAAGAGTGGTCCGTTTGTCCCCTTCTAAGGACGAAAGAGGGGGGGGGGTGGAGTCAGAGTAAATCTGTGGTTCGGATTGCTTCTTTCTCCTCCCAGCTTACCTACGGGTTTATTCGACTGTTAGCCGCTGCCATGTCTGTGAAAGTCTAAGGCACCAAGGACTGTACTGTTTACAATGCAAGGCACTGAGACCTGATCCATTCTCTCGCCTGCCATAACTAGTATTACTAGACTCACGTGTAAAATGTACTCTAAGAAAGAAGAAAAATTTCATTTTCCCTCGTGGTAAGAACTAGTCAATTGCATAACGAATTACTGCTCATCTGGAAGTTGTAACTTAAGTAAATCTGTGTTTATTTATATTTGGCTATAATTAAGCAGCGTTGTTAATGTACGCCGTAGTGGATTTTTTATATTGTGTCTAGTCAGCAAAAACTGTTGTGTGTTTTTCCCAATTCAATAACTATTAAGGCTTTTACTCAACGTGCTTATGTGTTTTATACAGATAGTTGGTTATTAGTGTGTTCTCTTGCCATGCAAAATTTTTCCATTTCATTACGGGTAGAAATTATTGCCTTGAAAGGAGCATCTTGTAAAAGTTCGCAAGTCCTACCTGGCGAGAGTGTGTGTTTTCCGTATTTTAACTGGCAGAAATTTGTAAAATTTGTTTCTTTTATATATTCTGGAAATGTTAATGTTATTAACTTTGTGTCCCCCCCCCTGTGCATTACTCATGTATTTTGGTTTTTCAATTTTGAGAACTTTTGTAAACAGGATTATCTTTATATGTTGCAGACAAGTTAGATTCTGCGCCATTTAATGAATGGAGTGAAATTCACCAGTAATTTAGCTGAGCTTGAAATATTATACAGCGTCGCGTTGTATACGTTAAATTGCTAGCATGTACTTGCCTTTTATTGGCGTGAAATTTTTTATAATAATTTAATAATTTAAAAGTCCTTTCCTATCGTAAATTGTGACCTATTTGTTAAATCATTGTTGTTTTTTTTAACATCGTAAAGTCTTGCACCAAATTTTAATAAAAGGAGTTACTGAAAAATGTGTGTAATTTCACCAGTTATTCCTTGGCACCTACTTCTACTTTACATTTTGTGTATTGATTGAGATTAAAAACCTTTGGTGAACCAGTAGTAATTTTACGGTTCAACTATAATTTATAATATGTATAGATTATTTTGGTGTCAGGCAGGTAAAATTCAGATACAGGCAAATATTTTCCGTGCTCACTTTTTTTAGTTGCGTTTGAAATTGGTCAGTGACACGAGAAAAACATTTCGAAGTGAAATTTCAACGCTATTAGGACCTCTTTCAACCCTGACCTGTCCGGCGTGTCCAGTTGGATAGGGAATAACGTCCATATAGTTCTGAGATTTTACAGAATATCCAAGTACATGTGGCTTTCGTCGAACTGGTACAAAGCTGATATGTTTCTCGGTATGGTGGGCCAGGGTCTTTCAATTTTTCGCTTATACACGTGTGACACTCTGGCCTCTAGCGGTCGCAGACTCCTACTGGAACACGTCGGGGTCCATCTACAGCACGCGGAATGCTGGAAGGAAATTCTAATTTAGAATTCGGACTGTTGCAGTGTGCCTTCGTCGCGCAGCCGGTTTCGCTTTCCCAACTGCCGCAAATAAATCTCTCCTTTCCTAGATTTCACCCTACCATACGCTTTAATTAGTCAACAGACTGAAGCGGCACGTTGTACTGTGTTAAGAGATGAAGAGTTATAAATGACCTTGTCTCTGATTGCCGCTCTCCAGGTTTTGTTTGCCCATCGGACTACAAATTTGCCAGCGTCGGTGGGCGGTACCACGTAATGACAGTACGTGGGCTGAGGTGCGGAGTGGAGAGTGGGAACTCAGTAATGCGGAGATAAGCCCGCAGGGAACCGCCCTTTGCAAGCAACCGTGCCGCGTTCAGCTCATAACGCAGCTTAACGAGCCCCGGTGAGAACATCATAGATACAGATATTGACTTCACCACTCTTAATCAAACAGCGAATGAGTGTCCGACCGATCCACTGTACGAGGGCAGTTCAATAAGTAATGCAACACATTTTTTTTTCTCGGCCAATTTTGGTTGAAAAAACCGTAAATTTCTTGTGGAATATTTTCAAACATTCCCGCTTCGTCTCGTATAGTTTCATTGACTTCCGACAGGTGGCAGCGCTGTACGGAGCTGTCAAAATGGCGTCTGTAACGGATGTGCGTTGCAAACAACGGGCAGTGATCGAGTTTCTTTTGGCGGAAAACCAGGGCATCTCAGATATTCATAGGCGCTTGTAGAATGTCTACGGTGATCTGGCAGTGGACAAAAGCACGGTGAGTCGTTGGGCAAAGCGTGTGTCATCATCGCCGCAAGGTCAAGCAAGACTGTCTGATCTCCCGCGTGCGGGCCGGCCGTGCACAGCTGTGACTCCTGCAATGGCGGAGCGTGCGAACACACTCGTTCGAGATGATCGACGGATCACCATCAAACAACTCAGTGCTCAACTTGACATCTCTGTTGGTAGTGCTGTCACAATTGTTCACCAGTTGGGATATTCAAAGGTTTGTTCCCGCTGGGTCCCTCGTTGTCTAACCGAACACCATAAAGAGCAAAGGAGAACCATCTGTGCGGAATTGCTTGCTCGTCATGTGGCTGAGGGTGACAATTTCTTGTCAAAGATTGTTACAGGCGATGAAACGTGGGTTCATCACTTCGAACCTGAAACAAAACGGCAATCAATGGAGTGGCGCCACACCCACTCCCCTACCAAGAAAAAGTTTAAAGCCATACCCTCAGCCGGTAAAGTCATGGTTACAGTCTTATGGGACGCTGAAGGGGTTATTCTGTTCGGTGTCCTCCCCCATGGTCAAACGATCAACTCTGAAGTGTATTGTGCTACTCTTCAGAAATTGAAGAAACGACTTCAGCGTGTTCGTAGGCACAAAAATCTGAACGAACTTCTCCTTCTTCATGACAACGCAAGCCCTCACACAAGTCTTCGCACCCGAGAGGAGCTCACATAACTTCAGTGGACTGTTCTTCCTCATGCACCCTACAGCCCCGATCTCGCACCGTCGGATTTCCATATGTTTGGCCCAATGAAGGACGCAATCCGTGGGAGGCACTACGCGGATGATGAAGAAGTTATTGATGCAGTACGACGTTGGCTTCGACATCGGCCAGTGGAATGGTACCGTGCAGGCATACAGGCCCTCATTTCAATGTGGCGTAAGGCCGTAGCATTGAATGAAGATTACGTTGAAAAATAGTGTTGTATAGCTAAAAGATTGGGGATTAACCTGGTGTATTTCAATGCTGAATAAAACAACCCCTGTTTCAGAAAAAAAAAGTGTTGCATTACTTATTGAACTGCCCTCGTACTTTGACATGATAACCCCGGAGAAAGGGTTCCGTCTAACTTCACTAATCGCACACCACCGATCTTCGTAAAATATGTGAGGCTACTCAGATAAAATAAAATACAGTGACGGAAAAAAATGGCAACACCAAGAAGGGTTTGTGCGACATAAATGCAAGTTGGCAGGCGTGCCGTGTTCAGCTCATAACGCAGCTTAACGACGCCCGGTGAGAACACCATCGATACAGATATTCACTCTACCACTCATAATCAAACAGCGAGAGAGTTTCCGACCAATCCACTATACTTTGACATTTCTGATGCTACTACCCAATGCCAAAAACTACAAAAACTGTGAACAATGAAAGTAATGGCAATTATCTCGACGTGACCAGTCTGACAGCAAACTACATTACTGTACATTAAAATTGCTACACCAACAAGAAATGCAGATCCATTGGACAAATATATTATACTAGAACTGACATGTGATTACATTTTCACGCAATTTGGGTGCATAGATCCTGAGAAATCAGTACCCAGAACAACCACATCTGGCCGTAATAACGGCCTTGATACGCCTGTGCAATGAGTCAAACAGAGCTTGGATGGCGTGTACAGGTACAGCTGCCCATGCAGCTTCAACACGATACCACAGTTCATCAAGAGTAATAACTAGCGTATTGTGACGAGCCAGTTGCTCGGCCACCATTCACCAGACGTTTTTAATTGGTGAGAGATCTGGAGAATGTGCTGGCCAGGACAGCAGTCGAACACTTTCTGTATTCAGAAAGGCCCGTACAGGACCGACAACATGCGGTCTTGCATTATCCTGCTGAAATGTAGGGTTTCGCAGGGATCGAATGAAGGGTAGAGCCACGGGTCGTAATACATGTGAAATGTAACGAAAATTCAAATGTGTGTGAAAACTTATGGGACTTAACTGCTAAGGTCATCAGTCCCTAAGCTTACACACTACTTAACCTAAATTATCCTAAGGACAAACAGACACACCCATGCCCGAGGGAGGACTCGAACCGGGACCAGTCGCACAGTTCATGATTGCAGGAAATGTAACATCCACTGTTCAAAGTGCCGTCAATGCGAACAAGAGGTGACCGAGACGTTTAACCAATGGCACCACATACCATTACGCCGGGTGATACGCCAGTATGGTAATGACGAATACACGCTTCCAATGTGCGTTCACCGCGATATCGCCAAACACGGATGCGACCATCATGATGCTGTAAACAGAACCTGGATTCATCCGGAAAAATGACGTTTTGCCATTCGAGCACCCAGGTTCGTCGTCGAGTACACCATCGCGATACGATAAACCGCAATCGCGATAGGCTACAATCCGACCTTTTTCAAAGTCGGAAACGTGATGGTACGCATTTCTCCTCCTTTCACGATACATCACAACAACGTTTCACCAGGCAACGCCGGTCAGCTGCTGTTTGTGTATGAGAAATCGGTTGGAATCTTTCCTCATGTCAGCACGTTGTAGGTGTCGCCACCGGCGCCAACCTGGGGTGAATGCTCTGAAAAGCTAATCATTTCCATATCACAGCATCTTCTCCCTGTCGGTTAAATTTCGTGTCTGTATCACGTCATCTTCGTGGTGTAGCTATTTTAATGGCCAGTAGTGTAACATGTACATGTCTCATACAAATTTGTTCTCTCCGATTTAGGAACACAGGACACATCAGGTATCTTTTATAAAGCAGTAACATTAATATATTTTACGATTAATAAACACACATCTTCAACAGTTGACGATGTGGCGACATGAATGTACCCTTTCACAAAAATTAACAATATTCACTGTGGTGTCACCGCCAGACACCACACTTGCTAGGTGGTAGCCATTAAATCGGCCGCGGTCCGCTAGTATACGACGGACCCGCGTGTCGCCACTGTCAGTGATTGCAGACCGAGCGCCGCCACACGGCAGGTCTAGGGACACTTCCTAGCACTCGCCCCAGTTGTACAGCCGACTTTGCTAGCGATGGTGCACTGACAAATTACGCTCTCATTTGCCGAGACAATAGTTAGCATAGCCTTCAGCTACGTCATTTGCTACGACCTAGCAAGGCGCCATTATCATTTGCTATTTATCTTGTGATGCCTGTACCGTCAGACCGATGTTCACCAATTATGGATTAAAGTTAAGTATTCCAGAAGCTACGTACCTTTTTACTAGACTCAACTCCTATAACTGTTCCAGACCTCACGCCAGCCTGCGTGAGCTTAAACGCGTGCCTTTCGGCTTCCTCAGAGGGGCTTGGTTGTCTTGCCAAGTCACAACATTCACAAATCTGAAAGATAATGTCAATTCAAAATTCGCGCCAGTGGCACAATAGTGGCGCCTGTAGTGCCGCTAGGAGGATGCAAATCAGATTTGATTTAAACGGTCGTAAGCGTCAATTACCATTGAGAATGGACGTGGTGAGTTGATGTTAGTTAAGGATACCTTTAAGACGATAAAGACGCCATTATCGACGCCTCGCGAGTTTGAACGGGGTCGTGTAACAGGACTACGAGAAGCTGTGTGTTCCTTCTGCGATACCTGCAAGAAGAGTTGGCAGTAATGTAGCCACTGTACATGACTAATGGCAGCTGTGGTGTCGAGAATGTCCAGTCGTGAGAAGAGCAGGGCTCCGGATGGCCACGTTGGCACTATGGAGAGGGAAGACCATGAAACGTCCCATTATAACAATTGTACAAGATGAAACGTCCCCTTAGAACAAATTATACAAGACTGTGCTTAAACTGACACAATGTTTTTAGCGCAACGCAATCTGACTTTCAAAAATCCCTGGTAAAGAATGGCCCTGACTAACATTAAACTATACCTTTCACAAATCACTTACCTCACAAAAATCTTCGTTACTCGAACTACTGCAATACAGCGAGCGCCACTATTGCCAACTAAATAAAAGATTCAAACTACAGAAGGCACTAACTAATGATAGGGATAGTTAGCAAATGAAAGATATGAATAGAGAAAAAACAATGTATTTACCTTAACAGTCATAATATATATAGCAGTTCATGACAAATTACAAAACTCCGGCATCTCTCTCCCCACATCCACCACTGCTGGCGGTTCACCTCCAACTGAGCAACGCTACGCGCTGTTCACATCCAGCTGCCGCTGCCCAACACTACAATGGCACACAACAATGCAAACTAGCCACAGACTGCACACAGCACAGCCAGTGATTTTCGTACAGAGCGCTACGTAACGTTGCCAATAGGAAAATATAAACAGCCTTCTTACATAGAGGAAACATAAACAGCCTACTTACATAGCCCCCATGCTCCCCACAAAAAATTTTACAAAATATTTTTGGGCAGTGGCCAATAATGATTTGATAAAATTTTTCATAATTGTAATTACAATAACAAAGAAATCAAATGCACACACTTATTGATACAATGTTGGTCAAAAGCTAAAATTTTCTCACAGTCCATAAAGATAGTCCTGATCATTCATCATAATAGTAATTACAGTTTTTTTTTCACAAAGTCTCATTAGTAAAAGAAATTGCATACAGAAGTAGTGGATTTCTATGCAGTCTTGAAGAAGTAGTGTTGTCCTTCGAACGGAAGGACAGTGCTGACTCTTGACATGCAGACAGGTAATGGGCCACAACAGAGCAAACCCACAGCAGAGTCATTCGAACTTTTGAAGAATATTGGTAGGTAGGTCATCACAGAGCAGACCCACTGTAGTCCTGGTAGAGAGTATGGTATTGGTAGGCCACCAGAGGTGCAGACCCACTACAGTCCTTGTAGAAATAATTATATTGGTGGGCCATCGAAGGTGCAGACCCACTGTAGTCCTTGTAGAGATTGAGGTATTGGTGAGTCACCAAAGGTGCAGACCCACTGTAGTCCTTGTAGAGATGGCCAGCAGCCATCTATTGCGACTGTGCAGGTGCACTATCACCATCGAAGAGTCTTGCAGAGAAGATAGCAAGTCCATAAACCACCACTTGTACACGCACGTAGTTTTTGGAATTGTCCTTAGAACCAGCAATGCTGTTATCCAGTCCCTTGCTGAATTATTAACACACGTGCAAACACTAACAGTCCCTACTTCTCACATATTGTCCATATACTATGACCAACAGAAACGTGTGCAGTGAAATGTAACGTACAAGTTACTTAATTTGATGAACTGGTGTCAATTACAATATTATAACATGAGAATACAATTACCAAGGTATGAAATACATCATTAAAGAACATAATAATACAGATAACATTTGTAGTACAGGCTTTACAACAGAATAGAAATAAACATATACATCAGTGTTACAGGAATTATGACATGAGTACAAAAATAAAAGATCAGAATCACTTTCGAAACATCAACTTCACACATGAGCATTAAAACAGAACAGAATACATAATGTCTAAACATCTTTACAAAGAAAATACCATATTATTAATGCAAAGTATTTTTGAGGATAACAGTATTCCTCATCATAGTGAATGTAGCTGAGTATTAGAAAAATTCTACAACATAAGTCTTATCAGATAAACACTAACTACTGATAGGGATAGTTAGCAAATGAAAGATATTAATAGAGAACAAACAATGTATTTACCTTAACAGTCATAATATATATAGCAGTTCATGACAAATTACAAAACTCCGCCATCTCTCTCCCTACATCCACCACTGCTGGCGACTCACCTCCAACTGCGCAACGCTACGCGCTGTTCACATCCACCTGCCGCTGCGCAACACTACAATGGCACACAACAATGCAAACTAGCCACAGACTGCACACAGCACAGCCAGTGATTTTCGTACAGAACGCTACGTAACGTTGCCAATAAGAAAATATAAACAGCCTTCTTACATAGACCTACTTACAACCATCGTGTTCGGCCTGTGGCTCTGCCGCATCGTACTGCAGCAGCGATTTGAGCAGCAGTTGGCAGAACAGTGACACAACTAACTGTTACAAATCGGCTACTTCAAGGACAGCTCAGAGCCAGACGCCCTGTAGCGTGTATTCCACTGACTACAAGCATCCGCCATTTGCTACTTCAGTGGTGTCAAGCGAGAGCTCACTGGAGGGCGGAGTGAAGGTCTGTTGTGTTTTCTGATAAAAGTTGGTTTTGTCTTCGTGCCAGTGATGGCTGTGTGTGCGTTAGACACTGAACAGTTGAGCGCCTCGAACCAACCTCTATGCGAGTTAGACACACTGGACTTATGCTTGAAGATATCGTCCTGGGTGCGAATTCTTGTGACAGCAGGAACACCCTCGCGTTTCCAGAATGAGATTTTCACTCTGCAGCGGAGTGTGCGCTGATATGAAACTTCCTGGCAGATTAAAACTGTGTGCCCGACCGAGACTCGAACTGGGGACCTTTGCCTTTCGCGGGCAAGTTCTCTACCAACTGAGCTACCGAAGCACGACTCACAGCTTTAATTCTGCCGGTACCTCGTCTCCTACCTTCCAAACTTTACAGAAGCTCTTCTGCGAACCTTGCAGAACTAGCACTCCTGAAAGAATGGATACTGCGGAGACATGGCTTAGCCACAGCCTGGGGGATGTTTCCAGAATGAGATTTTCACTCTGCAGCGGAGTGTGCGCTGATATGAAACTTCCTGGCAGATTAAAACTGTGTGCCCGACCGAGACTCGAACTCGGGACCTTTGCCTTTCGCGGGCAAGTGCTCTACCATTTTATTATTTTTTTAACTGTGTGCCCGACCGCGTATCTTTTCTTTCACGAGTGCTAGTTCTGCAGGGTTCGCAGGAGAGCTTCTGTAAAGTTTCGAAGGTAGGAGACGAGATACTGGCAGCAGTAAAGCTGTGAGACCGGGCGTGAGTCGTGCTTCGGTAGCTCAGATGGTAGAGCACTTGCCCGCGAAAGGCAAAGGTCCCGAGTTCGAGTCTCGGTCGGGCACACAGTTTTAATCTGCCAGGAAGTTTCACCCTCGTGTTTATTGCACGCACTCTGACGGATAACAGTACGTCAGTCTGGTGATTCGACCCGCCATTCACGAACAGCGTTCAAGGGGTGTGATTTCCAACAAGATAATGCTCGCTCACATACCAGTGCTGAAACTCGACATGTTCTATAGTGTGTTAACATGTTGCCTTGACCTGCTCGGTCTGTCTCTAATCGGGCACATATGAGATATCATCGGACGACAACTCCAGCGTCATCCACAAACATCATTAACCGTTCCTGTAGGCCGGCCCGAGTGGACGAGCGGTTCTAGGCGCTTCAGTCTGGAACCACGCGACCGCTACGGTCGCAGGTTCGAATCCTGCCTCGGGCATGGATGTGTGCGATGTCCTTAGGTTAGTTAGGTTTAAATCGTTCTAAGTTCTAGGGAACTGATGACCTAAGCTGTCAAGTCCCATAGTGCTCAGAGCCATTTGAACCATTTGAACCGTTCCTGTATTGACCGACCAAGTGTAACAGGCATGGAACTGCATCCCATAAACTGACATCCGGCACCTCTACGGCTCAATGCATGAACATTTGTATGCTCGGCTTTAACATTCTGGCGATTACACAGGTTATTAATGTATCAGCATTTCACATTTGCTATGGCTTATCTAGCGCTTACGTTAAGTTGTGATCGTGCAATGTTTATCACTTATATATTTTACCTAGACATATGTATTCCAGAAATTTCATTACTCTTCTTTAATTACTTTTTGCTGTTGTGATTTTTTTCCGTCAGCGTATTTTCCCAATGAGCCATAACCTTGTCGGAATAAGTTATTCAAACTATAGTGAGCGCTTCATGTAAAACCACTGCAGTACTTTATACGGGGTCTGCGGCTCGTGGTATTGCGGTAGCGTTCTCGCATCCCAAGCACGGAGTCCCGGGTTCGATTCCCGGCGGGGTCAGGGATTTTCTCTGCCTCGAGATGACTGGGTGTTGTGTGTCTTTCATCATCATTTCATCCTCATTCACTCGCAAGCCGCCGTAGTGTTGTTAAAGAACTTGTGGAGCGGCGACCGAACCTCACCGCGAGGGGTCTCCCAGCCACCAATGCCATACGCTCATTATTATTACCTTATACGGGTTGAGAAAAATCCTGCCCCCCTGCACAGACAGAGCAGTATAAACTGAGTATCAGTCTGGAGAAACGCAGACCTTGTAGTGGATTCAGTGTGCGCAGAGGAAACTGTCGTTAAATCTCGAAACAATTTCGCCGTTCGCCGCTGTTCTCCTTGCACCTAAAATTGCGAGATGGGTATTGATCGCAAAAGCTTATAGGAGCGTTGTGCCTTCAGTTAGCGATATTATTTCTCATGCTACTACCGAATGCCAAAATCTACGAAAACTGTGAATAATGAAAGTAATGGCATATATTTGGACGTGACCTGTCTGACAGCAAAGTAATATGTACATGTCTCATACAAATTTCTTCTCTCTGTTTTAGGAACACTGCAGACAGCAGGTATCTTTTATAAAGCACTAACATTAATATATTTTACGATTAATAAACACACGTCTTCAATAGTGTACGATGAGACGACATGAATGTACCCTTTCACAAAAAATAATAATATTCACAAATGTGGAATGAGTTAATGAACAAATAGCATCATATGGCTAAAGTTAAAGAGACACAGGAACATGTCATCCTGTGTGAGTCCTATTTTACACACTTCCTACTGAATGATAGTTACTTCTGCAGTACAGAACTTTTAGCATATAAAAGTGCTTCCCGATAGAGAGGGATCGTTTGTTAGGAAATCAAGTTAGCGTTCGTTTGCTGTCATTTAGTTTTTCCATGGTTTCTCTCAGCCTTTTGAGGCGAATGTCATAATTATTGTGTCAACACGGTCTACCTCATATTTTTCCAACTAACTTGGTGCTCTGTCTCCAACAACCTGAATATGAAAGGGATGTAAAGTATAACTACCGTTTTTTTCTAATATTTCCTCTAAGCGTTTAAGCTGTTTGGAAAAGGAAAATATATTGTAAACAAGCTACAATTACTATTTATCATAAAAATTAAGCTCACTTGAAATCTATCTCTGTTGACTAAACTATGCAAAGTTCTATGAATTTTGATTGAGAATTGTTCAAAATTTACCACGCAAACTGCACATGTGAGTGTATATAGTGTTTTTCGTAGGACGTAACTGCAAGTTGAGGGCGTCTGACGACTGTGTTTTGCACAATTACGCATGATACGCGATTTTTAAATTAATGACGTCGGCATAGCCACATATTTTGCTACAAACATATTCATCTTTTGGATCTGCAGCTCTCGTCCTTTCTTTCAGCATTTGCAGTTATATTATACGATATGGATTATCCCTTTTTGAAAACACACTGCTTTTTCTTTTTACCAGACATCTGTGCCATCGTCAGTGAGTTTTTTTGTTTATTGAAAAACTGTAAAAAGTGAAAACATTTTAGGTTATAATTCATTTAAAAAAGTGGGGCCTAAAGAAAGTTTTCGTTCGTTTTGCGCCTTAATTATGTGGTTTTGCAGGGCCAACTCTATAGTCATCTGCAAACCAAACGATGTAAATGTAAATTTCATCGGCGATTTAACACATCACGTTTTTTAAAAATCAAGGGATGTGTTAAATCGCCGATGAAGTTTACATTTACCTCGTTTGGTTTGCAAATGACAAGCTATCAGTGCAGAACACAATGGAGTCAGTCTTGCTAAATCACATAACGTCAAATTACGGTAAAAAGCAAAACGAATGAAAATTTTATTTAGGCCCCACGTTGTTAAATCAATAGTTGTCGTTGTTGTTGTTGTTGTTGTGTCCTGAGACTGGTTTGATGCAGCTCTCCATGCTAATCTATACTGTGCAAGCTTCTTCATCTCCCAGTACCTACTGCAACCTACATCCTTCTGAATCTGCTTAGCGTATTCATCTCTTGGTCTCCCTCTACGGTTTTTACCCTCCACGCTGCCCTCCAATACTAAATTGGTGATCCCTTGATGCCTCAGAACATGTCCTACCAACCGATCCCTTCTTTTTGTCAAGTTGTGCCACAAACTCCTCCCCTATTCTATTCAATACCTCCTCATTAGTTATGTGATCTACCCATCTAATCTTCAGCATTCTTCTGTAGCACCACATTTCGAAAGCTTCTATTCTCTTCTTGTCCAAACTATTTATCGTCCATGTTTCACTTCCATACATGGCTACACTCCATACAAATACTTTCAGAAACGACTTCCTGACACTTAAATCTATACTCGATGTTAACAAATTTCTCTTCTTCAAAAACGCTTTCCTTGCCATTGCCAGTCTACATTTTATATCCTCTCTACTTCGACCATCATCAGTTATTTTGCTCCCCAAATAGCAAAACTCCTTTACTACTTTAAGTGTCTCATTTCCTAATCTAATTCCCTCAGCATCACCCGACTTAATTCGACTACATTCCATTATCCTCGTTTTGCTTTTGTTGATGTCCATCTTTTATCCTCCTTTCAAGACACTGTCTATTCCGTTCATCTGCTCTTCCAAGTCCTTTGCTGTCTCTGACAGAATTACAATGTCATCGGCGAATCTCGGAGCTTTCATTTCTTCTCCATGGATTTTGATACCTACTCGGAATTTTTCTTTTGTTTCCTTTCTGCTTGCTCAATAAACAGACTGAATAACAACTGGGAGAGGCTACAACCTTGTCTCACTCCCTTCCCAAACAAACACTGCTTCCCTTTAAATCAATTATAACCTAAAATATTTTCACTTTTTACGGTGTTTCAATAAACAAAACAAAAACCCCACTGATGATGGAATAGAGGTGCTGAAAAATGTTTGGGAAAAAAAGCAGTGTGCTTGCAAAAAGGCGTAGCTCATATCCTGTAATTTACGAGAGACACAGCTGACATTGTGCAAGGCCAGAAACCAGTAGGTTGCAAAATAAAAAAAAATTATAGACAGTATGGTCGTAAAATGTTGACTTGAAGAATTTGTTGAGACTGTGGGGCCCACGCAGAAAAAAAATAAACAATCGAGAATCTGTGTGACCACCTCGAATGGGTCCTCAACCGAGAAACCTTCCGCAGCTGGACACCGCGCTGGAGTCAGCTGGATTTCACGTCCACGCCAGCGTCTTCCAGGACCTCTGACTCCCTTCCTGCACGTCGCGCAGCGGTCCGCTCTGAGAAGGCAGTTTATTAAGTCTTGTGACCGGTGGTCACATCAATGTGATAGGACTGCGTAAGATGTAATAGAACACCGTCGGCTGTCTGACAGCTATGCAGCACGCCTCGAAGAAGAATGTCCGTCTTAGACACGACTGCGTGAAGTGGAGGTTTGCGGCAGCTTCGGTGGGAGTGTGGAGTGAGAGAACAG
Source organism: Schistocerca cancellata (assembly GCF_023864275.1). Taxonomy (NCBI): domain Eukaryota; kingdom Metazoa; phylum Arthropoda; class Insecta; order Orthoptera; family Acrididae; genus Schistocerca; species Schistocerca cancellata. The sequence continues at coordinate 489,404,180 of NC_064634.1, forward strand.
GCTGTGCGATCTTCGAATAAGGCGCGCAGCGTCAAATGTTTTAATAAGGCGGAGTCAGCGAACACGACAGGTAGTAGCAGTTTAAAGGCAACAGCTTACATGCCTCTGCCGCTGCGCGTTTGCTTAAGGCGGCTAGCAGACACGGCGGTGGCACGCTGCTGTGTGCATTTGCGGTACGCCGAGGCAGTAAATAAGGTGCAGGGTGCGGCGTGGCTTCGCCCTGCCCCGCAGACAGCCATCTACGCGGCTTGCAGTACCCACGACCCGGTCCTGTGTTCGCGACCCCGTTCTGACTGCAACCCAGCGGCCTTTAGTCGGCGTCATACAGTAGCAGTTAGGACTGTGCGAACGGCGAGCGAGTTTGTACCGTGTGTATTTGGTGCTGACGAGGCACGTACATGTTACGAAGTATTCTTTACTGATCGTGGTTGTAGATGTAACCATTTCACATAAATACTGTTTTGCTAATCCAGCATATTTTGAGTTTAGCCGTGCGAGTTAGGAGGACGAGGAAAACAGTATAGTCAGGACGTAATGCGTTTTTTCTTCTTTATTGTTATTTTAAAACCTGTACAACAGGCAGGCTGTCAGCAGCATTCTACGCTGCTGTTCAGCCATAGAATAGACAATGAGAAAACAACAGAAAGAATACACATAAGTTACATAGCGGTGGGTAATAAAACAGTAGACACATAAAGACAAACACGCAGCCGTTCACACTCGACGTTAATCCACACTACAAACTGTTGTCACGACGCACTAACACTGAAGATGGCGATGGCACAGGTGAACGATGGAGTGTGACGGTGAACACTGAACACTAAACACGACGGCACACACGAGACACTGAGGGCGATGATCTCCGGCGCGCCAATGTCCACTTAGCGTGTGCGAGTCCGGGGACCTGCCAAGAGGGGAAGAAGGGGAAGATGGGGGAGAGGGGAGAACAAAGATGCCAATGGCTGAGGAGATGGGGGGAAGAGGAGAGGGACAGGGGAGGGGAAGCCCGGGTAGGAGTGGGGAGAAACGGAGGAGGGAGGGAAGAGGGAGAGAAGGGTGGGAGGGTGCCCAAAGGAGCAAAAACAGGAAGAGGGACGGAGGATCTAAGTTGGTAGGAGGGGTAGATGGAGGGGAGGAGGGCATCATCAGGGAGAGGGAGCTGGCGGAAGCCACCTTGGGAGAGGGTAAGGAGATGGAGACCGGGTGGGACTTGGGAATACAGGCGCGGCAGCGGGCGAGGTGGGAGAGGATGGGTGAGACAAGTGAGTGAGGAGAATCGAGTTTGCAGGAGGTGTACAGGATCCGTATCCTTTTAAGGAAAAGGAGGAGGTGGGGGAAGGGGATGAGATCATACAGGATCCGCGTGGGGGAGGGGAGACGGATGCGATAGGCGAGGCAGAGAGCATGGCGTTCAAGGATTTGGAGGGATTTATAAAAGGTAGGGGGGGGGGCGGAAATCCAGGCCAGATGGGCGTAACAAAGGATAGGGCGGATGAGGGATTTATAGGTGTGGAGCATGGTGCAGGGGTCCAGACCCCACGTACGGCTGGAAAGGAGCTTGAGAAGACCGAGTCGGGAGCGTGCCTTGGCTTGGATTGTCCGTAGATGGGGAGTCCAGGAGAGGCGACGGTCGAGGGTGACGCCAAGGTACTTAAGGGTGGGAGTGAGGGCGATAGGACGGCCATAGATGGTGAGATAGAAATCAAGGAGGCGGAAGGAAGGGGTGGTTTTGCCTACAATGATCGCCTGGGTTTTGGAGGTATTGACCTTGAGCAACCACTGGTTGCACCAAGCAGTGAACCGGTCAAGATGGGATTGGAGAAGGTGTTGGGAGCGCTGGAGGGTTGTGACATGGGCAAGGAAGGTGGTGTCATCGGCCAACTGGAGAAGGTGAATGGGCGGCATGTCCGCCATGTACAAAAGGTACAGAAGGGGGGAGAGGACGGAGCTTTGGGGCACACCGGCGGAGTGGAAAAAGGTGTAGGAATCTGTGTTATGGATGGTGGCGTAGGAAGGACGGTGGGAGAGAAAGGAGCCGATCATACTGACGTAGTTAATGCGAAGGGCGAAGGTTTGGAGCTTGAAGAGGAGGCCGGAATGCCATACGCGGTCATAAGCTCGTTCGAGGTCCAGGGAGAGGAAGATTGCGGAGTGACGGGAATTAAGCTGGTCGGAAAGGAGATGAGTGAGGTGAAGGAGAAGGTCGTCAGAAGAGAAGGACGGCCGAAAGCCACACTGGGTAACAGGAAGGAGGCGATGCTGGCGGAGATGCTGGTGGATGCGTCGGGTGAGGATAGATTCCAGGACCTTGCTGAAGACCGAGGTAAGGCTGATGGAATGGTAGGAGGAGACGGCGGACGGCGGTTTGCCAGGTTTAAGGAACATCAGGATACGGGAGGTTTTCCACAGGTTGGGGTAGTAACCAGTGGACAGGACGACATTGTAGACCCTGGCCAGAGTGGAGAGGAAAGAGACAGGAGCTTCACGAAGGTGACAGTAGGTGATACGATCGTGACCAGGAGCGGTGTTGCGTTTTGTGCGGAGTGTAGCAATGCGATCCTGTGTAGTGATAGGGTCATTGAGTTCCGTGTGTGCAATGTTGTCCAAGTACTGGAAACCAGGTGGGAGGGACAGAGGTGTCAGTTCGATCGTGGACATCCGGGAAGAGGGAGTAACTGAACTGGGGATCGTAGGGGATGGAAAACACATCGGAGAGGTAGGATGCAAAGTGATTGGCCTTACTAAAGGTGTCAGGGAAGGGGTGATCAGCATGGAGAAGAGGATAGTAGGGGGAGGGTTTAGATCCGGTAAGGCGACGGAGGGCTGACCAGAACTTGGACGAGTTGACAGGTAGGGTAGCATTTAAACGGGTGCATGTCTGTCGCCAGTCCCGGCTTTTCTTAGCCGCGAGCAAATTACGAATGTGTCGCTGGAGTTGCCGGTGGCGTCGTAGTGTGTCCGGGTCACGCGCGTGGAGGAAGGCACGGTAGAGACGGCGGGATTCACGGAGGAGGAGGACGGCCTGTGGGGGTAAGGTAGAACGGTGGTGGTGGATGGCGACAGTAGGGACGTGGGCCTCCACGGCCTCAGACAACGTCTGCTGGAGAAAGGAGGCGGCATGGGTTACATCGTCAGGGTGGTGGTAGGTGAAGGGGTGGCTATCGACCAGGGTGGAGAGGGTATTCCGGTAGGCATTCCAGTTGGCTCGGGAATAGTCATGGACGTACTTTGGGGGAGGGTCATTATGGGAGTCGGGGTGGGGGCGACGATCGTCTGAAACGGTGAGGAGGACAGGGAGATGGTCGCTACCAATAGGCTCCAGGACATCCACCGTTATGCGGAGGAGGTTGGGGGAGGAAAGGATAACATCGGGAGTGGAGTTGGATTCGGTAGGGGTGTGCTGGGGGATGGGGATGTGGTCGCCTTGAAGGGAGGGAAGCAGCCGATGCCACCGCCATAACTGGCCGGGGAACGACTATGGATGTTGAGGTCGGCGGCGATCACGTAGGAGGAGAAGGGAATAGGGGCGTTATGGCGGACATAGATGGTGGCGCAGGTGACGGTAAGGCCAGGGAAGAAGAGACTAAGGATCAGGTTTTCGGTGGGGTTTGGAAGGAGAGGTTGGAGCCGAACGGGGATCTGGCGGTGGTGACCAATGGCAACTCCGCCACGCGCAATCGGGAGGGGATTATCGGAGCGGTGAAGGAGGTAGGGCGAAGTGTGGACGGTGTGGTGGGGTTGGAGGAAGATTTCATTGAGGAGGAAGGCATCCACGCGGTGGGTGACAAGGGTGTGCAGGAAGAGGTAAGAGGTTCTTGTTGGCGGGAAGGGAGCGGATGTTGTTGAATGTAATGCGGAAACGGAGTGATTTATATGACATACAGAAAGGATCACAGTACTTGCAACCCAAATCAGCCACTCAGTTTGAAGAAGTCCAGATTATTCTACCAGTATTGTACCAGTAAGTATACCCAGATGAATATACAGGGTGGTCCATTGATCGTGACCGGGCCAAATATCTCACTAAATAAGCGTCAGACGAAAAAACTATAAAGAACGAAACTTGTCTACCTTGAAGGCGGAAACCAGATGGTGCTACGGTTGGCCCGCTAGATGGCGCTGCTATAGGTCAAACGGATATCAACTGCCTTTTTTTTTCAACAAATAGGAACCCCCATTTTTTATTACATGTTTGTGTAGTACGTAAAGAAATATGAATGTTTTAGTTGGATCACTTTTTTCGCTTTGTGACAGATGGCGCTGTAGTAGTCACAAACATGTGGCTCACAATTTTAGACGAACAGTTGGTAACAGGTAGGTTTATTAACTAAAATACAGAACGTACGTACGTTTGAACATTTTATTTCGGTTGTTCCAACGTGATACATGTACCTTCGTGAACTTACTATTTCCGAGAACGAATGCTATTACAGCGTTATTACCTGTAAATACCACATTAATGCAATAAATGCTCAAAATGATGTCCGTCAACCTCAATGCATTTGGCAATAAGTGTAACGACATTCGTCTCAACAGCGAGTAGTTCGCCTTCCGTAATGTTCGCACATGCATTGACAATGCGCTGACGCATGTTGTCAGGCGTTGTCGGTGGATCACGATAGCAAACATCTTTCAACGTTCCCCACAGAAAGAAATCCGGGGACATCAGATCCGGTGAACGTGCGGGCCAGTGTACGGTGCTTCGACGACCAAGCCATAGTCAGTGTCAGTGTCGTCGTAACTGCCGTCTGCTTCACGTCTGCTGTGCAGCGAGCTACCTTAATTTAAGTATTAACTGTATTTTTCTTACTTGTCACTTCTTCTTCCGTGTGAATTTGCTTTTAGGAAGCTTTAATTTTCGAGTGCTAGTAATAGTGTTCCATAGATTTCGTGTTTGTTTTGAATACAGTCAGAGAGAGTCCCTGTAGTCAACCAGAGTGCCAGTAGTGCTAGTGTTTGTTTCCAATACAGTCCAGAGACAGGTAGTGCTATTTTCATTGTTTTCTACAAGAAGTGGCTAGCAACCACAGTTTAGTGAGTAAGCAGCCGCCTTTAGTGAATTAGCAGTCTAGTTAAAGGTTGATTAACTCTCTTCAGTAAATTGATTTCTTAGGATGGATAGGATATGTGACTGCTGAGTACGGACGCAGGAGGAGCTGGCCACTGTTCGCGAACAGCTGAGCGTGTTGATGGCCGCGGTCAGCCGTCTTCAGGCTGCTGCCTCGGAGTGTAGCGGCAGTGGGGAGTCTGGTGCGTCGCAAGGTACACCCCAGGTGTTACATGCTTCACCCACTGTCCCTGCTGTCGAGACATCTTCGCGGGTACTGGGCGCGGTTGTGCCACCCTCTCCCCATGGGGAGTGGCGGGTTCAGCGGCGTTCGCGGCGCACGAGGCGGAGGGTCAATGTGGAGGCTGGCCGTGTGGCATCGCCCGCTCTGCCTGTGAGTGGACATGTGGCTGCTCCTTCAGCAAGGTCCGAGCAGACACACGGGGGGAGGGGTTTATTAGTTATTGGGAGCTCCAACGTTAGGCGGGTGATGGAGCCCCTTAGGGAAATAGCGGGAAGGTCGGGGAAGAAGGCCAGTGTTCACTCTGTCTGTTTGCCGGGGGGTCTCATCCGAGATGTGGTGGAGGCCCTATCGGCGGCGATAGAGAGCACTGGGTGCACCCGACTGCAAATTGTTGCTCATGTTGGCACCAATGACTCATGCCGTCTGGGTTCAGAGGTCATCTTCGGTTCGTACAGGCGGTTGGCGGAATTGGTGAAGGCGGAAAGCCTCGCTCGCGGGGTGGAATCAGAGCTAACTATTTGTAGTATCGTTCCCAGAACCGATCGCGGTCCTCTGGTTTGGAGTCGAGTGGAAGGCTTAAACCAGAGGCTCAGACGATTCTGCGGAGATCTGGGGTGCAAATTTCTCGACCTCCGCTATCGGGTGGAGAAATGTAGGGTCCCCCTGAATAGGTCAGGCGTGCACTACACGCCGGAAGCGGCTACAAGGGTAGCGGAGTACGTGTGGAGTGCACATGGGGGTTTTTTAGGTTAGAGAAACCCCTCCTTAGGCCCGACAAGACGCCTCCTGAGACGCGGCAAGGTAGGAGTAGGCAAAATGCAACAGGGAATAATAATATTAATGTGCTAATAATAAACTGCAGGAGCGTCTATAGAAAGGTCCCAGAACTGCTCTCATTAATAAACGATCACAACGCCCACATAGTACTAGGGACAGAAAGTTGGCTGAAACCAGACGTAAACAGTAATGAAATCCTAAACTCAGATTGGAATGTATACCGCAGAGACAGGCTGAACAGTGAAGGAGGAGGCGTGTTTATAGCGATAAGAAGTGCAATAGTATCGAAGGAAATTGACGGAGATCCGAAATGTGAAATGATTTGGGTGAAGGTCGCGGTTAAAGCAGGCTCAGACATGGTAATTGGATGTCTCTATAGGCCCCCTGGCTCAGCAGCTGTTGTGGCTGAGCACCTGAAGGATAATTTGGAAAATATTTCGAGTATATTTCCCCACCATGTTATAGTTCTGGGTGGAGATTTTAATTTGCCGGATATAGACTGGGAGACACAAGCGTTCATAACGGGTGGCAGGGACAAAGAATCCAGTGAAATGTTTTTAAGTGCTTTATCTGAAAACTACCTTGAGCAGTTAAACAGAGAACAGACTCGTGGCGATAACATGTTAGACCTTCTGGTGACAAACAGACCCGAACTATTTGAAAAAGTTAACGCAGAACAGGGAATCAGCGATCATAAAGCGATTACGGCATCGATGATTTCAGCCGTAAATAGGAATATTAAAAAGGGTAGGAAGATTTTTCTGTTCAGAAAAAGTGACAAAAAGCAGATTTCAGAGTACCTGTTGGCTCAACACAAAAGTTTTGTCTCAAGTACAGATAGTGTTGAGGATCAGTGGAGAAAGTTCAAAACCGTCGTACATTATGCGTTAGATGAGTATGTGCCAAGCAAGATCGTAAGAGACGGAAAAGAGCCACCGTGGTACAACAACAGAGTTAGAAAACTGCTGCGGAAGCAAAGGGAACTTCACAGCAAACATAAACATAGCCAAAGCCTTGCAGACAAACAAAAATTACGCGAAGCGAAATGTAGTGTGAGGAGGGCTATGCGAGAGGCGTTCAATGAATTCGAAAGTAAAGTTCTATGTACTGACTTGGCAGAAAATCCTAGGAAATTTTGGTCTTATGTCAAAGCGGTAGGTGGAGCAAAACAAAATGTCCAGACACTCTCTGACCAAAATGGTACTGAAACAGAGGATGACAGACTAAAGGCCGAAATACTAAATGTCTTTTTCCAAAGTTGTTTCACAGAGGAAGATTGCACTGTAGTTCCTTCTCTAGATTGTCGCACAAATGACAAAATGGTAGATATCGAAATAGACGACAGAGGGATAGAGAAACAATTAAAATCGCTCAAAAGAGGAAAGGCCTCTGGACCTGATGGGATACCAGTTCAATTTTACACAGAGTACGCGAAGGAACTTGCCCCCCCCCCCCCTTCTTGCAGCGGTGTACCGTAGGTCTCTAGAAGAGCGTAGCGTTCCAAAGGATTGGAAAAGGGCACAGGTCATCCCCGTTTTCAAGAAGGGACGTCGAACAGATGTGGAGAACTATAGACCTATATCTCTAACGTCGATCAGTTGTAGAATTTTGGAACACGTATTGTGTTCGAGTATAATGACTTTTCTGGAGACTAGAAATCTACTCTGTAGGAATCAGCATGGGTTTCGAAAAAGACGGTCATGTGAAACCCAGCTCGCGCTATTCGTCCACGAGACTCACAGGGCCATAGACACGGGTTCACAGGTAGATGCCGTGATTCTTGACTTCCGCAAGGCGTTCGATACAGTTCCCCACAGTCGTTTAATGAACAAAGTAAGAGCATATGGACTATCAGACCAATTGTGTGATTGGATTGAAGAGTTCCTAGATAACAGGACGCAGCATGTTATTCTCAATGGAGAGAAGTCTTCCGAAGTAAGAGTGATTTCAGGTGTGCCGCAGGGGAGTGTCATAGGACCGTTGCTATTCACAATATACATAAATGACCTGGTGGATGACATCGGAAGTTCACTGAGGCTTTTTGCAGATGATGCTGTGGTGTATCGAGAGGTTGTAACAATGTAAAATTGTACTGAAATGCAGGAGGATCTGCAGCGAATTGACGCATGGTGCAGGGAATGGCAATTGAATCTCAATGTAGACAAGTGTAATGTGCTGCGAATACACAGAAAGATAGATCCTTTATCATTTAGCTACAAAATAGCAGGTCAGCAACTGGAAGCAGTTAATACCATAAATTATCTGGGAGTACGCATTAGGAGTGATTTAAAATGGAATGATCATATAATGTTGACTGTCGGTAAAGCAGATGCCAGACTGAGATTCATTGGAAGAATCCTAAGGAAATGCAATCCGAAAACAAAGGAAGTAGGTTACAGTACGCTTGTTCGCCCACTGCTTGAATACTGCTCAGCAGTGTGGGATCCGTACCAGATAGGGTTGATAGAAGATATAGAGAAGATCCAACGGAGAGCAGCGCGCTTCGTTACAGGATCATTTAGTAATCGCGAAAGCGTTACGGAGATGATAGATAAACTCCAGTGGAAGACTCTGCAGGAGAGACGCTCAGTAGCTCGGTACTGGCTTTTGTTAAAGTTTCGAGAACATACCTTCACCGAAGAGTCAAGCAGTATATTGCTCCCTCCTACATATATCTCGCGAAGAGACCATGAGTATAAAATCAGAGAGATTAGAGCCCACACAGAGGCATACCGACAATCCTTCTTTCCACGAACAATACGAGACTGGAATAGAAGGGAGAACCGATAGAGGTACTGAAGGTACCCTCCGCCACACACCGTCAGGTGGCTTGCGGAGTATGGATGTAGATGTAGATCTGCCATGAAATATGCTATTCAATACCGCTTCAACCGCACACGAGCTATGTGCCGAACATCCATCATGTTGAAAGTACATCGCCATTCTGTAATGCAGTGAAACATCTTGTAGTAACATCGGTAGAACATTACGTAGGAAATCAGCATACAGTGCACCGTTTGCCATCGATAAAATGGGGGCCAATTATCCTTTCTCCTATAATGCCGCACCATACATTAATCCGCCAAGGTCGCTGATGTTCCACTTGTCGCAGCCATCGTGAATTTTCCGTTGCCCAATGGTGGATATTATGCCGGTTTACGTTACCGCTCTTGGTGAATGACGCTTCGTCGCTAAATAGAAAGCGTGCAAAAAATCTGTCATCGTCCAGTAGTTTCTCTTCTGCCCAGCGGCAGAACTGTACACGACGTTCAAAGTCGTCGCCATGCAATTCCTGGTGTATAGAAATATGGTGCGGGTGCAATCGATGTAGCATTCTGAACATCGACGTCTCTGAGATTCCCGATTCTCGCGCAGTTTGTCTGCTATTGATGTGCGGATTAGCCGCGACAGCAGCTAAAACACCTACTTGGGCATCATCATTTGTTGCAGGTCGTGGTTGACGTCTCACATGTGGCTGAACACTTCCTGGTTGCTTAAATAACGTAACTATCCGGCGAACGGTCCGGACAATTGGATGATGTCGTCCAGGATACGGAGCAACACACATAGCACACGTATTTTGATCACAATAGCCATACATCAACACGATATCGACCTTTTGCGCAATTGGTAAACGGTCCATTTTAATACGGGTAATGTATCAGGAAGCAAATACCGCCCGCACTGGCGGAATGTTACGTGTTACCACGTAGTTATATATTTGTGACTATTACAGTGCCATGTATCACAAAGCGAAAAAAGTGGTCCAACTAAAACATTAATATTTATTTACGTACTACACGAATATGTAATAAAAAAATGGGGGTTCCTATTTAAAAAAACGCAGTTAATATCCGTTTGACCTATGGCAGCGCCATCTAGCGGACCAACCATGGCGCCATCTGGTTTCCCCCTTCAAGCTAGACAAGTTGCGTTCTTTGTAATTTTTTCGTTTGATGCTTATTTCGTGAGATATCTGGCCCGGTCACGATCAATGAAATATATATATATATATGGAATGTGAATATGGAAAGTATTCGAATGTCTATGATTGTTACCTGCCTGATAGCAAAAAAAGGATTCAAATGGCTCTGAGCACTATGGGACTTAACATCTGAGATCGTCAGGCCCCTAGAACTTAGAGCTACATAAACCTAACTAACATAAGGATATCACACACATCCATGCCCGAGGCAGGATTGGAACCTGCGACCGTAGCGGTCACGCGGTTCCAGACTGAAGCGCCTAGAACCGCTCGGCCACTGCGGCCGGCGCCTGATAGCAAATTAGTATGTAGCACGGATACTGGAATACACGTTTGAGGGGTCACGAGGTGTATGCACAGTAGCGAGTGCGCCGCCGATGTCAAAGACAACCAGCGGCCAGTAGCCAGCAGTTGCCATAACGTGCGTATTTTGTTGTAGTTGCGGTAATGAGCAAAAATAAGGTTGTTTACGGCAGTGAGAATTTTTATTAGTAACTGGCGAATGAGTTCATACTTACGCCGTAATTATCAGTATATTGACGGAGGTTTTAGAGTAAGTTTTTAAGTGAAAAGTAATGGTTTGTCGCGCGATCGGCAGTTATAGTAACGACAGCAGACAACTTAGTAAATTAGGAATTAAGCTTCATATATTTCCTAAAAATAATTGGCCGACACGAAAATCGGTAAATGCTTGTAAGCCTGCAGATTCGTTTTCAGCCGAAAATGCTCTCGTCTGCTCAATACAATTCACTGATTCGGATTATGAAACGGATTTGAAAAGTGAACTGTTAAAGATTCCTTCGGAACGCTAGTTGAAGATTGATCCTGTCCCAGATCCAAATTTGCTATCCTCGTGTGCTGATTTAGGGCATAGTAACGAGCCTAATAATGTGAGAAATATTAAGTCTAGAAAACGAAGCTATCGTAAAAAAGATATTTTATAGGTAAATATATTACCAACTAATGAAGAAATTACTACTGGAGAAAACCGTGAAAGCAAACACTGCTGTAAATGCGACAATGCGCGCATGCGCCAGCAATTAGAAGTAATGGAAATAGAAATACAAGAGCTAAGGCAAAAGAACGCAGATTTACAGGATCGCCTCTCTCGATGTAGGACTGAATTACGTGAAACTGAAACATGTTCAAAAAGTGATTGGGGGCTCATTTTGTGACTGTCAACAAAAAGTGGTTATGAAGCGACGATGTACTAACTGGTCATCAGAATTTTTGCAATGGCTGCGACTTTACGTTGCATATGTTATAAGGCGTTAACTTTTGTCCGAGACGTACTGAAATATCCTCTTCCCAGTGAAGTCACTATTAAAAAAGAAGGCTCGGAAAATTTTCCGTTCCGCCAGGTTTTATTGCAGTTCCGCAGTCTCAAAGTTGTTAACAAAATTTGAAAAAGACGTAGTTCAGAGGCTTCACAGTAGCATTCAGCGAGCATAGGAAAAAATAGTCTAATTAATATGAAACTTAATAATAATAACAACAACAATGATAATAATAGCATCAATAATAATACACTAAAACCACAAAATCTCCATTTCATTCATACCTCCCTATGAGTTAAACATGTGTGCGCCATGTGCCTATGGACTTCAGTACAGTGCTGCGAATCGGGGGTTCACGGTGTCGTCACAACTGACAGCCCGTCCGCGCGTTACCCCTACCGTGTATTTTAATATCCGTGATATACATGCGAATCTCATTCAGACTATACAAATACCTTGCAGGTAGTAAGCACCTGAAATCAACTGCTGTTATTAGTATGTTCTTTCATTAGGTTTGAATTTATTGTGTAAAAAATTCTGCTTCAGTACTGTGCAAGCCACCTAACGACATGTGGCGGGGGGTACTTGTGGTACCACTAAGTGGTCTCCTGGTCCATGTTCCACTCGCGAATGGGGCGTCGGAGAAATGATTGTCAATGAGCCTCTGTATTAGTTCTAATTTCTGGAATTTTCTGGTCGTAGTCGTTTCGTGATATATATATGGGAGGATGTAATGTGTTGTCCGACTCTTCCCAAAAAGTACTCTGTCGAAATGTCAACAGTAAACCTCTCCGTTATACACAGCGCCGCTCCTGCAACGTCTGCCACTGCAGTTTGTTGAGCATCTCTGTAGCTCTCTCTCGCCGATTAAACGATATCGTCAGGAAAAGCGCTGCTCTTTCTTAGGATCTCCTCTCTCTATCAGTCCCACTTGATCACGATCCCAGGTAGGCGCACAATACTTACGAATCGGCCGAACAAGCGCTTTGTATGTTACTTCCTTGAGGATGAGTAATATTCTTTCTCCGAACATCAGTCTGGCATCTGCCTTTCCTACTATTTGCCATGTATGGACATTCCACTTAAGATCGCTCTGGATAGCTACCCTTAGATATTTTATTCTAAATAGCTAGGCTTAACAAAACTCTACCATCTAGTGAGCAAGACGTATAAGACAGGCGAAATACCCCCCGACTTCAAGAAGACTGTAATAATTCGAATCCCGAAGAAAGCAGGTGTCGACAGATGTGAAAATTACCGAACTATCATTTTAATAAGCCACGGCTGCAAAATACTAACACGAATTCTTTACAGACGAATGGAGAAACTGGTAGAAGCCGACCTCGGGGAAGATCAGTTTGGATTCCGTGGAAATATTGGAACACGTGAGGCAATACTGACAGTACGACTTATCTTAGAAAATAGATTAAGGAAAGGCAAACCTACGTTTCTAGCATTTGTAGACTTAGAGAAAGCTTTTGACAATGTTGTCTGGAATATTCTCTTTCAAATTCTAAAGATGGCAGGGGTAAAATACAGGGAGCGAAAGGCTATCTACAATTTCTGCAGAAATCAGATGGCAGTTATAAGGGTCGAGGGGCATGAAAGGGAAGCAGTGGTTGGGAAGGGAGTGAGACAGGGTTGTATCCTATCCTCGATGTTATTCAATCTGTATATTGAGCAAGCAGTAAAGGAAAGGAAAGAAAAATTCGGAGTAGGAATTAAAATCTATGGAGAAGAAATAAAAACTTTGAGGTTCACCGATGACATTGTACTTCTGTCAGAGATAGCAAAGGACCTGGAAGAGCAGCTGACCGGAAAGGACAGTGTCTTGAAAGGAGGATATAAGATGAACATCAACAAAAGGAAAACGAGGAAATGGAATGTAGTCGAATTAAATCGGGTGATGCTGCGGGAATGAGATTAGGAAGTGAAACGCTTAAAGTAGTAAATGAGTTTTGTTATTTGGGGAGCAAAATAACTGATGGTCGAAGTAGAGAGGATATAAAATGTAGACTGGCAATGGCAGGGAAAGCCTTTCTGAAAAAGAGAAATTTGTTAACACCGAGTATAGATTTAAGAGTCAGGAAGTCGTTTCTCCAAGGATGTGTATGGAGTGTAGCCATGTATGGAAGTGAAACATGGACGATAATTAGTTTAGACTAGAAGAGAATAGAAGCTTTCGAAATGTGGTGCTACAGAGGAATGCTGAAGATTAGATGGGTAGATCATATTACTAATGAGGCGGTATTGAATAGAATTGGAGAGAAGAGAAATTTGTGGCACAACTTGAACAGAAGAAGGGATCGGTTGGTAGGGCATATTCTGAGGCATCAAGGGATCACAAATTTAGTATTGAAGGGCAGCGTGGAGGGTAAAAATTGTAGAGAGAGACCGAGAGATGAATACACTAAACAGATTCAGAAAGATGCTGGTAGTAGGTACTGGGAGATGAAGAAGCTTGCAGAGGATAGACTAGCATGGAGAGCTGCATCAGACCAGTCTATGGACTGAAGACCACAACAACAACAACAGTGTTTCCAGCAGTTTGGCATCAATAGTGCAGTTATGCAGTAGAGGATATCGATTGCTAGGTATGCGCAATATGTTAAATCTCTTTATGTTGAGGGAGAAGTGCCAGAGACTGCATAATTCATATTGCGACGAGGTCCATTTCGGACTCCACAGGATCGCGGTACATGAGGAATTTCGTGGCTCGTCGCAGAAAGAAATCCACCAAAGCCCACTTCGTCAATGCTGAAATTGACTTTCCTGATGTCTACGAACATCCACTCGGAAATAAGCAGGCGTCCCATGTTGGAAGCACTTGCTGCGCCTCGCATTTGCTGGAACATCTTCGAACGCCAGGCACTGTGGCCGAGCGGTTCTAGGCGCTTCAGTCCGAACCTGCGCTGCTGCTACGGTTGCAGGTTCGAATCCCCCCTCGGGCATGGATGTGTGTGATGTCCTTAGGTTAGTTAGGTTTAAGTAGTTCTAAGTTCTAGGGGACTGATGATCTCAGATGTTAAGTCCCACAATGCTTAGGGCCAGTTGAACCAGTTGAACCATCTTGAAGGAAGCCAGGGTAAACCTGTTCCAGAAAGGCCTGATAATTCGCGGTGGTCGAGCAGGACGGTAAAAGGCACGGCCCGACCAAGCAGTCGCCTAGATAGCCCGCCCACACATTAACTGTGAAGCGAGGTAGTGCCACGTGGTGCCGCAGACTGCGGGGGTTTCTGCTGCCCACAAGTGTTTGTTGTGGTGTCTGAATACTCCATCCCTAGTAAATGTGCCCCTCGTCACTGAACAGCACACAAGCTGTGAAATACTCATCTCGACCACTGAGTTGCAGAAACCACTGTACACAACACACACATGCAGGATGGTCATTGGGTTTCAGTAACTGCACCCTTTAGAGATGAAAGGTGTGTAAGAACTCTGCATTCAAAACACGCTGGACACTTGCTACGAACATTCTTACAGGGTGTTTCAAAAATGACCGGTATATTTGAAACGGCAATAAAAACTAAACGAGCAGCGATAGAAATACACCGTTTGTTACAATATGCTTGGGACAACAGTACATTTTCAGGCAGACAAACTTTCGAAATTACAGTAGTTACAATTGTCAACAACAGATGGCGCTGCGGTCTGGGAAACTCTATAGTACGATATTTTCCACATATCCACCATGCGTAGCAATAATATGGCGTAGTCTCTGAATGAAATTACCCGAAACCTTTGACAACGTGTCTGGCGGAATGGCTTCACATGCAGATGAGATGTACTGCTTCAGCTGTTCAATTGTTTCTGGATTCTGGCGGTACACCTGGTCTTTCAAGTGTCCCCACAGAAAGAAGTCACAGGGGTTCATGTCTGGCGAATAGGGAGGCCAATGTTTCGGATAGCCCAAAGCAATCACACGATCATCGAAATATTCATTCAGGAAATTAAAGACGTCGGCCGTGCGATGTGGCCGGGCACCATCTTGCATAAACCACAAGGTGTTCGCAGTGTCGTCTAAGGCAGTTTGTACCGCCACAAATTCACGAAGAATGTCCAGATAGCGTGATGCAGTAATCGTTTCGGATCTGAAAAATGGGCCAATGATTCCTTTGGAAGAAATGGCGGCCCAGACCAGTACTTTTTGAGGATGCAGGGACGATGGGACTGCAACATGGGGCTTTTCGGTTCCCCATATGCGCCAGTTCTGTTTATTGACGAAGCCGTCCAGGTAAAAATAAGCTTCGTCAGTAAACCAAATGCTGCCCACATGCATATCGCCGTCATCAATCCTGTGCACTATATAGTTAGCGAATGTCTCTCGTGCAGCAATGGTAGCGGCACTGAGGGGTTGCCGCGTTTGAATTTTGTACGGATAGAGGTGTAAACTCTGGCGCATGAGACGATACGTGGACGTTGGCTTCATTTGGACCGCAGCTGCAACACGGCGAACGGAAACCCGAGGCCGCTGTCGGATCACCTGCTGCACTAGCTGCGCGTTGCCCTCTGTGGTTGCCGTACGCGGTCGCCCTACCTTTCCAGCACGTTCATCCGTCACGTTCCCAGTCCGTTGACATTTTTCAAACAGATCCTTTATTGTATCGCTTTTCGGTCCTTTGGTTACATTAAACCTCCGTTGAAAACTTCGTCTTGTTGCAACAACACTGTGTTCTAGGCGGTGGAATTCCAACACCACAAAAATCCTCTGTTCTAAGGAATAAACCATGTTGTCTACAGCACACTTGCACGTTGTGAACAGCACACGCTTACAGCAGAAAGACGACGTACAGAATGGCGCACCCACAGACTGCGTTGTCTTCTATATCTTTCACATCACTTGCAGCGCCATCTGTTGTTGAAAATTGTAACTACTGTAATTTCGAAAGTTTGTCCGCCTGAAAATGTACTGTTGTGCCAAGCATATTGCAACAAACGGTGTATTTCTATCGCTGCTCGTTTAGTTTTTATTGCCGTTTCAAATATACCGGTCATTTTTGAAACACCCTGTAAGTTCGAGCAGCGGCACGTTCGCTGGTGCTAGCATTAGCCTCCACGGCATCCAACACAGTTTCTTCCCTAACGACGGAACGCACCGATTGTGGCTTGTCGTCACTAGCCCTGTCACTTCTTAATGATCCATACTCGCACAGATTTCGACGCAGACGTGAAAAAAAGGTTGTGCGGTTGCTGTCTGTATGGGAAACGATATCGATAAATGCGTCCAGCGTCTTGTCCATTGCTCTCAGCTATTTCATACGGTAAGTGCATGTCTGCAAGCTCACCGTTCATATACAGTTCCATGTTCCACGTATGGTGGATAGCACTCGAATGAGGAAATACTCACGCTCCTCTACAGTACTGTCGTGTACAGCATCAGTTAGCGGCGTACGACGACGTTTTTGGTCATGGGCTGCTACGAAATTCTCAATCCCTATGAGGTACTCCACCCCCACAAGAAGTTTCTGGAAACATTTCTGGAACACCCTTGTACTTACATGTGCGTGCGAATGAAGAACTTTCCCGGGATCTACAGTTCTACGTAGTAAAGACGTGGCAACGACAATACTCAAAGTGCGCAGGTCGCATCAGCTGAGAGGAGATTCAGCTGATGTTGCCACCCTTTCAGAACGGCGGGATTGACTCTACCGACGCTCAGAATGCACCGCTTTTCTAGATAAGGGTCGAGTTACTTTGTGCGAGCTATATGCTAGAGGATTTGCAGCAACAGCTGGAACACAAATTTGCTCTAAAACAAGACAAAATACGCACTACGAAGGAGTTACACAACTGGCTCACGAGTTTATATTCATACAGGTATCGACTGAAAATGCAAAATTGTAAACTTTAGCGGCAGTTGGACGAATGTGTGATGGTGCAGCAGCGCACGGCTGTCACTGATAGTAAACAGGGGATTTGTCGATACCAAGGCATAAAGCCTTTGCCAATTTCATTTCGTGTGCTCAGTTGTAGAGTAACTATGGTTCACAGACAAGCGCGTAAACAACATACACAGATGTCAGCATTTGAGAGAGAATATGTAGTTGGACTCAGTGAATCCGTTTGGAGTAATAGGCCAATCCCTCGACATTTGAATAGTGAAGGTATCAAATGCATCTGATGGCGTCTGCGAACTTGTTTCATGCACTCCTCCATTCTGCCAGTAATGTAACATGTATTTGACTCAGCAATCAAGTTTAAGAGAATAATGCCGTTTGTGCAGTGGCCTTAAGATGGTACTGAAAACTTAACTTTTGGCCCTGATGTTTACTTAATGAAATTTTACCTTGACTTGAATAATGCCAGTTGTGCAATGCCATAAAATTAGTTGTTTGAAATAACTTGATCTAATAACTTTAGTTATACCAAAATCGATTTCAAACCATGAACTGCACATATATATTGCATAGAGGCCTCATCAAAGGATGTGGATTATCATTCAGGCTCTTAGATTTAAACACAATATATACATATATATATATATATATATATATATATATATATATATATATATATATATATATATATATACAACATTTTTGCAGCACGAATCACTCTTACCAAAAAGAAATTACAAAACGCTTAGTGCGTCAAAACTTGGACATCCAAATCCTAACTCTGAACATTATCTAACAAAAACCATCCTTTTATAGCTTCTCCCATTAACATGATAAAATTTGCTCAGTGTTCAACCTGAAAACTGCGTAGCGCGAATCCTACCTTAAAGCTGTCGCCACACGTCTGCTTCCTCAGGGCACGTAGCTGCGACGACCGAGTTTTTTACTGCTGCGCGCGCCCGGCTCTCTTAACCATCAAAGATCCTCCTACTCAAAGATATTAATCTCATTCCACCTTGTGGTTGGCAACTATCGACCCTGATCAGACCTTAGCACATACCTTTCAATAGCAGCGATGCCACTATTCGACGTCAGGAAAGGACCAAACACAGTGTCGAGCAACAAGTGGTCTACCTAGAGAGACGACAGAACGAGAGGACCTAGCAATCGTCAGAGAGGCACCCACAGCCCTGGACTCGTCATTATCATCGATCCGACGTGCAACTGGTGCTCCAGTGACCACAAGGGCTATTAACATGGGGCTCACAGAAAGGGGGCTGAGCTCACGACGCCCCTTGCGCCGACTACCATTGCCCGCTGTACACCAACTAGACCACTTGTAGCGGTGTGGGGCACATTCGACCTGGAGTCTCATTGAGTGGAGTGGAATTGTCTTCAACGACGGGCCCCGCTTGGAACTGAGTCCTGATGACCAGCGAAGTGGCGTTTGGAGACGCTCCATACAGCGAAGGGATGCCGCCCTGACTGTCGTCCGCCATTCGGTCCAACAACCAAGAGTGATGGTCTGGGATGGCATCTCATTTCATAGCAGAACTCCTTTGGTTGTCATCCGCGGCACTCTTACAATACAATGGTACGTCGACGACATTCTACGACACATTTATTTGCCCTTCTTGGCAAGCCTCCCTGGACTTCCAAGATAATGCCTGCCTTCAAACAGTCGGAGTTTCTGCTGGTCTTCATGCTTGCCAAACCCTACCTGGGCCAGAAAGGTCTCTCCTCCAGCCAGCTCGGGATTTTGACGACCAAACGCGCCAATTGGATATAACTTTACACAACATTCCTCAGAAGGAGTTGTATCAATCAGTGTCAAGCCGAATACTGCTTGCACGGAACCGGTCCACCACGCCCAGTCCGTCAATGCTGGAATGCCTACGAACATCTAGTCCGAAATAAGCAGGCGTCCCATGTTGGAGCTACTTGCTGCGTCTCGCATTTGCTGGAACATCTTCAAGCAGGCCAGGATGAACCTGTTCCAGAAAGGTCTGATAATTCACGGTGGTCGAGCACGACAGTACAAGGTACGGCCCGACCAGGCACAGAGGTGGATCAACGCGTTATTCACTTGCTCAATTTGTGTAGAATTTTCTCTTGAATAAACCACCCAATTTTTCTGAAACTGTAATCGTATGTTCGTTTGTATGTGTACAAACATCGCATCTACAAGTTTTCGTCTCAACCGGACAATTCCTTCGTGATGCGTAGTTGGTTTTATTTATTTATTTATTTACTTTCATTATTCTTAGCGTGCATTTACCTTGTGTGGCCCCATAGTGTTTTCCTTGACGCAGTGCACTGAGGCGGTGCAGTGCTAAAACACTGGCCTCGCAAAGCAGCGAGTGTCTGTTTCCCCTAACCGTCCAGACTTAGGTTTTCGTGCTTTCCCTAAACTGCAGAAGGCAAATGCTGGCATGGTTTCTTTCAAAACATGTTGTATTCATCAAATCCACCGGGCATCAAAGATATAACTGTGGCAGGAAGAGAGCCACCTACCACTAAAGTAGTTGCTGTTATGAGGCTACTTACTTGCCCTAAGCAACTTAACAGTCTCATCACTGGATCGAAGATGATTAGGAAACTCGGATTAGCAACAATGTACAATAATTTATCAACAGAACTTTTACAGTACTCAAATGGAGTAAGAAGATTGTGCGTGGCAATAGAGTGCAGTGTTCACTCAGACTGATCTGTCTTTAAACTTTGGCGTAGTCCTAAATCCAGTGAACGATGAGCAACATTACTTGTAGAATGTCCAGTTTGGTTTTCCTTGGCGGCGACTGTAGATGAGTCCCTGACACTTGGATAGATGCTGTCCTGACATCGCCTGACGATTGTCTGACAACTGTCAACCTGTTGAGTGGAGCCATGTGCCTGATTATATCCACGTTTGGTGGAATGGATGTCCACTGGGAATCAGGCAGATGTGTAACACAATGCGCCCTCTGTGCACTCTAACGTTACGTACGAGTACATTGCGCCTGAACCGTAGGAAGCTTGGGGCTCTTATATGTATGCTGTGTCTCATACCTCCTGGGAGACACAGAAAAAGGACGTGGCGGACTTGTTTCTTCAGTGCTCAGCCTGTAGTGATCACGTTATCGACGGGATGCTAGCATTTAATCTTCCTTACTTTCTTACTTCGTTAACACTAGACGCGTATTATGATCTGTACTAACATTCGTGACATATCTTGTATAAAACACTCTTGGTTTCTTTCTCTCGCCAAATCTGAGTAAAACCTCGAGCTTTCGAAGAATCCTCCTCCTTAGTTGTCAGGTCTATGTGATTGTTAGTTACTCCTGACGAAGACAATGGAGGATTTCGCCGAAAGCTCGAGGTTTTGCCCAGATGTGACGCGGCAAAGACCCCGAGAATATTTTATGAAAGAGTGACGTCGCGAGAAACTTCAAAAATGGTCAAATGGCTCTGAGCACTAGGCAACTTAACTTCTGAGGTCATCAATCGCCTAGAACTTAGAATTAATTAAACCTAACTAACCTAAGGACATCACACACATCCATGCCCGAAGCAGGATTCGAACCTGTGACCGTAGCGGTCACCCGGTTCCAGACTGTAGCGCCTAGAACCACACGACCACTCCGGCCGGACGAGAAACTTTGCTGTCAGTGCTATTTCTGATGGCCCCAACATAACCCTTCATGGCCTTCTGTCTCTAACAGAGAGCTTACGTTTTGTTCGACTGTTATGTAGAATAGAAGTTTTCCCATGAATTCTGTACGGTTTCTTGAAGCTAGGTACAGCAGCTCTTGAAGCCGCAAAGCTTTTTTGGTGTCATTCTGAACGCGCTATCTAACCGGGGAACCCGCAATTTGCCCTCTTTACTTGCCTGTAAGAGCCAATATGACGGTACATGAACGTGGCAACACAAAGATTCCAGCCTCAGAGGATGTTCAGTGCAGTGGAGATGTTTTAATACGACAGAAAAACGAAATGGAGCGCAATGTGTGACAGACAACTAGCTTCGGAAATGAAGTGCTTATTCGTCTGCAGAGCTTTTTGTCTAAATCTTGTACTAAATGCCAGTATTTTTAACGTGAAAGGATAAACAGTTGGTAGAATAAAAAGTCGATAGCCAGGCTGTTTAAGACTGCACTTAGATTCTCGCGTTAACCTACGTAATAATTTGCTTAATACTGCGTTGGAGACTAAAGAAATTTCCTACCATAACTTGCCTGATTGATAGCAGAATCTGGAATCTTAATTTTGCTTCTTGTGCCGCAGTATCCGTAGCAAAACCTTCTTTGACTTAATACGGTTCCCGCCCACTGTACCCGGTTCCCGCCCACTGTTTCGCGTCCACTGCGGCGTGTCGGTGCGTGTGTGGCTGCCCTGCTGTCTACCGCAGCCTCTAGCGTGATGTGGGGCGCACCCAGGAGCGGCCGTAAGAACGGCTCTGACGTGTTTACAGCAGCGGCTATTGCCACAAACCATCGCCTTATCTGCTTTAACCTCGAGTTTGCGCATCCCTTGCGCCTCGTGCCATATTTCACTTTGCGGCAACTCCAGTCTGCATTATGCTAACATGCCTCATTTAATTCTGCTCATTTTGTTCAAAGATTTACGACGCGCCTAACTAAACAGTCTGCAGCCTGTCACAATTTTGCTAGTATTTTTACTTCACATCTGATTGCACAATTTTCTAGCGGAGAGAGGAAGTGCAGTGAAATGGTTTCGCCCATACCTGACGACTCGGCAGCAATGCGCCATGTCCGGCAGCATACAGTCACAATGGAGGCAAGTAACACGAGGCGCTCCACAGGGTTCAGTATCTGGTCCTATACTCGTTTCATTTTACGTATGAGTTTTGTTGGTTGGTTGGTTGGTTTGGGGGAGGGGGCCGAACAGCGGGGTCATCGGTCCCATCGTATTAGGGAAAGATGGGGAAAGAAGTCGGCCACACCCTTCCAAAGGAACTATACCAGCATTTGCATGAAGCGATTTAGGAAAATCACGGAAAACCTAAATCAGGATGGGCTGACGCGAGTTTGAACCGTCGTCCTCCCGAATGCTAGTCCTGTGTGCTAATCACTGCACCACCTCGCTTGGTATCAGTTTTGTCCTATTAGTAAAACTGGTATGGAACAACTGAAAAATTGAAGGATATGTAGGTTCAAATGGCTCTGAGCACTATGGGACTTAACTTCTGAGGTCATCAGTCCCGTACAACTTAGAACTACTTAAACTTAACTAACCGAAGGACATCACACAGATCCATGCCCGAGGCAGGATTCGAACCTGCGACCGTAGCGGTCGCGCGGTTCCAGACTGAAGCCCCTCGAACCGCTCGGCCACACGGGCCGGCGGATATGTAGGCAAATGATATACAGTATGAATGTTCCTGACATGACCCACAGGCGAAACTGGGGGCTATACGAAGCGTACTTCTCAGCTGGTATAATCGACAGAAGAGTGACAGTTGAGAAGGCCGTTTTTTCTCTTTGTGGAAGATATTATAATATTGGTTTCCCCACTTAAGGTCCTTTCAAATGGTGGCGGTAAACAGAACATTGCCTAATTGGAGTCAGGGTCAAATAATAACGAACAAGGTCATAAAACGTCCGTCACCATCAATGTCTCGTCTATTGCTGGTAAACAGCATTGTGTGTAGTGGCATTGCAAAGTTTGAAGCGGAGCGCTTGAAATCAGATGCGCCGTGCGCTTCGTCATCATGAGAAACATGGTCAATGTTAGGCACAGGAGCGATATCTGGGGCATTCACCCTGCCACTGATTTGCAGCCTGACCTCCCTTAGATACGGCTACCTCGCCAGCTCATGTTTTAGCACATCAGTTAAAATGATGGTGGGACATTTGGTCTGAAATACAGAAAGTTTCTTAAAATCTTACAGACGGTTGATGGACATTCAGTAATTATGAAACTTCCTGGCAGATTAAAACTGTGTGCCCGACCGAGACTCGAACTCGGGACCTTTGCCTTTCGCGGGCAAGTGCTCTACCATCTGAGCTACCGAAGCACGACTCACGCCCGGTACTCACAGCTTTACTTCTGCCAGTACCTCGTCTCCTCCCTTCCAAACTTTACAGAAGCTCTCCTGCGAACCTTGCAGAGTACCGGGCGTGAGTCGTGCTTCGGTAGCTCAGATGGTAGAGCACTTGCCCGCGAAAGGCAAAGGTCCCGAGTTCGAGTCTCGGTCGGGCACACAGTTTTAATCTGCCAGGAAGTTTCATATCAGCGCACACTCCGCTGCAGAGTGAAAATCTCATTCTGGATTCAGTAATTAAATATACACTGTTGGCCATTAATATTTGCGGTACCATGCATGATAAAAAAAAAGGAAATTTTACTTATCTTGCGTATACTGCACTAGCGAATCCAACAGTGTTTCACAATTGCTAAATATGTATATGACTTGGATATAATGCGTGTGCCCACTCTCTCTGTCCATGTAATTCCTCCTCTCTTTAACCATCTCTTACTCGTCCCTCTCGCTGTTGATCATCCCCTCCGTCCTCTCTCTGTCCATCTCCTCCCCCCTCCTCCTCTATCTCACCGTTTCCTGTCTCACCCCCCTCATCCCCTCTCTGTCCATCTCCTCTTCGACCCTCTCTCCGACATAGAGGCCTTGTTAATTGTTATTGCAAACGGAACTTCTATTCGGAGTTGAGTTCGCTTAAAATTAATGGGAAAACTGGTTGGTATCATTGGTATACGGGTATGAGAAGGACGTCTGCATTTAACTGGATCAGTAAGGATAGTTGCTTGAATTACAGTATTTCGCATAGTTTTAATCTGCGAACAGGTAGGATTGCAATGTTTCGGACGATTCAGATTCTGTAGTAGTTTTCTAACTGTGAGGCAATAAGTCGTAAATAATGTCTTCCTACTTTCGGTTAAGGGCAACTGCGAGGAAGAACATAAAAGAGCGAATTTGTTGTGTCTACAATTTTTGTTTAAAATTGCATATATATAAAGAAGACGAATATATTTGAGAGAAACCATTTGCCTAATGCTTTAAATGTTCTGCTATCGCAGTTAAAACTGACGAAGTTAACAAACCAACAGATTTTCACAGCTCAGTACAGCATTTTCTTTCTCGCAGTCGGTTTAAACAGAAAAACTGCACATTGTTTTTTTAAATATACAAAGCATATGTCCATCTGAATTTTTAACAGTATATCGTGTAAAAATTTGAAGTAAATCGGTCAAGAACTCTTCGTGACTTTTGAGAGTAACGTTAAACTACGACCTGTGTTTATATCCTCCTGTGTCCTTTGTGATACCGCAGGTTTTTATTTTTTATTTCGTCGTGCATTGACGCTAGCGAGTTGGGCTGCTGGTATCGTATGCTACAGGTTACGCGCTTGCCGTATATCACTTGTTTCACATTCTCAACAATCCCAGCAGGTGGCAGCTCGGTTCAGTAGTGGCGGATTCTGTACTGCAACGATATGTGGAACAGGAAAGGTAAATTAAGGAGCTTTATTGATTACTGCTGATGTTTTTGTATCTTCTTTTTAATATGTCTTCAGACTAACATGCAAAACCCAGTGCTTGAAAGTGATATTACTGTTGCTAACGAACAGTTTTCTAATGGTATCATCTATGTTACCCCGCACTCTTTTACTAAAATAACGTTTGTCAGCCATATCTTACGCATAAAGGAGGCGAGCAGCAGTGTCGCGGAATGGCAAGCCGCAGTCTCGGTAGGTGGCGATCCCGCCGCAGCCCAGTTCCGACACATGCCTGTACACGTTTGTCATTCTTCCACGAGGCGTAATGCCATCTACTCACAAACAGCTGACATTCAAATGCAATTTATTAATGACAAAGAAGCTGCCTGCTATTATACAGGGTGGTCCATTGATCGTGACCGGGCCAAATACCTCACGAAATAAGCGTCAAACCAAAAAACTACAAAGAACGAAACTCGTCTAGCTTGAAGGGGGAAACCAGATGGCGCTATGGCTGGCCCGCTAGATGGCGCTGCCATAGGTCAAACGGCTATCAACTGCGTTTTTTAAAATAGGAACCCCCATTTTTTATTACATGTTCGTGTAGTACGTAAAGAAACATGAATGTTTTATTCCACAAGATTTCGGGATTGCAGCCGGATCTCATCGACTTCTTTCCACGATATTTCGCCATCTTCAGGCGAGTATTTGACACTGGAGATTGCTGTTTCTTTTTTTTTCCTTTATTGAGTTTCGATTCCCCCTAAAGAGGGCGGGCTGGCAGCAGCTTATTACGCCGCTCTTCAGCCTACAGAGTATGTTTTAAAAAGATGAAGATAATAAAAATAATAACAGTTGGCGATAAAATCGGTGACCTAAAGGTAAAATGGCAGAAAATACTGGAGCTTAAAACATAAAACACAGGATGGATGATGCTAATAAAATACACAGGAAGCAAAAAAAAAAAAAAAGTAGACAATTAAAAAACACGGCGACAGTCTGGTTTCTGTTCGCAAGAGATATAAAAAGCACACCCAGCGACAGCATGATTTCTGTTCGCAACACTGTTTAAAGACGCACAACACTGAACACTCACTTAAACACTGCACTAAAAAATTGGCACAAATATGACATACCACACCCGAGAGTAGGTGGGGGGAAACTGGTCAGATGACGAGAAAAAGGGGGGGGGGAAGGAGAGGAAAAGTGAAGAGGGAGGGGGGAAAGGAGCCAATGGAAGATGAGGATCCATAAGAGGGGTGGGGGGTGCTGAGCAGACGGGCCAGGGATTGGGGAAGGCAGAGGAGGGGAGTACAAAAGGACTCGGGGGGAGGGGGAGAGAAAGGAGATGATAGGCGGGGAGAAAACACAGGATGGAAGGGGGGAGGAAGAGGGAGCCCAGGGAAAGGACGGAGGAAAGGAGGGGGGGGTTGAGGATCAGAGTTGATGGGAAGGATAAATGGAGGGAGAGAGGGCATCATCCGGGAGGGGGAGCTGATGGAAGCCACCTTGGGAAAGGAGATGTAGGGTGTAGAGATGGAGGGTAGGGGGGATACAACGGTGAAGATGTGGCAGGGGGCGGGGATGGGAGAGGAGAGGAGCAACCAGGGGGTGAGGGGGTTCAAGACAGCGGGAGGTGTAGAGGATGCGGATATGTTCAAGGAATAGGAGCAGATGGGGGAAAGGAATGAGATCATAGAGGATCCGCGTGGGGGACTGGAGGCGTATACGGAAGGCGAGGCGGAGTGCATGACGCTCAAGGATTGGGAGGGACTTATAGAATTTGGGGGGGGGGGCAGATATCCAGGCAGGACTGGCATAACAGAGGATGGGACGGATAAAGGATTTGTAGGTGTGGAGGATGGTAGAGGGGTGCAACCCCCACGTCTGGGCAGAGAGGAGTTTGAGGAGTCGGAGGCGGTTGTGGGCTTTGGATTGGATGGAGCGGAGATGAGGGATCCAGGTGAAGTGACGGTCAATGGTGAGGCCAAGGTAGGTGAGGGTGGGGGTGAGACGGACAGGACGTGCGCAGACAGTAAGGGAGAAATCCAGGAGCCGGAAGGAACGAGTGGAACGACCTACAATGATTGCCTGGGTCTTGGAAGGACTGATTTCAGGAGCCACTGGTTACACCATGCAGCAAAAAGGTCAAGGTGATTCTGGAGAAGGCGTTGGGACCGTTGGAGGGTAGGAGCGAGGGCGAGGAATGCGGTGTCATCAGCATATTGCAAGAGGTGTACTGGAGGAGGGGCTGGGGCATATCCGCCGTGTACAGGAGGTAGAGGAGAGGGGAGAGGACAGAGCCCTGGGGCACACCTGCAGAGGGGTAGAAGGTGTGGGAATTGGCATTATGGATGGTAACATAGGAGGGGCGGTGGGAGAGGAAGGAGGCCATCAGACGGATGTAGTTGATAGGAAGGGCGTAGGTTTGGAGTTTAAACAGGAGACTGGGATGCCAGACACGGTCGTAGGCCTTTTCGAGGTCAAGCGAGACAAAAATGGCGGAGCGACGGGAGTTAAGCTGGAGGGAGAGGAGATGAGTGAGGTGGAGGAGTTGGTCATCAGCAGAGAAGGAAGGTCGAAAGCCACATTGGGTGTTTGGGAGGAGGTGGTTTTGGTGGAGGTGGAGATGGATGCGCCGGGAAAGGATGGATTCCAAGAGCTTGCTGAACACCGATGTGAGACAGATAGGACGATAGGAAGAGGCATCAGATGGAGGCTTGTTGGGTTTGGAGAACATCAGGATACGGGAGGTTTTCCACAGGTCAGGATAGAAGCCAGTGGCAAGGATGACATTGTAGAGGGTGGCAAGGAGGGAAAGGAAGGAGGGAGGGCAGTGTTTGAGGTGGCGGTAGGTAACGCAGTCGTGGCCGGGAGCAGTGTTGCGTTTAGTGCGGAGTGTGAGGCTGATGTCCTGTGTTGTGATGGGAGTGTTAAGTGCAGATGGTGGGGTGTGGCCCAAGTACTGGAAGCTAGGAGCAAGGGGAGGAACAGAGGTATTCGTACGGTCTATGACGTCAGGGAAGAGGGAATAATCAAAGTGGGGATCATCTGGGATGGAAAAAACATCAGAGAGGTGGGAGGCAAAGTGGTTGGCCTTACTCAGGTTGAGATTACTAGTGCAAGTCGCTCTATTTATACGTAAAAGAGCCGCAAGACTCGCATGCGCAAGTTACCGTTGCATGCGCGCCACCTGTCGATTCCAAGGCCCTCTACAATATTACTGCATCTATGGAGCACAAACAAATGCGTGATACAAGTAAAACATGCACGCAGACGTGTCAAAAACAATAAAATGCAAAATTTCAATATTAAAATTAAAATTACTTGTCGCTCGACATGTCAGAAGCCATAAAAAGTTTTCTTTTGGTTGATATTAAAGAAATCAACGGGTCCCAGGCCTTATTCGATTGAAAGCCGCCATCACGATTAATGAGATTTTCCGCCAAACGTATTTCCACGGATTCCTTAACAACTGAATCCCAGAAGGATCTCGATGGGGCCAAGCTTTTCATGGCAGAATAATCCATAGTATGTCCTGTGGAAATACAATGTTCGGCTATGGCCGACTTACTGGGCTGTAAAAGGCGAGTGTGGCGCTCATGTTCAACGCAGCGGTCGTGTACTGCTCGTGTGGTCTGACCAATGTAGGCTTTCCCACACTCGCAAGGTATTTTATAAATTCTAGCCTTCCGTAATCCCAGATCATCCTTGGCTGAGCCCAGAAGAGCACGAGTCTTTGTAGGTGGCCGGAAGATTGCTTTCACACGATGTTTCTTTAAAATTCTGCCCACTTTCGATGAAATGTTACCGACATATGGGAGAAATGCTCTGGACTTAAACATCTCCTTATCCTCTTGATCTTGTGGGTGGTCACGTTTTTTCATCCTTAAAGCAGTACTGACCTGATGTGCAGAATATCCATTATGTTGAAATACAGATTTCAAGTGCTCTAATTCGTCTGCAAGGATGTCTTTATCAGACACGACATGTGCCCTATGCACCAACGTTCGAAGGACGCCCATAGTTTGTGACGGGTGATGACAGCTTGACGCCTGCAGGTACAGGTCCGTATGCGTGGGTTTTCGATAGACAGAATGCCCCAATGACCCATCCACCTTGCGATTAACCATGACGTCCAGAAATGGTAGGCAACCATCCTTTTCAACTTCCATCGTAAACTGAATGTTTGTGTGGATGGAATTCAGATGTTGTAAAAACCGTGACACCTCTTCTTCACCGTGAGGCCACATTACAAAAGTATCGTCCACGTATCGCCAGAAGACTGTTGGTTTAAACATCGCCGAATCGAGAGCCCTCTCCTCAAAGTCTTCCATATAAAAGTTTGCTACCAGAGGAGACAGAGGACTACCCATGGCAACACCGTCAAGTTGCTCAAAATATTCATTATTAAATAGAAAGTAAGTAGAGGAAAGGGCATGGTGAAACAGCGCCGTTATATCGGCCGTAAACTTATTGCCGATAAGTGACAATGAATCCAAAAGAGGGACCCTCGTGAAGAGTGAAACGACATCGAAACTTACTAACAAGTCGAATCCTTCAGCTGTAGTGTTCTCAGTCTGTTGATAAAGTCAGCAGAGTTGCGAATATGGTGCGTACAGTTGCCAACAAAAGGTCTCAGTAGCGAAGCCAGATGACTAGATAAATCATATGTCGGAGCACCGACATTGCTCACTGTGGGGCGTAAGGGCACATTATCCTTATGGATCTTTGGAAGACCATATAACCAATCTCCAGTGTCAAACACTCGCCTGAAGATGACTGTAAGGTTGTCAGCCGAAATATCGTGGAAAGAAGTCGACGAGATCCGGCTGAAATCCCGAAATCTTGTGGAATATTCGATACGCCGGGAAAACTTAAAGAGTCACATAAATGTTTTAGTTGGACCACTTTTTTCGCTTTGTGATAGATGGCGCTGTAATAGTCACAAACATATGCCTCACAATTTTAGACGAACAGTTGCTAACAAGTAGGTTTTTTAAATTAAAATACGGAACGTAGGTACGTTTGAACATTTTATTTCGGTTGTTCCAATGTGATACATGTACCTCTGTGAACTTATCATTTCTGAGAACGCATGCTGTTACAGCGTGATTACCTGTAAATACCACATTAATGCAATAAATGCTCAAAATGATGTCCGTCAACCTCAATGCATTTAGAAATACGTGTAACGACATTCCTCTCGACAGCGAGTAGTTCGTCTTCCGTAATGTTCGCACATGCATTGACAATGCGCTGACGCATGTTGTCAGGCGTTGTCGGTGGATCATCACAGCAAATATCCTTCAACTTTCCCCAGAGAAAGAAATCCGGGGACTTCAGATCCGGTGAACGTGCGGGTCAGGGTATAGTGCTTCGACGACCAATCCACCTGTCATGAAATATACTATTCAATACCGCTTCAACCGTACGCGAGCTATGTGCCAGACATCCATCATGTTGGAAGTACATCGCCATTCTGTCATGCAGTGAAACATCTTGTAGTAACATCGGTAGAACGTTACGTAGGAAATCAGCATACACTGCACCATTTAGATTGCCTTCAATAAAATGGGGGCCAATTATCCTTCCTCCCATAACGCCGCACCATACATTTACCCGCCAAGATCGTTGATGTTCCGCTTGTCGCCGCCATCGTGGATTTTCCGTTGCCTAATAGTGCATATTATGCCGGTTTACGTTGCCGCTGTTGGTGAATGACGCTTCGTCGCTAAATAGAACGCGTGCAAAAAATCTGTCATCGGCCCGTAATTTTGCTTGTGACCAGTGGCAGAGCTGTACACGACGTTCAAATTCGTCGCCATGCAATTCCTGGTGCATAGAAATTGGGTGCGGGTGCAAGCGATGTTGATGTAGCATTCTCAACACCGACGTTTTTGAATTACCGATTCTCGCACAATTTGTCTGCTACTGATGTGCGGATTAGCCGCGACAGCAGCTAAAACATCCAGTTGGAAATCATCAGTTGTTGCAGGTCGTGGTTGACGTTTCACACGTGCCTGAACACTTCCTGTTTCCTTAAATAACGTAACTATCCGGTGAACGGTCCGGACACTTGGATGATGTCGTCCAGGATACCAAGCAGCATACATAGCACACGCCCGTTGGGTATTTTGATCACAGTAGCCATACATCAACACGATATCGACCTATTCCGCAATTGGTAAATGGTCCATTTTAACACGGGTAATGTATCACGAAGAAAATACCGTCCGCACTGGTGGAATGTTACGTGATACCACGTACTTATACGTTCGTGACTATTACAGCGCCATGTATCACAAAGCGAAAAAAGTGGTCCAACTAAAACATTCATATTTCTTTACGTATTACACGAATATGTATACTTGAAAAAAGAGACAGCATTGGTCGTATATTTTTACTATCGCAAAATCGATTTTCTGTCACTGAGTGACCATCTTCAGTGCTATATTGTATAACTTAAATTAGGATGCACTGTTGTCACTAAGCTTTACGGCAATCAGTCTATGTGATTGCCGTAAAGCTTAGTGACAACAGTGCATCCTAATTTAAGTTATACAATATAGCACTGAAGATGGTCACTCAGTGACAGAAAATCGATTTTGCGATAGTAAAAATATACGACCAATGCTGTCTCTTTTTTCAAGTATACCTGTTATCTGGTCGTAGTGCACAAGACAATATGGAGTCGCCAATCAACACGAATATGTAGTAAAAAGCGCGAGTTCCTATTTTAAAAAACGATGTTGATATCCGTTTGACCTATGGCAGCGCCATATAGCGGGCCAACCATAGCGCCATCTGGTTTCGCGCTTCAAGCTAGACGAGTTTCGTTCTTTGTGGTTTTTTTGTTTGATGCTTATTTCGTGAGATATTTGGTGTGGTCACTACTAATGGGCCACCCTGTATGTACAGAATGCAGATGACAGTTACACTGCCAGACAAAAAGTTAGTACACTCTTTTAGAGGTTTCCAATTCACTCAAGATTTAAGGCAGAAAAATAGTGGCTGCCTGGTTACATCCGAAAGAATAGACACCGCATATACAGGGTGAACATTAATAGAACCGACGAAGTGCAGGATCAGATTCCTGACTGGGAATAGACGAAAAAAGGTCCTATGAACACGTATCCGGAAATGCATCGTTACCAGGATACATTGCACTGACGATTGAAAGTTCTTCTGAGCGCATGCCGTGAGTTCCTTGTGTGCTGCAGGCTGTGTGAGTGATGCCGCGTACTGTAAGCTGCAGAATGATCCGGTATTCATGCGGGAACAATCCGAGATGCTGTTTGTGTGCGGCCAAGAACATGGAAGCAGTTGAAAGGTAGTATAGCTGCTGTACCACACCCTCACAGACACCAACAGCATCAAATCTCATGCCGTTTTAGAGACTTTGTGTGTTTATAGATCCTTTCAAACAAACGAGGCGGCGGACTGTGGGTGCACAAGATTCTGAAGGATATTGACACGAATCCGAGCACAAGCTTCAGGCAAGTGGCCTGCCAACATGGTGTAATCCAACGTACGACTTACAGGGTGTTTCAAAAATGACCGGTATATTTGAAACGGCAATACAAACTAAACGAGCAGCGATAGAAATACACCGTTTGTTGCAGTATGCTTGGGACAACAGTACATTTTCAGGCAGACAAACTTTCGAAATTACAGTATTTACAATTTTCAACAACAGATGGCGCTGCGGTCTGGGAAACTCTATAGTACGATATTTTCCACATATCCACCATGCGTAGCAATAATATGGCGTAGTCTCTGAATGAAATTACCCGAAACCTTTGACAACGTGTCTGGCGGAATGGCTTCACATGCAGATGAGATGTACTGCTTCAGCTGTTCAATTGTTTCTGGATTCTGGCGGTACACCTGGTCTTTCAAGTGTCCCCACAGAAAGAAGTCACAGGGGTTCATGTCTGGCGAATAGGGAGGCCAATC
Source organism: Schistocerca cancellata (assembly GCF_023864275.1). Lineage (NCBI taxonomy): Eukaryota > Metazoa > Arthropoda > Insecta > Orthoptera > Acrididae > Schistocerca > Schistocerca cancellata. Next base: position 489,436,760 of record NC_064634.1, read on the forward strand.
CACGCCGCCTCCTGTATGTTTCGGATAGCCCAAAGCAATCACACGATCATCGAAATATTCATTCAGGAAATTAAAGACGTCGGCCGTGCGATGCGGCCGGGCACCATCTTGCATAAACCACGAGGTGTTCGCAGTGTCGTCTAAGGCAGTTTGTACCGCCACAAATTCACGAAGAATGTCCAGATAGCGTGATGCAGTAATCGTTTCGGATCTGAAAAATGGGCCAATGATTCCTTTGGAAGAAATGGCGGCCCAGACCAGTACTTTTTGAGGATGCAGGGACGATGGGACTGCAACATGGGGCTTTTCGGTTCCCCATATGCGCCAGTTCTGTTTATTGACGAAGCCGTCCAGGTAAAAATAAGCTTTGTCAGTAAACCAAATGCTGCCCACATGCATATCGCCGTCATCAATCCTGTGCACTATATCGTTAGCGAATGTCTCTCGTGCAGCAATGGTAGCGGCGCTGAGGGGTTGCCGCGTTTGAATTTTGTATGGATAGAGGTGTAAACTCTGGCGCATGAGACGATACGTGGACGTTGGCGTCATTTGGACCGCAGCTGCAACACGGCGAATGGAAACCCGAGGCCGCTGTCGGATCAACTGCTGCACTAGCTGCGCGTTGCCCTCTGTGGTTGCCGTACGCGGTCGCCCTACCTTTCCAGCACGTTCATCCGTCACGTTCCCAGTCCGTTGAAATGTTTCAAACAGATCCTTTATTGTATCGCTTTTCGGTCCTTTGGTTACATTAAACCTCCGTTGAAAACTTCGTCTTGTTGCAACAACACTGTGTTCTAGGCGGTGGAATTCCAACACCAGAAAAATCCTCTGTTCTAAGGAATAAACCATGTTGTCCACAGCACACTTGCACATTGTGAACAGCACACGCTTACAGCAGAAAGACGACGTACAGAATGGCGCACCCACAGACTGCGTTGTCTTCTATATCTTTCACATCACTTGCAGCGCCATCTGTTGTTGAAAATTGTAACTACTGTAATTTCGAAAGTTTGTCCGCCTGAAAATGTACTGTTGTCCCAAGCATATTGCAACAAACGGTGTATTTCTATCGCTGCTCGTTTAGTTTTTATTGCCGTTTCAAATATACCGGTCATTTTTGAAACACCCTGTATGTGTATCCTGCATTACAAGCGCTGCCATCCCTGTCACCAGCAATCCCACAGAGGCCACTTTGTATATCTTCTGTGACGTCGATGAGACACCGCTTTGTGCCATGTTCCGCGACAGTCTGTTGTCGTTGCACCACACTGTCTACTTCCTGACACAAGTTCACAGGACCTTTTTCCCCCAGTCTCCAGTCTGGAATCCGTCCCTGCAGATTATCAGTTTAATAATACTCACCCTGCATACACTCAAGATTTATTGTTGAAACAGTGCATGTGGACCACACGAAATGATTAGAGATCATTACCACAAGGGGTTTGAGGTAACAAGTACCAACCCATGCTGAAACATTAGTATGTGATGTAGCATCCACGGGTGGCAATACAGGCGCTGACTCTACGAGTGAGTCGTAGAGATGGCGAATACAGTTCCTCCAAAAACATCAAACGTGAACGAAGGTTAGAACTTATCTCACCTCACCCCATAAGGCCTGAGGTAGTACCAGGGTGTCTCGGACGATTGCAGTCTACGAGACAGCGCTCACACACCGAGCGAGGTGGCGCAGTGGTTAGACACTGGACTCGCATTCGGGAGGACGTCGGTTCAATCCCGCGTCCGGCCATCCTGATTTAGGTTTTCCGTGATTTCCCTAAATCGCTCCAGGCAAATGCCGGGATGGTTCCTTTCAAAGGGCACGGCCGACTTCCTTCCCCGTCCTTCCCTAATCCGATGAGACCGATGACCACGCTGTCTGGTCTCCTTCCCCGAACCAACCAACCAACCAACCAACAGCGCTCACATCGTACGTGCAGACGATTGCCACTTGCCTGCAGGCAAAATCTGATTTTACTGCTGAAGACCATGACGTGCCATTTCATTTTCAAACTGATCCTCTGACGGCACTAGTCGAACCGTGCAGGACGATGCCGTGGTGTGATTGGATGACTGGCTAGAGACGTGCGTGCCTGTAGTCGCACTGCTAATAACCGGTTCACAACAGTTCTCGTCGACACGTCTCGGCTCACAGGCCTTCTTACCTGTGCTGTGGTAGCTGTACGATCTGTCACTGCTGCCCTTACAATACGACGATCCTGACGGGTATCTGTGCTGCATGGACGTCCAGAACCTCATCTATGGATGTGAGAACGTGATCACTGGTACCAGCATCGTCCAACTTATGTGGCACTCCGAAAGGACCGTCCCACCACTCGAAAGACCACAATTTCATCCCTTCCGGTTGGCTGTAGGAAGCACGAGTGCATCTCTGTGGTATGGTTGCCTACTTGCTTCACACCTCTGCACCACACTGAGCCTTCTGGCTGTGAGCATTTCCTATTAAAGGGTAGACAGATGGCGCTCTGGAAGCTATGCCACTACGCTATCTGTTGGCGGACAACGCTGAAACGATTATCAGTACATCTACTATCCCCCAGGTGGCGCCGGCCGGAGTGGAGAGCGGTTCTATGTGCTACAGTCTGGAACCGCGCGACCGCTACGATCGCAGGTTCGAATCCTGTCTCGGGCATGGACGTGTGTGATGTCCTTAGGTTAGTTAGGTTTAAGTAGTAGTAGGTTCTAGGGGACTGATCACCTCAGATTTTAAGTCCCATAGTACTCAGAGCCATTTGAACCATTTGAACCAGGTGGCATACGCTGTCATCAGTTCAAAGTCGACATCGTCTTTTCAAGTGAATTAATTGTTTTCTGGGAGTATATATGCGAGCATTAGTCAAAACGTAATCCCTTCAATTTTGTTATTTGTCAATAATTGCAAATGTAACTACATAGATTGAAAACCACAGCATTAACCCTTTATTTATGACTTTTCAACATAATCTCCGTCCATTTCCACTGTTTTTGACCATCTTTCAAGAAGGTAATGTTTTCCAGTGTGGCAGAACGCACAGTGCTGCTTCCGAGACAATTGTCGCACAGACGTTTTCATAGCCTCCTCGTCTTTGACGTGAATTCAACGATGAGCTTCTTTTAGCGCCTTTACTGACGCAGGTAATGGGACACATATCACTCAGTCACCCCGCGGTTAGCACAAATGACGCATCGACTCGCCGAATGTTGTGTGGAGTTACTGTAGTCGCCAGTTTGCTGCTCCGCGTTTCGCCAGCCAACAGTGTACAGCGACGAACCCATCGTCTACCAGTGACCATATCCACTGTTGCATCACCGTACACATTTTTCACTCTTTCATGAATACGAATGGACGTTTCACCTTTTGCATCCAAGAATTCTAACTAGTATTGAACATCGACATCGCCCATTTTCCAAGTGACTGCAGTACTGGGATCGAAGTTCACGAGAGAGACAGGCTGAACGTCACAGCACGTGACATTGCAGGTGTTACGAGTGCCAGTAGCCTTCCCTGGCAGGAGATGAGTAACTATTTCATACGAGTTTAATAATTATTAATTGCGTGTTTAAAGGCACACTAGCTCTCTATAGCACACAACATAGTTAAGACCTTTAGTGAGAACGTGTCCACTGATATATTAGTTTGCCATGGGTCCTGCAAGAAGTGGCACGTTCACGAAGTATGGCGGACAAGGCGACTAGTGTGACGTCACAAGTTCGTTGCGGAGCCCGTATTTTTCCTGGGCGCAGTACTGACATCTCTTGACGCAGAAAGTTACTACTGCAGAGGACTGGATAGGAAGCATTGCAGAATAGCACCAAATCCAAATTTTACTCTTAATAATCTCCATTTAAGGAGAAAAAATATAAGGCATAACATTTTGACCAACCACTGTACATAATATAGATTCCCTTACCACTTCCTGCTTTGAGCATTAGCGTTGAAATGGTTATCATTTACATACTAGAAGTTGTACTAGACTTGATCTCACTTTGACATCTGTTGCATGCCGGCACCACGTTGTTGCGTTTATAACGTCAAAAGGTGTTGATGTCCATCACTGTACACTGATCATCCAGAACATTATCACCACCTACTTAACAGCTGCTGTGTCCACCTTTGGCACAGAAAACAGCGGCGACGCGTCATGACATGGTTCAAATGGCTCTGAGCACTATGGGACTTAACTGCTGAGGTCATCAGTCCCCTAGAACTTACAACTACTTCAACCTAACTAAGGCTAAGGACGTCACACACATCCATGCCCGAGGCAGGATTCGAACCTGCGACCGTAGCGGTTGCGCGGTTCCGACTGTAACGCCTAGAAGCGCTCTGCCACTCCGGCCGGCGTCATGACATGGAAGAAGCAATGATGCCTTGGAAAGACGCTGGAGGGAATTGGCACTACATCCGTGAACTCAAGTCACCTAGTCCCCAAAAATTTTGGGGAGGGAGCTGATGACCTCTGACACCACGTTCAATCACATCCCAGATGTATTCGATCTGGCGAATAGGGGGACCAGCACATCAGTTGGAACTCGCCACTTTGTTCATCGAACCACTCCATCAGACTCATGGCACTGTGGCATGGTGTAGTGTCTTGTTGAAAAATGGCACTGCCATGAAGGGGTGTACGTTGTCTGCAACCAATGTACGATACTCCTTGGCCACCAACGTGCCTTGCACAAGCTCCACTGGACACATGGGTACCCACGTGAATGTTCAAAGAGCATCCCGGAGCCGCCGCCAGTTTGTCTCCATCCCGCTATACATGTGTCAAGGAGCTGTTCCCCTGGAAGGCGACGGATTCGCGCTCTCCCATCGGCATGATGAAGAAGGTATCGTGATTCGTCAGACCATGCAACTCTCTGCCACTGCACCTACGTCGAGTGCCGATGGTCATGTGCCCATTTCAGTCGTAGTTGCCGATGCCGTGGTGTTAACATTGGCACATGCACGGATCGTCGGCTGCGGAGGCCGATCGTTAGGAGTGTTCGGTGCACCATGTGCTCAGACACACTTGTTGTTTCCACTACAGTTCGCCGCCTGTCTTGTTTGACTAGTCTGCCGAGCCTACGACGTCCGACATCTGTGATAATCGGTGGTCGCCCGACCCACGACTTTCTGGTCGTGGTTTTACATTGGCTTCGCGACGTGTTGACGACACTCACCATAGCACTCACGAACACACGACAGGTCGTGCAGTTTCCGAAATGCTCTTGTCGAGCCTCTGGGCCATCACTATCTGCCGTCCGTCACACTCAGTTACCTCGCGCTCCTGTCCCATTCTACACACCGACAGCACGCTCGCTGATACTACAGCATATGCGGTAGAGTTGTGGCGATTCGTGAATGAGTCGTTCATTTGAACGACTCTAAATAAAGAATCGTAAGAATCGAATCGTGATACTGACGAATCGTCGTTCAAAAGAATCGTAAGAACGATTGTATGTTTCCGAGTCGTGACGATTCCAAGTTCCAACGATTCATCGATTCTTAGTACGCTATGCTTCGAAGGCAACTTCCGAATCATGCCGAGTCGTGCCGAATGATTACGGCCGCCAGATGGCAGTCAAGTGGAGGACGCGTGTCAACAAAGGAAGCTAGAAACGAACAAACGAAGTTCGTGGGCCGTAATATTATGCGTGAAAACCAAGCTGACACTTGGCAGTGTCGTCTTCTCATGTAAATAGTTGTGCCAGTGGCAAGTTCTCAGACAAATTAAAAGCAAAATACCTATGCTTCGTATTTAGACGAAATGAAAGTTAAGCTAAATTTGCCTTGTGGAAGGGCTGTCAGCTGCGTTATGAATTTCAAGAGTGATGTGGACTTGGAAAGATATCTTAGCACAGAAAAACATAGGATGATATGAGCCAAATCACGTCTGCCTCACAGCTAGATTTTGTTACTATAAAACAGACGTCCGTAGTTAGATACGTACAACCAAACTGGCATACCACGTAATTTTGCACCACCTTTCGCACAAATCGACTCCTCTTTCCTGGCATACTAAAATAAAACATTAGATGCAATCAAATCAAACGTGACGTATAAATCCAGAATCACACTTGTAACGTCATTTGCATGTTTACTCATAAATAAACTATTTATGGCATATATTATCATGACACAGTTCGATTCTAACCCCATTGACAATTTCAGACATGTCCTGCCATCTGTGAGTAAGATGTAGAACTTTTTGCATTCCGTAAGAATCGTGCCATCGCAGACTAGAATGAATCGTGAACGAATCGTAGGAATCGATTCGCAATGTGAGATTGAATCGTAGGAATCGAATCGGGAAAAAGAATCGTGTTGCCCAACTCTAATCAAATCTAATCAAAATGACTGACTGTCATTCCTCGCCAGGTGACGCTGCTATCGCCTGGACGGGTTTCTATCGATATAGGTCGGTGGTCATAATGTTCTGGTCGATCAGAGTATATCCGTGCCAAACAAAGTGAGTGAAGAGCAGCTTGCAGCGTACGTGGCAGCAGGGTGTAGAGTACGGCTGCAGAATGTGCTCTCGCCGGCTGGGGCAGCGCAGAGCTGGCGATAATGCGTTGTGGGAGCGGGCATCTGCGTCTGCCACGGGGCCAATATCCGGCCCTAAATCACGTCCGCCTCGCCCTAGCCCTAACCCTAACCCTAGAGCCTGCCTGGTCGCGGCAGGTAGCGACGCTGCGCTGATTTATGCCTGTCAGCGCCGACAGACAATCAAAACTTCAGCAACAGGAGGCCGCCGCAGCGTCAGCACGCCTTCCGCCTCCTCCGTGGAAACTCTCCACCTACAGTCGGGTCTCTCTGCCGCCCGCTACGAGGTCTACAAACACACAGAAACATTCGATTGTTTTAAAACACGTGCGCACTCGCTGCGAATGCTTGACAGAGATGGCAGCACTGTGCGGCACTGCGGACTGGTTCGTTATCGTAAACCGTAAACTCTGGTCCAATTTTTGACTCTGTGGTAAGAAAACAATGGATAGTTTCACAAGCTGTGACATCGTCGCGAAAAAACTGTGACCCGTATTTTCGTCTATGGTCACACACTTTTTCTTAATACATTACCGGTTTCGGTCTTTAATGACCATCAGCATGTAAGTAGGCTGTTTAGGTTTTTATGCTGGTAACGCCACGTAACGCTCTATATGAAAATCACTGGCTGTGCTGTGTGCAGTCTGTGGCTGGTTTGCATTGTTGGAATTTGCTACTGCAGTGTTGGGCAGTTGGCTATTAACAGCGCGTAGCGTTGCGTAGTTGGAGGTGAACCGCCACCAGTGGTGGATGTGGGGAGAGAGATGGCGGAGTTTTGAGAGCGGATGATCTGGACGTGTGTCCATCAGAGACAGTAAATTTGTAAGACTGGATGCCATGAACTGATGTATATATTATGACTTTTGAACACTATTAACGTAAATACATGGTTTGTTCTCTATCAATATCTTTCATTTGCTAACTATGCGTATCAGTAGTTAGTGCCTTCAGTAGTATGAATATTTTATTTAGCTGGCAGTAGTGGCGCTCGCTGCATTGCAGTAGCTTGAGTAACGAAGATTTTTGTGAGGTAAGTGATTTGTGAAAGTTATAGGTTAATGTTAGTCAGGGCCATTCTATTGTAGGGATTTTTGAAAGTCAGATTCCGTTGCGCTAAAAATATTGTGTGTCGGTTTAGTGTTGATCAGAATAGGTAAAGAGCGAAATGTCTGAGTACGTTCAGTTCTGCTCAGCTGTTTGAAAATCAAATAATGTAAGAGGTTTATCCGCCTAGTAATTAATTAAGTTTTCTAAGGGGACGTTTCAATCAGATTTATTTTGTTTTTATGAAACAGATCTGATGATGGTCATTAAAGACCGAAACCGGTAATCTGTTAACAAAAAGTTTGTGACCATAGACGTAAATTAAAGGAAACTTATTACGATGGATAGTGACAGAGATAAATTTCCAAATACTTTTCTCTACTGCTTTTTATCTGTGGTAAGAAAACAGTGGTTAGTGACAGAGATAAAATCCCAAATACTTTAGTACTTTCAAAGGTTTTTAGTATCTGCTACGTAAGGTGTCTGCAGCGCGTGGTCTCGCGGTAGCGTTCTCGTTTTGCGAGCACGGGGTCCCGTGTTCGATTCCCGGTGGCGTTAGGGATTTTTTCAGCTGCCCCGAGTTGACTTGGTGTTGTTGTGTCGTCTGCATCATTCATCCCCATTACGGTCGGAAGAAGACAACGGAAAACCACCTCCATTAAGACTTTGCCTAGTAACGCGGTGCGGATCTCCCTCATCGTTCCCTTACACTCTGTCAAGAAGCATGGGACTTCATTTCCATTAAGTAAGTTATGAAACAATAAACATAACACTTCTTGAAACTACCTGGCAGATTAAAACCGTGTGCCGGACCGAGACTCGAACTCGGGACCTGTGCCTTTTGCGGGCAAGTGCTTTACCAACTGAGCTACTCAAGCACGACTCACCTTCCAAAGTTCACAGAAGCTGTCCTGCGAACCTTGCAGAACTAGCACTCTTGGAAGAAAGCATATTGCGGAGACATGGCTTAGCCACAGCGTCGGGAATGTTTCTACAATGAAACAGTTTTAATCTGCCAGGAAGTATCATATCAGTGCACACTCCACTGTAGAGTGAAAATCTCATTCTAATAACACTTCTGTTTGTGACACATTTTAAAAAAGGCTACTTTCATCCATCTCGTCTTTGTTCATGACAAAATTGGCCAGGTGCGAATAGGACTAGCGTATTGAGGGTTTCGTACGAACTTAATCGTGTATATAGCTACATCATCCACTGTGGGATTCGAGAATCTAGACCATTTTTGTCTCTTATCGACATTGATTCTGGAAAGATATCAGTCCAGGGATTCCAAGATTTTCGAGACCGTTTTAATTCCAATAGTATAATTGTGACGTAAGATTATCTAGGAAGCAGGCGACCATTATTATCATCAGGGAAGGAATGACTTTATTGCTCGCATGACGTCGGAATTTGTCCATCATCAGATATCTAGGAGCAAGACTAGTCTGTGGATGTTTATTTCACGTACAACTTGAAACACTATATCTAGTGCAATAATCGCCCTTGGATATGTGATGATGCATAAATTCCGAAACGCGCCATATGAGCAATAAAGTCAATCCCTGCCTGACGTTTGACTTTAACCACTGCGATCCAGTCAGCCTGAACGCGGAACTGCTGACTGTTTTAATTTCAAGAACATGTTTTTCGTCTGATATAATCACAGATTCACAGTTTTCCGGTTTTTGTTTTGATTCTGCTTTGAAACCTTGCTTCTTGCCAAATTCATGATTCTAGTCCAACATGAAGTACCCTATAGCTTTTAATTGCGAGTATCAGAATATGTGACATAAATTACCGTAGCTTTTGGCTCCAAGTGCCTATACACCTTAGATTGTGACATAAATTTCAACTCGTTACGTTTACTCGCGTCTCAGAAAAAAGGGGTCTTAACAGACGAACCAGCAGTCAGATAAGAAATGACAAAGAAATCATGTGATATAATTACGAAGTTACTGTTTTCCTGTGGTTCTACTGTCAAACCTTCCTTTTTTCCAAATTTCATTATTCTACGTCAGTGGGAAGTACCCTATAGGTTTTGATGAGTGCGTTTGCGAGTTTTAAAATGTATGACATAAACGGCGGTATCTCTTGACTGCGTTGATTTAGCAGCTTCAATTTTTAACACTACCAAGGCACCACAGATCTCAGTATGGGACCTAATTTAAACTTGACACATCTACCCGTCCCTGAGAAAAAGGGTTTTTAACAGTCGTACAGACAGAAGGTCACCAAAGCTGCCCTAAAACTGTTTCGTTTTCATCGGTTGAGGCACGGAACCCAAAAAGTGGTAACGTGATGTTGGCGCACAGTAAACTCAATGATTGTCTCTAGAGGAAACGTTCAAGAGCACGAAGAGCAAATAAAGGATTCAGTACTTAACTTTATTCACAGAGTGATACAGTAAATATACAAGTGTTGTATGTTTCATCAACTGTCTAATTAATTTTCAAGTTACACGTTACGCTATGATAACCATTTTCAAAAAGAATATATCGTTTGTTGAGGATACTGTACAGTATGCATATGACCCACATTACAAAAATTAGTGAAGCTGTGGTACTTAAAAATAGCCACATTTTGTTTGTCAGATTGGAGTGATAATTCTTATCGGAACCCCCCGCCCCCCATCCCCAAAGTATAAAACGGTTTACCTCTTTGTTCTGGCCATTTGCAGCAGGACTTTGCCTTTCCCTTACAGTTCACTTTAGCACCTCATCACTCACCTCAGTTCCAGTCCCGGAGTATTCTTCATTGTCGTATAAAACTGTAACATACTGCCCAACAGCTAATTTCTTTCAGCATTTTGTAATGTTGGGCCGGCCGCTGTGACCGAGTGATTCTAGGCGCTTCAGTCCAGTTGGTACGGTCACAGGTTCGAATCCTGCCTTGGGCATGGATGTGTGTGATGTCCTTAGGTTAGTTACATGGACGTAGTTCTAAGGCTAGGGGACTGATGACCTCAGATATTAAGTCCCATAGTACTTAGTCATTTGGACCATTTTGTAATGCTGGACGTCATCTTATACGTCAGAGAAATTTTCAGAATCACCGTAAGATTCTAGCAACGTTTAATCTTCATTTTGTGGTTACAGGTTACAGTAATCCCATATTTTTCAAAAATGTGCAATGTTTTACAGAAGTGTTAAATATATTAGCTAAATTCAATTTCATACAAATGGCAGTTCCTCAAGTTATTACTTAATATTGACAGAATGTAAAATTACACTCATCATATTTTTAACTAACTGATGTGAACCCTCCAGGGAGAAGTTAGTAGCGTCTAATAGCTGTTAAAATATGTATGGTCAACATTAAGTTCAGTGCTGCCAACACAATATTACTTCGTCGAACTCACAACCTTCCAGATCGTTATTCACACACCGTAAAAGCATATTGACTTGTTTATTTCATCCTAATGATGTAATTTTAGCGAGAAAATATTTAAAACTTTTGCCGACTAGTTTGGTTGTAGTCACCCCCGAAAGGGCCAAACTAAATTTAGCTTACGTCACTTTCAATGGCGACGTTTTCATTAGAGGAACCGAGTGTGATCATTCGTTTTCTCCATCTGTGTTATCTGACACCGATTGAAATTCATAACCAGTTGAGTGAGACATGTGGCGATGACGTCACGGATGTGTCTAACGTGCGTTTTAGCTCAAACAGGGCAGAACATCGTGACAACAAACCGAGAAAATTTCGGCCTCGCAACACCCAGTCTCACAACATGGTCGATCTAGTGGAGGAAGTTGTTTCGGAGGATCACCGGATGACCGTGGAGCACAATGCCTCGGAAGTTGATATTTCCGTTCAGTCTGTGCACAGAGTCCCGCATGAAGACTTAAAAATGCGAGAAGAGTCATCCAAGTGGATGCCATGAATCCTGGCGGACGACGACAAAGCTGCACGCGTGGTATGTTGACGCGTGATGGCAGCATTAATGAGGCTCTCCTTTCATCGATTGTGGCAACCGGTGAGACGTGGATGCCGTTATTCAATCCTTAAACGAAGCGCCAGCACTGTGGAAGCGCGCGATCACACATACACACACACACACACACACACACACACACACACACACACACTGTCACTGAAGTGGTCAAACCGAACTCCTAAACAAGAATTCTTAGGGCCACGGGATAATGGCGTCGGCGTTGTGAAAAAATGTGTACTGCTGCAGGAAGGTTACGTCGAGAAATGCAACAGGTTGTAAGTAGGCTGTTTAGGTTTTTATGTTGGTAACACCACGTAGCGCTCTATATGAAAATCACTGACCGTGCTGTGTTCAGTCTGCGGCTGGTTTGCATTGTTGAAATTTGCTATTGTAGTGTTGGGCAGTTGGCTGTTAACAGCGCGTAGCGTTGCGCAGTTGGAGGTGAGCCGCCAGCAGTGGTGGATGTGGGGAGAGAGATGGCGGAGTTTTGAGAGCGGATGATCTGGACGTGTGTCCACCAGAGAGAGTAAATTTGTGAGAGTGGATGTCATGAACTGATACATATATGATGACTTTTGAACGCTATTAAGGTAAATACATGGTTTGTTCTCTATCAATATCTTTCATTTGCTAACTATGTCTATCAGTAGTTAGTGCCTTCAGTAGTTAGAATCTTTTATTCAGCTGGCAGTATTGGCGCACGCTGTATTGCAGTAGTTCGAGTAACGAAGATTTTTGTGAAGTAAGTGATTCATAAAAGGTATAGGTTATTGTTAGTCAGGGCCATTCTTTTGTAGGGATTATTGGAAGTCAGATTGTGTTGCGCTAAAAATATTGTGTGTCAGTTTAAGCACAGTCATTTATAATTTTTCTAAGGGGACGTTTCAAAGGTTTAAAGTTTCCATGTGGTTAGCTTGCGAGAAAAACTCGGAGCTGTTGTACCTTGAACGCACCTCTCAGAGCCACTGTTCAAATATTACCCTTGCTGACATCTGAGGTATCGAGATACGATTGCCGATTCTGTAGCATTTTGATCCATTTAACTTCAATGGTTGTATGACACACATGCTGCTGAATTTATTAGATGAATGAGAAAATCTGAAAATGCAGCAAATGAAGCAGGCGAATAGGAATATAGATGACTGAAAAATGGCGTTAACAAGAAGAGCCTTACGGCAAACCAGGAATGACTAACGGAAAAATACAAGTCTGTAGAACTTTTCTTGGTTGTGGAAAAGATTTATTCCGTATACAAGAAAATTCAACAAACCTTTAGAGGACAGAGAATCAGCTACATAGTTATCAAGACTTTCGATGACAAGCTAAGAGAAAACTGAAAGGAGGAACCATTACGTAGAAGGCTCGTGCAAGGCAAAAGTATATAAAGGGAAGACAAGCGTATGAATATTTGCGGGAGATGTGACACTGCGAGAAACATTTGTCAAAGCTCTGAAATGCGTAACTCAAAACAAGGTGCCTATATTAGACGACATTCCCGGTGTGCGGGACGTGTGAGTCAGGCGAAATACCCTCAGACTCCAACAAAACCATTCAAATTCCCATGAGGGCACGTGCTGAGAGGTACGCATATTACCGAACTAACGGTTTAATAAGCCTCGGTTAAAAAATGCTGACATGAATTATTTACAGAAGAATGTCAACACTGATGCAAGCCGACCTCGAGTAAGATCAGGTCTTGCAGGACAAATGTACACTATGTAATCAAAAATATCCGGACACCCCCAACAACGGACGTTTTCCATATTAGGTGAATTGTGCTACCACCTATTGGCAGCTACTCCATATCAGCGACTTATTACACATCGTGACAGAACAAAATGAGGCGCTCCGCGGAAGTCACGGACTTGGAACGTCGTTAGGTGATTGGGTGTAACTTGTGTCATACGTCTGTATGCGAGTCTTCCGCACTCCTAAACCTCCCTAGGTCCAGATGTGATAGTGAAGTGCAAACGTGAAGGAACACTTACAGCACAAAAGCGTGCAGGCCGACCTCGTCTGTTGACTGACAGAGACCGACGACAGTTGAAGATGGTCGTAATGTGTAATAGGCAGACATCTATGCAGACCATCACAAATGAATTCCAAACTGCATCAGCATCCACTGCAAGTACTATGACAGTTAGGCGTGAGGTGAGAAAACTTGGATTTCATGGTCGTGCCACACATCACGCCGGTAAATGTCAATCGATGCCTCGCACGGTGCAAGGGGCGTAAACATTCGAAGACTGAACAGTGGAAAAACGTTGTGGAGTTACGAATCACGGTACACAATGTGGCGATCCGATGGCAGGGTGTGGGCATGGCGAATGCCCGGTGAACGTCATCTGCCAGCGTGAGAAGTGCCAACAGTAAAATTCGGAGGCTGTGGCGTTATGGTGTGATCGTGTTTTTCATGGAGGGGGCTTGCGCCCCTTGTTGTTTTGTGTGGCACTATCACAGCACAGGCCTACATTGATGTTTTAGGCACCTTCTTGCTCGTTGAAGAGCAATTCGGGGATGGCGACTGCATCTTTCAGCACCATCGAGCACCTGTTCATAATGCACGGCCTGTGGCGGAGTGGTTACACGACAAAAACATCGTGGGGGCAGTATTGCTTCGCATGTACCTAGACAATGTTATCAAATGTATCCGGACACCTGGCTGGACTGACCTGCACAGAGTCCTGGCCTGAATCCTGAAGAATATCTTTGGGATGTTTTGGGACGCCTATTTCGTGTCAGACCTCACCGACCGACATCGATGCCTCTCCTCAGTCCAGCACTCCGTGAAGAATGGGCCGCCATTCCCCAAGAAACCTACCAGCACCACATCGAACGTATGCCAGCGAGAGTGGAAGCTGTCATCAAGGCTAAGGGTGGGCCAACACCATATTGAATTCCAGCATTACCGAAGGAAGACGGCACGAACAAGTCATTTTCAGCCAGGTGTCCGGATACTTTTGATCACATAGTCTAGGTACATGCGAGGCAATACTGCCCTCACGATATACCTTAGAAGACAGGTTAAAGGAAACCAATTCTATCGCTATAGATTGTTCAAAAAAAAAAAAAAAGGTTCAAATGGTTCTGAGCACTATGGCACTTAACATCTGAGGTCATCAGTCCCCTAGACTTAGAACTACTTAAACCTAAAGACATCACACACATCCATGCCCGAGGCAGGATTCGAACCTGTGACCGTAGCAGTCGCGCGGTTCCGAACTGAAGTGCTTAGAACCGCTCGGCCACCGCGGCCGGCCGCTATAGATTGTTCTTGACAGTGTTGCTGCAGTAATTTTTTTTTTATAAATTCTGAAGTATAGCGAGCAAAAAGTACGGGCAGCAAACTGTTGTCAACAGCCTGTACAGGAACCAGACTGCAGTTGTAGATAGATATCCACGGACATGAGAGGGACGTGGTAGCAGAGATGAGACAGAGTCGCAGCCTAACCCCCATATTATTCATTCCGTTCGTTCAGCAAGCTCCAGGAAATCAAAGAGAAATTTGAAAAGGCAGTTAAAGATTAGAAAAAAGAAATAAAAGCATTGAGGTATTTCTAGTACACTGCAATTCTGTCGGAGAGGGAAAATGACCTAGAATAACAGTTGAACTGAACAGGAACTGTCTTGAAGGGAGGATATAAGATGAACATGAAAAAAAGGAAAATAAGGGTAACGGAATGTGGTCCAATTAAACCGAGCGATGTTGACGAGGTTTGGCTTAGGAACTGACACACTAAAATTGGTAGATGAGTTTTGGTATTTGGGCAGCAAAACAACTGATGATGGACGACATGCAGATTCCAAATTTCCGGAAATCGTTTGACACGGTGCCCTACTGCGGGCTGTTAACGAAGGCACGAGCATAACACGCAGTAGGTTCGCACATATGTGAGTGGCTCGAAGGCTTCTTGAGTAACAGAATCCAGTACGTTGTCCTAGACGGGAAGTGTTCATCAGAGACAAGTGCGTAGTCTGGAGTGCCTCAGGGAAGTATGATTGGACCGCTCATATTATCTGTGTACATAAATGATGTGACGGACTGGGCGAGCAGCAATTTGTGGCTGTTTGTTGATGATGACGTGGTGTACGATAAGGTGTGTCCATTGAGTGACCGTAGGAGGATACATGATGACTTAGACAGAATTTCTTTTTGGTGCCGGCCGCGGTGGCCGAGCGGTTCTAAGCGCTTCAGTCCGGAACCGCGCTGCTGCCATGCTCGCAGGTTCGAATCCTGCCTCGGGCATGGATGTGTGTGATGTCCTTAGGTTAGTTAGGTTTAAGTAGTTCTAAGTTCTAGGGGACTGATGACCTTAGATCTTAAGTCCCATAGTGCTCAGAGCCATTTTTCTTTTTGGTGTGATGAATCGCAACTTGCTCCAAATGTATAAAAATGTAAGTAAATGCAGATGAGAAGGAAAAACAAGCCCTCAGTACTCTAATACAGTATTTAGTCGTGTGTTGCTTTACACAGTCACGTCTATTAAATATCTAGATGTAACGCTGGGAAACGGTGTGAAATGGAGCGAGCACGTAAGCTTAGTAATGGGGTAGGCTTCAGTTTATTGGGAGAATTTAGGAAAGTGTAGCTCATCTGTAAATGAGGCTAGTGGGACCCGTTCCTGGGTAGTGTTCTAGTGTCTGGAATCCCCCTCAGGTCGGATTAAGGGGACTAAAGCAAGGCATCGAATAAATTCAGAGGCGGGCTGCTAGATTAGCTACTGTTAGATTCGATGAACACCCAAGTATCACGGAGATGCTTCGTGGACTCAAATGGGGATTGCTGGAGGGAAGACGACGTTATTTTCGGGTTACACTGTTGAGAAAATTTAGAGAACCGGTATTTGGAGTAGACTGCAGAATTATTTTATTGCCGCCAACGTGCTGTTCGCGTACGGACAAGGAAGATAAAAGAAATTAGGGCTCGTAGGAAGACATATAGACGGACGTTTTTCACTTGCTATATTTGCGACTGAAAATTACTAGTAGCAGTACCATCCGATGTCTAACATCGCCACAAGTGATGAAACACGGGTTCATCAGTCCGAACCGTAAACAACATGTCAGTCCATGGAGTGCCGCCACACCACCTCTCCCACGAAGAAAAAGTTGAAAGTCACTCCTTCAGCCAGTACAGTCGTGGTGACGGTCTTCCGGGACTCTGAAGGGATTATTCTGTATGATGTCCATCATAGTGCAACGATCAACTCTGAAGTGTATTGTGCTACCGTCAAAAATTGAAAGAACCGACTTCAGCGTGTTCGTTTCCACAAAAATGCAAACGAACATGTAGATGGTCGAAGTAGAGAGGATATAATGTGACGACTGCCAACAGCATGAAAAGTACTTCTCCAAAAGAGGCGTTTGTTAAGATCTAATATATGAGGGACGTTCAGTAAGTAAAGCAACGCATTTTTTTTCTGAAGCAGGTTGTTTTGATTCAGAATTCCAATACACCATACTATTCTCCACTATTTTGCCAACAAGAGCTTATTTTTCAACACATTCGCCGTTCAATGAGACGGCACGGAGCGAGGTGACGCACTGGACTCGCATTCGGAAGCACGACGATTCAACCCCGCGGCCACCAATCCAGATTTAGCTTTTCCGCGACTTCCCCAAATCACTCCAGGAAAATACCGGTACCGTTCCTTTCAAAGGGCAGGACGGATTTCCTCCTCCATCCTTGACACAATGCGAACTTGCGCCCCGTCTCCAATGACATCTATGTCGATGAGACGAACCCAATCTTCCTCCCTTTCAATGCGACGGCCGTATACCACCGCACTGGATGGGCCTGTATCCTCGCATGGTTCCACTCTAATGGTCGACGTCGGAGAACGTCTTACTGCATCAGTAACTCCCACCTGCTTCCCGCAGTGTGCATCCCTCATTGGGCCAAACAGACGGAAGGTGCGAAATCCGGGCTGTAGGGTGGATGAGGGAGAACAGTCCAACGAAGTTTTGTGAGCTCCTCTCGGGTGCGCAGACTTGTGTGAGGCCTTGCGTTGTCATGGTGAAGTTCGTTTGCATTTTTGTGGCAACGAACACGCTGAAGTCGGTTCTTTCAATTTTTGACGGTAGCACAATACACTTCAGAGTTGATCGTTGCATTATGATGGAGGACATCATACAGAATAATCCCTTCAGAGTCCCGGAAGACCATCACCATGACTGTACTGGCTGAAGGAGTGACTTTCAACTTTTTCTTCGTGGGAGAGGTGGTGTTGTTTACGGTTCGGACTGATGAACCCGTGTTTCATCGCTTGTGGCGATGTTAGACAAAAATTTGTCACGATGAGCCTCTTAACGCCCAAGCAATTCCGCGCAGATGGTCCTTCGTTGCTCTTCATGGTCTTACGTTAGACGGCGAGCAGACCAGCAGGCACAGACTTTTGAGTACCCCAACTGGTGGATGAGTGTATCAGCACTACCAACGTCGACGTTAAGATCATCAGCGAGGTGTCTGATTGTGATCCGCCGATCACCTCGAATGAGAGTGTCCGCACGTTCCAACTTTACAGGAATTAAGCCGTGTGTGGCTGGCCAGCACACGGAAGGTCGGACAGATTAGCGCGACCTCGTTGAGATGATGGCAGACGCCTTGCCCAACGACTCACCGTGCTTTCGTTCACTGTCCTGTCTCCATAGACATTCTGCAAATGGCTACGAATGTCTGCGACGCTCTGGTTCTCCGCCAAAAGAAACTGAATGACAGGCTTCTACTTGTAACACACCTCCATTACAGACATTATTTTGAAGGTTACATATAGCGCCGCCACCAATCGGCACTTCATGGGACTACAGCTGCTGAAGTGGGAATATTCCACGACGTTCAACTACAGATTTCTCATTTTGTCAACCGAAAGTCGCAAAAAAATTGTTGTATTATTTACCGAACACCCCGCGTAAATTATTTACACTACTGGCCATTAAAATTGCTACACCACGAAGATGACGTGTTACAGACGTGAAATTTAACCGACAGGAAGAAAATGCTGTGATATGCAAATGATTAGCTTTTCAGAGTATTTACACAAGGTTGGCGCCGGTGGCGTGCTGACATGAGGAAAGTTTCCAACCGATTTCTGACACACAAACAACAGTTGATACACGTTGCCTGGTGAAACGTTCTTGTGATGCCTCGTGTAAGGAGGAGAAATGCGTACCATCACGTTTCCGACTTTGATAAAGGTCGGATTGTAGCCCATTGCGACTACGGTTTATCGTATCACGACATTGCTGCTGCGTTGGTCGAGATCCAATGACTGTTAGTCGAATATGGAATCGGTGGGTTCAAGAGGGTAATACGGAACGCCGTGCTTGATCCCAACGGCCTCGTATCACTAGCAGTCGAGATGACAGGCATCTTACCTGAGTCAACAGATGGGGACGTTTGCAAGACAACAACCATCTGCACGAACAGTTCGACGACGTTTGCAGTAGCATGGACCATCAGCTCGGAGACCATGGCTGCGGTTACCCTTGACGCTGCATCACAGACAGGAGCGCCCCCAATGGTGTACTCAACGACAAACCTGGGTGCACGAATTGCAAAACATCATTTTTTCGGATGAATCCAGGTTCTGTTTACAGCATCACGATAGTCGCATCCGTGTTTGGTGACATCGCGGTGAACGCACATTGGAAGCGTGTATTCGTCATCGCCATACTGGTGTATCACCCGGCGTGATGGTATGGAGTGCCATTGGTTACATGTCTCGGTCACTTCTTGTTCGCATTGACGGCATTTTGAACAGTGGACGTTACATTTCAGATATGTTACGACCCGTGGCTCTTCCCTTCATTCGATCCCTGCGAAACCCTACATTTCAGCAGGATAAAGTACGACCGCATGTTGCAGGTCCGTTACGGGCCTTTCTGGATACAGAAAATGTTTGACTGCTGCCCTGGCCAGTACATTCTCCAGATCTCTCACCAATTGAAAACGTCTGGTCAATGGTGGCCGAGCAACTGGCTCGTCACAATACGCCTGTGACTATTCTTGATGAACTGTGGTGTCGTGTTGAAGCTGCATGGGCAGCTGTACCTGTACACGGCATCCAAGCTCTGTTTGACTCAATGCCCAGGCGTATCAAGGCCGTTATTACGGCCAGATGTGGTTGTTCTGGGTACTGATTTCTCGGGATCCACGCACCCAAATTGAGTGAAAATGTAATCACATGTCACTTCTAGTATGATATATTTGTTCAATGAATACCCATTTATCATCTGCATTTTTTCTTGGTGTAGCAATTTTAATGGCCAGTAGTGTAAGTATTAGAAAGTATTTTCGGAAGCCATTTGTCTGTGGTGTATCCGTGGTAGACAAGCAGTTCAAAAGACGATATAAGCTTAGGAAATGTTATGCTACAGAAGACTGCTGGAGATAACGTAGGTAGATCGAATAAATAATGAGGCGCTACTGAACAGGATTGGGGAAAAAAGAAATTGATAGCACAAGTTGAGTAAAACAAGGTATTGATCGATAGGACACATCGTGTGGCTTCAAGAGATTATGAGTTTGGTAATAGAAGGAAGTGTATTGGAGGTAAAAACTGCAGAGAGAGATGAAGGCTTGACCTTAGTAAGCAAGTTCAGATGGAAATAGGTTGAAGTAGATAGCCGGCCACGATGGCCGAGCGGTTCTAGCCGCTACAGTGTGGAACCGCGCGGCAGCTACGGTCGCAGGTTCGTAT
Source organism: Schistocerca cancellata (assembly GCF_023864275.1). NCBI lineage: Eukaryota > Metazoa > Arthropoda > Insecta > Orthoptera > Acrididae > Schistocerca > Schistocerca cancellata. The sequence goes on from NC_064634.1 coordinate 489,456,969, forward strand.
CCTGCGTGGGGCATGGATGTGTGTGTTGCCCTTAGGTTAGTTAGGTTTAAGTAGCTCTAGGTTTTAGGGCACTGATGACTTCAGAAGTTAAGTCCCATAGTGCTCAGAGCCATTTGAACCATTTGAAGTAGATAAACAGAGATGAGGGAGTTGCACAAGATAAATTAGCGTGAAGAACAGCATCTTTCGACTGTAGATAACAATAACAATGCCGTAAAAGGAAAAGAAAAATATGATCCACTTCTTTTCGTGATCGAATAATTATTAAGACACAAAAGAATTGCAGATATTGGCTGTGAGCGGGCATTGATTGAAATCGGTGGGGAAACTGAAAATATGCTTTCGAAACCGCATTCCTGCTTACTAGGCAGAAACCGTGACCACTAAGCCATCCGGGCACGGTGGTAATCGAGACTGAGCGAACTACCCTAGTACGTCTCCCGTCACACCCATATTTTCAACTAACGCACACACTTCTAATGTTGTGCCCCTTGCCCTCTATACTCATTACTCGCGGCATTTCATCGTTTCCCTCAAGAGTGCGTATCTGCACTGAAGAGATTATTATCCGACAGAACAGCCCACACACACATACACTCCTGGAAATTGAAATAAGAACACCGTGAATTCATTGTCCCAGGAAGGGGAAACTTTATTGACACATTCCTGGGGTCAGATACATCACATGATCACACTGACAGAACCACAGGCACATAGACACAGGCAACAGAGCATGCACAATGTCGGCACTAGTACAGTGTATATCCACCTTTCGCAGCAATGCAGGCTGCTATTCTCCCATGGAGACGATCGTAGAGATGCTGGATGTAGGCCTGTGGAACGGCTTGCCATGCCATTTCCACCTGGCGCCTCAGTTGGACCAGCGTTCGTGCTGGACGTGCAGACCGCGTGAGACGACGCTTCATCCAGTCCCATACATGCTCAATGGGGGACAGATCCGGAGATCTTGCTGGCCAGGGTAGTTGACTTACACCTTCTAGAGCACGTTGGGTGGCACGGGATACATGCGGACGTGCATTGTCCTGTTGGAACAGCAAGTTCCCTTGCCGGTCTAGGAATGGTAGAACGATGGGTTCGATGACGGTTTGGATGTACCGTGCACTATTCAGTGTCCCCTCGACGATCACCAGTGGTGTACGGCCAGTGTAGGAGATCGCTCCCCACACCATGATGCCGGGTGTTGGCCCTGTGTGCCTCGGTCGTATGCAGTCCTGATTGTGGCGCTCACCTGCACGGCGCCAAACACGCATACGACCATCATTGGCACCAAGGCAGAAGCGACTCTCATCGCTGAAGACGACACATCTCCATTCGTCCCTCCATTCACGCCTGTCGCGACACCACTGGAGGCGGGCTGCACGATGTTGGGGCGTGAGCGGAAGACGGCCTAACGGTGTGCGGGACCGTAGCCCAGCTTCATGGAGACGGTTGCGAATGGTCCTCGCCGATACCCCAGGAGCAACAGTGTCCCTAATTTGCTGGGAAGTGGCGGTGCGGTCCCCTACGGCACTGCGTAGGATCCTACGGTCTTGGCGTGCATCCGTGCGTCGATGCGGTCCGGTCCCAGGTCGACGGGCACGTGTACCTTCCGCCGACCACTGGCGACAACATCGATGTACTGTGGAGACCTCACGCCCCACGTATTGAGCAATTCGGCGGTACGTCCACCCGGCCTCCCGCATGCCCACTATACGCCCTCGCTCAAAGTCCGTCAACTGCACATACGGTTCACGTCCACGCTGTCGCGGCATGCTACCAGTGTTAAAGACTGCGATGGAGCTCCGTATGCCACGGCAAACTGGCTGACACTGACGGCGGCGGTGCACAAATGCTGCGCAGCTAGCGCCATTCGACGGCCAACACCGCGGTTCCTGGTGTGTCCGCTGTGCCGTGCGTGTGATCATTGCTTGTACAGCCCTCTCGCAGTGTCCGGAGCAAGTATGGTGGGTCTGACACACCGGTGTCAATGTGTTCTTTTTTCCATTTCCAGGAGTGTATGTATGATTATAATTTTGTCAGTTCTCCTCCTGCAATAGCAACCAACACCGCGCTAAGTTGCGCAGTAGGTCTAGAACACGACCGCACACGTTACCACGGAGTGGACGCAGGCGGTAACTGGCGGAGAGCAGCGTTGCCCCGCGCCTGGCCGCCACTTCCGCTGCACTCCGCGCCCGCCGCGGTATCGGTCGCCGCCCACCGCTATCAGAGGCAGTGCTAATTCCTTTAATTACACGAGTGTTAAGGCAGAGTGCAGAACCATGTGCAGAGATCTCCCGGTCAGAGATGCGGAGATAAACAGGTAGCCGGTATTTGATGCGAATCTCTCCACAGTTAATTACCGGCGCCACTTGGACTCGAGTGGTGTCCCCACTTTCCCAGAACTCTGTTACGCAAAAGTGGCGTGATTGCCGACGACCAATATTTAGCGGCCAAGTAAAGGTATGCAGTCGTTGAAAATGAAAACAAAGAACAGTAACTAAACCTACCTGCTGGAAATCTAAATGCATCCGGAGCTGATAATTGCCGTTACGCTGCTCGATGGACAGAACGCCAGACTCTTGCTTGCGAACGAGAGGCAGAGGTAAGATTTACAAAATTTTACTGTGACATTTGTTCACTATCTACGTTGGCATAACCCGTTGACGGGGATATTATTTTTGTTGTTGTGTTTATCGGATCTCAAACTGGGATCGGTATAGCATATTAGAATGTCTACCATATTTCCAAGCCTTTCAGAAACGCATGGTGTGTTGTTATTCTTACCTTCACTTCGAAGACTGGTTTGATGCAGCTCTCCATGCTGCTCTATCCTGTGCAACCTTCTCCATCTCCGAATTAGTACTGCAACCTACAGCCTTCTGAATCTGCTTACTGTACTCATCTCGTTGTCTCCATCTGCAGATTTTTACCTCCCTCGCTTACCTCCAAAACTAAATTGTTGATCTCTTGATGTCTGAGGATGTGTCCTAGTGACCATCTTCTAGTCAGGTTGTGCTCGTTTCGGCTCAGTACATCTTCATTAATTACGCGATCTACCCATCTAATCTTCAGCATTCTTCTATAGCACCACATTTCAAAGGTTTCTATTCTTTTCTTGTCTAAACTAGTTATCGCCTAAGACTTGCTAACAGTTAAACCTATGTTCGATGTTGACAAATTTCTCTTCTTCAGAAACCATTGCCACTCAACTTTTTATATCCTCTCTACTTCGGACACCATCAGTTACAATCATATACACTGAAGAGCTTAAGAAACTGGTACACCTGCCTAATGTCGTGTAGGGCCTACGCTAGCACGCAGAAGTGCCGCAACACGACGTGGCATGGATTCGACTAACGTCTGAAGTAGTGCTGGAGGGAACTGACACCATGAATCCTGCAGGCTTGTCGATAAATCCGTAAGAGTACGGTGGAAATCTCTTCTGAACAGCACGTTGCAAGGCATCCCAGATATACTCAATAACGCTCATGTCTGAGGAGTTAGGTGGCCAACGGAACTGTTTAAACACAGAAGAGTGTTCCTGGAGCCGGTCTGTAGCAATTATAGACGTATGGAGTGTCGCATTCCCCTGCTGGAATTGCTCAAGTCCGTCGGAATTCACAATAGACATGAATGGAAGCAGGTGATCAGACCGCATGTCACCGGTCAGTGTTGTACCTAGACGTATCAGGGGTTCCATATCACTCCAACTCCACAGGCCCCACATCATTACATAGTCTCTACCAGCTTGAACAGTCCTGTGCTGACATGCAGGTTCCATGGATTCATGAGGTTGTCTCCAAACCCGTACACGTCCATCCTCTCGATACAATTTGAAACGAGACTCGTCCGACCAGGCAACATGTTTCCAGTCATCAACAGTGCAATGCCGGTGTTGACGAGCCCAGGCGAGGCACAAAGCTTTGTGTCGTGCAGTCATCAAGGGTACACGAGTTGGCCTTCGCCTCCGAAAGCCCATATCGATGATGTTTTGTTGAATGGTTCACACTCTGACACTTGTGGATGGTCCAGCATTGACATCTTCAGCAATTTGCGGAAGGGTTGAAATTCAGTCATGTTGAACGATTCTCTTCAGTGGTCGTTGGTCCCGTTCTTTTAGACCCTTCTTCCGGCCGTAGCTATGTCGGACATTTGGTGTTTAACCGGATTTCTGATATTCACAATACACTCGTGAAATGGTCGTCGGGAAAATCCCCACATCATCGCTACCTCGGAGATGCTGTGTCTCATGGCTCGTGCGCTGTCTATAGCACCACGTTCGAACTCACTTAAATCTTGATAACCTGCCATTGTAGCAGCAGTAACAGATCTAACAACTGCGCCAGACACTTGTCTTGTATAGGCGTTGCCGACCGCAGCGCCATATTTTCCCCGTACTTGAATACGCATGCCTATACCAGTTTCTTTGGGGCTTCAGTACATCTTGCTGCCTAAATAGCAAAACCCTTCTACCACTTTTATTGTCTCGTTTCCTAATCTAATTTCCTCAGTTCGACTACATTCCATTATCCTGGTTTTGCTTCTGTTGATGTTCATCTTATACCCCCCTGTCAAGACACTGTCCATCCCTTTCAACTGCTCTTCGAAGTCCTTCGCTGCCTCTTTTTAATTTCACTGTCATCGCAAACCTCAAAGTTTTTATTCATTCTCCCTGAAGTTTAATTCTTACTCTAAAGATTTCTTTGGTTTCCTTTACTGTTTGCTCAATGTAATTACTGAATAACACCGAGGATAGGCTACAACTTTGTCTCACTCCAATCCCAACCACTGCTAGCATCTCATGCACCTTGAGTCTTATTAGTGCCATCTGATTTCTACGATAGCCGATCACTGCCTCACCCTCGTTTCTCGTAAGTGGTCAGCCAGTCGCATATCCCAGTGCCGTTGTTTTAACTCCTCTGTCGTTTCTCTTCTGTTTTCATCCTAGACGTAATACCGTTCATTATATCTCCTTTGTTTTACGGCATGTGATATGAAATGATTGAGTAGATCAATATGAGTAAGGTAAGAGTTTGTAAGTGAATGAGTAAGTGTTCCAACGTTTTTAGCCCTTTTACCCATATCCGTCTCTTTTAATATTTGTAAGGGCGTATATAACTTCGCCGTTGAGCGCCCGTACACCTCAAAAACACAAACAACACACTGTAAATAGCCTTTCGTTCACTGCATTTTGCGCTTACTACCTCCAGAATTTCAAAGAGAGTATTTCAGTCAACATCGTCAAAAGCCTTCTCTAAACCTACAACTGTTATAAACTTGTCTTCGTGTGTTCCGAGAAAAGTCGTGGGGGATCAGTATTATCTCTCGTGTGCCTACATTTCTCCGGAATCCAAGCAGGTCTTCGGCGAGGTCGGCTCTTACCATTTTTTCCACTCTTCTGTGAAGAATTCGTGTTAGCATTTCGCAACCATGACTTATTAATCTGATATTTCGGTAGTATTCTCACCTGTCAACATCTGATTTCTTTGGAACTGGAATTATTATATTCTTCTTGAAGCCTTAGGGTATTTCGCCTGTCTCATACATCTTGCACATCAGATGCAATAGTTTTGCCATGGCTGGCTCTCGCAAGTCTGCCAGTTGATCTGAAGTAATGTCCTCTATTCCTGTGGAGTTGTTTCGACTCAGGTCTTTCAGTGATCTGTTAAATTCTTCTAACATTTCTAGACCTTTGTATTTCCTTTCACCTGATTCACCTGCTGCATTTTTATATTCTCTCCTTTCACCAGTTAAATTCAGTGTCTCTTGCGTTATTCAAGGATTTCTACTAGGCCTTGTCTTTTTACATATTTGATTCTCTGCTGCCTTCATCGTTTCGTCTCTCAAAGCTACCCATTGTTCTTCTGCTGCATTCCTTTCCCCTATTTTAGTCAACCGTTGTCTAATGCTCCCTCAGGAACCCTCAACAGTTTCTCGTTCTTTCTGCTTGTGCAAGTGCCATCCTCTTAGTTTCCATTTGGGCAGAGGAGATGAAAAATCTTTCACGTAAATAAACAGTGTCCCCTGCGACACACTTTGTAGTGATTCGGTGGTTACTCGAGCAGATATAATAATGATGGTTCTAAAACAATGTACACCCCATAGAATTCCTCCCCCCCTCCCCCCCCGTCCATCTCACTTTCCATCATTTCAACGTCTGAGTGAGGATAGTCGGTAGTGACAGACTATCAGCATCTCAATGGTCCAATGTGATTAGCTCTCATGTGTATGTACACTGATCAGCCAGAACATTAAGACGACCGACCTACTGTCCATACAAACCCGTCCAGCGGAATGCAGCGGCGCATGGAAAGGAATGGCTGCTAGTCATTTTGGAAACATCCCACAGGCTTTGGCTAAGCCATGTCTCCGCAATATCCTTTCTTTCAGGAGTCCTAGCTCTGCAAGGTTCGCACGAGAGCTTCTGTAAAGTTTGGAATGTAGGAGACGAGATACTGGCAGAAGTAGAGCTGTGAGGACGGGGCGTGAGTCGTGCTTGGGTAGCTCAGATGGTAGAGCACTTGCCAGCGCAAGGCAAAGGTCACGAGTTCAAGTCTCGGTCCGGCACACAGTTTTAATCTGAGAGGAAGTTTCAACAAAAAAATGGTTCAAATGGGTCTGAGCACTATGGGACTTGACATCTGAGGTCATCAGTCCCCTAGAACTTAGAACTACTTAAACATAACTAACCTAAGGACATCACACACATCCATGCCCGAGGTAGGATTCGAACCTGCTACCGTAGCGGTCGCGCGGTTTCAGACTGAAGCGCCTAGAACCCCTCGGCCACACCGGCCGGCTCCCAATCAACACGTTGACGTGTAACGTTCATACAATTGTCAGTGTTGGGGCGCCCGTTATCATGCGAAAAGATGATTCCGTCCGACAGCATTTTGGCCGTATAGACTTTATGGTACGTCGCAGTTTCTGCAAAGGATCTTCATAGCGTTGCGCATTGATTGTGGTTCTACTCTCGAGGAACTGGACGAGCAGAGGGCCCCTGCAGTCGAAGAAGAAATATATCATGACTTTACAGGAACTTGGGTGAACAGATTGGATTTCTTCGTCCGAGAAGTTGTGGCATGTATGTGGTGTTGGCTTTGACATTTGTTCTCGGGCTGTCGGAATGATGTCGGACGAAATCATGTTGTTGTACAATAATGCCTGCCTCCACACTGCCAATAGGACGAAAGCTAGACTTCAGCGATTTGGTTGGGAAACACTGCAGTATCCTCTGTACAGCCTACATCTTTCAATGAGTGATTTTCACATCTTCGGTGATCTGAAGAAAGACATCCGTCGACGTTGGTTTCAATCAGACGAGGAAGTGCAAGAGAGTGCAGTTGAGGATCCGTCAACAGCTGACCGTGTTTTAGTCTCGTCTCCACGTGTTATAGGTTGCCTATAACATCAGCATGCTCTGAAAGGGACCTAACGTATACAATCTAGAGCAGCCTTTCATTAAGTGATTTAAGGTGCTTTGCTACACCGAGAATATCTACTTCAAAGTTACTCATTTTGGTAGCTGTTGTTGATTTCAATTCTGGAACATTTGCTTCGAATTCCTTGATGAAGGAGCTTCGGAAAAGTGTCGTTAGTAACTCTGCTCTAGTGGGACTGTCATCGGTAATATTACCCTTAGTACCGCGAAGTGAAGGTGTTCATGGTGTCTTGCCGCTGGTGTACTCCACATACGACCAGAATTCGTTCGTATCTTCCACGATGTTTTGAGTTTCGTTATGAAAGCTGCTGAGAGGATCTCGCATTCGAGTCCGCGCTAAGTTTCGAGCTCCAGTAAAACGTCGCCGGTCTTGGAGATCTTGCGTTCTTTTAAATTTGGCCTGCTATTAACAGCAATAATGCAGAACTGTTCGCTCGACTGGTGATCCGTACCCAGAAACTGGAAAGTTGCACAGGTCAAACCACTACTCAAGAAAGGTAATAGCAATAATTCGATGAATTATAGGCCCATGTCGATAGGAGATGTCAAATTGTTACCACATTTTTATATTTCCAGGAGGCTTTTGACACCACTCCTCATAAGCCACTTCTAATCAAATTCCGTGCCTACCGAGTATTGTCTCACATGAGCGATTGGATTTGTGATTTCCTGTCAGAAATGTCGTAGTTCATACTAATCGACGGAAAGTTACAGGGTGAGAAATATAGCACTACATGAAAGAAACTTAAATTAGCTACAAGCTAAAGCGCGCACACACTTAAACGTCACTACAGATATTCAGATTTAGTTTATGACATGTTCGATATGCCTGCCATCCTTGGCGATGATCTGGTGCAGACGAATAGGTAAATTCTGCATGACCCGCTGAAGTGTCGGAACATCGATGCTGTCGATGACCTCCTGAATGGCTGTTTTCTGCTAAGATATGGTTTGGTGGTTATTGCTGTACAACTTGTCCTTAATATAGTCCCACAAAAAGGAGTCGCACGTGTTCAGATCCGGAGAACATGGCAGCCAATCGGTGGTTGTCATTTACACTGCAATTGCCGTGTGCAGCTGGTCGAACAGTAGCCAAATTTGTGCAATGTTTGCTAGTAGAGGTGTGTCCTGTTAGCAAATTTGTTACAGACGTTGATGTTGATGGCTGATCTGGAGTCAAATCGTTAGAGATATCTTTAGCAGTAGGGAGATCAGTCTCAGTATTATTGATGTCTGAAACAAACGCATGGTTAGGAATTACTGCTCTATCAAACGGGATAATTCCAGTAGCTCTAAATCGGAATACACCAATCTGGACATTTGCAGCACGAGTCCATGCGTTGATGAGCAACTCTCCAATTGCTGCTTTGTAATTATTTTGTCCTTGCTTACATTAGCTACAATCCATGAATGACAAGGCTCCTTAAAGTAAGATTTTAGCGGCTTGAAAAATGATCGGTTTAGTGGCTGTAAGCACTATGGGACTTAACATCTGAGGTCATCAGTCCCCTAGACTTAGAACGACTTAAATCTAACTAACCTAAGGACATCACACACATCCATACCCGAGGCAGGATTCGAACCTGCGGCCGTAGCAGCTGTGTTCGGTTCCGGACTGAAGCCCCTAGAACCGTTCGGCCGGCGACTAGGCAAACAAACTATCGTTACTTCGTTGTCAACAGTTAGATCCAAAAGGCTCACAGATTTCATATCAGAGGCGTGACTACCTAGCAGAAGCAGAGCAGCACCAGGTGCCTTCCTAGGAAGGAAATGGTGTTTGAACCGATCCATGAAAATATCAGTGTTGACGTAAGAGGATTCTCTTCGCATAACAACATCTGATCGTGGAGGCATGTTGCCTTCAGCGTCTTTTTTGTTTACCGCTACAGTAAGGTGGTAAGAAATTTCCCTCGCCATTACTGCAGGCAATAACTGTTATTGCATCTCACTTTTCAGCAGAAGTAATAACATGGACATCTCTGCTTCCTATTGCCGCCACAAGCCTTCCCATGTTTATTGTTTAACTGTAGACCTGTTTTCACTACGTTGTAGATACTACCTCGTTTATCCAAAAGTCCGTTTTCTGCCAACGTTTTTGTCAATAGATCAAAGTAATAATTAAGTTTCCTTTAATTTACGTCTATGGCCACAAAATTTTTGTTAACCGATACCGGTTTCGGTCTTTAATGACCATCATCAGATCTGTTTCATAAAAACAAAGTCCTAATGTACTGCAGCCGTAGTAGCATCGTCAAATGTTAAATGCGGAATCAATACCAGCATCGTCAAATACATATAAATAACATCACATGCACGAGTCATGTTGTCAGTAGTACTACGTTTGTACTACTGTGAGAACATGTCTCGTGCATGTGATGTTATTTATATGTATTTGACGATGCTGTTGCTGATTCTGCCAGACCTGACAAAACTCTACCATATGGTGAGCAAGATGTATGAGACAGGCGAAATACCCTTAGACTTCAAGAAAAATATAATAATTCCAATCCCAAAGAAATCAGGTGTTGACAGATGTGAAAATTACCGAACTATCAGTTTAATAAGTCACGGCTGTAAAATACTAACGCGAATTCTTTACAGGCGAATGGAAAAACTGGTAGAAGCCGACCTCGGGGAAGATCGTTTTGGGTTCCGTAGAAATGTTGGAACACGTGAGGCAATACTGACCCTACGACTTATCTTAGACAATTGATTAAGAAAAGGTAAACCTACGTTTCTAGCATCTGTAGACTTAGAGAAAGCTTTTGACAATGTTGACTGGAATACTCTGTTTCAAATTCTGAAGGTAGCGGGGGTCATATACAGGGAGAGAAAGGCTATTTGCTATTTGTACAGAAAGCAGATGGCAGTTATAAGAGTCGATGGGCATGAAAGGGAAGCAGTGGTTGTGAAGGGAGTGAGAAGGGTTATAGCCTATCCTCGATGTTATTCAATCTGTATATTGAGCAAGCAATAAAGGAAACAAAAGAAAAATTCGGAGTAGGAATTAAAATCCATGGAGAAGAAATAAAAACTTTGAGGTTCGCCGACGACATTGTAATTCTGTCAGAGACAGCAAAGGACCTGGAAGAACAGCTGACAGAATGGACAATGTCTTGAAAGGAGGATATAAGATGAACATCAACAAAAGCAAAACGAGGACAATGAAATGTAGTCAAATTACATCGGGTGATGCTGAGGGAATTAGATTAGGAAATGAGACGCTTAAAGTAGTAGAGGAGTTTTGCTATTTGGGGAACAAAATAACTGATGATGATCGAAGTAGAGAGGATATAGAATGTAGACAGACAATGGCAAAGAAAGCGTTTCTGAAGAAGAGTAATTTAACATCGAGTATAGATTTAAGTGTCAGGAAGTCGTTTCTCAATGTATTTGTATGGAGTGTAGCCATGTATGGAAGTGAAACTTGGACGATAAGTAGCTTAGACAAGAAAAGAATAGAAGCTTTCGAAATGTGGTGCTACAGAAGAATGCTGAAGATTAGATGGGTAGATCACATAACTAATGAGGAGGTATTGAATAGAATTGGGGAGAAGAGAAATTTGTGGCACAACTTGACTACAAGAAGGGACAGGTTTGTACGACATATTCTGAGGCATCAATGGATCTCCAATTTAGTACTGGAGGGCAGTGGGGAGGGTAAAAATCGTAGATGGAGACCAAGAGATGAATACACTAAGCAGATTCAAAAGGATGTAGGCTGCAGTAGGTACTGGGAGATGAAGAAGCTTGCACAGGATAGAGTAGCATGGAGAGCTGCATCAAACCAGTATCTGGACTGAAGAACACAACAACTAGGAAATATTTTATACAGTAGATCGCTGGCAGTGATACGTCATACAGTAGACGTACTACGACTGCGTAAGTTGAACACTTCCTGTTTCCCTCGTGTCGAAGAAATGGATCATTGCTTCCTTGCCCGCCCCTCATGCGGAAGTTAACGGGCCATTGTTTCTGTGGTAGTAAGGCAGCCGCCTGTCTGAAGGTCAGTCTAAACAGAGCAGTGGCTTGGTATGCCCACGGCTCGCTCCGACCTAACCGTTTCATGCCTGCACTTCTGGGACCTTGTGCTAGCATTAGAAATGAAACACCGTGGCAGGAAGCATTTACCACCTACTATAGGGCGAAATCAGATTTTAAAGGGCAGAAAAGTGTTCCAGAGGCAAACTGAAGGATACTGCTACAACTACAGACATCGGTGTTTTTGCTTTCATCGCGTAAAAAGTAAAATATCGGTAAATTTGTAAGAAAATCTCTGTCTCTCAGGACGTTTTGAAGTAGAGCATAAAAGAGTGAGCCAGGCTTCAGCCCTCTTCCACCAACTTCGCATGCTATTAAAATGTCCCTCGTCCAAATGTGAGTAATAACCACATAATCTAGTAGCCAGTCTAATCTGCCGAATAATAACTCTTATAACCTTTCCTTGGGATGTCAATGAATAATAGACAGCAGTCCTTACAATAAAGTAAGTAAACTGTAACTGAAGATAACTGGAATTTTAATAATCAGTCCCTTCTCCTTATTGGTCATCAGCAACTCTGTGTCTTGCTCTTCATATTGTAGAGCCCATGGAAGGCTTGTATGTTACGTCATAATTAGTTAGGGCAATATGCTAGATCGTATCCAAAGTAAGATTCTGTAACGACTGACCACGGACCACCGATAATTACCAAATCGGGCAAAAGAAATATTCCGATGTTGAAATTAAAACTCAGAAAACCAAAAGTACTTTAATTTGTATTACCATGTACGAAGTAGACAGTTTATTCTTCTTTGTACGCTCCAGAATAATTTATGAAATACTGCGTTAAACGTCGGACATCGAACAATGACTAATAGCAGAGAGAAAAACTTTCTGATTGATTAGCGCACAAGATTGTTGCAGCACTGCGTACGATATTACCGTACTTATTTCACGATATTCTGTACTATAAGAACCCATTTTTCATGAAATATTTATAGAAATGTTTTATGCCTACTACAGAATATTTCATGCAGCTATCCATAGATTAGAGAAGGTTTTTGACAGTGTTGATTGATCTGTACTCTTTGAAATTGCAAAGGTCTCAGGCATAAAATACAGGGCGCGAAAAGTTGCCTACGACCTGCACGAAAAGTAGGATGCAATTGTAAGAATCGAAGGACATAGAAGGGAAGCATTAATTGAGAAGGAAGTGAGACACGAATGTAGACAGTGCCAGATGTTATTTAGTCTAAACACTGAGCAATTTGTGAAGGAAAGTAAGGTGAAATTTGGGTAGGAAATCAAAGTTCAGCTAGAAGAAATAAAAGCTTTGAGCTCTTTCCATTACATTGTAATTCTGTCAGAGACATCGTTGAACGGTGAATTCCGAAGCAGACGATCACTACTTATTCCTAACTTGATCCAACGACATCCTCAATTACGGTTGTTGTCGGCACGGCATCGTCGATGTAGGGCTGTGGGTAAATAGAGACGTGTCGTTTGGTCGGAGGAATCGCAACAGGCCGATCATCCTGTTCGGATACGCCGTTGTCCAGGTGAACAGCCGCTCGAAATATGCACGGTTTAAGTTATGGGGATTTTCACGTGGACTTCAGTTGGACTTTTGGTAGCTATCCAAAGCACCGTGACAGCTCGGAACTACGTGAACATCATTGCTGGTCACCTGAATCTATTCGTGTTTGATTTTTTTCCAACAGCATGTTCCAGCAGGATAACTCTCCGTGTCACAAGGCCAGAGTCATGCTACAGTGATTTGAGGAACATGACACTGTACACACGTCTGGTCTTGGCCGCCAGTTCGCGTTATCTGAACCCGATGGAACACATCTCGTACGCTTTCGGATGGCAACTCGACGCCGACAAACCACCGGTCCGATATCCAAGGGAACTGCGTGACCTATACGTAGACATATATTGCCACACACCTCCGAAAAGGTACCATGGACTTGTCGAAACCAGTTCACGCTGTATTGTGTTCTCGAGGTGGGCTAACGCGCTGTTAAACAGGTGGTCATAAAAATGTTGGCTGATCAACGCATGTTGACACTCTTTGTCATAGAGAAGCCTTCCGCAAATGCGATCGTGTATTTCTCTCATCAGAACATAAAATATAGAGTTTTCAGTAAGATTATCTTCATTTTAGAATGCTATATATCGCTTGTTTTAAATTGAGAGATGCATGTGCAAGGCATAGCGGATGTCGAGAATTCTTGTCTATTTCCTGCAGGGTATGCATAGTAAAAGCTCAAAGAACACGAAATATTTGTCGAGCACGTGTTTTCTGTTTGCATATTCAGGAACAAAATCGCAGGAGAGGTTGCAAAATTCGTAGCTTGTATAAAGGGACGAATTATTCTGCTTATATAAGCGTCCTGTAATGAAGACTTATTGCCTTGTGTTGACCTTGAGTGTTTCCCGCATTGGACTCTGTGACTGTCAATGACGTATAGTCTTGATCACGGACAAACTGACTGAAACCTTTATTACTTACAACAACATTGTATAGGGTACGTACGGCAGAAATATACAGAGAAGCATAACTTCTACGCTCCGAGGCGACAGTTCGCCTTTTTGGCCAAGAAAGCGTTTTTAACCTGTGTCAGTCCGCTTTTCGTGTCCTTGTTTCGTCGGTCATGTGTTGTTTTGGTTCCAAGGTCGCAGAGTTACTTCATCTACTTCCTACTTCGTAGACCCCGATTTTTGTGTTAAGCTTACCTCTAATCCCATTTTGAAAGTCCTAATTACTTTGGTCTTTCTTCAGTTTGCTGTCAGTCCCTAGATTATGCTCCTTAGAATGATCATACCATTTCTATTTCCTTAGGTCCTGTAATTCTTCCTCACTTTCACTGACGACAGCAATGTCAACAGCGAATCTTTACGTTGATACTTTTGCACCGTCAATGTTAAACTGACTGCTGAACCTATCTTCTTTTATTTCTGTCGTTGCTTCATCGGTGTGTAGACTCAACAGCTGGGGAAACGGCTGCATCCGCCTCTTTCACCGTTCTTAATCTGAGCACATGGTTTTTGATTTTCCACTCTCATTTTTCCCTGTTGGTTCTTCTACATACTATAGATTACTCGTCTTTCCATATGTATTCCACATGTCCACCTAATTTTCTGAGGATTTCGAGAATCTTGCACCATTTTACACAGCAAAACGCTATCTCTAGGTCGGTAAATCTCACGAATTTGTCTCGATTTTTGAAAGCCGTGCTTCCATTATCAAGCACAACATTACAATTGCCGCCCTGGTGCGTTTATCTTTTCTAAAGCCACACTGATTGTCGTCTAGATAGCTACCACTATAACGGTTTTAGACAATCGATTAATTAGACCCTCACTCACAGTTCAAGTAAGACTGGCAACATCTACACTACTGGCCATTAAAATTGCTACACCAAGAAGAAATGCACATGATAAACGGGTGTTCATTGGACAAATATATTATACAAGAGCTGACATGTTATTACATTTTCACGCAATTTGGGTGCGTAGATCCTCAGAAATCAGTACCCAGAAGAACCACCTCTGGCCGTAGTAACAGCCTTGACACGCCTGGGCATCGAGTCGAACAGAGCTTGGATGGCATGTACAGGTACAACTGCCCACCACAGGTCACCAAGAGTATTGACTGGCGTGTTGTGACGAGCCAGTTGCTCGGCCACCATTGACCAGACGTTTTCAATTGGTGAGAGATCTGGAGAATGTGCTGGCAAGGGGAGCAGTCGAACATTTTCTGTATCCAGAAAGGCCCGTACAGGACCTGCAACATGCGGCCGTGCATTATCCTGCTGAAATGTAGGGTATCGCAGGGATCGAATGAAGAGTAGAGCAACGGGTCATAACACATCTGAAATGTAGCGTCCACTGTTCAAAGTGCCGTCAATGCGAACAAGAGGTGACCGAGACGTGTAACCAATGGCACACCATACCATCCCGCCGAGTGAGACGCCAGTATGGCGATGACGAATACAGGCTTCCAATGTGCGTTCACCGCGATGTAGCCAAATACGGATGCTGTAAACAGAACCTGGATTCATCCGAAAAAATTACGTTTTGCCATTCGTGCACCCACGTTCGTCGTTGAATACACCATCGCAGGCGCTCGTGTCTGTGATTCAGCGTCAAGGGTAACCGCAGCCATCGTCTCAGAGCTGATAGTCCATGCTGCTGCAAACGTCGTCGAACTGTTCGTGCAGATGGTTGTTGTCTTGCAAACGTCCCTATCTGTTGACTCAGGGATCGAGACGTGGCTGCACGATCCGTTACAGCAATGTGGATAAGATGCCTGTCATCTCGTCTGCTAGTGATACGAGGCCGTTGGGATCCAGCACGGCGTTCCGTATTACCCTCGTGAACCCTCCGATTCCATATTCTGCTAACAGTCATTGGATCTCGACCAACGCGAGGAGCAATGTCGCGATACGATCAACCGCAATCGCGATAGGCTACAATCCGACCTTTATCAAAGTCGGAATCGTGATGGTACGCATTTCTCGTCCTTACACGAGGCATCATGACAAGGTTTCACCAGGCAACGCTGTTTGTATATGAGGAATCCGTTGGAAACAGCACGTTGTAGGTGTCGCCACCGGCGCCAACCTTGTGTGAATGCTCTGAAAAACTAATCATTTGCATATCACAGCATCTTCTTGCTGTCCGTTAAATTTCGCGTCTGTAGCACGTCCGCTTCGTGGAGTGGCAATTTTAATGGCCAGTAGTGTATTTTGCAGGTAGATCAGTGGAGTAAACTGATCCACGTCCACCGATAAACGTTTCCTATTTAATATTTGGAGCAACAAACGCGCCGCGCAGTTTGTCTCGCGCGCCGAAGTTCGCGTTGATTCCGACCTCGTATAACGCCACGGAATCTCTGAGAACGAGCGAATCAATGTTTTCAGAGTGATCTTGAAGTTCCCATGTGGTACTACGGTTTTACGCTTACACGTCCTTCCTTGTCCCCTGTCATCTCTAATCAGCTTGACTCTGATGGGACGTTAAACTCTGGCGCTCCTTCCCCTGTTGCTTTCTATCTCACCATCTATGGCCGTCCTATCACCCTCACTCCCACCCTTAAGTACCTTGGCGTCACCCTCGACCGTCGCCTCTCCTGGACTCCCCACCTCCGGACAATCCAAGCCAAGGCACGCTCCCGACTCAGTCTCCTCAAGCTCCTCTCCGGCCGTACGTGGGGTCTGCACCCCTCCACCATCCTCCACACCTATAAGTCCCTCATCCGCCCTATCCTTTGTTATGCCCATCCGGCTTGGATCTCCGCCCCCCCCCCCCTACCTTTTATAAATCCCTCCAAATCCTTGTATGCCATGCTCTCCGCCTCGCCTATCGCATCCGTCTCCCCTCCCCCACGCGGATCCTGTACGATCTCATCCCCTTCCCCCACCTCCTCCTTTTACTTGAAAGGATACGGATCCTGTACACCTCCCACAAACTCGATCCTCCTCACCCGCTCGTCTCCCCGCTCCTCTCCCACCCCCGCCCGCTGCCGCGCCTGTATTTCCACGTCCCACCCGGTCTCCATATCTCCACCCTCCTTACCCTCTCCCAAGGTGGCTTCCGCCAGCTCCTCCTCCCTGATGATGTCCTCCTCCCCTCCATCTACCGCTCCTACCAAATTTGATCCTCCCTCCCTCTTCCTGTATCTGTTCCTTTGGGCACCCTCCATCCCTCCCCCCCTCCTCCCCACTTCTCCCCCGGGCCTCCCCTCCCCTGTCCTTCTACTCCTCCTCCCCTCTCCTCAGCCATTGGCATCTCTGCTCTGCCCTCTCCACCCTCTCCACCCAACCTCACCCTGCTTCCCCTCTTGGCAGGTCCCCGGACTCGCACACGCTACGTGGACTTTCGCGCGCCGGAGATCATCGCCATCTGTGTCTCGTGTGTGTTACGTCGTTTCGTGTTTTTAGCGTCCGCCGTCACGCTTCTCCGTTCACTTGTGCCATCGGATTCATAAGTGTTCTGTGCGCCGTGTCAACGTGTTTTCAGTGTCTTTCTCGTCGAGTGTGAACGGCTCCGTGCTTTTTTTTTTTTTTTTTGTGTGACTGTGACCACTGTTTTTTGCCCGTCAGTACGTTCATTTTCATTCTCCGTTTTTTGTACTGTGATTGTCAACTCTCTGGCTGAAGAGCGGCGTAGCATGCCGCTGCCAGCCTACCTGTTTTGTTCAGGTGTTAAAATAACAATAAAGTAAAAAAAAAAATCCCCTGTTGCTCCATCAGCCCGCGCCGAATGCCTCGTTCCAGCCCGCGCTTCCAGGAGCTCTGCTGCCGTCGCGTGCGGATCCCCGCCGGATCGCTACCTCGCAAGTCGTTCGCAATGGAAGAGCGCGGAAGCGACGCCCCGACGTATCCGCCAGGCGGGCACGCCTCCCGTCCTTCGATTGTCGCCTCGGAACAAAAGCGCGCCACGGCGGGGTGTCGGCGGCGGCAGCCAGAAGAATGGCCGATTCTTCGCGCCAGCTCCGCCAAATAATACGCCGCAGGCTGGCGTCACCGGCAGCACAACTTATTACGTAATACGTCACTGCTGCTTTGTGTTCTTGTAGCTCTCGTATCGTATCAGGCTGGTAGAGGCAACTGCAGTGCGGCATCTCGGACACTAATCGTTCAAGGGTTTTAATGACGGCAACCGCATTTTGGCACTGAAATGTGTCAGTGGTAACAGGGGAAGATTTGCGCCGCGCCGGGACTCGAACCCGGATTTCCCACTTGTCACTAGCAATCGCCTTAACCATTTCGGATATCCGAGTACGCTTCCAGATCTCCGTTTGTACTGTCACTACTGAATGCCGGACATTTGCCATGTTGTGTCTAGACAAGACAGCCTAGACACAATGAGAGGAAGCCGAAAGGCACGCGCTTAAACTCACGCAGGCTGGCGTGAGGTCTGAAACAGGATACGTAATGAATGCTATAAAGTACGTAGCTTCTGGAATACTTAACTTTAATCCACATTTGTAGAACATCGCTCTTGAGGATACATTAATAGAATCTCAATATCAATTGAATACGGCGCCTTGCTACGTCGTAGCAAAAGTAGCTGAAGGCTATGCTAACTATCGTCTCGGCAAATGAGAGCGTAGTTGTCAGTGAACCGTTCCTTGCAAAGTCGGCTGTACAACTGGGCTGAGTGCTAGGATCTGTCTCTAGACCTGCCGTGTGGCGGCGCTCGGTCTGCAATTACTGACAGTGGCGACACGCGGGTCCGACGTATACTAGCGGACCGCGGCCGGTTTAAAAGCTACCACCTAGCAAGTGTGGTGTCTGGCGGTGACACCACATGCCACACCGGACATTTGCCACACTTGCCCCTTCGCCAGGTAGCAATCCCTCAGGTAAATGACGCTCTTCCTCGTACTTCTTCTGCCCGCTTTCAAACCGCCGTCTACACTCGATACAACCAGTACGTAAGGGACCTTCTTCTTCGACATCTTGGCCAAATACAGAACTTCTTTTCCGTTATCGAAATATTTATAACTTTTGGGAAACAGGACTTCCATAAGCTCCTTGTTTTTGAGAGAAAAGTGCTTCTGAAGATCTTCGATCCGGTTCTGGATGCAGATACAGGGGAATGGAGGATCCGATACAACCAAGAGCTTGACGAACTATACCAGCAGCCCAACATAGCAGGAACTGTCAAAGCCAAACGAATGCAGTGGGCCGGCCATGTGGCATGGATTTCACACCTACAGGAAAGAGACCGCCAGGGAGACCCAAGAAGCGTTGGAGGGATGGACTCCATGAAGATTTAAACCAACTGTCAGTAGACGTGGACGAATGGCGGACAGCAGCAATGGACAGAATACTGTGGAAGAGGAAACTTGTAGATGCGTGCGGTCCACTGGGCCTGATCACGTAGTAGTAGTAGTAGTTTGGGAAACGAAAGCAATACCGACGATTACGTCAGTATGTAATTAGTTCTGCCAAGTATAAATATAGATTCCTCTGTCTGTACGGTAGCTTCCTTTCTCGCTTACTGATTGCGATGGAAACAGTCCATCGCCATGGGAGCAACAAGAAAGGAACGATGTAACGAGAATGCGAATGTACGCTAGTTATTTCTTTTTGCTCACTGCGTTTGTGCCTACTTTAATTACTACAACTGCATGCCCAAAAGACAACAAGGAAAGAAGAAATGGGTATGTGAATGTATGAAAAGAAGAACGACATACTCCATATTAATTTACTCTCTAAAATGCGATATCCCTTGCGGTGAAACATTAGTTAATAAATTTTAGTGGGACAATGTTCAAAACATGATTGACATGTCCTCAAAAGTCGATGTACAATTTTAAAATGTTAGAAATAAGGAAATGAAGTAATACAGAATGCCTGTAACGTACGTTGTTGTTCTACATTGTTTAGCTCTGGTATTTACAGGGTCACAGAAAAAGCATCCTAGGTTTTTGAGGGAAAGCCGTAATTGTAATGATCTGCACTACAACAGAAACAAGAAGTAAAACTAAAGGAAAAATAATGTAATTTGTGTTTCAGCTCACAAAAGACATTGAAGCAGATAGTTCCTGTGACTTACTATGGGCAGTATGGGCAGAGGTTGTATTCGACAACCGGAATAAATTAATAACTGGCTCCTTTTACCGACCCTCGGTCTCAGATGAACAGTTCAAAGAAAACTTGAGTCTCATCACAAATAAGTACCCTACTCATACAATTATAGTTGGTAGTGACTTCAATCTACCTTCCGTATGTTGACAAAAATACATTTTCAGACCCTACCTATTGTAGATAGAAAACAACTTCCGTAATTGTTCTAAATGCTTTTTTTTTTAAATTATTTTGAAGAATTAGTTCACGAGACCATTCAGATTGTAAATGGTTACGAAAACACAGTTGACCTCTTAGCCACAAATAATCCTGAGCATCACGACGGGTACAGGGATTAGTGAAAACACAGTCGTTGCGAGGCTCAATTCCGTAACAAAGAAATTCACCAAAACTAAACGCGAAATATATCTGTTTATAAAAGCAACCAAAAAATTCGGTTGACGTCTTTCTAAGTGACAATCTCCAATTCTTCCAAAGTGAAGACCATATGTGGCTTAAGTTCAAAGAAATAGTATCAACAGCACCCGAGAGATTCATACCAAATAAATTATTAAGAGGTGGAACTGATGCCCCATGGTACACAAAACACGACAGAAACTGCTGCAGGAGCACCGAAAAAGGCAAGTATAATTTAGACGAGCGCAAAATCTCCAAGATTGGCGAAGTTTTAGTGAGGCTCGAAATTTGGTGCGGATTTCAATGCGAGATGTATTTAATAGTTTCCGCAACGAAACTCTCTCTAGACGTGTGGCGGAAAATCCAAAGAGATTCTGGTTCTAAGTAAACCAGGGGAAAGTCTCAGTAAGTGATGGGGAGGAGGAGGAGGAGGAGGAGGGGGAGACAATGGACCCAACCCTTCGGAGCAGGGCCGGCCGCGGTGGTCTAGCGGTTCTAGGCGCTCAGTCAGGAACCGCGCGACTGCTACGGTCGCAGGTTCGAATCCTGCCTCGGGCATGGATGTGTGTGATGTCCTTAGGTTAGTGAGGTTTAAGTAGTTCTAAGTTCTAGGGGACTTATGACCACAGATGTTGAGTCCCATAGTGCTCAGAACCATTTGAACCATTTTGAACCTTCGGAGCAGATAAAATCGTGGCAAATGTCCGGCGTGGCAAATGTCCGCGCACCGTCACTACTCACCACTGTGCTCGCATTTTGTTACCGTCATTCCCGCACAGTGGCTTTTCATCGCGAACCCAAACCTCCTGGTGTCAGACACCCAGATCGGTACCAAACGTTGTGTGGCGGTAGAGTATCAACCAAAGCTCCGACTTAGTTTGAACTATGTGCTTCCGTTCAGCAGAACGGGCATAAACTTGAATTAAAAGTAACACGGGAGCTATGAAACGCGGGGAAAGTGTAACTGTGCTTAACTAATCCATATAGCTTGCATGGGGAAGTTGGTAGAGCGTTAGATCGTTATACTAGGGGTCTTGGGTCCTAACCCAAAAGATCGCAATTTTTTTGTGTTTTTGTTTTGTTTTTTACTGTGTTATGCATGAAAGCGTTATATGGGACTAATAATGTTTTCACACTTGTGAAGCAATTGTTTCTTTATTCTACTGTTCCGGTTGTTTATGTTCTGTGAAACTACGAATGCACTAGCTGCTTCATCAAGACTGGTGTCTGTTCTCTCGCACACGTCCAACAAATACCACACCTATCTATAGAAATGCACTCTATAGGTTTGATACTTTCGTCTGACGAAGCGAAAGCAGACTGCCAAAAGATCATTGCTATAAACACCGAAAAGTCCTTTACACGTTAGGAAAATGTTCTACCTTATTACAATTTCACGCATAAACAGTTGAAAAAAATTGTCATATGCAGGGTTTGAACACAGGACCTTTGAACTGATGACATCAAGCTGAACCAACTCACATCTCCAAACCGGTGATCAACAGACACGCTTCTGCTGTTCGCCGTTCTGGTGTTACTTTTAATTACCGTCTACGCTTGTTATACTGGACGACAGCACATAGCACAGAATTAAATCTGTGTTTTGTTTGATAATCTACATTCTTGCCCATAAATTAAGGAGAATGCTGATACATGGTGAAACAACGCTCTGGTGGGCGGTTTGCTGGTTTTAATCACTTCGGGGTATGACCATGCGGTGCAGTTGACCTGCGGTCGTCGCACGGTGGCGCTGGCAGCAGTCCACATGCGCAAAGGTGTGTTAGTGCATGTCAGAGTACGGTGCAGCGAGCAAGTGTGCAGACGTTTTCAGACGTGCTAATGGTGACAATGTGTAGAAAATGGCTGAATGAACACACATTGATGACGTTATGAGGCGTAGAATACTAGGGCGACTGGAGGCTGATCAAACATAGCAGGTCGTAGCATGAGCCCTCCGTGTGCCACAAAGTGTGATCTCAAGATTATGGCAACAATTTCAGCAGACAGGAATCGTGTCCAGGCGCTATAGTACGGGACGTCCCCAGTGCACAATACCACAAAAAAACCGATGCCTCGCCATCAGTGCTCGCAGACGGCCACGGAGTACTGCAGGTAACCTTGTTCGGGATCTTACTGCAGCCACTGGAACAGTTGTCTCCAGACACACAGTCTACAGACGACTGAACAGACATGGTTTATTCGCCTGGAGACCTGCAAGGTGCATTCCACTGACCCTCGTCACAGTGAGCCCGTAAAGCTTGGTGTCAAGAACACAGTACATGATCATTGGAACAGTGGTCACAGGTTATGTTCACGGACGAGTCCAGGTATAGTCTGAACAGTGATTCACGCCGGGTTTTCATCTGAACTAGGAACCAGATACCAACCGCTTAATGTCCTTGAAAGGGACCTGTATGGAGGTCGTGGTTTGATGGTGGGACATTCCGACATAAACGATCCATTAACACCAGGATCAAAGAGCATAAGCGACATTGCAGGTTGGGGCAGGTGGAGAAATCGGCCGTGGCAGAGCACGCACTGAATGAGACCGACCACGTAATAAAATTCGCCGACACGGAAGTTCTGTCTGTAGAGAAGCACTATCACACGCGCCTGTTCAGAGAAGCTGTAGAAATCCGAAAACACGCGAACAGTTTCAACAAGAAAGAGGAAAGCCTTAAGGTAAACGGATCCTGGCTTCCCGTACTGCAGCGAACGACCGTCGCAGGTAGCAAGAGGAGAAACGCACCGGAAATGACCGCGGAGAAGCCCTCGGACGTTGGCGCGCCAGGTACATATAGCCTGCGGCCGCGAGCTACGACTCACCTCTGAACACCGACAAAAACAATGGGACGAAACCTGCTCCAAACTTGACTACAGACAAGGACGCAAATTTTGGAACAAATTCAAGACACTCACGGGACAAAACACTGACAGGACATACAAACTAAACGTAGACGACTCCCCCACCACCGACCCCACCCAAATAGCAGAAGCCTTCAAAACCATGCTAGAAGACATCCACAAATTCCCACAGGACCCCCTATTTATCGAACCATTCCACCATACAGTCACCACAGAACTCCCCCTGCTACTCGTCTCCCCCACCGCCCCCTCAGAAGAAGAAATTAAACTGCAGACTGTAATTACCGAGAGAGAAATTAAAAAGGCCATCTTCTCAGGCAGAAACTCAGCCCCTGGCGAGAACGGGATACAGCGTCTACACCTCCGCAACTGCCCCCTCAACACCATCATCCCCCTCCTTTCCCTCCTTTTCAACTTCTGCCTCTCCCACAACACCATCCCCACAGCGTGGAATTCCGCCAAAGTCGTCATGATCCCCAAACCAGGCAAACCCAAATCAGACCCCAAATCCTATCGCCCCATATCCCTCCTCGACGTCCTCCGCAAGACCTTCGAAAGAATAATTACAGACAGACTCATACACTTTACTGACAAACTCCAACTCATCCCTCACCTCCAGTCCGGCTTCCGAAAACTCCACTCCACCAATGATCCCCTTCTCCGACTCACTTCAGACATTACAAGACACCAGAACCTTGGACAGTGCACGCTCGCTGTATTTCTGGACATCGAGCGGGCGTTCGACAAAATCTGGCATGACGGACTTCTATACAAGCTGCTTAAGACAGGCTTCCCACCGCAGACAGTACGACTAATCAAAACTCTATTAAACGATAGACGCTGCCAAATCCATATCAACCAAACCACCTCATCCCCTTTCCGCCCCGAAGCAGGAGTAGCGCAGGGTGGGATTATCTCCCCGCTGCTCTACTCCCTGTACACCATTGACATCCCCACCCCGACAAGAACCACTGAACAACTCCAATTATACGCAGACGACACGGCATACTGGAACTCAGGACGCTCGATAAACACCATCAACAACCAGACAGCGACCTACCTGACAAAACTCGAAGACTGGATGCGACAATGGCGCATCAAACCCAACCCCACCAAAACCCAACTCATCCTATTCAAACATCGCAACATCCACAAAAAGACAAACCAAAATCCCGACCACATCTCCCTCACGCTGTGGGGCACCCAGCTCCTCCCCTCTTCCAACGCAAAATACCTAGGCGTCCACCTCGACAAGTACCTCAACCTGAACAACCACATCAAAGAAACCCTGAATAAAGTCCGCCAACGACAACACCTCATACGACGGGTACAAGGCAAATTTACAGGCTGCAATGACAAGACAGCTGTGAACACTTACAAAACCTTCGTCCGCCCACTATTTGAATACGCGGCAGCGCCTCTCGCCTGCATCTCCAAGACCCAAGCAGAAAGAATCTTCCGCACCGAAAGACGAATACTTCGCAGCATCCTACGACTCCCTCCCTCCACCCCCAGACAAGAGGTCTTTGAGGAAGCAAAAGTCATCCCCGTTCAAACAAGATTAGCCATCCTGAGAGCCCGCTATGGGAAAACCACCCTCACCTCCCGACCTGACCTACACTCAATATACACACACAGACCCAGACACAGAAACAAACCCAAACACAAATACACCTACCCACCAAGAACTATCATAAACAACACCCTCCATACTTTCCCTGACACTATACACCAACACGAACACGCAAGACAATTACACATACAGAACAATGACACTCCTACCCCCCCCCCCCCACCTCCAAGCATTGAACCCCGATCGCCCGCCACCATAAACCCTACCTAATCGAAAGCAACAAAACGGCACATAAACCCGCCTCCACTGTCGCCCTTACTTTTGTACTTTTGTATTTTTGTTTTTAATCTCAATTCTAGTTTTAGCACCATTTCTAAATCTATATCCACTTCCACTGCTTGAAAAATTATAAAAATTTGTAATTAGTCTTTAAGATAACAAAACAATTGTATATTGCCAAACACTATTATAGGAAAACTGTATTTAGTATGTAAGCTAGCAATAAGTACCAAATAAATAAAGAACAAAAAAATGTAATACCTCATCTCTGGCCCCAATAGAGCAACAAGCTCTCCAGCGGCCCATCCGTCTCCCTTAAGGAGCGGAAATGAATATTAAAAAAAAAAAAAAAAAAAAAATAGCTCGCCTCCAGTTCACCACCGGCAATGGAGGGTGAAGTTTTGACAATGCCAGCCACTCGTGCTGGCGAAACGTCAGAAAAATCATTAGATGAACGTCGGCCGAAGAACCCGAGACAGAAGCCAATAGGCAGTTTGTCAACAAGTGGCCACGAAAGCGTTAACAATTTTGTAAAACCTTTAATGTTTGCCGATGACCCTGTACGAGGGCGTACTGAAAACTAATTCCCCAAGGATTTTTATGTGGAAACTATTAAGCTTCTTAAGGAAAACAAATGTTATTAACATGCTACTTCTTTATTCTTCAACTCTACGTACTTATTTCTGAACGTACTCACCCTGGCGACGAATACATTTCTCCCGGCGACAAATGTCAGTCCTAAGGGTGCGGGTACGATTCCCGGCTGATTCGGAGATTTTCTCCGCTCATGGACTGGGTGTTGTGTTGTCCTAATCATCATCATTTCATCCCCATCGGCGCGCAAGTTGCCGAAGTGGCGTCAAATCGAAAGACTTGCACCCGGCGAACAGTCTACCCGACGGGAGGCCCTAGTCACACGACATTTTATTTAACGAGAGACCAGTTTGTTCGTACCGTCATTGTAGAATGTTTGACCATCTTCTGACGGAGCTACAACCTCACCTCTCGCCTCCAGTTCACCACCGGCAATGGAGGGTGAAGTTTTGACAATGCCAGCCACTCGTGCTGGCGAAACGTCAGAAAAATCATTAGATGAACGTCGGCCGAAGAACCCGAGACAGAAGCCAATAGGCAGTTTGTCAACAAGTGGCCACGAAAGCGTTAACAATTTTGTAAAACCTTTAATGTTTGCCGATGACCCTGTACGAGGGCGTACTGAAAACTAATTCCCCAAGGATTTTTATGTGGAAACTATTAAGCTTCTTAAGGAAAACAAATGTTATTAACATGCTACTTCTTTATTCTTCAACTCTACGTACTTATTTCTGAACGTACTCACCCTGGCGACGAATACATTTCTCCCGGCGACAAATGTCAGTCCTAAGGGTGCGGGTACGATTCCCGGCTGATTCGGAGATTTTCTCCGCTCATGGACTGGGTGTTGTGTTGTCCTAATCATCATCATTTCATCCCCATCGGCGCGCAAGTTGCCGAAGTGGCGTCAAATCGAAAGACTTGCACCCGGCGAACAGTCTACCCGACGGGAGGCCCTAGTCACACGACATTTTATTTAACGAGAGACCAGTTTGTTCGTACCGTCATTGTAGAATGTTTGACCATCTGCTGAGGGAGCTACAACCTCACCTCTGCTTACGCCGCTTCACGGAAGTGAGGTCCTCGAAGGTGTCCTTCAAGTTCTGGAAACAGATGTAAATCGGGTGGGGCCAAGACGGGACTGTATGGAAGTTGATCGATGACAACCCAAGGCGTCGGATTCCTGCAGGTGAGATCTGGCAGCAGAAGGTGCTCAATGTGTGGACAAACTCTTCGAATCCGTGCTTTCGATTGCAATACGCCGTTTCTCAGGCACCGACATAAACTCCTGGAAATTGAAATAAGAACACCGTGAATTCATTGTCCCAGGAAGGGGAAACTTTATTGACACATTCCTGGGGTCAGATACATCACATGATCACACTGACAGAACCACAGGCACATAGACACAGGCAACAGAGCATGCACAATGTCGGCACTAGTACAGTGTAAATCCACCTTTCGCAGCAATGCAGGCTGCTATTCTCCCATGGAGACGATCGTAGAGATGCTGGATGTAGTCCTGTGGAACGGCTTGCCATGCCATTTCCACCTGGACCAGCGTTCGTGCTGGACGTGCAGACCGCGTGAGACGACGCTTCATCCAGTCCCAAACATGCTCAATGGGGGACAGATCCGGAGATCTTGCTGGCCAGGGTAGTTGACTTACACCTTCTAGAGCACGTTGGGTGGCACGGGATACATGCGGACGTGCATTGTCCTGTTGGAACAGCAAGTTCCCATGCCGGTCTAGGAATGATAGAACGATGGGTTCGATGACGGT
Source organism: Schistocerca cancellata (assembly GCF_023864275.1). Classification (NCBI taxonomy): domain Eukaryota; kingdom Metazoa; phylum Arthropoda; class Insecta; order Orthoptera; family Acrididae; genus Schistocerca; species Schistocerca cancellata. The sequence continues at coordinate 489,484,488 of NC_064634.1, forward strand.
TTGGATGTACCGTGCACTATTCAGTGTCCCCTCGACGATCACCAGTGGTGTACGGCCGTGTAGGAGATCGCTCCCCACACCATGATGCCGGCTGTTGGCCCTGTGTGCCTCGGTCGTATGCAGTCCTGATTGTGGCGCTCACCTGCACGGCGCCAAACACGCATACGACCATCATTGGCACCAAGGCAGAAGCGACTCTCATCGCTGAAGACGACACGTCTCCATTCGTCCCTCCATTCACGCCTGTCGCGACATCACTGGAGGCGGGCTGCACGATGTTGGGGCGTGAGCGGATGACGGCCTAACGGTGTGCGGGACCGTAGCCCAGCTTCATGGAGACGGTTGCGAATGGTCCTCGCCGATACCCCAGGAGCAACAGTGTCCTTAATTTGCTGGGAAGTGGCGGTGCGGTCCCCTACGGCACTGCGTAGGATCCTACGGTCTTGGCGTGCATCCGTGCGTCGCTGCGGTCCGGTCCCAGGTCGACGGGCACGTGCACCTTCCGCCGACCACTGGCGACAACATCGATGTACTGTGGAGACCTCACGCCCCACGTGTTGAGCAATTCGGCGGTACGTCCACCCGGCCTCCCGCATGCCCACTATACGCCCTCGCTCAAAGTCCGTCAACTGCACATACGGTTCACGTCCACGCTGCCGCGGCATGCTACCAGTGTTAAAGACTGCGATGGGGCTCCGTATGCCACGGCAAACTGGCTGACACTGACGGCGGCGGTGCACAAATGCTGCGCAGCTAGCGCCATTCGACGGCCAACACCGCGGTTCCTGGTGTGTCCGCTGTGCCGTGCGTGTGATCATTGCTTGTACAGCCCTCTCGCAGTGTCCGGAGCAAGTATGGTGGGTCTGACACACCGGTGTCAATGTGTTCTTTTTTCCATTTCCAGGAGTGTAGTCACGTTACAAATCGTCACGTTGCACACTACAATTCGGAGCCGTATAGCGGTAGAGGGCAGGAAAAAAAATGGTTCAAATGGCTCTGAGCACTATGGGACTTAACATCTGATGACATCAGTGCCATGGAACTTAGAACTACTTCAAACTAATTAGCCTAAGGACATCACACACATCCATGCCCGAGGCAGGATTCGAACATGCGACCGTAGCGGTCGCGCGGTTCCAGACTGAAGAGTCTAGAGCCGCTCGGCCACAGCGGCCGGCAGAGGGCTGTAACTTGCATCAGTGAAGCGGGAAACTCATCCGAGTAATATCCATGACATGAAATACCTCAACCTGCATCCAGAACAGAAAAAAGAATTCGGTGGCTTTACTTTTCATCATACTCTCGTACTTATGTGACAGGCGACGAATAATTTGAAAAGGCAGTTGAACAGAATGGATAGTTCGCAGGAGAGCTTCTGTATAGTTTGGAAGGTAGGAGACGAGGTACTGGCGGATTTAAAGCTGTGAGGACAGGGCCTGAGTCGTGCTTGGGTAGCTCAGCTGGTAGAGCACTTGCCCGCGAAAGGCAAAGGTTCCGAGTTCGAGTCTCGGTCCGGCACTCAGTTTTAATCTGCTAGGACGTTTCATATCAGCGCACACTCCGCTGTAGGGTGAAAATTTCATTCTGGAAACAACCCACAGGCTGTGGCTAAGCTATGTCTCCGGAATATCCTTTCTTCCAGGAGTGCTAGTTCTGCAGGTTCGCAGGAGAGCATCTGTGAAGTTTGGAAGGTAGGAGACGAGGGACTGGCGGATTTAAAGCTGTGAGGACAGGGCGTGAGTCGTGCTTGGGTAGCTCAGCTGGTAGAGCACTTGCCCGGGAAAGGCAAAGGTTCCGAGTTCGAGTCTCGGTCCGGCACACAGTTTTAATCTGCCAGGAAGTTTCAGAATGGATAGGTAATAAGATAAACACCAAGAAAGGTTCAAACTAATGTTTAGTCCTACAGTGCAGTTATGGCCCGCTCTGACGCAGCGGCCAAAGACGACAACCAGATACTCAGGCGGTTCAGGTAATCCATTCTACATGTCTCAAATGAGCTAGTTTGTCGGCTGAAGGAAGTCTTCGCTGTCGAACAATACGCGAACCGGTGAGCAGCTTACGCATACTTCACCATGCTTTGCACTGTCGTTGCTGCCCTGATCTACGCCTGGTTCATTTACAAAATAATGATATGACTTGGTGAAGATTCTTCTTTGGTCAAGAAAGTTTGTAAACCCTTTTTGCTTCGTAAACTATTTGGAATATTGTTACTAACACAGGAGAAGTAGTAGTGGCCATGCCTATAATGGAACTGGACGTGTTTTTGTGTTTGGCAATAACAAAGTAAATTTCTGTTTTGAAGGGGAGATTGTAAAGACAGTGTGACATAGAAAAATAGGATAAAATAAAAGTCATACAAACAGAAATTACGCAGCAGGCTTACTTCGTCAGTTATCATGTCACCTGGAACCCACAGAGCCAAAAACCTCAGACCCAAGAATCTACCCTTAGACGTGATGAACTGCAGCCAACAACAAAGAAAGAAGATGGGTAAAAAAAGTTGTTTGTAAATCATACTCCTCTCGAAGCTTATGCAACGAACCAATTATTTAGAAGAGTGGAAACCAATTGGTGATGTGTGGGAGGGTAAGATTACACCATATAGGCCAACAATTGGTGCTAAAGGGAGATCCTTGGAAAAAGAAATATGAATACAAAGGAACTCTATCAGTTATCAACGTCGCCAAACTGAGAGACGGCCTAGGTCAGAAATCTTAGCATTTAGAATTACAAGTCGAAGAAGTAAATAAAAAAATGGGATGCCGTACTAGGTACGTTACCCGTTCATCTAAAGAACACTATTCCTGTCAGAAAGATAAATATATATGAATTAGGCACTATTGTCAAGACACATAGAATTTGGTAATTTTACTGGAGAACTGAAAGGAAAATATAGAAGGAATTTATATTATACAAAAGAACACAAAAAACAGAGCACAGTGAAAAATATAAGTGGTCATCAGTCCCCTAGAACTTAGAACTACTTAAACCTAACTAACCTAAGGACATCACACACATCCATGCCCGAGGCAGGATTCGAACCTGCGACCGTGGCAGTCACGCGGTTTCAGACTGAAGCGCCTAGAACCGCACGGCCACACAGGCAATAGTGTGGGGCGTATGCAGTTGAAGTGGTATGGGACATCTGATACATCTAGATACGACTCCGACAGGTGACACGTACGTAAGCATCCTGTCTGCTCACGTCCATCCATTAATGCCCATTGTGCGGTCCGACGGACTTGGGCCATTCCAGCAGGACAATGCGACACTCCACACCTCCATAATTGCTACATAGTGTGTTCCTAGAACACTCTTCTGAGTTTAAATACTTCCGCTGCCCACCAAACTCCCCAGACAGGATTCGGAAGGACGACGGTTCAATCCCGCGTCCGGCCATCCTGATTTAGGTTTTCCGTGATTTCCCTAAATCGCTCCAGGCAAATGCCGAGATGGTTCCTTTCAAAGGGCACGGCCGACCTCCTTCCCCGTCCTTCCCTAATCCGATGAGACCGATGACCTCGCTGTCTGGTCTCCTTCCCCAAAAAACAACAACCAACCCAGACAGGAACATTATTGAGCATATCTGGAATGCCTTGCAACGTGCTGTTAAGGAGAGATCTCCTTCGCCTCGTAATCTTACGAATTAATGGACAGCCTTGCAGGATTCATTTGTGTCAGTTCCCTCCAGCGCTACTTCAGATATTAGTCGAGTTCATACCACGTCATGTTGCGGCACTTCTGCGTGCTCGCGGGGGTCCTACCCGATATTGGGCGGGTGTACCAGTTTTATTGGCCGTTCAATGTGTAAGATCCAAAGAGGAGTAGCACATTTCTTGTACTGGTTTATTTAGCTAGTGCGAAAGCGTCAAGGAGTTGACTATCCATCTCCAGAGGCACACACTGAAATAGAGGTGTTGTGCATCACGGTGTGGTTTACCATTAAAATTCCAAGAGCTTACGTTCTTAGAAGAGTTAAGGGGCTCCGGAACGCCCTATACTTGCAATGTTAAAATAACGCTTATAAATTACATCTTTCCTCACAAAGTATTTGAGGTAGGAAGTTGAACTTTTTACAGATTATTTATTGGAATATGGGCTACAACTTAACACAGGGATTTTACAAAATTTTAGTTCAGTTATTAAAGACGAATTTTTTTTTCAATTGTAATGAAAATTCACAACATTTTTTTGCAATTTTTTATTTATATATTCAAAAATATACAATTTTTTGGAAAAAGGCTATGTTAAATTATGCAGAAGGTACTGTGTAACATTTACTGAAAGTTTGAAACAAATATGTTTGGAAGATCCTTAGAAAACATGTAATTAGTATGAGAAAATAAAAGTTTTGGGAATCGAGCGACAAAGATTGGATTAACTTTTTAGTGCATTCCAGGTCCATAGGATGGATTATCTTCATCCTCTGCAAACTCCTCCTCCAGCTTCCTCTTGTTCCTCCTCCTGTTTACTCTTGCTTGTATTTCTAGACTCTTTACAGCCCTGTCTGCAGCCCGAAGGCGTTCCTTGTCTAAAGCAAGCATCGCTCGTACATGTTAGAATGTTGTTATTTACAGTAATAACACATACCTTTGGCTTTCCAACATTTCTCCTTTTCTTAAAAGCCTTCAGAGGATTTCTAATAACTTTACTTTTACTCATTATTATACTTCAACAAATCAGGGACTCAAGAAACAGAATTAATTACGAATATTTTCGAGATAACAACAGAGTAAATAAACATGAAACAATCGACAATCACACCAGCGATATATATTGAACCATCACAGGTTAGCCACAACACATACTTTATCTCACATCACTAAAATGTACCTGATGAACACGGACGTTAATAATAACACCATTTGACAGCAGGTTAACAGCGCCACAGTGGCTCACGCCCATGTAGAACACATTTCAAAAAAAATTTAAAAATAGTTGTAGTCTTCGGAATTGAATAAATTATGTATCTATTAAAAGGTAATAGTCTGCAGATTCAGAAAGCGCAGAAAAGTAAAAATTGAACTTTTCATGATTTTGAGCCTTTCCGGAGCCCCTTAACATATTGCTTCATCCCGCACGTATCTCGCGGAAAGACACTCACAGTGAGATTTACTAACAAATGTTCTTACCGGGAATAGGAAACAGGAATGTGACCGTGGTAGACAAAGGATCTTCTGCTACACACTATAAGGTAGTCAGTGAAGTGCAGGTGTAGCTGTAGGTCTAGAAACAGTAGGCAAAGTTCTAGATTGTGTCCTACTGGTGAAAGAAAGTTCTATACGGAGAATGTGTCATCCTGAAACATTACGAAAGCAGAGCGTCAGTTGAAGAGCTATGCTGTTGACATTTATCTCCGTCACTATAAATCACTGTGTCGCAAAAATTACACCGGAGGAATAAAGATAAGGGGAGCGCTGCTATCGGGCTGAAGGCGCCAGAGGCGACAGTGCGAGGTAGCCGTGCAAACACCTGTTCTCGAGGCTGCGTACAGAATTCACGGCGCTGGCGAGGACACTTGCTCGTTATCTCTCTTACCGAGGAGTGAGTGTTTTTTCTCCACTTATTCGGATAGCGCCGATAATACCTGCTAACAAATCTTCACTCACTTATCGGCGCTAATGTCAATATTATCAGAAATTTACGACTATTCGCTGCGATATAAATCTTGAGAGTTGTCCCAGATATAAACGTGTCTTCCCTTTTAACGCCTCCAGCATACGAATCACAACATATTACTGATTAGAGAGAGGTGGTCAATCCGCTGCAACCTGTTATACAAGAACTGCTTGAGGCGCAGATGTTGGCATTTACTGTGAAAGCTAGCGCAGCGGTAAACAAAGAAAACCTTTCGCGCATTGTCGGCTAGCACACCGCTAGAAGCCCTCAGTGACGTCTTTAAGTGCATCTGTTAACTGTAGGTGACTGTAAAGGGCCTACGTGTATACTGCGGTGTCACGTTAGTGTTTACGACGATGCTGAGAGAGTGGAGAGCGTTGAAACCCTGTATCAACAAGAGCCTACTCTTCTGCAAAAGCAGCAAGGGGGCCGCTCAGCTTAACGTCTCCATCCAACACAAGGATCGCCATCAACATCAACACACGTCGTCACTCTTCGAAACACTGCTTAGGGAGACTCCTATTTTAATCCGGAAGACCGGTGCATAGTCTGGTGATCAGGAACGTCCCTTTGCCTTGGGGATCAAGGAAATTTTTTGCACGCTTGCGAATCCAGTACCCTCTTCAGGTGTGCTTTCATAAACAAGCTCTTCACGCACTCTGCAGGGGCAGTACTGCCACCAAGATTTATATGTCAATGACTTCTGAATCCATTAAGGCGACTGCCTGGCTTGTTCGTTCGAACAACACATAGCTTCCCATCCTTGCCCTATGCTTCGTCTCTAAGTCCTTAATCATCCACGGAATGTTGAAATTTTGGTTTGCAAAAAAAAAAAAAAAAAAAAAAAAAAACTGGATCTGACAGTGTGTCCGCACGGCACTAATTTTTCCTGACTACTACGACGGGGACCGGCACGAATTCCTATCGTTAGTAGTATTTTCCATGTGTTCACTCTATCGTCGTTTCTTTGGAGAATCTCATTCCTCGCCTTATAGTTCCACCTAATTCCCAACATCCTTATACACGATGCTTTCATAGTTTCTATTTTTTTCATGATAGTAGGGGCTAATCGTGTATACTAAAGCAATTCAAGAGCATACCTTAATTACCCTTGCCCACTCTCACATTTATGCGATTATCCTAGGTTATAAACAGCCATGATGCAATCCACCAGATCATAAACAGCAAGAGTGTCCTAAGGCAGTGCAAGGTTATGGGACCACATAAGATTACTCGACGTCAGGGACTCAGCATTCGTTTGCTTTGGTACGGTCTTGGCGAATCCTGGTTCCCTGAGCTGGGGACTAGTCAGCACCGCCAGTTAAGCCAAGTTCGCGCATTCGGTTTGGAGCGTATGTCTATACGTTTAGGCGAAGGAAACCGGCCTTGACGTGCTTTGGGAGTTTGGGGGTGTTGAAAGTAAGAATGAAGGCGTTAGATCTCACCATTCTTCAGACCACCCTTTTCATAACGTTCTGGACATCCACAATTCCCTCCAGAACCCACTCACTCTTCAATTCTTCGATTAGTAGATCAGCTAGGTCCCTACATGATGTAACATCTTTGCTGAAGTTCAAAGTGCTTTGGAGCTCTGTATCGGTGGCATATTCACCCAGGCACTTAGCGCTCTGTAGGTTAACAGCTTGTGGGGAACTGGATGTTTCAACCTACAGCGTCCCATTTCGCGACCGCTTTGCAGATTTTAGAGTACCGGCAAATCCTTCTAAGCCCTTCTGGATGTAGAGACTTTCTCGAAACTTCCTTTTTTCTTTTTATTACTAAAAGTACATTCTGATTACCAGCCTGTGTTCTGTTACTCTTTGCCGCCGTGGCCGCGTGGTGGTCGCTGAAGCATGCCCACGGCTTTATGATACAAATTAAATAAAGTTCCCTTCCTTAATCCTTGGTTTGATAACTGTCAGCCATATAAGCAATGAATCTGGAAAGCCGTGGGCATGCTTCAGCGACCACCACGCGGCGTGTCGGTGGAACATTGTATGTCATAGGGAACGGCGAACTTGGCTTAACCGCCCGGTCGCGATAATGGCAAAAACCTCTATATAAAAACCTCAGACTTGAAGTGTGCTGCGTGCTGATGACAGTCATGGCTGTTGACGTGGAACAGTCGCCTGCGGGCAACCTCAGGGGAACCTGACGCGCGTCAGTTGTACAAGGCTTACTCAGTCACTTGGATCTCCGTCTGAGTGGACCCACCTTAACTGCTCGAGAGGCCGAAACCGATCCTCCAAATTTTTTTTTCGTCCTCCCAGCGGAAAGGTTGGGCTGCTGGAAGGTAGTACCACCTCAGCTAATAAGAGGACTCCAGTAGCCAGCCCTGCAGATGCGAGAGTAAGTCAGTACACGGCCGCGGCGGTAAATAGTAACAGAACACAGGCTAATAATCAGAATATGTGTTTTTAGTAATAAAAAGAAAGAAGGAAGTTTCGAGAAGGTCTCGCCTTTCTACACCCATAAAGAGTTAGAAGGAATTGCCAGGATTCTAAAATCTGCAAAGCGGTCGCGAAATGGGACGCTGTTGGTTGAAACATCCAGTTCCCAAAAAGCTATTAACCTACAGAGTGCTAATTCCACCGATACAGAGCTCCACAGCACTTGGAACTTCAGCAAAGATGTTATATCATGTAGGGACCTAGCTGATCTGCTAATCAAAGAATTGAAGATTGAGTGGGCTCCGGAGGGAATTGTGGATGTTCAGAACGTTATGAAAAGGGTGGACGAAAGCATGATGAAATCTGACTCCTTCATTCTTACCTTGAACACCCCCAAACTCCCAGAGCACGTCAAGGCAGGGTTTCTTCGTCTAAACGTATGGACATATGTTCCAAACCGAATGCGCTGTTTTAAATGCCAGCGTCTTGGGCACACAACCCTAGCGTATAAAGGAGAAGCGAGGTGTGACAACTGCGATATGGCCGCTCATGAAGGAGTTGAGTGCTCGTCTTCAGCCAAACGTACGAGGGCAGTTCAATAAGTAATGCAACACATTTTTTTCTGAAACAGGGGTTGTTTTATTCAGCATTGAAATACACCAGGTTATTCCCCAATCTTTTAGCTACACAACACTATTTTTCAACGTAATCTCCATTCAATGCTATGGCCTTACGCCACCTTGAAATGAGGACCTGTATGCCTGCACGGTACCATTCCACTGGTCGATGTCGGAGCCAACGTCGTACTGCATCAATAACTTCTTCATCATCCGCGTAGTGCCTCCCACGGATTGCGTCCTTCATTGGGCCAAACATATGGAAATCCGACGGAGCGAGATTGGGGCTGTAGGGTGCATGAGGAAGAACAGTCGACTGAAGTTTTGTGAGCTCCTCTCGGGTGCGAAGACTTGTGTGAGGTCTTGCGTTGTCATGAAGAAGGAGAAGTTCGTTCAGATTTTTGTGCCTACCAACACGATGAAGTCGTTTCTTCAATTTCTGAAGAGTAGCACAATACACTTCAGAGTTGATCGTTTGACCATGGGGAAGGACATCGAACAGAATAACCCCTTGAGCGTCCGAGAAGACTGTAACCATGACTTTACCGGCTGAGGGTATGGCTGTAAACTTTTTCTTGGTAGGGGAGTGGGTGTGGTGCCACTCCATTGATTGCCGTTTTGTTTCAGGTTCGAAGTGATGAACCCATGTTTCATCGCCTGTAACAATCTTTGACAAGAAATTGTCACCCTCAGCCACATGACGAGCAAGCAATTCTGCACAGATGGTTCTCCTTTGCTCTTTATGGTGTTCGGTTAGACAACGAGGGACCCAGCGGGAACAAACCTTTGAATATCCCAACTGGTGAACAATTGTGACAGCACTACCAACAGAGATGTCAAGTTGAGCACTGAGTTGTTTGATGGTGATCCGTCGATCATCTCGAACGAGTGTGTTCGCACGCTCCGCAATTGCAGGAGTCACAGCTGTGCACGGCCGGCCCGCACGCGGGAGATCAGACAGTCTTGCTTGACCTTGCGGCGATGATGACACACGCTTTGCCCAACGACTCACCGTGATTTTGTCCACTTCCAGATCACCGTAGACATTCTGCAAGCGCCTATGAATATCTGAGATGCCCTGGTTTTCCGCCAAAAGAAACTCGATCACTGCCCGTTGTTTGCAACGCACATCCGTTACAGACGCCATTTTAACAGCTCCGTACAGCGCTGCCACCTGTCGGAAGTCAATGAAACTATACGAGACGAAGCGGGAATGTTTGAAAATATTCACCAAGAAATTTCCGGTTTTTTCAACCAAAATTGGCCGAGAAAAAAAAAAGTGTTGCATTACTTATTGAACTGCCCTCGTATTAGTTGCTCTGGAAACCATCCTGTTTGAAAGAGGGGCTGCAGAATCTTTCTGGGGGGACGCAAAGTACAGGAAATCAAAACAACCAAACGTATCCTCTATGGTGAGGCCAAAAAGATCTACACGTCCATGCAGCTTCCACATTTGCTACATCTTTTGCATCAATGCTTCAGAAGCTTACTCCAGAAGCTGATGCCTCTATGCAGACGGAGGTGGCGAGTGTTGGCACTAACACCTGCATGTGTCAGTACACTTGCAAGGCAGCAAGTGTTTCAGGCACCTCCACTGGCAGAACGGACATTACCACTCGTACTCCAGCTCCAGCAAAGCCCACAAAACCGCGTAAAGCTATTGTAAAGCAGCAACAGCAGCTAAAATCAAGTGGTAAACCGTCCGACCATGTCGATGTGATTCTACCTGGTGTGCCATGTGACTCTTCCCTTGAGCTGATGAAGTACGAGTTATGTGTGGGGCAATCTTCTCGCCCCACGGCTGACCTTCCACCCACTGCAGTCTCCCCACCCCGGTGGAGAGACAGGATGAAGGTGCTACCCCCGTGATAGCTTGCTCCCATACTTCAGTGGAATTTGCAGGAATTCAGGACGCATGTGGAAGAACTTCGTCTACTATATCAGGGTAGGCCACTGTATGTCTCCAGGAGACTAATTTCCATCAATCATACACCACTGAGCTTTGAGGCTATCTGCACAATAAGGGCGACCTAAGTGGAGAGAGAGCTACAAGAGGAGGAGTAGGTATTTTCCTCAGTATTGACTACCAATTCTCGCCTCTCTCCCTATAACGAATTTGCAATCAGTTGCCATGTCGGTGCATGTGCGTCATCCATTATGTTCCCTTTACCTGTAGCCACATGATGCGCTCGACAGCGTTGTTACATAGCTCCCCCACCCCTTCATCCTCTGCGGTGATTTTGATGCACACAATGTGCATTGGGGCTCTGCAACTACGTGTCCCAGTGGTAGAGCAGTTGACAGGTTTCTCATGTCATCATGTTCGTGTTCGATAAATACGGAACAGAGTATGCACTTCTGCACGGCAACTGGGTCGTTCTTTGCCACTGATCTCTCTCTTTGCCGTTCAGCCCTTATTCATGCAGCTCAATGGGAAGTTGTCAATGATTTTCACGGAAGTGATCACTTCCTGATCTGGATCCACTTGTCATATAGGGTGAAACCTGAAACGAAACCGCCAGGATGAGTGCTCAGTAGAGCAGACTGTACGTAATAGGAAGCTAGCCCAGTTTAAAAAATGGTTCAAGTGGCTCTGAGCACTATCGGACTCATCAGTCCCTTAGAACTACTTAAACCAAACTAACCCAGGGACATCACACACATCCTTGCCCGAGGCAGGATTCGAACCTGCAGCCATAGCGGTCGCGCGGTTCCAGACTGTAGCGCCTAGAACCGCTCGGCCACACCGGCCGGTTGCCCAGTTTAAACATCATGTCAATGTTGAGGAATGATTGGATCATATCACCAACAAGATCCAAGGCACCGCTGAATCATCCATTCCACAGTCCACAGGACAACTGAGGAGGTAGCCTGACCCTTGGCGAAGTGACGAATGCTGCTCTGCAAACAGAACTAGGCGTGCTGCACTCCGTGGGCTCAAGTGCCAGCCAACTGCAGAGAATCTTGCAGGATTTTAGGCGGCGTTGGCAAAATGTCGCCGGATTATTCGTGAGAGCAAGAAGAGGTCGTGGCACCATTAAGGCTACTTGTCACAAGTCACACGTTCGAATCCTGCCTCGGGTATGGATGTGTGTGATGTCATTAGGTTAGTTAGGTTTAAGTAGTTCTAAGTTCTTAGAAGTTAAGTCCCGTAGTGCTCAAAGCCATTTATTTCACTCCCGACGTCCATGGCGAGGCCCATCTTTGCAACCGCAATACCATGCAGCGTAGTGCAAATTGGCCCAAAAACTTGCCATATGGACCGCTCAGGATTGGCATCACGTTCTCGTCGCCGATGAGTGTCGCATATGCCTTCAACCAGTCAATCGTCGGAGACGGAGGCAACCCGGTCAGGCTGAACGCCTTAGACACACTGCCCAGCGAGTGCAGCAAGGTGGAGGTTCCCTGACGTTTTGGGGTGGCATTACGTGAGTCCGACGTACGCCGCTGGTGGTCACGGAAGGCGCCGTAACGGCTGTATGATATGTGAATGCCATTGTCCGACCGAATTATATCGGCAGGATATTGGCGAGACATTCCTCTTCATTGACGACAATTCGCGCCCCCGTCGTGCACATCTTGTGAATGACTTCCTTCAGGATATCGACATCGCCCGATTAGAGTGGCCAGCATATTTTCTAGACATGAACCCTATCGAACATGCGTGATTTAAAAGGGCTAGTTATGTACGAAGTGACCCACGAACCACTCTGAGGGATCTACGCCGAATCGCCATTGAGGAGTTGGACAATCTGGATCAACAGCGCCTTAATGAACTTATGGATAGTATATGCAACATCGAATACAGGCATGCATCAATGCAAGAGGGCGTGCTGCTGGGTATTAGAGGTACCGGTGTGTACAGTAATCTGGACCACCAGCTCTGAAGGTCTCTAAGTATGGTGGTACAACATGGAATGTGTGGTTTTCATGAGCAATAAAAAGGGCGAAAATGATGTTTATGTTGTCTCTATTCCAATTTTATGTACATGTTCCGGAAGTCTCGGAACCAAGGTGATGGAAAACTTTTTTTGATGTGTGTAGTTATTGGCCTTCAGGTGCTACGCTGAATTACAAATGAACATTTTTCAAAGTCTTTTTTTCTCGTGCAGTTTTGTACTATTTTCTTCTTCCTAATTTCTTAGTCCACTGGATTCTGAACGTTGTCACATAGCCATCAAGTTACGTTCGCTAGCATCTGCTACCCACTGACCTGACGCTCTCTTGTACGAATCTCTTCATCCACCACTTGCCATCCTGCGTTCTTAGTTCCCCGTTGGATGTCTTCTAACGTCTGACTTCCCCCACAGTTTTACCCTCAACGACTCCCTGCAGTACCATGGAGGTTATTCCTTGATGCCTTGACGTGATTCCTATCATCCTGCCCCTTTTCCTTGCCGGTGTTTTCCATATGTCCCTTTCTTCGTCGATTCTGCAGAGAACACCCTCATTCCTTATCAGACCACCTAATTTTCAACGTTCGTCTGCAGTACCACATCCCAAACGCTTCGATTTCCTTCTTTTCCAGTTTTCACTCAGTCCTTCATTCATTGCCACCCCCTTCTTTTCCGGTTTTCACTCGGTACATGATTCAGTACCGTAAAATGCTAGGCTCCAACTGTATCTTCTTACAAATTTATTCTTTAGATTCAGCCCAATGTTTGATACTATTACAGTTCTCTTGGTCACGAATGCCCTCTTGTCTGTGCTGATCTGTTTTTCATGTCGTCCTTCCTTCGCCCATCATGGGTGGTTTTTCCTTCAAGGTAGATGACTTACTTTCGTTCGCCTAAGTCGTTGTCACTAATTTTAATGTTGAGTTTGAGGTAGTTTCGCTTCTGCTACTCCTCATCACTTTTGTCTTTCTTCAGGTTAGTTTCAATCCATATTCTGTATTCGTTAGACTACTTATTCCATTCAAAACGCCCTGTGATTGATTCATCTTTACTGACGATAGAAACGTCAACAGCAAATGTTATCATTGACATTTTAATCCCACTCGTAAACCCATCTTTTACACCAGACAAACAAAGAAACTGGTACACCTGTCAAATATAGTGCAGAGCCCCCGCGAGCATGCAGAAGCGCCGCAACACGACGTGACATGAATGCGATTAATGTCTGAAGTAGTGACGGAAGAAACTGTCACCATGAATCCTGCGGGGCTGTCCATAAATCCGTAAGAGTACGAGGGAGTGGAGATCTCTTCTGAACAGCACGTTGCAACATGTCTGGGGAGTTTGGTGGCCAGCGGAAGTGTTTAAACTCAGAAGAACGTTCCTGGAGCCCCTCTGTAGCAAATTATGGACGATTGGAGTGTCGCATTGTCCTGCTGGAACTGCCGAAGTCAGTCGGAATGCACAATGGACATGAATGGATGCAGGTGATCAGACAGGATGCTTAAGTACGTGCCCGTCAGAGTTGTATCTAGACGTAATCAGGGATCCTACATCACTCCATCTGCACTTACCCCACACTATTTCAGAGCCTCCAAAAGCTTGAACAGCCCCTGCTGACATTCAGGGTCCATGGACTCATGAGGTTGTGTCCTAACCCGTATACGTCCATCCGCTCGATACAATTTGAAACGAGACTCTTCCGACCAGGCAACATGTTTCCAGTCATCAAGAGTCCAGTGTCGGTGTTGACAGGCCCAGACGAGGCGTAAAGCTTTCTGTCGTGCAGTCATCAAGGGTACACAAGCAGGCCTTCGGCTCCGAAAGCCCATATCGATGTTGTTTCGTTGAATGGTTCGCACGCTGACACTTGTTGATGGCCTAGCATTGAAATCTGCACCAATTTGCGGAAGGACTGCACTTCTGGCACGTTGAACGATTCTCTTCAGTCGTCGTTGGTCCCGTTCTTGCAGGATCTTTTTCCGGCCGCAGGAGTGCCGGAGATTTGATGTTTTACCGTATTCCTGATATTCATGGTACACTCGTGAAATGGTCGTACTGGAAAATCTCGACATCATCGCTACCTCGGTGAGCCGACTATAGCACCACGTTCAGAATCACTTAAATCTTGATAATCTGCCATTTTAGCAGCAGTAACCGATCTAACAACTGCTCCAGACATTTGTTGTGTTACATAGGCGTTGCCGACCACAACGCCGTATTCTGCCTGTTTAGATATCTCTGTATTTGAATGCATGCCTATACCAGTTTCTTTGGCGGTTCAGTGTTGTTGGGTCATTGCTTTTTCGATACAGAGACTGAGTACTAGGGGACGAAGTTTGCAATCCTGTCTTACACCTTCTTTTAATGTGCGCTTTTCGTTCCTGGTGTTGCGTTCTTATTCTTGTTCTTGATTCTTACATATATTCTATATAACCCTCCTTTCCCTATTGCATGTATCAATTTCTCTGAGAGTTCTGAGCATCCCGGACTATTTTACACTGAGCAGTACTTTTTCTATGACGAACGGTAAGGAATGTTTAGACTGATATTGGTCCTCACGTCCTGGCCCAGCTTCCAAACGACCATACTTCGAAATTTTGTTCTTGAGTGAATCTCCATACATTTTTCTGCGAAATTTCTTAATGGACTGGGTTATCAATGTTATTATGTAGCTGGCAAGCTACGTTCGCTGGTTTTTGCCCAGCTATCACTCTACCTTCTGCTCCTCTTGGTTTCCACAATTTGTTAAACTGGTAAGTTTCCCCCTTTCACCCGATTCCTTACAGAACTGAGCTCCCGTGTGTATAACAACTTCAAATGTCTGATTACTTTATGACTGAGTCAATGTATTAAATATTTGATGTAAGGCATATCAGGGAAAGAAATTTAGAATAGGTTTGAAATTATGTGTGAAGTTTGTTGGATGTTGTAAGTGCTCTCATTGTGGAATACTGGGGGAGTTTGGTCTGAGTCATTTGCGCGCTGTGAGTTATACTGCCTCAAGATATATACACAACTGCTAACTTTAGTACTTGATTTATTGTGTTAAACCTGTAATATTAGATTATGTCTCCTAATGAATACACTATGACAGCACTTAAAATGTTAAATTCGGTCGGTACTGACGTGAAATACCGAACCGAAAGTAAAATTTATTTTGCCCTTGGTGGCAGTTAGATTGGCAAGCCTCAGCTGAGGTGGAGTCGCCGTTTATTTGTTTATTGCTTATTTAGCCTGACCAGATTGGGGTCTTAAGGTCTCTCTTACGTTTGACCAGGAACACCACAAACAAAAAATATTACCTAACAATCAATAATAACAATAATTGACATTCTTAATAAAATTAATATTTGGCAATAAAAATGATAGTAATAATAATACTAATAATAATAATAATAGTAGTAGTATTAGTAGTAGTAGTAGTAGCAGTAATACTAATAATAGTGATAAAAGAATGGAGGCATTGAAAATGATACTGATTAGTTTAGCGCATTTGGAGGCTTGTTTGATATTAGAAGACAGGTGGACCATTAGCTGTGTTCTTAAGTTTGAAAGGATTTTAACTTCTCTGATCTCCTGTGGAAGATTGTTCGAAGGTCTGCTTACTGATACAAAAAATGATTTAGAGATCATGATAGTGTCGCGTAGTGGTACAGATATGATTTAAGTTTGTTGAGAACGAGTATTTCTGTTGCGTCGTTCAGATAGTATTTTAAGAGTTGGAGATAAGTTAAAGGGAGTGCAATGACTGAAAAGACGATAGAGTAAACACAAGGTGTGATAATTTCTACGTTTATCGGTTCGTAGCCATGATAATTGTTCGTAGGCAGGAGTGATATGGTCGAAACAGCACACAAGCATTCATCACTAGTTCCAGCCGGCATGAGCTTCATATGAAAGTCCTTGAAGAATAGGGTCACCAGTATTAGTGAGTCTACGAGTTTCTTTTTAAGCTCCAGGGGAAATGCTATTTATATTTTTGTAGTGAAGTAATGTTGACACCTTCTTCCAGACTGCAGTTTTGTGTTTAAAATAGTGTAAGAGATGCTCCAGATTTAATCGCAATTCTTTGCAGATGAAGAAATGGATGTTTCTATGCTATTTAGTATTAAGGATGCAAGAGATTCTTTGAAGTGAGGGGTAATAAGTATTTTGTGAGCGACTAAGATCAGTTGCGTTTTAGATGGATTATGGCTGTGCATAGGTTTTTTGGGGTTGCACTGTGGTATAACTGAAGGTCGACAGCATATAAATGATGTTTGCAATAGCAGATAATACGACACATAATTAACATATAATGAGAAAAGTAATGGGCCCAATACCGATCCTTGTGGGACCCCTGATACTATGTACTTCCATTGTGACCTCTTTGTTGGCGGGGTGTAAAGTGTGAGTGGAACCACTGTGCAGCACTTGAAGGAACGTTTGACTGTTTTTAGCAAGTATAATATCAGCGTCGGCAGTCTCGACAGTTTTTCTGAAATTCACAAAGCACACATTAACCGCCCCTTGTTTGTCCACAGTTTTTTTTCAGCTGCTCAATCACTTTTATGAGAGGAGTCGTCGTGCTGTGATTTTTCTGGAAACCAGAGTGTTATTCATCTATAAGGTTAGTTGATGTCGAGTAATTTGTGAGGTGATCGTGTACTACGTGTTCCAAAGCCTTAGATGAAGCCTGTAGAATGCAAATATGCCTGTAGTCAGAGGGTTCTTGCAAGATTCCTTGTTGCGTAGAGGTTGAATCCCTGCTTGCTGGATAATGGGAAGATGCTGGTGGTCAGAGAATGGTTAAAAATATCCGTTATTGTGGGCAGCAGTCAAACGACGAGGAAACTGATCATATGCATTGTAATACACTGATGAGCCAAATCATTCAAACTCCTGCCATCTGCGAGGAGGAATGCCTCCTAATCGTGTTTCCGTCACGTGACGCAGTAAGGAAAGAATGTAGGCGGAAGAGAGACGAATGGGCAGTAATTATAGTGAAGATACGGGCCGCAAATGCGCAAATCCACTGGTATAAGCGGTTTTGACGAAGGCCACATTGTTGTGGCGCTGAGGCTGGAAGCGAGAATCTCTGAAACGGCGAAGTTGGTAGCCTGTTGGCGTACTACTGTCGTGAGCACCTATATAATGTGGTTGAAGGATGGTGAAATAACGACTAGGCAGTATGGTATTGGACGACCACGTCTCACACCAAAACGCAGAGGTCAGAGGATCCCCCATTACGTGATGCACGACAGGCAGCGATCTGTGGCAGATCTGACGTCAGTGCTGGTGCAGGCACAAGTGTTTCGGAGCTCTCCGTTCATAGCCCATTGTTAAACATGGAGCTCCACATCACACGCGATCCCTACGTGTTCCTGTGTTGACCCAACGACATGGCCAGTTATGATTCCAGTGGGCACAGCATCGCTGAGTGCTCACCATGGATCGATAGGAACGTGTCATCTGTCGAATGAATCGATAGTTGGGTCTTTACACATCGTCATCCAGGCGAATGGCTGCATGAAACGTATACCGCGTATCAGATACAGGCCGGTGAGACCAGACTTACGGCCGGCCGTAGTGGCTGTGCGGTTCTAGGCGCTACAGTCTGGAACTGAGCGACCGCTACGGTCGCAGGTTCGAATCCCGCCTCGGGCATGGATGTGTGTGATGTCCTTAGGTTAGTTAGGTTTAAGTAGTTCTAAGTTCTAGGGGACTGATGACCTCCGCTGTTGAGTCCCGTAGTGCTCAGAGCCATTTGAACCATTTTACATTGACTTGGGCTTCTATGGTGCCTATGGTAGTACTCGAAGACAGCATTATTGCGGAGCACCTGCGTCCCTTCATGGTTGAAGGCGATGGCATCTTCCAGCGGAATTACTCTCCGCGATACAAAGGCACAACATGCTGCAGTGGTTTGAGGAGCGTTATAATGAACTCACATTGATGTCTTGGCCAGCAAATGTGCCTGATCTGTACCAATTGGAACACATATCGGGCGCCAGCTGCGTGCCCACAAAGCACCATCCGGCAGTTTTCGAAAATTGCTTGACTTGTGACTGGAGAGCTATCAAGGACTTGTAGAATGCACGCCAAGCAGACTGTCTGTTGTACCGTGTTTGAAAAGTCGAACAACACGCTTTTCAACAGGGGCTCTGATAACGTTTTGGCTCATCGATGTATTGTCGTGCTCATTGCGGTCCTCAGTGGGGGCTAGGCGTTCAGCTGCGGGTTCGGGTTTGCCCGTTCCTAGGCCTCGTAGGCCTAGGCCACGAGACGGAGGGTCAGCCGGCCGGTGTGGCCCAGCGGTTCTAGGCGCTTCAGTCTGGAACCGCACGACCACTACAGTCGCTAGTTCGAATCCTGCCTCGGGCATGGATGTGTGTGATGTCCTTAGTTAGGTTTAAGTAGTTCTAAATTGTAGGGGACTGGTGACCTCAGATGTTAAGTCCCGTAGTGCTCAGAGCCATTTCAACCATTTTTGAACGGAGGGTCAGTGAAAGTCGTCAGTTAGCGAGTGGGCGTATCTGAGCTTTGCGCTCCTCACAGATTGACCTACTCGGTTGCATAGTGCTCGAAGGTGAGAGGGCTGTATCTGAGGTCGGGTGCTGTTTACAATTTATTCCTGTGTGCTTCGACTCTGATACTGGTAAGGTGCTAGCCGTGTAGTAATACAGACGCCAGCAAGTAGTTATAATGATTAAGTTAAAATCTTCTGGGTTATTAGGCCGCGTCATGTTTCTTCTAAAATGTTTGATATTTCGGCCCCCTCTGCTGAGGTCTTCCTCAGGATCTTTTGGTGTCCACTACTGCTCGTCAGTGTTCTAGCAGTAGTGGACACCAAAAGATCCACTACTGCTTGTCAGTGTTCTAGCAGTAGTGGACACCAAAACATCCTGAGGAAGATCCCAGCAGAGGGGTCGAAACGTCGAACATTTTAGAAGAAACACGACGCGGCCTAATAGCCCAGAAGATTTTAACTTCAGTGACAACGGCCACGAAAGCCTGCACAATGTTTGTGAGATATGCGCCGAGAGCTGGAGACCGTGCTTCGCGCCCAGCGGTCGCCAGCCCCTGGGGCGCAGCGGGTTGCCGGCGCGGAGGAAGGAAGTCGCCTAGGCCGGCGTTGGCGTTATCTGCTAAGTGGCGCGCCTCGCCGCTCCGTGTCGTATTTGCTCTGCCGCGGCCTTATCGCCTTCAGTGGCGCCGCGCCAGATAGCCTCGCCGGCGTTCCCACGTGCGCCCGCCCCGTGTCCGCCGCCGGTTCAAACGGCCCGCCGGGCTCTTCTGTCGGCCGCCCTCCACTGTGGCGAGAGCAGCGGCGGTCAGGGCCGGCCGCCGCCTCAACACTTCCCTGACTGACCCCCGTCCCCACTGGCGGCGCTCCGGCCTGGCGCCTGCCCGATAACCTGGTCTCCTTCCTTATTTACCTCCAATTTTCTTCGGCGGACAGTACCGACAATACCTAGGTAAACATCTGAACACGTAAAGACCATCCCGCTTTCAAGTGCGCGAGTCCACTGGCAACTGGAAGAAGTGCCACACCCGCCTACAGACACAGGGTGGACAAAATAAGAGTCCCGGAAAATACACAGCCGGAGAAAAGGGCAGTATCCTCGAGGACTGACTTCGGTGGCATCAGGATATAATATGAGGTGTGCTCACAAGGGAACCTCCCCATCACACACCCCTCAGATTTAGTTATACGTTGCACAGTGGATAGGCCTTGAAAATCTGAACACAGATCAATCAAGAAAACAGGAAGAAGTTGTGTGGAACTATGAAAAAATAAGCAAAATATACAAACTGAGTAGTCTATGCGTAAGATATATGATATTAAGGAGCGTCTGAACGCAAGAGAGCCGTTGCCCCGTGGTTAGCGTGAGCAGCTGTGGAACGAGAGGTACTTGGTTCAAGTCTGCCCTCTACAGAAAAATTTTAATCTTTTATTTTCAGACAATTATTATCTGTCCGTCCGTTATGTTTTCATCACTTTTTTGGGGGTGATTATCACATCCACAAGAAAACCTAAATCGGGCAAGGTAGAAGAATCTTTTTACCCATTCGCCAAGTGTACAAGTTAGGTGGGTCGACAACATATTCCTGTCATGTGACGCACATGCCGTCACCAGTGTCGTATAGAATATATCAGACGCGTTTTCCTGTAGAGGAATCGGTTGACCTATGACCTTGCGATCTAACGTTTTCGGTTCCCATTGGAGAGGCACGTCCTTTCGTCTACTAATCGCACGGTTTTGCGGTGCGGTCGCAAAACACAGACACTAAACTTATTACAATGAACAGAAACGTCAATGAACGAACGGACAAACTTTGCGAAAATAAATAAAGTTGTCGCTCGAGGAAAGACTTGAACCAAGGACCTCTTGTTCCGCAGCTGCTCACGCTAACCACGGGACCACTGCGCTCCTGGGCTCAGACTATCCTTAATGTTGCCTATCTTGCGCATGGGCTACACAGTCTGTATATTTTGCTTATTTTTTCATAGTTCCACACAACTTCTTCCTGTTTTATCGATTGATCTGTGTTCCGCTTTTCAAGGGCTATCCACTGTGCCAACTTATAACTAAATCTGAGGGGAGTACGATGCGGAGGTTCCCTTGTCAGAAAGAAACCGAAATAGCGCACCAGCCAGCGGAGAGAGACCGCTGCGGCTACTGAGCACACCTAGTGGCAGGTCTGGATAACAAACTGGCTTTTGCCTCGTGTCGCTTTTACAAGGTGCATTCAAGTTCTAAGGCCTCCGATTTTTTTTTCACCCGACTGGAAAGAGATAGAAACATGCGTACTGTTTTAAAATGAGGCCGCATTCATTGTCAAAAGGTCCCAGAGATGGCAGCACCGTACGACAGATGGAATTTTACCGCCAGCGGCGAGAATGAGAACTGTTTTAAATACTTAAAATGGCGACGTTTTCCTTAGCTGAACAGCTTGCAATCAATCGTTTTCTGAATTTGCGTGGTGTGAAACCAACTGAAATTTATCGACAGTTGAAGGAGACATGTGGTGATGGAGTTATGGATGTGTCGAAAGTGCGTTCGTGGGTGCGACAGTTTAATGGAGGCAGAACATAGTGTGACAACAAACTGAAACAACCTCGGGCTCGCACAAGCCGGTCTGACGACATGATCGAGAAAGTGGAGAGAATTGTTGTGGGTGATCTCCGAATGACTGTTGAACAGATCGCCTCCAGAGTTGGCATTTCTGTGGATTTGTGCACACAGTCCTGCATGACGACCTGAAAATGAGAAAAGTGTCATCCAGGTGGGTGCCACGAATGCTGACGGACGACCACATGGTTGCCCGTGTGGCATGTTGCCAAGCAATGTTGACGCGCAACGACAGCATGAATAGGACTTTCTTTTCGTCGGTTGTGACAATGGATGAGACGTGGATGCCATTTTTCAATCCAGAAACAAAGCGTCAGTCAGTTCAATGGAAGCACACAGATTCACCGCCACCAAACAAATTTCGGGTAACCGCCAGAGCTGAAAAAATGATGGTGTCCATGTTCTGGGCCAGCGAGGGCGTAATCCTTACCCATTGCGTTCCAAAGGGCACTACGGTAACAGGTGCATCCTACGAAAATGTTTTGAAGAACAAATTCCTTCCTGCACTGCAACAATAACGACCGGGAAGGGCTGCGCGTGTGCTGTTTCACCAAGACAACGCACCCGCACATCGAGCTAACGTTACGCAACAGTTTCTTCGTGATAACAACTTTGAAGTGATTCCTCATGCTCCCTACTCACCTGACCTGGCTCCTAGTGACTTTTGGCTTTTTCCAACAATGAAAGACACTCTCCGTGGCCGCACATTCACCAGCCATGCTGCTATTGCCTCAGCGATTTTCCAGTGGTCAAAACAGACTCCTACAGAAGCCTTCGCCACTGCCATGGAATCATGGCGTCAGCGTTGTGAAAAATGTGTACGTCTGCAGGGCGATAACGTCGAGAAGTAACGCCAGTTTCATCGATTTCGGGTGAGTAGTTAATTAGAAAAAAAAATCCGAGGCCTTAGAACTTGAATGCACCTCGTAGCAAGGGAACCACAGCCGCTGAAGTAAGCTCGTCGGATTAGTGCAATGAAGGAGTTTGAAGAACAACGTGTGTATGTAAAATTCTGCTACGAAGTTGGCAGGACTCAGCAGGACCAGCCATACCTGTGAGGAGGTCCAACGTAGTATTGGACGAAACGTTAGGAATAGAAGAATTCCATGGACCACATAACCCGGAAGAATTATCAACAACAGTACCATCCGGTCGTGAAAGCCTTCATTGTGTGATTGCACAGAGACATTTGATGTTCTTAGCCAAAAGCATACGGGGAGGACTCTGAGTCACACGCAGTGATACAAGTGGTTTCCATGTTTTTAACGTCCGTCCTCGGTAACTGAGTGATCAGCGCGACAGACTGTCAATCCTAAGGGCCCGGGCTCGATTCCCGGCTGGGTCGGAGATTTTCTCCGCTCAGGGACTAGGTGTTGTGTTGCCCTAACCATCATCATTTCATCCCCATCGACGCGCAAGTCGCCGAAGTGGCGTCAAATGGAAAGACTTGCACCAGGCGAACGGTCTACCCGACGGGAGGCCCTCATCACACGACTGCACGCAACGTTTTTAACAGGGTAGAGTGTCAGTCTGAGACGATTCCAACTCTGGACGTCCTTCCACATGAACAGATCATGGCCATATGGACGGCATTCATGCTGTGATTCGCGGACATCGTCGTTTACCTATTCGGGAAGTGGGCTTCAGCGTGCCATCATGTCACCAAATTTTGAGTTAAAAACTTGAGATGCGTCGTGTCAGTGGAAAATCCGTACCGCGTTTGTTGACAGAAGATCTGAAATAGACCCGTTTTCAAATGTGCGGGGAACTGCGTGCCGCTGTTAATGACAATGAAAACTTTCTGAAGAACATCATAAGAGGCGATGAGACGTAGGTGTACGGCAGTGGGTGGGCGATGGGTCACCTCATCCCAAAAAGGCACTCACGAGTCGCTCAAACATCAAGATGATGTTTGTTGTGTTTTTTGACTGCAAAGGCATTGTTGTTGTTGTTGTGGTCTTCAGTCCAGAGACTGGTTTGATGCAGCTCTCAATGCTACTCTATCCTGTGCAAGCTTCTTCATCTCCCAGTTCCTACTGCAGCCTACATCCTTCTGAATCTACTTAGTGTATTCACCTCTTGGTCTCCCTCTACGATTTTTACCCTCCACGCTGCCCTCCAATACCAAATTGGTGATCCCTTGATGCCTCAGAACATGTTCTACCAACCGATCCCTTCTTCTAGTCGTGCCACAAACTTCTCTTCTCCCCAATCCTATTCAATCCTCTCCATGCTATCCTATCACGTGCAACATACCTAGTGCAACATACATACTTCTGAGTCTGCTTAGGGTATTCATCTCTTGGTCTCCCTCTCCGATTTTTACCCTCCACGCTGTCCTCCAATACTAAATTAGTGATCCCTTCATGCCCCAGCTGGCCGGAGTGGCCGTTCGGTTCTAGGCGCTACAGTCTGGAACCGCGAGACCGCTACGGTCGCAGGTTCGAATCCTGCCTCGGGCATTGATGTGTGTGATGTCCTTAGGTTAGTTAGGTTTAAGTAGTTCTAAGTTCTAGGGGACTGATGACCTCAGAAGTTGAGTCCCATAGTGCTCAGAGCCATTTGAACCAACCTTGATGCCTCAGAATATGCCCTACCAACCGATCCCTTCCTCCAGTCAAGTTGTGCTACAAATTTCTCTTCTCTGCGAATCTATTTAGTACCTTCTCATTATTTATGTGATCTACCCATTTAATCTTCAGCATTCTTCTGTAGCACCACATTTCGAAAAATTCTATTCTCTTCTTGTCTAAACTATTTATCGTCCATGTTTCACTGCCATACATGGCTACACTCCATACAAATACTTTCCGAAACGACTTCCTGGCACTTAAATCTATACTCGATGCTAACAAATTTCTCTTCTTCAGAAACGCCTTCCTTGCCATTGCCAGCCTAAATTTTACATCCTCTCTACTTTGACCATCATCATTTATTTTGCCCTCCAAATGGCTAAACTCATTTACCACTTACTCATTTCCTGATCTAATTCCCGCAGTATATTATGATAAATATGAGGCACTCTCGAGCAGTATTCCCTGCATGCCTGCATGATTGAGCCACTAACTTAAGGGCTTGGTGAAAAGTGTCGGAAGTTGAGAATTGTGGAATATAAAGTCTGCAGATGGCCGCAGCTCGCCTGGCCGCCGTGGGCGGCAGGTAGTGGTCACCGGAAACGCGGGACAAAATGGCGCTTTTGGGGATAGCCCAACGTCCAGAGCCACCTGTGCTGGGCAACACGTGGCGAAGACGGGAATTTCGTTTGCCTAGGGGCGTTATGATCTACTCGATCATTGCGTAGATCTCAGAAGTGCCGTTGGAGGGATTTCGGCGACGAAAGAGCGTTCCACATTGGCCGAAACAGTATTCTTCCGCCTCGTTTTCGTACGCGTGGGAGACGGGAGAATTGTGGAGAGACTTCGCCTTCAGCCATCGAGCGGTACGGACTTGGAGATGGCGTCTTGGCCATCGTCTTCGAAGGGAGATACACGATCTGTATCGCAGCAGTGCACCAACGCGTGTTCCGTGCAGACTTCTGCGGTTAGAGCTCTTTGTGTGCTCAGAAGCGAGATTTTCACCAACCCTTAACCATTTCCAACAACTTACCTGATATTCTTGATCTGGTAGTTATCCTTGCGAAGTACCGAGTATTTATCAACGCAGCTGCCGGTAATAGGGGCGAGTAATTACAAATTGTTAATGTGCCATTCTCAGGAGTATGTGGGTGGACAAAGTAATTCACATTTTTTTTTTTTTGTAAATTTTGTCAGTTGTGGGGGATACCAAATTAAAATGCCAATGTTACAATCGAATTATCGACTTCATTGTAGCGTGTCCCAGAAGCTTTAGATGTACTCCAGTCACTGCACGGGAAGGAAAGAAGGTTTGCGGTCTTCTATGTCAGCGACGGACAAACAAGCTTACAAATACAGCATTGTGGCATCCGTTTGGCCACTGATGCCTTTTACACTAGCCTGGTTGAGAGTCTGTATGCAGAAGCTGCTGAACTACCGTTCACGTTATGTTCACCTTAGCGGACATGAATGCCATTTCCCTGCCATGCCTATCCACCCATCCTATCCCTCCTCCTTCGAGGACTCCTTTCACCGCCAGAATGGGGCACGCCGCTCTTCTCTGTTACCTCCTGGAGTTCGTTTTCGGCTATTGCTCCGGCAGCTTAACTTCAAGCTACCTGCCACTTTTCCGATGGCGTTGAAGCCTTCACCACCTTGGCTTCGTGCGGCGGCCCGTGTTCACCTAGGAGTTCAAAAAAATGGTTCAAATGGCTCTGAGCACTATGGGACTTAACATCTATGGTCATCAGTCCCCTAGAACTTAGAACTACTTGAACCTAACTAACCAAAGGACAGCACACAACACCCAGCCATCACGAGGTAGAGAAAATCCCTGACCCCACCGGGAATCGAACCCGGGAACCCGGGCGTGGGAAGCGAGTACGCTACCGCACGACCACGAGATGCGGGCCACCTTGGAGTTCAATCGCTTCCTAAGGACACTACTCCGGACTCGCTCGATGGCCATACGTTTCTCGGCATTCGCACGGAACTTCGCAATAGTACCTTTGAGTACACTGATAGCTCTCCGACTGACCGTGGTGCTGGGTGTGCCTTAGTCATTGGCGCTGACGTTTCTCGGTATCGGCTTCTGGAAAACTGCTCAATATTTACAGCAAAGCTCTTCTCCCCGTATCAGGCCACGCATTACATCTGACGACACAGGCCTCTCAACTGTGTCATTTGCTCCGATTCTCTCAGTGCCCTTCAGATCCTCTGAGTGCTGTACACAGTCCATTCCTTAGTGCAAGGAGTCCAGGAAAGCTTCTACTTGCTCAGTCTTGATGGAGCCACTTTTTAATTTTGTCCCTGATCATGTAGGTCTGATGGGAAACGAGGCCATTGACGCTGCTGCCAAGCTGCAGTCTCCCTACTTCCGCCTTCGATGGTCTCTGTGTTGCCGTCTGTGAGCATGCAGTGTCCCTTTGGCATCCCTATGGTCCTCCCTTCATGGGAATAAGCTCTGGAGAATTAAATCTCTTCCAGCGGCTTGGCCACCTCATATCGGCCCTCTCACCGACCGCCTTTTACTTTTTATCCATCGTAGGAATATGGCGAAGGACAATTAGTTTTTAGTTCAGAACCTCCGTTGTCTCTACGGCATATTTTATGGACCTTTCTCCAAGAGAACGTCCCTATTTTTGTCTTTCCTTCCATCGATTGGACTTAACGTGTAGTCGTTTTTGGCTTTTTCGTCTTCGTGTTCTACGGTTTTGACATGGGCGCATATTGCCTTAGTAGTTTTTACACCCTAAAACAAAACAGACAAACCAAACTATTGCATTCCAATCTAACCTAGACCTCTGGCTACGCTACAGATCAGTCTGTCACCACACTCCTGGACATCGCGAGCTGTTCGTAGAATAACACCCAAGTTTTTGTAACAACAATTTCACTCTAGATCACTAAATCCTTCTAGAATTAACGATTGTAGCTGGTACCAATTCGTGGTTCCTGCTAACATTTTGATCAGAACAATTGTTAGTATAGGGTGTAAAACAGGATATTTTGTACTTATTTTCTATGTGAATACCACTGGAAACCTTATAGCTGTGCCGGCCGGAGTGGCCGAGCGGTTCTGGGCGCTACAGTCTGGAAACGCGCGACCGCTATGATCGCAGGTTCGAATCCTGCCTCGGGCATGGATGTGTGTGATGTCCTTAGGTTAGTTAGGTTTAAATAGATCTAAGTTATATGGGACTGATGGCTTCAGAAGTTAAGTCCCATAGTGCTCAGAGCCTTATAGCTGTAATTAACTAGTGCGTAAACTATATATTATGACTTCTTTTGAATATAATATGGAGCAGCAAACATTGCGATGGTTTCGTAATAATGTCTCAATGTCCTCCCCTTTAATGCTCTAGAATTAAGTTCTGTTGTTACACCCAAGCCGTACCATACCTTCGGAAATAGCGATGTGGAACCAAGAAATGTTTGGAATAAAATAGCCATAAATTTCTCTCAAACAAGAGTAGCAATGTCATTGCTTCATTCGATCCATTTAAGATGTTTTACATTCCAGCCTAACCACATCTCCGAGGGAAAAAAAAGCAGAACCAAAATTATACATGAAGCCATAATCTGCTTATTTCTATACTGTATGTATTTTAATTTGTGTGTGCGCGCGACATAATATTCACCTTGTTGTGCTGGCTAAATAGATCACGTCTGCTATGCTCGCTATAATCGGCTTTCTAGATTACGTGTCCTTTGTCCAGACTGCGTAACAATGGCACACCATACAGAGCAATCTCGATTCCACAGTTTCCGAAGCTATCGTGCCGTATCTGGTGAATTCCGTATTTACACTTCCTTATTCCGCAAATATGCAGTTTCAGTGCTCCAGCGCTTTAAAGATCTATCCAAGAGATGTTCTTTTCTTGTCGGTTTGTTATGCTACAGTGGCTGAAAGTGCGATACCCATATATAAAAAATTTACCGTACGTATTTTGCATCACAGCGTTCAACAGCTTTGAATGATATTTCTTACTATCGAGGAACTTAAACTATTTCTTGTATATTAGCCAGCAATTTTGAATAACATTTGACATATAAGTACTACACCAAAAACTTTTTAATCTTTAGCTTCCATTTTTTGCTCACAAGTGTTGCTTACAGACGAAAAAACAAATGCAATGAAATTGAGCCTCAGTTTTGTTATATGTTTAATATGATCTTTTACCATTAGCTAGGTTTTCAGAGTCGTTACACATTTTCTCCTGATATTTCATTTTTACTTCTTTCATGACTTGTCTCTTACATTACATTATTTGCACTTTTATTTTGATTCTACGGTCAACAGTAGACGCAC
The DNA here is from genome assembly GCF_023864275.1 of Schistocerca cancellata. Taxonomy (NCBI): domain Eukaryota; kingdom Metazoa; phylum Arthropoda; class Insecta; order Orthoptera; family Acrididae; genus Schistocerca; species Schistocerca cancellata. The sequence continues at coordinate 489,513,014 of NC_064634.1, forward strand.
GGTTGTAAAATGTCTGTCAGACAGATCTCCGAAAACTGGCTTTATAATGTTCTCAGCAGGCTATGGTGTATGTAGTTTATGAACTCCCTTGAAATCACTACGATTTTTCCACAGGCGGCATTTGTAGTCCATTTGCTCAACAAATCTGCAGTAAAAATTCCATGCCTGTGTGTGTGCCTAGACATTTCCTAGGAGAACATCTTCAGTATGGCTATTGTCATTTATTTATACAGTGAGTGGCTGCTATCAGAAATAAAATATCACCGCCCAAAATCACAATTTGCATTCAATTTCTAAAAAGCAATGCATTTCAATTCATATAAGTACTACACATGTTTACATCCCGGTTGAATTTTGTGACAGTTCAGTGCAAATGTAGCTAAGTATTCCATTTTTCATTATCATTTCGTTAACCATGCATTACTGCGTTGCGGTTTCACAAAAGCAGCACTCGATGTTTCTCTCAAACGTAGTCGTAAGATGGCGCACAATTTGTACTTGAAAAATTCAGTAGTTTACTTTTTACATGGTAGTAACATTAGAATATTTTTTGTTTGTAGAGGAAGACAGACGCGTTTTCCGTCTGTCCATTATCTAATAAACGTTTTCTGAATTTACCTGGCACTTTCAAATTTTATGACGAAATTGTGTAAAGTATGTAAATATGGCACGAAGATAAATATTAGGCTATGCTGTAGCACTCACGCTCTTTGGCCTTCAACCTGACACAGACCTCGGCCTCTGGGGGGTTAAGGTAGGGGGCAGGACGTCCAACATCACACTGCACATCCTGTCCAAACACATCAGTGCTGGTGCCAGGTAAAACGAAAGCGTAAAATATTTCTCATGACAAATTAGCTTCTTGGTTCACTTCTTCAAACATAGGTAGATTATGTGTTGCGTGAGGTAAAAAGTTCTTAGAACGAATTGCGAACGGCGGTCAACAGATGGCATACGGTATAGAATGTCGTAATGCTTAAATACGACTTTCAGTTGCTACTTGTGACCTAGCCGTGACTAAAGTCACAGCCAGACGCTGTAAAATTGTTTCTATGGAAGCTGCAACTTCTCAGCCACTTGCTTTGTAACAGACAAGTGATCCGATGCGCACCCCTAGCGTGAAAGGTGTTTCAGTGGTGAAAGAGACATTGAATGAACATTGTTTGTTCCAAATATTACATGTAAGCAATTTATACACTACAACTAAAATCAGGACAATATACGTTTACTCATTGTGTCTCTAGCTTTTGAGAATGTGAGCATGAAAAAAAAAAAAATTCTAAATACTGACTGAAATACAGTTAACATGCAGACAAAATCGAACTCTTTGAAATTTATAAAGTAACGAGTCTTGAACAAGTGGTAGGGACATTTGAATGGAGAGACTACACTAGCTGCGAAGAACAGTCACTTTATTATTTGCAGGTATTAATATGTTTTCTTGTCTTACGCTTGCTGCTATTTTATAAGAAATTGTTCACCAGATGCGTTTCGTTTGTATGTATAAAACGTCTTCTGTGTTCGCTTACCTTTTTTCCTCTCTTACATGTTTTAAAGTCAGCTGGTTTTCCCTCTGTTATTAGCGGAGTTTAGAGTCGAAAGAAACATGGTTGCACTTTTACCTTTCGCGATTTCTCGGTTTTCAAAAACACGCTTTTTCTTTAATGGCATTTGTAATTTTTTGCACTTCACTTTTGTAAACATGATAAAAGTTGTTTACATTAAAATCGAACTGTAGTTTCACCTGTTCCAAATTCACCACTAGTGCAAATATGCTTTTATTTTCGTCTGCAACCACAACGAAGGAAAAACCACGTAATGAAGAGAAAGAGATACTAATAAATACAGATGATGGTTTATAAATATATGTGAAACGCTTGTGGTGAAAAGCTTCTTCACATAATAAGATAGGGAAAAACAATAAATGTAAATTCGTAAATAGAAACAGAACGAGTCTCGTGGAAACCTCCTCTTAAATCGAATAAGTAAGACGAAATAAAGAACAGTAATTTATACATAACATATCCTGTGGAAGATTGTCATGCAAATAAACATACACATAATTTTGTTTTGAAACCATTCAAATGTACCGGGTAATCAAAAAGTCAGTATAAATTTGAAAACTGAATAAATCACGGAGTAATGTAGATAGAGAGGTACAAATTAACACACATGCTTGGAATGACATGGGGTTTTATTAGAACCAAAAAAATACAAAAGTTCAAAAAATGTCCGACAGATGGCGCTTCAACTGATGAGAACAGCAATAATTAGCATAACAAAGTAAGACAATGCAAAGATGATGTTCTTTACAGGAAATGCTGAATATGTCCACCATCATTCCTCAACAATAGCTGTAGTCGAGGAATAATGTTGTGAACAGCACAGTAAAGCATGTCCGGAGTTATGTTGAGGCATTGGCGTCGGATGTTGTCTTTCAGCATCCCTAGAGATGTCGATCGATCACGATACACTTGCGACTTCAGGTAACCCCAAAGCCAATAATCGCACGGACTGACATCTGAGGACCTGGGAGGTGAAGCATGACGGAATTGGCGGCTGAGCACACGATCATCACCAAACGACGCGCGCAAGAGATCTTTCACGCGTCTAGCAATACGGGGTGGGGCGCCATCCTGCATAAACATCGTACGTTCCAGCAGGTGTTTATCAGCCAGGCTGGGGATGATGCGATTCTGTAATATATCGGCGTACCTCTCACCCGTCACGGTAACAGTTACAAAACCAGAATCACGCATTTCCTCGAAGAAAAAGGCCCGATACCGGTAGATGTGGTAAATCCATCCCATACCGTGTCTTTCTCGTCGTGCACTGGAGTTTCCACGACAGTTCTAGGATTTTCTGTAGCCCAAATTCTGCAGTTATGGGCGTTGACAGACCCTGGGAGCGTGAAATGAGCTTCGTCGGTCCACAACACGTTACTCAACCAATCGTCATCTTCCGCCCTCTTTTGAGACGCCCACACCGCAAATGCCCTCCGATTCACTAAATCGCCAGTTAACAGTTCATGATGCCGATGGATTTTGTACGGATAGCATCGGAGGGTACGCCTAAGTGCCAACCAAACAGTAGTGTATGGAATGCCGGTGCGACGTGCGACTGCACGAGCGCTGACTTCCCCGTGCATAGACGAACCCGCTACAGTCTCCATTTCTTCCTGAACTGTCTCAGCAGCATTACGCCCTATGCTAGGTCGGCCACTACGGGGTCTATAGTCTAAACAACCCGTGGCTTCGAACTTCGAAATCATTCTCGCCACAGCTGCATTTGTCAACGGACCTTTACCCGTTCGAATCCCCTGCCTATGGCGATAGGAACATTAACGCTGAACTAGCACGTTCCCCATTCTGAATATACAGCTTCACTAAAAGCGCCTTTTCAGGTAACGTCAACGTGCTGCGACTGCTGGTGCATCTGATTCTCTCTTTCTCATTACAGCCCCTTTTGTACACGATTTTCATGCGCAGTCATTGACGTTTTGTTGTTCAGCACCATCTGTCGGACATTTTGTGAACTTTTTTTTTTTTTTTTTTTGGTTCTAATAAAATCCCATGTCATTCCAAACATTCCGTGGTTTATTAATTTTTCAAATTTATACTGACTTTTTGATCACCCGGTACTAAGATATAAGTTGTAGTTAAGATAGTTATGCCGGTTCAAAGAGGAAATATTGCCGTTCCATAAATCATGAGAGTTAAGATCGATTTGTTCGCGAATTTTTGGCTTCCGGGTGCCTCTACCGCCCGGACCGCGGAAGGCAGGCAATCCATCCGGGCTCGTGACGTCACAGACCGGTGGCCGGCGTCCTTGTTTTAGGAGTGCTGGCTATAGCTACAGGTGCCATCATCCTAGCACGTCAGGCGGAGAACTGTGCCCATTATAAGTAGTCTGAGCTTGGTTCTGATTAGCACTAACTCCACAGCCTTCGTGAAATTACTGAATGAATGAAGTCATTCTGCTTTAAGCTGTTAAAATATTATTTATTGCGATTGCATTTTCGCCACACAGTGACTATGAAGCAATCTGAAAGCAGTCAGTCGCCAAATAAAATAAACGTAATTACAAAATTGACAAACGTTAAAAACGAAAATTTCATAGCTAATTGTGACTTGATTTTCACTTCATCTTTTTACTTTCTTTTAATTTACGTTCTTAGTGTCATTGACTGGGTTTTATTTAACACTTTTTTGTGTCACTTTCCTCCTTCCTGTGCACACATTTTATAAACAAATGGACTCTAGCATCTTTGCACCCTAAGAGTCATGCTCTTTGTACGTTTGCATCATCGCCGCTATTGTGACTTACGCGTGTATCATAATCTCCTGTTATTTGGCTACCTTTCTAACGTGTGCTCGCATGGTGTGTGGAACAGAGGATAAACTTACACTGCCACATGTCTTTGCTTTTACCCTGCTGGAAACTGTGTTCTAGCGTGACACAGTTTTCTGTTATTCAGTTTGTTACAATGTCCTACGTAAGTAGCGACGAAATTTTCGTTTTTGAGCGTTTGTCAGTTTTGTAATTACGTGTATTTTATTTCGCGAATCATTGCTTTGATATTGCATGGTGATGACCGTGTGTCGAAATTGCAATGGCAATAAATATTTTTTTAACAGATTACAGCGGAATGACTTGATTCGAACAGGGGTTTTCCTGCTGGCTCGACAAGTAATGGGTTGTAGAATATTTACAGGTTCCTCACTAAATTTCGATCCTTAATACTTTGTAAGCATTCTTTCGGGGAATAATTGGCGTGTAACTTAAAGAATTTCCTACTTCAGTTTCTTCGAAATCTCTGTGAGAGTCTCCAATGTATCAAACAAAGCCTGTGACAACTCGTGCCGCCCTTCTGTCTAGACTTTCACTACCCCCTGACAGTCCTATTTCGTACGGGTCCCTTTCACTTCAGCAACATTCTAGGAATGGGTCACACGAGTGTTTTGTAAGCAAACTCCTTTCTCGAGTGATACCATCTTCTCAGTAACCTACGTACGAATCGAACTCTGCCTTACCTACGATTGTGGCTATATGATCATAGCATATCGCATCCCTACAAACCGTTGCTCCCAGAAGTTTGTATGAGTTGAATGACTCTAACTGTGAATTATTGAAATTGTACTCATAGGAATTATGCTTGTTGTGAAGCCCACCGTTTAATATTTCTGAACATTTAATGCAACATGCCACTTGGATATCTTACCAAGATCTGACGTAGTACAGGCTATCTGCACTGTAGTTCAACACAGGCTACTGCGTCATCTGTTTGTTCACGATAGCGCACAGTATCAGTATGTTCCAAAAAGCCACTCGCGAAAATGTGATTTTTCAGTGCGTCATAACCCGAGTTGTGTTGATGACAGAGATAAGGGGTCAAGTGTTTCGGATAGCCCTTGGCCTAGCGAACATTTCTTTAGCTCCAGAATGAGATTTTCACTCCGCTGCAGAGTGAAAATCTCATTCTGGAAACATCCCCCAGGCTGTGGCTAAGCCATGTCTCCGCAATATCCTTTCTTTCAGGAGTGCTAGTTCTGCAAGGTTCGCAGGAGAGCTTCTGTAAAGTTTGGAAGGTAGGAGACGAGGTACTGGCAGAAGTAAAGCTGTGAGTACCGGACGTGAGTCGTGCTTCGGTAGCTCAGTTGGTAGAGCACTTGCCCGCGAAAGGCAAAGGTCCCGAGTTCGAGTCTCGGTCGGGCACACAGTTTTAATCTGCCAGGAAGTTTCATTTCTTTAGCTGTCGGAAGAATGGGCATACTGTAGCTGTCCTACAATACAGGACCAAATTTAAGCTTACGCTCTTAGGCAAATTGAGCTAATCGGTTGGTTCTTTTGCATTAGGTGTGATCTAACGCAAACCTTAGGTGGTTTTTAAAAGCACCATTTGTTCATGGGCGCTTACTGAGAATATTCTGAAAAACAATGATTTTTGGTTACGAAAAGTTTTGCCGATTTTGCACCATTCACCGCAGTTATCTAAATAATTGAGTATAGCAAATGGCTCAAATTTCAAGTGCACATTCTCTCAATATTTATCTAGAAACTCCATTTTACCGCTTTCGAAAATCATTATACGTATCAAGATACACCCGAAGACTTTGAAAATTACCAATTGTGGGGATGGCTACTTCTATCACTTCTATTCATGGCAGATCATCAAAAATTTTACAATATGTTCTTAATATTGTATTCTCGGGTTGAAATAGTTCAAATGGCTCTGAGCACTACGGGACTTAACATCTGTGGTCATCAGTCCCCTAGAAATTAGAACTACTTAAACCTAACCAACCTAAGGACATCACACACATCCATGCCCGAGGCAGGATTCGAACCTGTGACCGCAGTGGTCTCGCGGTTCCAGACTGTAGCGCCCAGAACCGCAAGGCCACTGCGGCCGGCTGTACTTTTAATGGTCGATAGTGAAAACGTGGCAATGATTCTAGGAGTATCGCAAGGGTTCTGAGATCAGAAAACTGTTTTTTGACAACATTTTTCGACCAATAAAACTTTATGAGCCGCTGTTTCTTTGCAACGGATACTTCACGCCTATGGAAATACACTCGAAGTGGTACTGCTGTGACAAAATTTCGCCTAACCAGGTCTAAACATGCCTCAAAAGGACTTAAAATTATGTAAAACTTGAAAAACTGCAAATTCAGTAAAATATTTCTAACAACATTTTTATTATTTTATAATACTATTCGACGAACTGCGATCGGCGATCCGGAAAAAATGTAAAGCAATCGATTTTGTGTTACCCTAATGTTATATGTACTTATTTCTTGTTTATATGCGTCAAAGTACATGAATGTGTCGATGTCAAAACTTTGCTGACGTATAGAATTTGTTTTATATAAGCAGCGGGATAATGCTCCTGTCCGAAAGCAAAAGAGGCGAATATGTCCTTTTTTGAAACACTCTGACAGAAAAGTTGCGAAGTAGCTGCCTCAGTCTTCATTCCACATTCCTCAGTAAAAATTTTGGCGTGTGAACGTATTCCCGCATTTGTCTTGAAAGAGAGTAGCAGAGAGACAATGATTGTGGAAGAGAGAGGAGACAGTGCCTATGGGAGAGAAAGAGAGAGCAGACAGTGACAAAATTAGAAGTGAAAGAGAGAGAGAGGGGTGGATGAAGACAATGGCAGCAGGATCCAAAGAAAGAGAGGAGATGCTGAAGGTCAGTGAGAGACAGTGGCGTAAAAGAGAGAGCGAGAGAGAGAGTTGGTTGGAGAGAGAAACAGTGGTAGCAAAAGAAAGAGAAGACAGTGGAAATGAAAAAAAGAATAGATGATTGGACATCATACATAGGTATATGGGAGGGCGCATATTGGACCGAAATCTTAAACATGTAGATATAAGGGAAAAATATGTCGGGCCACCAGAATTTTTGAGCTGCCGACAGTGATAGTGGAAAGGAATGACAAAAGGAGACAGTGGCAGTGGATAAACTGTAAATTAATGGCAGAAAAAGGAGACAGTGGGAGAGAGACACATACAGACAGTGACAGCGAGAGGGTGATGCTGAGTACGAAGGCTTCACTGCAAAGAGAGCCTGGTTAAAAGGATTTAGACTTTTTCCAGTGGTTTATCCAAAAGGTACGAGCTTACTATTACTATCGTCACAACGTCGTTAACGTACAACATGAACTGCAAGGGGGCACAACACGCTTCCCTGGAGCACGCTTGAAATTTCTTCCTCATCTGTCGATGACTCAAAAAAATGGTTCAAATGGCTCTGAGCACTATGCGACTTAACTGCAGACGTCATCAGTCGCCTATAACTTAGAACTAATTAAACATAACTAACCTAAGGACATCACACACATCCATGCCCGAGGCAGGATTCGAACCTGCGACAGTAGCGGTCGCTCGGTTACAGACTGAAGCGCCCAGAACCGCACGGCCACTCCGGCCGGCTCGATGACTCCATCAAACAGACAAAGATAATATACTGCGTCGAACATGCCAATAAATTTTAAGTACAGTCACAAATTTCATTTGTTATCCTTTATAACAGTATTGTTGTTAATAAATGTTGTTGCAGTAATATGTCAAATGCATTTCGGAAGCCAATAAATCGGTATGCATACGACAGTATGCCTACGTAATATGTCCTAAACGCCATGCATAAAAACAGGATTTTCCGATGCTCATACCTCGGATTCTCTTGGCGATAAAAAGATAAGGTCAAGTTTTGCGGACAGAGCTTGGGGCAAGGGACTATTTGTATAACTAACAGAAGGACCATCTTAATGTCCCTATCCTACAGTAGGTGTTAAAATGTATGAATATTACACAATTCGCCCCTATGCAGTCTACTCTGGCTTGATGGCATTTATGGAGGCGCCGTTAGTTCATGGTTGTCACCTTGGAATATCCCCCAAAAACGTCTTTTTTCCTTTATTTTTTCCGTCACCAGCGGACCAAAATCCAATCGAGGATTCGAAGAAGGCTATGCACTGCAAATGGCTGAAAGTTTTGCTATCCTGATCTCGAATAACCTTGAAAATTTACAGAGGTTCAAAGATACCCTATTCGTACACCTAAAATACGCACGTTAAGCCCGGTCTGAGCGAAAACGTAGTTTATGAAGCGACGTAGCACGGAGAAATATACTGATACTGGCAAGAGTCACAATCTGTGAACCCAATAATGTAGTACTGAAGGACATGCATTTTTTTTTTCATATGAAACCCGGTCTGAGGTGTAAAATTAATTTTGCATTATTTCAGTTTCTCATAAGTAAACTATCTAAATTTTGCTGACCAATACATTTATTTTCATACAAGTTCCATGCCCTGCTGTAGCAGGGAAAAGAAGGAAAACAGCAGAAAAATGATCCTAACGGAATACAAGAAGTGCGAATATGTTCCTGTTTGTTTAAAAGACTCTGAATGAAAAGTGGGGTACCAGCTGCCTCATTCTATCTTCCTCATCACCTCTAAAATTTTTACAACAATTTTGGCATGTGGACATATTCGTGCTTTTTTGTGCTGAAAGAGAAGAAGTAATAGCAGTAGTAAAGCGTCGGAAAAGTAATAAATACTGGAAGACAGTGGTTGTGTTATAGTAAGAGCGAAGAAAATAACAGCACGAGGGAGAGAGAGAGACACAGTGGCAGTGGAGCATAGTTGACAGTGAAATAACAGTGTTAGGAAAAAATGGTTCAAATGGCTCTGAGCACTATGGGACTTAACATCTATGGTCATCAGTCCCCTAGAACTTAGAACTACTTAAACCTAACTAACCTAAGGACATCACACAACACCCAGCCATCAAGGGGCAGAGAAAATCCCTGACCCCGCCGGGAATCGAGCCCGGGAACCCGGGCGTGGGAAGCGAGAACGCTACCGCACTGTTAGGAAAAGAATGAAGGCGGCACTCCCAGGGGGGCAGGAATAAAGAGAAAGAGAACGTGGAAGTAGGTGAGAGCCAGTGATATAGAGACAAAGTACATTACAATGACAACGAGGAAGAGAGAGATAGAGTGAGAAGAGACAGCAGCAATAGGAAGGAAGGAATGAGGTATTAGTAGTAAGAGAGGGAGCAAGAAGGAGACAGTGACAGTGAAAAGAGACTGTAGTAGTAGGACAGAACGAAGGTAACTGTTTCTGTAACAGAGGGGACAATGACAGAGAGGCATACAGAAATAATGACAATGAGCTGGGGTGAACGAGTGAGTGAGAAAGGGCAACATGGCAGCGAATGGGTTTGAGCGACTTACAGAAATGAACGAATGGGTGTGGGTGAGCTGCAGTTAGGGGAGCTTGTGTGAGTTTGAGGTGCGTTGCATGTTAAAAAAAAGCGCGAATATGTTCGCATGCCAAAGTTTTTGGGAAAATTTTTAAAGGAGCTGAGGAAGGTAGATTGAGGCAGATGGCACCCCGTTCTTCAGCCAGAGTCTTTTAAATAAACTGGAACATATTCCCATTTTTGTGCTCCGACAGGAGCATTTTTTCGCCGATAGTGTATGTACCTGATTGTCTTCATCCATGGCTTTTTGGATGTCGTGTGAGAAAGGTGGAAACTGGGTTTCAGGTTGTTGGTGTCATCGCAATCTGTGCTGGTTGAGGTGGATGGGGGTCATCGGTTCGAGATATGTTATTACGTTTGGGCCCAGAATTGTTCTAATATACTATAACAGATGGACTTCTGCTAGCACTCTTGTAAACGGATGTGAGCTGTGCTTTCGTTCAACAACTCTCTTCTAACCTGTGGTACTCTAGCACCAGAAAAACGCGTTGTTCAATGGAGTACATGGTTTTAATCTCTTCCTTCGGTACGCTAACCTCCTTTCACGTTTCAATAGTGTAACTTACCGCTCTGGGCTTCGGATCACTATTTATACTAGGCATTACGTATGGCGATTACAGCGCCATCTGTTAGCAGCATTTGTAACTATTATTTCAAACTGCCGTATAAACTTCTTACAGCTTTCACAATAAACATACCGTTTACTGCATTCCTCTATCGATCTTTGTTTTCGAGATATTTAATTTTGAAATCAGAGAGTCCTTTTCTGGACACCCTGTATGTTCGAGTATAATGACTTTTCTGGAGACTAGAAATCTACTCTGTAGGAATCAGCATGGGTTTCAAAAATGACAATCGTGTGAAACCCAGCTCGAACAATTCGCCCACGAGACACAGAGGGCCATAGACACGGGTTCCCAGATAGATGCCGTATTTCTTGACTTCCGCAAGGCGTTTGATACAGTTCCCCACAGTCGTTTAATGAACAAAGAAAGAGCATATGGACTATCAGACGAACTATGTAATTTGATTGAAGAGTTCCTAGATAACAGAAGGCAGCATGCCATTGTCAATGGAGAGAAGTCTTCCGAAGTGAGAGTGATTTCAGGTGTGCCGCAGGGGAGTCTCGTGGGACCGTTGCTATTCACAATATACATAAATGACCTTGTGGATGACATCGGAAGTTCACTGACGCTTTTTGTGGATGATGCTGTAGTATATCGAGAGGTTGTAACAATGGAAAATAGTACTGATTCAGGAGGATCTGCAACGAATTGACGCATGGTGCAGAGAATGGCAATTGAATCTCAATGTAGACAAGTGTAATGTGCTGCGAATACAAAGAAAGAAAGATCCTTTATCATTTAGCTACAATATAGCAGGTCAGCAAATGGACGCAGTTAATTCCATAAATTATCTGGGAGTACGCATTAGGAGTGATTTAAAATGGAACGACCATATAAAATTAATCGTCGGTAAAGCAGATGCCAGACTGAGATTCAATGGAAGAATTCTAAGGAAATGCAGTCCGAAAACGATGGAAGTAGGTTACAGTACACTTGTTCGCCCACTGCTTGAATACTGCTCATCGGTGTGGGATCAGTACCAGATAGGTTTGATAGAAGAGATAGAGAAGATCCAACAGAGAGCAGCGCTCTTCGTTACAGGATCATTTAGCAATCGCGAAAGCGTTACAGATATGATAGATAAACTCCAGTGGAAGACCCTGCAAGAGAGACGCTCAGTTTTGTTGAAGTTTCGAGAACATACCTTCACCGAGGAGTCAAGCAGTATATTGCTCCCTCCTACATATATCTCGCGAAGAGACCATGAGGATAAAATCAGAGAGATTAGAGCCCACACGGAGGCATACCGACAATCTTTCTTTCCACGAACAATACAGGCTGGAATAGAAGGGAGAACCGATAGGGGAACTCAAGGTACCCTCCGCCACACACCTTCAGGTGGCTTGCGGACTATGGATGTAGATGTAGATACCGATAAGTGGGTTCATACTGCCAAGTTCTTTGCACATTTGCTTAGAGTTTCTAATTACTGAAATGGCATCATATAATATCTCAATCCGGAAAGTTCCATGTCGTTTCGGCGAAGTCCTGATGCTGTGCTGTGTTCGCATCGACCCTCTGTCCATAATTGTGTTGTATAAATGGGGATGATGTTTTAACTACTGACGACGCCTTTGTCACAATTGTTTTACAAATCTCCATCGCAGGATGCGATTTTAGTGTATCTTACTTCTGATGAAGGTATATTTAGATATACCGAAACCGTGGTCAAGAATTTTAATAAATCTTTATCCTGCAACTGTTTTGGCTGTCATCATTTACCATGAACAAAAATGTCGCCTAGGATAGATCACTTTTCCTGTTACACCAGAGTGTAGCGGCAGTCGCCGAGGGGAGAGGACGCGCAGCAACAGCAGCACTTGTCTGATAAACAGTAAATTGATCTATATGTGTGTATTTTACTGTGCAGACTAGTGGTTGTTTTTTTGCGTTAAGTCTTGTGAGTATCCTTGTGTAGGGCGGCTTCCTAGTGTAAGTTTTCCCGTCGCCAGAAACTCCGCCAGGCCACTTAGTTTCAATTTTCTGCTAGTAGACAGCGTACCCAGGAGCAGATATAGACTCAGATCACAGTATAGTAGTGATGAAGAGTAGGCTGAAGTTCAAGACATTAGTCAGGAAGCATCAATACGCAAAGAAGTGGGATACGGAAGTACTAAAGAATGACGAGATACGTTTGAAGTTCTCTAACGCTATAGATACAGCAATAAGGAATAGCGCAGTAGGCAGTACAGTTGAAGAGGAATGGACATCTCTAAAAAGGGCCGTCACAGAAGTTGGGAAGGAAAACATAGGTACAAAGAAGGTAGCTGCGAAGAAACCATGGGTAACAGAAGAAATACTTCAGTTGATTGATGAAAGGTGGAAGTACAAACATGTTCCGGGAAAATCAGGAATACAGAAATACAAGTCGCTGAGGAATGAAATAAATAGGAAGTGCAGGGAAGCTAAGACGAAATGGCTGCAGGAAAAATGTGAAGACATCGAAAAAGATATGATTGTCGGAAGGACAGACTCAGCATACAGGAAAGTCAAAACAGCCTTTGGTGACATTAAAAGCAACGTTGGTAACATTAAGAGTGCAACGGGAATTCCACTGTTAAATGCAGAGGAGAGAGCAGATAGGTGGAAAGAATACATTGAAAGCCTCTATGAGGGTGAAGATTTGTCTGATGTGATAGAAGAAGAAACAGGAGTCGATTTAGAAGAGATAGGGGATCCAGTATTAGAATCGGAATTTAAAAGAGCTTTGGAGGACTTACAGTCAAATAAGGCAGAAGGGATAGATAACATTCTATCAGAATTTCTCAAATCATTGGGGTAAGTGGCAACAAAACGACTATTCACGTTGGTGTGTAGAATATATGAGTCTGGCGATAGACCATTTGTCTTTCGGAAAAGCATCATCCACACAATTCCGAAGACGGCAAGAGCTGACAAGTGCGAGAATTATCGCACAATCAGCTTAACAGCTCATGCATCGAAGCTGCTTACAAGAATAATATACAGAAGAATGGAAAAGAATATTGAGAATGCGCTAGGTGACGATCAGTTTGGCTTTAGGAAAAGTAAAGGGACGAGAGAGGCAATTCTGACGTCGCGGCTAATAATGGAAGCAAGGCTAAAGAAAAATCAAGACACTTTCATAGGATTTGTCGACCTGGAAAAAGCGTTCGACAATATAAAATGGTGCAAGCTGTTCGAGATTGTGAAAAAAGTAGGGGTTAGCTATAGGGAGAGACGGGTCATATACAATATGTACATCAACCAAGAGGGAATAATAAGAGTGGACGATCAAGAACGAAGTGCTCGTATTAAGAAGGGTGTAAGACAAGGCTGTAGCCTTTCGCCCCTACTCTTCAATCTGTACATCGAGGAAGCAATGATGGAAATAAAAGAAAGGTTCAGGAGTGGAATTAAAATATAAGGTGAAAGGATATCAATGATACGATTCGCTGATGACATTGCTATCCTGAGTGAAAGTGAAGAAGAATTAAATGATCTGCTGAACGGAATGAACAGTCTAATGAGTACCCAGTATGGTTTGAGAGTAAATCGGAGGAAGACGAAGGTAGTGAGGAGTAGTAGAAATGAGAACAGCGAGAAACTTAACATCAGGATTGATGGTCACGAATTCAATGAAGTTAAGGAATTCTGATACCTAGGCAGTAAAATAACCAATGACGGACGGAGCAAGGAGGACATCAAAAGCAGACTCGCTATGGCAAAAAAGGCATTTCTGGCTAAGAGAAGTCAACTAATATCAAATACCGGCCTTAATTTGAGGAAGAAATTTCTGAGGATGTACGTCTGGAGTACAGCATTGTATGGTAGTGAAACATGGGCTGTGGGAAAACGGGAACAGAAGAGAATCGAAACATTTGAGATATGGTGCTATAGACGAATGTTGAAAATTAGGTGGACTGGTAAGGTAAGGAATGAGGAGGTTCTACGCAGAATCGGAGACGAAAGGAATATGTGGAAAGCACTGATAAGGAGAAAGGACAGGATGATAGGACATCTGCTAAGACATGAGGGAATGACTTCCATGGCACTAGAGGGAGCTGTAGAGGGCAAAAACTGTAGAGGAAGACAGAGATTGGAATACGTCAAGCAAATAATTGAGGACGTAGGTTGCAAGTGCTACTCTGAGATGAAGAGGTTAGCACAGGAAAGGATTTCGTGGCGGGCCGCATCAAACCAGTCAGTAGACTGATGACCAAAAAAGAAAAAAAAGACAGCATACAGTTTAGATCAGTGCGATCTAGTTTGGATATTTATCTCGTGCAGTAATTAGTTGGTGGTCCGCAGCTCGTGGTCGTGCGGTAGCGTTCTCGCTTCCCACGCCCGGGTTCCCGGGTTCGATTCCCGGCGGGGTCAGGGATTTTCTCTGCCTCGTGATGACTGGGTGTTGTGTGCTGTCCTTAGGTTAGTTAGGTTTAAGTAGTTCTAAGTTCTAGGGGACTGATGACCATAGATGTTAAGTCCCATAGTGCTCAGAGCCATTTTAATTAGTTGGTAAACAGGATTTCTAGTAACAGGTATCTGTAAACACATCTACTTCAGTAAAGAAATTTATTTCTGTTTAATAGCTTGCGGTCTCATGGTACAGTGAGAAATCTGCACGGCAACTCTTAATGTTACTTTATTCTTCTTTGGTACATTTTGTATACACTTCAAACTCAGTAGCGCCATTTCAGACCTTATACACAGTACGAAATGGCTAGGGACTGTGCTTGTCGTGAGCGGACACAAGGAGAATTGGCTGCTGTACGTAAACAGCTGGAAGCTACGTTGGCTACCGTCCACAAACTTACAGTTAGTGCTCAAAGTTACGGTGACGTCGGGGCGCCAGTGACGAGACCTGCGACACCCTTGGTGCCACTGGAGCCCCCTGGTGACCCGTATGTCGCTGCGACTTCCGATACGCAACGTCCGACCGGTCCGTCCTCACTCTAGATTGGGTGGCAGACAGTGGTGGGTTCGCGTATCACTGGGCGGAAGGCGAAACAGGGAGCAGGCCGTGCGGCTGGCACCCTACGTCTTAGCAACAGGTAAGAGGTGCTTCACAGTGTTGATGATAAGTCTGAGTCAGCACGGAATGCCTCTCCTGTTGGGCCAGCGGCCGATTTTCCTGCCCAGTCCGGACAAGTACAGAGGGTGGATATGCTTTTCACTGGGAGCTCCAATGTTAGGCGGGTGATGGAGCCCCTCTGGGCGATAGCGGGCAAGGCGGGAAAGAATTCCAGCGTGCATTCGGTATGTTTGCCGGGCTGTCTCATCCGTGATGTGGAGGAGGTCCTGCCGGCGCCTATCGAGCGCACTGGGTGCAACCGGCTGCATGTAGTGGCACCTGCCGCTTGTGTTCTGAGGCCATCCTCGGCTCCTTTCGGCAGCTGGATGATTTCGTGAAGGCAAATAGCAACCTACTCGGGGTGCAAGCTAAGCTATTTGTAGCATCGTACCCAGGGTTGATTGCGGTTCTCTGGTCTGAAGCAGTGGAAGGTCTAAACCAGGGGCTCATACGACTCTGCGACGGTATCGGACGCGAATTTCTCCACCAATTGTAGGGTTCCCCTTAATAAAAATAAAATAAATAAATAGGTCAGCCGTGAACTACACCCAGGAAGCGGTTGCTGGGACATCGGAGTACGAGCGGCGTGCATATGGGACTTCTTTTGGTTAGAGAATCCCTCCCTTGGAACCAAAGACGATTTTCCTCTTAAATCGTCTACAGTGACCTCAGAGAATCTTGGACCTTGGAGATCAGAGATAGAAAAGATTAATATGATGAAAGGTCTCTGTTGGATTCCTTTCATGTTAATTTCTTAAATCTGTTGTCATTTACGGCATAAATTCCTCGTCTAAATTTACTGTGGCGTTTCTGACTATCTGGGAGGAGATTGAGTAGTGGAACGTGTTACTTTTACACATAAACAAGAACGATCTGTCACACTACTACACTTTAAAACACAGTTTATATGTAATTCATGTCACACAGTCTCATACGGAACCCACATCAGCTTTCTTTTATATACTGTATATGATAAGATACTGTCATCCCCCTTCCCTTCTGTGTGAGAGGATGAATGAGCAAATGTATTTCTAGTTGCATGCTTGAGGGTAGCAGACAAGCCTGTCTGCTAGAGAACAGTAGGACCAACGTCGGAACAGGTAGCTACGCTTTCTAAAAGCAAAGAGGTTTCTATCCTTAGTATGGTCCTGTCCGTCGCTTGTCATGTTGGTATAGGAAGCTGCCCCTCTGGCCACTTCCGTTTGTATTTGTGAGCCACCCTCAGGAAGGCACCAGGTCAGTCTGTCCGCGGCGAGCGTCTGAAGTGGTAAGATCTCCAGCTAAGCGCGTGTCTGCTAAGTCCGTAGGACAATGGATTTCTTAAGTTCAGCCTAACTGAAAATTTAATCACCTTTATTTCAGGTTTAGCTCTAAAATATCTAATGTTATCTTAAATTGCAATGCAGTGTAATTCGCGTGTGAAGTTCAGAATATTTTCCAGTAGTTGCTTTGTCACTACTTTGTGAGTAAAGTGGAACCACGTGTTGATCAGTAACTCTAACTAAGATCATCAATCTTAAATGCGAGTGTGCATGAGATTATAACATCTCGTCTTAACAATATTTTTCAATATAGCAACTTTTCTTTATGTTCAACCCATATGGGGTGTACTTTGTGAGACCACTACCACGTGCTTATATAATTGTTTGACCCATCAGGTTAAGAGTAAGACGATAGTAACCAGTTCGAGGTTTTTCTTTTGTAAATTGCTTTTCGATCTAATTTATTTTAATTATCAAAATTATTGTGGAGTTACACGCTTTGTGTAAACCAAGTTGACCACGTGAAGCATGTGGTGTAATCATCAAAGTAGCCCTCAGCTATTCTTTTTGTGAAGATTTCACAGAGAGTTAGTATGAATTTAGTATACCAGTGTGTGGTAATTACATGATGGACAGAATTGTGCTACGAACGTAACTTCTTTGGGTGAAAATTGAATCGGTTGGTTGTGGTTAATTTCCTCTTGCATATGTTTCAACGTTCTTCGTGTGTTATTTTATGAATGCAGTGTTGTATGCAGTCTCCCAATCTTGGCTCCATATTTGATGTGTTCTGTAAGATTACAAACTCACATTTTCCACAATCCTAAATAAGGCACCAGTTTATTTATGAATCAAGATTAATGTGCTGAAATTTCAATGATCAATGTTAAAATAAATTTCCAAATATAAACTGATTTATTTCTTTTTATTTAAATTCTCTTTTTTGTATATATATCACCGGTTGTCGTATGACTATTGAAAGATTATAATTAATGTTAGTTTGGTTGGGAATTTGGTAAGCTAGACTGGACACCTGGTGAAACAGTTGCGCAGTAATGCAAGGTTAACTTCCCCAGACAGCTCACATCTTTTAACCCGCTTTTATTGTCTATCAGTTCCGCTTACACCACAAAATAAAGCAACAACGTTATAATGATTTTGCGGGAGCATCCAAGGAAAGGTCCCAGAATTAGTATCGCTTACTGAACGTTATAAGGCACGGATAGTGCTGGGAACAGAAAGCTGGTTGAAACCAGACGCCAATGAGAACGAAATCCTAAGTTCAGAATGGAGTGTTTATCGTAAGGATAGGTTAGTCGCCAATGGTGGCGGCGTGTTTATTGCAGTAAAAAATTCGATGAAATCTAGCGAGTTTATCACGGATTACGATATGGGTGAAACTGAGTATCAAAGAACGGTCAAAAATGGTGATCGAATGCTTTTATAGACTACCTGGGTCAGGATCTGTGGTTGTAGAGCGCTTCAGACAGGACTTTGTAAGTAGGCTGTTTAGGTTTTTATATTGGTAACGCCACGTAGCAGTCTGTATGAAAATCACTGGCTGTGCTGTGTGCAGTCTGTGGCTGGTTGGCATTGTTGGAATATTCGCTATTGTAGTGTTGGGCAGTTGGATGTGAACAGCGCGCAGCATTGCGCAGTTGGAGGTGGTGGATGTGGGGAGAGAGATGGCGGAGTTTTGTGAGCGGATGATCTGGACGGAGTGTCCATCAGAGACAGTAAATTTGTAAGACTGGATGTCATGAACTGATATATATATTATGACTTTTGAACACTATTAAGGTAAATACATTGTTTGCTCTCTATCAAAATCTTTCATTTGCTAAGTATGCCTATCAGTAGTTAGTGCCTTCAGTAGTTAGAATCTTTTATTTAGCTGGCAGTATTGGCACTCGCTGTATTGCAGTAGTTCGAGTAACGAAGATTTTTGTGAGGTAAGTGATTCATGAAAGGTATAGGTTATTGTTAGTCAGGGCTATTCTTTTGTAGGGATTATTGAAAGTCAGATTGCGTTGTGCTAAAAATATTGTGTGTCAGTTTATTGATGATATGAATAAGTAGAGAGAGAAATGTCTGTGCACGTTCAGTTTTGCTCAGATGTTTGAAAATCAAATAACGTAAGAGGTTTGTCCGCAGCTCGTGGTCGTGCGGTAGCGTTCTCACTTCCCACGCCCGGGTTTCCGGGTTCGATTCCCGGCGGGGTCAGGGATTTTCTCTGCCTCGTGATGACTGGGTGTTGTGTGATGTCCTTAGGTTAGTCAGGTTTAAGTAGTTCTAAGTTCTAGGGGACTGATGACCATTGATGTTAAGTCCCATAGTGCTCAGAGCCATTTGAACCATTTGAACGTAAGAGGTTTATCAGCACAGTACTTCATTAATTTTCCAAAGGGGACGTTTCAACTTGAAGAATATCACTAACAATTTTCATGATGATGCCGCTGTAATGCCAACGGCCTTACCGCAGTGGCAACACCGGTTCCCGTCAGATCACCGAAGTTGAGGGCTGTCGGGCTGGATGGGTCGCCATCCGGTCTGCGGCGCGCTGTTAGCAAGCGGGGTGCACTCAGCCTTTGCGAGGCAAACTGAGGAGCTGCTTGATTGAAGAGTAGCGGCTCTGGCCTCTGAAATTGACATATTGCCGGGAGAGCGGTGTGCTGACCACATGCCCCTCCATATCCGCGTCCAGTGACGCCTACGGGCTGACACATCGGCCGGTCAGTACCGTTGGGCCTTCATGGCTTGTTCGAGAGGAGTTAAGGGGCTCCGGAACGCCCTATACTTGCAATGTTAAAATAACGCTTATAAATTACATCTTTCCTCACAAAGTATTTGAGGTAGGAAGTTGAACTTTTTACAGATTATTTATTGGAATATGGGCTACAACTTAACACAGGGATTTTACAAAATTTTAGTTCAGTTATTAAAGATGATTTTTTTTCAATTGTAATGAAAATTCACAACATTTTTTTTGCAATTTTTTATTTATATATTCAAAAATATACAGTTTTTTTGGAAAAAGGCTGTGTTAAATTATGCAGAAGGTACTGTGTAACATTTACTGAAAGTTTGAAACAAATATGTTTGGAAGGTCCTTAGAAAACATGTAATTAGTATGAGAAAATAAAAGTTTTGGGAATACAGCGACAAAGATTGGATTAACTTTTTAGTGCATTCCAGGTCCATAGGATGGATTATCTTCATCCTCTGCAAACTCCTCCTCCAGCTTCCTCTTGTTCCTACCCCTGTTTACTGTTGCTTGTATTTCTAGACTCTTTACAGCCCTGTCTGCAGCCCGAAGGCGTTCCTTGTCTAAAGCAAGCATCGCTCGTACCATGTTAAAATGTTATTATTTACAGTAATAACACATACCTTTGGCTTTCCAACATTTCTCCTTTTCTTAAAAGCCTTCAGAGGATTTCTAATAACTTTACTTTTACTCATTATTATACTTCAACAAAACAGAGACTCAAGAAACAGAATTGCGAGTAATTACGAATATTTTCGAGATAACGACAGAGTAAATAAACATGAAACAATCGACAATCACACCAGCGATATATATTGAACCATCACAGGTTAGCCACAACACATACTTTATCTCACATCACTAAAATGTACCTGATGAACACGGACGTTAATAATAACACCATTTGACAGCAGTTTAACAGCGCCACAGTGGGTCACGCCCATGTAGAACACGTTTCAAAAAAAATTTAAAAATAGTTGTAGTCTTCGGAATTGAATAAATTATATATCTATTAAAAGGTAATAATCTGCAGATTCAGAAAACGCAAAAAAGTAAAAATTGAACTTTTCATGATTTTGAGCCTTTCCGGAGCCCCTTAAGCTTTTTATGCCGTTCTAATAGGGACTGACGTCAACTCGCCAGGTAAAGAATGGGAGTGTTATGCCATCAAAACTGGTGCCAGAGACAGGGATTCGTGTGGCATTGCTCTAGATGTCTTGTCCGAAAATTACCTTGAGCAGATAGAGAACCAACTCGTGAGGACAACGTCTTCGACCCCTGGCAACAAAGAGACCTAGAACCTATCGAATCAGTTAACGCAGAGGAAGGTAACAGTGATCATAAGTTTGTGACAGCATCTATGACGACGGGTCCTACAAGGAATGTTAAGAAAGGTAGGAAGATATATTTGCTCAAGTGGTTCAAATGGCTCTAAGCACTATGGGACTTAACATCTGAGGTCGTAAGTCCCCTAGACTTAGAACTACTTAAACCTAACTAACCTAAGGTTATCCTGCCCGGGGCAGGATTCGTACCTGTGACCGTAGCTGCAGCGCGGTTCCAGACTGTAGCGCCTAGAATCGCTCGGCTACAGCGGCCGGCTATATTTGCTCAGCAAGGGTGACAGGATACATACAAATTTCAGAGCATGTTAGCAGTCAGCATCAAATATCTGGTGATGAGGACGAAGATGTGGAGAACAAATGGAAAAAATTGTTCAATATGCTCTAGAGAAGCATGTTCCGAGTAAGGTTTTAAGGGACGGGAAAGATCCACCATGGTTTAATAGCTGTGTTAGAAAAGCGCTATGTAAACAAAGAGCACTTCATCTCAGATTCAAGAGAAGTAAAAACCTAGCTAAAAAACAAAAGCTGAACGAAACGAAAATGAGCCGACCGGTGTGGCCGTGCGGATCTAGGCGCTTCAGTCTGGAACCGCGTGACCGCTACGGTCGCAGGTTCGAATCCTGCCTCGGGCATGGATGTGTGTGATGTCCTTAGGTTAGTTAGGTTTAAGTAGTCCTAAGTTCTAGGGGACTGATGACCACAGATGTTAAGTCCCATAGTGCTCAGAGCCATTTGAACCATTTGAACGAAAATGAGCAAAGGAGACCGCTGAGAGAAGCGTTCAATTATTTTGAAAGTAAGACGTTGTCAACCGACCTGAGTAAAAACCCAAAGAGATTATGTACGTATGTAAAATTAGTAAGTGGGTCAAAATCATATATTCATTCTCTCGGCGACCACACCGACAACGCAATGGAAGATAACAGAGAGAAGGCCGAAATACTGAATTCGGTCTTCCTCAGCTGTTTCACCGCGGAAGATCGTAACACTGTCCCTCCATTCAATCGTCGTGCGAACGCCGAAATGGCAGATATTGAGATAACCGATGGCGGAGCTGAGAAGCAGCTACAATCGTTTAGTAGTGGAAAGGCGTCAGGACCACACGAGATACCTATAAGATTCTATAGAGATTGTGCGAAAGAACTTGCTCCCATTCTAGCAGTAATTTATCGTAGATCGCCTGAGCAACGAAAGGTACCTAACGACTGGAAAAAAGCGCAAGTCATTCCCGTTTTAAAGAAATGCTGTAAGACAGATCCACACAATTATAGACCTATGTCGTTGACATCTGTTTTAGAATTATCGAACATGTTTTATGTTCAAGAATTATGACGTTTCTGGAAAATGAACATCTCCCCTATTAAAATCAGGTGGCAGAGCGGTTCTAGGCGCTACAGTCTGGAACCGCGCGACCGTTACGATCGCAGGTTCGAATCCTGTCTCGGGCATGGATGTGTGTGATTTCCTTAGGTTAGTTTCAAATTCTAAAGGTGGCAGGGGTAAAATACAGGGAGCGAAAGGCTATTTACAATTTGTACAGAAACCAGATGGCAGTTATAAGAGTCGAGGGACATGAAAGGGAAGCAGTGGTTGGGAAGGGAGTAAGACAGGGTTGTAGCCTCTCCCCGATGTTATTCAATCTCTATATTGAGCAAGCAGTAAAGGAAACAAAAGAAAAATTCGGTGTAGGTATTAAAATCCATGGAGAAGAAATAAAAACGTTGAGGTTCGCCTGAGACATTGTAATTCTGTCAGAGACAGCAATGGACTTGGAAGAGCAGTTGAACGGAATGGATGGTGTCTTGAAAGGAGGATATAAAATGAACATCAACAAAAGCAAAACGAGGATAATGGAATGTAGTCGAATTAAGTCGGGTGATGTTGAGGGTATTAGATTAAGAAATGAGACACTTAAAGTAGTAAAGGAGTTTTGCTATTTGGGGAGCAAAATAACTGATGATGGTCGAAGTAGAGAGGATATGAAATGTAGACTGGCAATGGCAAGGAAAGCGTTTCTGAAGAAGAGAAATTTGTTAACATCGAGTATAGATTTAAGTGTCAGGAAGTCATTTCTGAAAGTATTTGTATGGAGTGTAGCCATGTATGGAAGTGAAAGATGGACGGTAAATAGTTTGGATAAGAAGAGAATAGAAGCTTTCTAAATGTGGTGCTACAGAAGAATGCTGAAGATTAGATGGGTAGATCACATAACTAATGAGGAAGTATTGAATAGGATTGGGGAGAAGAGAAGTTTGTGGCACAACTTGACCAGAAGAATGGATCGGTTGGTAGGACATGTTCTGAGGCATCAAGGGATCACCAATTTAGTATTGGAGGGCAGTGTGGAGGGTAAAAATCGCAGGGGGAGACCAAGAGATGAATATACTAAGCAGATTCAGAAGGATGTAGGTTGCGGTAGGTACTGGGAGATGAAGAAGGTTTCACAGGATAGAGTAGCATGGAGAGCTGCATCAAACCAGTCTCGGGACTGAAGACCACAACAACAACAACAACAGTTAGGTTTAAGTAGTTCTAAGTTCTAGCGGACTGATGACCTCAGCAGTTAAGTCCCATAGTGCTCAGAGCCATTTGAGCCATTTATAAAAATCAACATGGATTCCGCAAAGAGAGAACCTGCGTAACTCAGCTCTCTCTGTTGATGAGTAGAAGGAAACTCGTTGACCCGTGCGTGGCTCGTGTTCCCGCCATCGTGTATTTTACACACTGTTTTTAACGCACTTCCACCTCACTAAGTTAATTTAAAAATACTACTGTCACTGAGTTGCTGCTTTGCCTGACCGTGAGTGGCGCAAGCAGCGCATATCAATATATCCCCTCTTGTAGTGTCATTGCTCGACTGCTATTATTTCCCGGTCGTTGTCTGTCGTAAGCCGAGTTCGGGTCGCGTGTTCGGGCTGCCAGTCAGTTGGAACGCGTCTGTAGCGCAGCCCGGACCTGCCAGTCGGGCAGTCGCAGTGTGGCGCTAGTGCTGTCGGGTTGGAGCCGCCGCGCATCACTTGAGAGCCGGGCCACGGTCTTGGTGGATCGTCGGTCGATTGATTTTCTTTAGATTTCTATTCTTCTCCTTTTGTTCATATGGGCATTTCTAATTGTGATTATGTAACATTCTATTGTGGTTTTTAAATGTAATTGTGATTATTTCGTTTGCCAATGGTTAAATACGTTTCTTGCTTTGTACCTGTGGTAAAATTAGTGAAGTTCTCTTTTGGAATATTATTAATTGTGAAAAATGCAGTCAACAACATTTATAAACATTTATGTAATTTACGATAACGATACAACATCTATAGACAGGGGACAGCGATAGTGATATCGATAGTCGAAAGGTTGTTGTGTAGTGGAGGGGATGGTGGATGATGTGTCTGTGAAGCGTGCGTGGAAAAATAGTACTGTGTTTTATGAAAAGCATACGTAATTGTATGGACAGTGATACCGAACTATCAGATTGTTAATTCTCTTTACCACTGCGGTATGTAATGCCATCGCCAGCGAACTTTAAGAGCAAATAAACCGGACTGTGAAAGTGCCGCTAACAATACTTTGTTGTGGCCGACGCGAACAGTGCTTTTAAGCGAATGAACTTTGCTAGTATTGGTTTTGGGTGGTGGAACTGTTGTCTATCACATTCTATCAAGCCATCAAGCCGTGAAATTGAAGACTTTAATTAACTGTGCATTATAAATGACTTTCAGTGACGTTGTCGAAGTTTTAAATGCGAGAACAGAGTGGACATTGTTTACGGTGTGCTTCACACACAACAACAATTTTATGAACTGTATATTTGTGGCTAAGACTATATGAATGTGACGAACTGTGTAATTATGGACGATAGCGTCACGGACAGTGGATAGAGTGTAAAAACGAGCGATGTCTACGTAATGTACTTTGAAAGAGAGGATATGTCAACAACGATCGGATACTGGCGTCTGGTGGTTTGTTAATCACCACGGGGTTAATGATACAGCTTTGCCGAACCTTTATTTGCGTTTCGCCGGAGAAGATTAACCAGCGGAACTGCCTGTATCCCGCTGTCATCATCGTAACCCGCCGACATCGTGCTGCCTAACGCAACGCTTCGTATGCAACAAAAAGTTAAGGGATTTCGCCGAACGCTATCCACTGACATAGAAACATTCTTTCTCTATTAAAAGTATAAGAATTACAGACTCTATTCAAATAAATTCTTTGATTAGTTTATGTTTGCTTTCTGCTAACGAAAATGAAATTACAATCAGTTAATCAAAAGTTGCCTGGTAGTCATTGTTGAGACACCAGTAAATATAAACTTCTTCCTCTCGTAGAACTAATTCTCCTTGCATGTCAAAATTATTGTAGTTATTTTATGTAGTTTTATGTAGTGTTATGAGACTAGAAGCCCGCATCTCGTGGTCGTGCGGTAGCGTTCTCGCTTCCCACGCCCGGGTTCCCGGGTTCGATTCCCGGCGGGGTCAGGGATTTTCTCTGCCTCGTGATGGCTGGGTGTTGTGTGCTGTCCTTAGGTTAGTTAGGTTTAAGTAGTTCTAAGTTCTAGGGGACTGATGACCATAGCTGTTAAGTCCCATAGTGCTCAGAGCCATTTGAGACTAGATATATGACAGTGACTAATAAGAGTATTTGGTCGCGAAATATGGCGTCGCGCGAAAATTACGGCGACGGCCGTAATTGCTTACGTTCTGACCAATAACGTAAAAGCTGCTATTCCCGTATTGGTACATTTCCTGACGTGAGCGTGAATTATAAATGTCAGCTGTCAAATCACGTAGGGACTGTTTACCCAGTAATAAAAGTTTTTGGTATTGTATTGCTACGGATCGTAGTATTAAGAGACACTGGTTATACTCAAAAGTGGGTAGATGTATGGTGAACCCCCCGCCCCAGTGTTCATGCAATTATTAACAGTATTGTGTGTGATTCACGAAATTTTGGCACTTTTTCTAATTCCTTTCAGATATTGTATTAGATGTCTTTGAAGTTTCAGAGAATATATACACAATTTTGTCGGTTCAGGTTAATTTCAGAGCAGTTTATCGTGAATATTAGAGTTTTCAGTCCATAAACCGGAACAGAAAAGAATCGAAGCATTTGAGATGTGGTGCTATAGGCGAATGTTGAAAATTAGGTGGACTGATAAGGTAAGGAATGAGGAAGTTCTACGCAGAATCGGAGAGGAAAGGAATATGTGGAAAACACTGATAAGGAGAAGGGACAGGATGATAGGTCATCTGCTAAGACATGAGGGAATGACTTCCATGGTACTAGAGGGAGCTGTAGAGGGCAAAAACTGTAGAGGAAGACAGAGATTGGAATACGTCAAGCAAATAATTGAGGACGTAGGTTGCAAGTGCTACTCTGAGATGAAGAGGTTAGCACAGGAAAGGAATTCGTGGCGGGCCGCATCAAACCAGTCAGTAGACTGATGACCAAAAAAAAAAAACAAAGTGGGATCGTGACCAATTGAGAAGTATAACAAAGAGTGTGGCTTACCAACTAGAATTTTGGATGACTTCACAGTTCAGATTTTGATAATTATTTTTCCTGTGGGTTGAGGTCATCACACTGTGTGTGTGCATCGACTCCCGATTTGTCTTCGTTCGTGCTTAGTTACTGTTGGGTATCGTTCAGGTCTTCGTGCAAGTGTTTGTCAGGTTGTGTGTGTAGCTGGTGTTATTTCCACTGACGACTATTTTAGATGTTGTCGGCATTCTGTGGGTAGTCGGTCGGTTGGTGTTGACCAGGGAGGATATCTCCGTGCGGTGCAGTCGGCTGGGTCCGCTGGCGGTCCCTGCGCGGTGCCGGAGCGTGTGTGGAGCTGTCCGATCGAAACGAGCTTCGTGGCTCACCGACCCAGGACGTCAAAGTTGAGAGGTGTGTTAAGTACCCAAGCCACGTCAGTTCATGTTGTATCGTTTGTTTCGGCGGTTCGCTGTTGGGGAGCTTTTCCTGTGAGCAACACCGAGTCGTTGTAGTGGTGAAATATAGCCGCCGTGCGGTACAATTAACTATATTGGTTCACTACAATTAAAGTGCACCAGCGGAATTTTCTACCTTGTGGCCGCTAGTGTACTGGTTACCTGCCCAGGTCATTAACGTAATTTCAGGCAGTGTCCTTTCCTCACCTGTTGTCACTGTCCAACACGGTGTGTAGTTTTGACAGCTTAATACATATTTCATTGTGGATAATCACGTCCGTCACAGTTTGGTCTTTGAGTTTTCATGTACCCATTGGTGACTAGCAAGTCGTTTGGTCGGTCGGTCCGTGACTGTCTCTTGGTTGGGTTACCGACGGATCAAGTGTAGTTGGGTCAACCAACTGTCTCACCTAAGTGAACGTTAGTGTTCCGAGGGCAGTCCCCCCCCCCCCCAACCCCCTCCCCCCTGGAGGCGTCTGAGTGCTGTTGTCTATACTGTCCTTTTCATGGATATGTTGGTAATCTATTATAGCCAATGCTTTAAAAGAAAAAAAATTGTTGTGTTTTATGCACATCAGTTTATGTAAATAAATTGTGGGCCTTCAGCTCCTTAAAACCTTATTCTCAAATTTAGTTATTGTCGTTACGTTGCTTTTTTAGTGTGCGTTCGGCCATTGAAAACCTAAAGGTTAAGGTATTTTTGAATTTTTGGAAAATCAACTGTGGACCTATAGCCGGTTAAAGCCTTATTCTCAAAATTTCCCCTTAAGCGAAAACATTGCGGCCTTCTGCCTTAAAAGATTATGGTAATATATTTTAAAAATTTGAAATATTGCACCTTGTACACGTTTGTTCTATCCACTTCTGCCTTGAGGCTTTCGGCCTAGCTGTGATATATATAATTTTGTTTGCAATCTTAACTGCATGTCCCCAGTCACTTGAAATTTATCTTGTTGCTTTTTAAGATTTCTTGTTAGGAGGCCTTCAGCCGTAAAAGAACTGGATTTTGAAACTTTTAGTTGTAAAGGTTCGGCTATGTGCTGTTTTGGTTTAAAGGTGTTATTAAGAAACAATAAACTACAATTTCGAAGTCAAAATGACCGACACCGTATTTGGCCCTCTCCACAATCATAATCACCTGTTCTGCCCAGCTGCTTTAGCGGGCATACCACTCGTATGCTGAAATGCGCCGCGAAAGTATCGCTGATTTTATGGACCTAGTAGTGATATGCGACGAGATGTGGATTTTCGAGCACGATCTGAATCACTGTCGTTGGAGGGGATAAAAACGATTTCAACACGCTACGATGTCCCCAATGGAAAAAAAATGGTTCAAATGGCTCTGAGCACTATGGGACTCAACATCTTAGGTCATAAGTCCCCTAGAACTTAGAACTACTTAAACCTAACTAACCTAAGGACACCACACACACCCATGCTCGAGGCAGGATTCGCACCTGCGACCGTAGCAGTCCCGCGGTTCCGGACTGCAGCGCCAGAACCGCTAGACCACCGCGGCCGGCTGTCCCCAATGGAAGATCGTGCGGACTGCGCTAAGCAGTGGCAGCGATGGAGAGATGCGGAAGGAATACTTTGCAGATTTTGATTGTTTTGTACGTTAAAAAGCAATAAACCCCTTTACAAATTTCTTGTTCAGCAACAGTCCTCGTATTCCGTATTTGGAGAGCAGATGGTCATTTTCACACATTCAGTGGCTCGGCTCATATGGTGCTAAATAGTCTTTGTCAAGTGGTGCTCATCCTTCCTGGGAATGGGATTTTCGAGCACGATCTGAATCACTGTCGTTGGAGGGGATGGATAAAAACGATTTCAACACGCTAGGACGTCCCCGATGGAAGACCGTGCGGACTGTGCTAAGCAGTGGCAGCGATGGAGAGATGCGGGATGAATACTTTGCAGATTTTTGATGTTTTTTACGTTAAAAAGCAATAAACCCCTTTACAAAGTTCTTGTTCAGCAACAGTCCTCGTATTCCGTTTTTGGAGAGCAGATGGTCATTTTCACACATTCAGTGGCTCGGCTCATATGGTGCTAAATAGTCTTATCAAGTGGTGCTCATTCTTCCTGGGAATGGGATTTTCGAGCACGATCTGAATCACTGTCGTTGGAGGGGATAAAAACGATTTCAACACGCTAGGATGTCCCCGATGGAAGACCGTGCGGACTGCGCTAAGCAGTGGCAGCGATGGAGAGATGCGGAATGAATACTTTGCAGATTTTTAATGTTTTGTACGTTAAAAAGCAATAAACCCCTTTACAAAGTTCCTGTTCAGCAACAGTCCTCGTATTCCGTATTTGGAGAGCAGATGGTCATTTTCACACATTCAGTGGCTCGGCTCATATGGTGCTAAATAGTCTTATCAAGTGGTGCTCATCCTTCCTGGGAATGGGATTTTCGAGCACGATCTGAATCACTGTCGTTGGAGGGGATAAAAACGATTTCAACACGCTAGGATGTCCCCGATGGAAGACCGTGCGGACTGCGCTAAGCAGTGGCAGCGATGGAGAGATGCGGAATGAATACTTTGCAGATTTTTAATGTTTTGTACGTCAAAAAGCAATAAACCCCTTTACAAAGTTCCTGTTCAGCAACAGTCCTCGTATTCCGTATTTGGAGAGCAGATGGTCATTTTCACACATTCAGTGGCTCGGCTCATATGGTGCTAAATAGTCTTATCAAGTGGTGCTCATCCTTCCTGGGAATGGGATTTTCGAGCACGATCTGAATCACTGTCGTTGGAGGGGATAAAAACGATTTCAACACGCTAGGATGTCCCCGATGGAAGACCGTGCGGACTGCGCTAAGCAGTGGCAGCGATGGAGAGTTGCGGAATGAATACTTTGCAGATTTTTAATGTTTTGTACGTCAAAAAGCAATAAACCCCTTTACAAAGTTCTTGTTGAGCAACAGTCCTCGTATTCCGTATTTGGAGAGCAGATGGTCATTTTCGCACATTCAATGGCTCGGCTCATATGGTGCTAAATAGTCTTATCAAGTGGTGCTCATCCTTCCTGGGAATGGGATTTTCGAGCACGATCTGAATCACTGTCGTTGGAGGGGATAAAAACGATTTCAACACGCTAGGATGTCCCCGATGGAAGACCGTGCGGACTGCGCTAAGCAGTGGCAGCGATGGAGAGATGCGGAATGAATACTTTGCAGATTTTTGATGTTTTTTACGTTAAAAAGCAATAAACCCCTTTACAAAGTTCTTGTTCAGCAACAGTCCTCGTATTCCGTTTTTGGAGAGCAGATGGTCATTTTCACACATTCAGTGGCTCGGCTCATATGGTGCTAAATAGTCTTATCAAGTGGTGCTCATTCTTCCTGGGAATGGGATTTTCGAGCACGATCTGAATCACTGTCGTTGGAGGGGATAAAAACGATTTCAACACGCTAGGATGTCCCCGATGGAAGACCGTGCGGACTGCGCTAAGCACTGGCAGCGATGGAGAGATGCGGAAGGAATACTTTGCAGATTTTGATTGTTTTGTACGTTAAAAAGCAATAAACCCCTTTACAAATTTCTTGTTCAGCAACAGTCCTCGTATTCCGTATTTGGAGAGCAGATGGTCATTTTCACACATTCAGTGGCTCGGCTCATATGGTGCTAAATAGTCTTATCAAGTGGTGCTCATCCTTCCTGGGAATGGGATTTTCGAGCACGATCTGAATCTTTTTTTTTTGGAGGGGATAAAAACGATTTCAACACGCTAGGATGTCCCTGATGGAAGACCGTGCGGACTGCGCTAAGCAGTGGCAGCGATGGAGAGATGCGGAATGAATACTTTGCAGATTTTTGATGTTTTTTACGTTAAAAAGCAATAAACCCCTTTACAAAGTTCTTGTTCAGCAACAGTCCTCGTATTCCGTTTTTGGAGAGCAGATGGTCATTTTCACACATTCAGTGGCTCGGCTCATATGGTGCTAAATAGTCTTATCAAGTGGTGCTCATTCTTCCTGGGAATGGGATTTTCGAGCACGATCTGAATCACTGTCGTTGGAGGGGATAAAAACGATTTCAACACGCTAGGATGTCCCCGATGGAAGACCGTGCGGACTGCGCTAAGCAGTGGCAACGATGGAGAGATGCGGAATGAATACTTTGCAGATTTTTAATGTTTTGTACGTTAAAAAGCAATAAACCCCTTTACAAAGTTCCTGTTCAGCAACAGTCCTCGTATTCCGTATTTGGAGAGCAGATGGTCATTTTCACACATTCAGTGGCTCGGCTCATATGGTGCTAAATAGTCTTATCAAGTGGTGCTCATCCTTCCTGGGAATGGGATTTTCGAGCACGATCTGAATCACTGTCGTTGGAGGGGATAAAAACGATTTCAACACGCTAGGATGTCCCCGATGGAAGACCGTGCGGACTGCGCTAAGCAGTGGCAGCGATGGAGAGATGCGGAATGAATACTTTGCAGATTTTTAATGTTTTGTACGTCAAAAAGCAATAAACCCCTTTACAAAGTTCTTGTTGAGCAACAGTCCTCGTATTCCGTATTTGGAGAGCAGATGGTCATTTTCGCACATTCAATGGCTCGGCTCATATGGTGCTAAATAGTCTTTATCAAGTGGTGCTCATCCTTCCTGGGAATGGGATTTTCGAGCACGATCTGAATCACTGTCGTTGGAGGGGATAAAAACGATTTCAACACGCTAGGATGTCCCCGATGGAAGACCGTGCGGACTGCGCTAAGCAGTGGCAGCGATGGAGAGATGCGGAATGAATACTTTGCAGATTTTTAATGTTTTGTACGTCAAAAAGCAATAAACCCCTTTACAAAGTTCTTGTTGAGCAACAGTCCTCGTATTCCGTATTTGGAGAGCAGATGGTCATTTTCGCACATTCAATGGCTCGGCTCATATGGTGCTAAATAGTCTTATCAAGTGGTGCTCATCCTTCCTGGGAATGGGATTTTCGAGCACGATCTGAATCACTGTCGTTGGAGGGGATAAAAACGATTTCAACACGCTAGGATGTCCCCGATGGAAGACCGTGCGGACTGCGCTAAGCAGTGGCAGCGATGGAGAGATGCGGAATGAATACTTTGCAGATTTTTAATGTTTTGTACGTCAAAAAGCAATAAACCCCTTTACAAAGTTCTTGTTCAGCAACAGTCCTCGTATTCCGCATTTGGAGAGCAGATGGTCATTTTCGCACATTCAATGGCTCGGCTCATATGGTGCTAAATAGTCTTTATCAAGTGGTGCTCATCCTTCCTGGGAATGGGATTTTCGAGCACGATCTGAATCACTGTCGTTGGAGGGGATAAAAACGATTTCAACACGCTAGGATGTCCCCGATGGAAGACCGTGCGGACTGCGCTAAGCAGTGGCAACGATGGAGAGATGCGGAATGAATACTTTGCAGATTTTTAATGTTTTGTACGTTAAAAAGCAATAAACCCCTTTACAAAGTTCTTGTTCAGCAACAGTCCTCGTATTCCGTATTTGGAGAGCAGATGGTCATTTTCGCACATTCAATGGCTCGGCTCATATGGTGCTAAATAGTCTTTATCAAGTGGTGCTCATCCTTCCTGGGAATGGGATTTTCGAGCACGATCTGAATCACTGTCGTTGGAGGGGATAAAAACGATTTCAACACGCTAGGATGTCCCCGATGGAAGACCGTGCGGACTGCGCTAAGCAGTGGCAACGATGGAGAGATGCGGAATGAATACTTTGCAGATTTTTAATGTTTTGTACGTTAAAAAGCAATAAACCCCTTTACAAAGTTCCTGTTCAGCAACAGTCCTCGTATTCCGTATTTGGAGAGCAGATGGTCATTTTCACACATTCAGTGGCTCGGCTCATATGGTGCTAAATAGTCTTATCAAGTGGTGCTCATCCTTCCTGGGAATGGGATTTTCGAGCACGATCTGAATCACTGTCGTTGGAGGGGATAAAAACGATTTCAACACGCTAGGATGTCCCCGATGGAAGACCGTGCGGACTGCGCTAAGCAGTGGCAGCGATGGAGAGATGCGGAATGAATACTTTGCAGATTTTTAATGTTTTGTACGTCAAAAAGCAATAAACCCCTTTACAAAGTTCTTGTTCAGCAACAGTCCTCGTATTCCGTATTTGGAGAGCAGATGGTCATTTTCGCACATTCAATGGCTCGGCTCATATGGTGCTAAATAGTCTTTATCAAGTGGTGCTCATCCTTCCTGGGAATGGGATTTTCGAGCACGATCTGAATCACTGTCGTTGGAGGGGATAAAAACGATTTCAACACGCTAGGATGTCCCCGATGGAAGACCGTGCGGACTGCGCTAAGCAGTGGCAGCGATGGAGAGATGCGGAATGAATACTTTGCAGATTTTTAATGTTTTGTACGTCAAAAAGCAATAAACCCCTTTACAAAGTTCTTGTTGAGCAACAGTCCTCGTATTCCGTATTTGGAGAGCAGATGGTCATTTTCGCACATTCAATGGCTCGGCTCATATGGTGCTAAATAGTCTTTATCAAGTGGTGCTCATCCTTCCTGGGAATGGGATTTTCGAGCACGATCTGAATCACTGTCGTTGGAGGGGATAAAAACGATTTCAACACGCTAGGATGTCCCCGATGGAAGACCGTGCGGACTGCGCTAAGCAGTGGCAGCGATGGAGAGATGCGGAATGAATACTTTGCAGATTTTTAATGTTTTGTACGTCAAAAAGCAATAAACCCCTTTACAAAGTTCTTGTTGAGCAACAGTCCTCGTATTCCGTATTTGGAGAGCAGATGGTCATTTTCGCACATTCAATGGCTCGGCTCATATGGTGCTAAATAGTCTTATCAAGTGGTGCTCATCCTTCCTGGGAATGGGATTTTCGAGCACGATCTGAATCACTGTCGTTGGAGGGGATAAAAACGATTTCAACACGCTAGGATGTCCCCGATGGAAGACCGTGCGGACTGCGCTAAGCAGTGGCAGCGATGGAGAGATGCGGAATGAATACTTTGCAGATTTTTAATGTTTTGTACGTCAAAAAGCAATAAACCCCTTTACAAAGTTCTTGTTGAGCAACAGTCCTCGTATTCCGTATTTGGAGAGCAGATGGTCAATTTCGCACATTCAATGGCTCGGCTCATATGGTGCTAAATAGTCTTATCAAGTGGTGCTCATCCTTCCTGGGAATGGGATTTTCGAGCACGATCTGAATCACTGTCGTTGGAGGGGATAAAAACGATTTCAACACGCTAGGATGTCCCCGATGGAAGACCGTGCGGACTGCACTAAGCAGTGGCAGCGATGGAGAGATGCGGAATGAATACTTTGCAGATTTTTAATGTTTTGTACGTTAAAAAGCAATAAACCCCTTTACAAAGTTCTTGTTCAGGAACAGTCCTCGTATTCCGTATTTGGAGAGCAGATGGTCATTTTCACACATTCAGTGGCTCGGCTCATATGGTGCTAAATAGTCTTATCAAGTGGTGCTCATCCTCCCTGGGAATGGGCAATTACGTGAGGCAGAAGCGGCAGTGAGCAGCCCAGGTACCGACAGGAAGCGGGCCCGTGGCTGTGTGGAGTGGAGCGTCGGCCAGATGCGGCGTCTCCCACGCGCGGCTCCTCTTGCCGGGTGTGTGGGGGGGGGGGGGGAAGGGGGGCCGCGAGTTGTCAGGTCGTTGGCGGGCGCCGACAAATTGCCTGCGGACGGGTCGCTGCCGCTGCCGTGGCCGCCGGCAGTTCGTCACGGGGCGCGCCAACACGCGAGGGCATCAATATCCGTCCCCGACAACTTGTACAGGCGGACGATAACTGCCGCCAGCCACTCGGCAATTCCGAATTACCTTCTCGCTGACTCTTGTTGACATCCGGGCACGGCTAAACTCCTACCCTCACCCCTCGAAACCGCCGTCCCCGAACCGCCGGGGGCACACAGAAAACTCATTTGCTGTATCTCTCCTGCCATCTGGCGTCTATTCGAGGTACGAGGGTCGCAGTGGTCTCCAGGTGGAGAGTGCGCCCCTGTTCGTGTCTAGATGACGTCGAGGAAGAGCAAAGTTAGTGGCGGCCGCCGGTCGAAAGACGTACCGAACGTGCAACACTCAAATTCTGGCCAGATACGAGATCCTCCGGAAAATTATGTGTCGTAACACAGTGTACGCTCTGAGAAAGAGAAGACTCATACAGGGATAACGATTCGACAATGGAGTCAGTAGTGGCCCCCCAGTCCTTTTGTATTCCCCTCCTCTGCCTACCCCCCTCCCTGTCGCGTCTGCCCCCCACCCCTCTTATGGGTCCTCATCCTCCATCAGCTCCTTTCCCGGTTCCCCACCCTTCGCTTTTACTCTTCTTTCCCCCCTTTTTTGTTTTCCCATCTTCTGTCCAGTTTCCCCCCACCTGCTCTCGACTGTGGTATGTCACATTTGCCAACTTTTTCGTGCAGTGTTCCAGTGACTATTCAGTGTTGTTTGTCTTTCTCGTGTTGCGAACAGAAACCATGCTGTCGCTGGGTGTGAATTTTATGTCTTTTGCGAACAGAATCCAGACTGTCGCCATGTTTTTTAATTGTCTATTGTTTTCCCTGTCTGCTCCGTATGTATTTTTATTAGCATCATCATCCCTCTGTTGTTTGTTTTAAGTTCCACGATTTCTTTTCGCCTTGTTACTCTCTAAGTCCCCGATTTTATCGCCTGTTTTTTATTATTATTTGTTCTCCTGATCTTTGTCACAAAATCTGTAGGCTGAAGAGTGGCATACTAAGCTGCTGCCAGCCCGCCCCCTTAGGGGGGAATTGAAATTCAATAAAGAAAAAAAAAATCAGTAGTGACAGACACCTGTTCAGGATGAATGCAGCACAACTAATGGAGTGAGTTAGTAATGTACTGTCGAACAGACAGAGTCCGATAAATGGTACGATATGGTAAGGAAGGACCTGAAGAGCATTGCACTCAATCAGGATAACATCTGCAACCAACTGAAGTACAGATCAGTGATCAACCTCTTCAATGTCTCCTACGGTGAGCAAAAGTAGAACAATAGCTGTGCAGGATGTATTGACACACAAAGAAGTGCTTTTTGATTGTAGTTTTCCCATTGGTTAATCATCCATCTACGGTCAGTGCGTTTAATGTTACCGCCATGGATTCTTTTTCAGTCTTACAGCCAGTGACGGAGGGCTGTATCCACGGAAAGCGGGGGATCCATCCACCCAGATTTTGTCTTCCCGCTGTTTCTCTAATTCGCTTGTGGGAAGTGTGAGGATGCTTCCTTTAAGAGAGCCGGCCGGTGTGGCCATGCGGTTAAAGGCGCTACAGTCTGGAACCGCACGACCGCTACGGTCGCAGGTTCGAATCCTGCCTCGGGCATGGATGTGTGTGATGTCCTTAGGTTAGTTAGGTTTAAGTAGTTGTAAGTTCTAGGGGACTTATGACCACAGCTGTTGAGTCCCATAGTGCTCAGAGCCATTTGAACCATTTGAACCTTTAAGAGAGACGCGACCGATTTCCTGCTTCATTTTCGTTCAGTCCAATCTTTTGCTTCGCATTTAATGATGTCGTTGTGGAGAAAATCTTAAACCCTAGTCTTCCATTCTTCCTACAAGTAATAGCGGTTGACAGTCCCACTAAGCGCTTTTGCCGAAAATGTTCTCCAGGAACCACATGATCAATTCTGAAATTGAAAACAGACTGAAGGATGCATTTTTAGGTCTGTAGCCTCTTCACAGTAGATTGCGGGAAAACGCCGGTTTCCGGTGTTACCAGGGGGGCGATGCGTACAGACTTCTGTTCTCAAACAGCTTTTACCTCATCTCTCTGATTCCTGTATTTCTCCGGTTTCTCACTCCATGTAGCACATTGCTACATCTATGTCTATGAGGGAGATGACTTGGTTAGCTTTATTCGCCAGTTTTATATCACGTCGATTCCAACAGATTTTTTTTTATCGGTTATTATGTTCCTGCCGGCCGGAGTGGCCGAGCGGTTAAAGGCGCTACACTCTTGAACTGAGCGACCACTACGGTCGCGGGTTCGAATCCCGCCTCGGGCATGGATGTGTGTGATGTCCTTAGGTTAGTTAGGTTTAAGTAATTCTAAGTTCTAGGGGACTTATGACCACAGCAGTTGAGTCCCATAGTGCTCAGAGCCATTTGAACCATTTTTATTATGTTCCAGCTCCAGTAAATTACGACTTTTCCAGTTTCCGCCACAGTCAGAGGATCGTTTCCCTAGTATAGATGAAAGTCTTCTAGTAACTGATATTGCTGTCCCGACATACGACAGACTGTTAGCTGACCTCATCGTGCCCCTTCAGATAATTTGTGCGTGCCAAGGTTTCACATCGCGATGTATTGTTTCATAGGGTTTGCTCCCGATCCCCCACACTGCCTCTAGCTGTCATCATTCCTTGCTCCTTCTCGACATACTTCCGGTAGTTCCTCGCTGCAGTGACCTGTCCCTGTATCGCTTTCAGAAATCCCTGTTTACGCAAGCGAACTTACGTTTTTTTTTTCCTTCTTAAGTCCACGTTAAAAGTCTTACGCCTTTTTCCAGTAGCTTTTCATTCTTTCCATATGTTTTTCTCCTCCTTCTTCTGTCCACATTGCCCCTATCTTGTTCCTTGTTTTCTCCTGGAAGTCCTTGAAAGATTTTACTTTTTCTATGAACTTTTCTCTTTCTCATATGCCTTCCTCCGTTATTTCCATTTTCATTCAGCTCCGCTTTAAATTCTTTGATCCACATCATTGATGTTTCTGGGTTTCTATCAAAACACTTCTTTTCGTCACGGTTTTCTTTTAACATTTAGCTTTTTTTACGTGTCCAGAGAATACAACTCTTCCCGTAGTCATTGGGTATAATATTAATTATATTTTTTCTTAAACTTCTATAGTACTTTTTAATTACCATTTATAATTCTCATATTTTGGGCCCAAGATTTTTTGATAGTTTTCCTTTCCTTGTTTCCTATTTCACCTAATTCTTTGGCTGTATTTAACGAAAGGCTTTCTGAAGCATAATGACATTCTGGTCTAATGACAGTGTCGTAGTACTGAAGTTTTGCGTTTATGGGAACAGATGTGTTTTTATGCAAGTTTTTTTACTAATTGAAAAGCCATTTCCATTTTCCTTCCCCTTGTTAAGTTAGTTTCTTTGGTGGATTGTTTGGTTGCATTGTTTCATCTATATATTTCATTTTTGAAGTCTTTTTTTTTAATTTTTCCATAATCGTTCCCACGCATTTCGGTGCCTCCTTCGCATCTCCCATATACTGTACTCTGGTTTTTCGATAGATTTATGTTGTCCTGCTTCGGAAGCTATCTCTTGTAGCAGGTTTATTCGTTTTATTGATTGGCGACTCCATGTTGTCTTGTGCACTACGACCAGATAACAGGTATACTTGAAAAAAGAGACAGCATTGGTCGTATATTTTTACTATCGCAAAATCGATTTTCTGTCACTGAGTCTATGTGATTGCCGTAAAGCTTAGTGACAACAGTGCATCCTAATTTAAGTTATACAATATAGCACTGAAGATGGTCACTCAGTGACAGAAAATCGATTTTGCGATAGTAAAAATATACGACCAATGCTGTCTCTTTTTTCAAGGTTTATTCGTGTTATTGCATCTTCTGTAGACTTATATAAGATGGCAATACTGTCTACAGTATTCAGGGTATCCTCTTTCCTTCCAATTATAATTTTTTAAAATTCCTTCTTGTTCTGTTATTTTCCTAAATTTCGTGATTAGATTTTCTAGTACACAACTGAACAGCTGTGGGAACAATCCATCGCCTTGACTTACGCTAGTTTTTATCTCAAAAGCCTTGGAGGTTCCACCAAAAAATTTAATTTTTCATTTCGTGTTTTTCCGTGTGTCGTTTATGATTGCTACTGATTTGTTATCAGCCCCAAGCTCTTTTAAGCTGCTGAATAATATTTCTCTGTCAATCGATCCATATGCTTTTTTGAAGTCTAAAAATTTTAAATGAATGCTTGTGTGTTCTATACCTGATTATAAATTTCTGATTTAAAATTTGTTCCACACGGGATCGTTCTTTTCTAGACCCTCCTTGGTACTCTCCAAAATGGTGAACCAGCTGGCTTTCCAGCTTGTTTTGCAATGCTTTTTTGAAACAATTTTGCTAAGTGACTGGAAAGAGGGATAGTCATTGCGGTTGTTGGCATCAGTTTTATCTCCTTTTTTGTGGATTGGATGAGTTGGAGCCCCTTCCGGTATAGCTTCTGTTTCCCAATTATTTGAAGGACACCATGTAGCTTCTTCATTGTTCCAGCATCTTCAATTTACCACATTTCGGAAGTTACTGAATCTTTCCCGGGACCTTCTCATTCCTCAAGTAATGTAATCCTACTTTGTCATTAATGTTATCAATTTTGATCCTGCAGTGCTATGTTGCTCAGAAGTATGGTGCAGTGCACGGTACTTCTGAATAACACAATCACTGCAGTATCGTATTCATCCGCCGACACCGGGCAGGCGTCTTTTAATTACAATGCCTTTCCTGTACAGAAATATACACGATGGATGTACGAATGCAGACTGTAGACGCTCGGTTGACGACATATGGAAATTTGAATCTGGCCATGAAGTGTGCTCGGATAGCATAATGGTAGGGCAACACGCAATAGGTGGGAAAATACGGGTTCGAGTCCCGAACCGGCACAAATTGTCATTGTCGTCGTTCCATTATACAGCCGATGATTATCCATATTCACAACTGCGAATACATTTCATTATTGATTTTATTGCTATCATTACCACTTTACATGCATGAATTCCTATGCAGATACTATACCTGGATACTGTACATTCCGAATGCTGTACGTAATTTGTGTCAGAGGTTTCTCTTCTTCGTGTATGTTTCATTAATCTCACCACTTCACACTTTGCCGTGTCTGTTGCTTTTTATGTGGACAACTAATCTCGTTCTCATTCACGCCTGTCTTAAACCGAGCTGCTTAATAGGCAAGGACAATTCGGCAGTGAGTGATGTTATAGCAATAAGCTATGAATTCAATATACATTTGTGTAAATGTGAATGGTGGTTTCGGTAAGAGAGTAGCATCTTCGTATCGCTGTTAATGCTTATTATTAAACTAGCGCTTCACAGGAGAATGAACCTTATGGTCTACCACGGGCAATAAACTAGTTTAACAATGTACGTTGTAGAATTTATTGAAAGAAAGAGCTGTTTTCTGCTTTATTCCATGAAGGTATTGTCATTTCACGGATCACCATAGGCATCATCCATTAATCAAAAGACGCCAGCAGAAGCTGCTAAAAACTCAGGCTGCCCAGTTAACGCAACTGGTATCTATTATAAAATGTGAAACGAAGACATTTTGCTCTACAGGAGTAGCAGTAAGAGTGAGAAAAGAGATAAAGGAAGTTCGATATCTTTACCAATTAAGAGGAGTGATGATACGTCGGTCAGAGCAACAAGTAGCTAACTGTATGAACTTTGGCAATTTACAAACCATCCACCAGAAAGCCCTTCATGGACTGAAATTGCTAAGTGGCCAGTTTTAAAGATTACATCTTTCTACGGTGTTACATGTCTATAAAATTACATTTTCCCAACGATTGCTCTTATTGACTGCATTTCTGAACATACTAAAATCTGTTACCGCCTGCAGTGCAAAGTAGACAACCTGCCTTTTCATATCGGAAACACTACAACTCAGACGTTTTCTAGTCTCTGTATTCCCCTATACTCTCTACAGATTCCTCTACTACCACCCTGATTTCTTACGCGATGTTCTATCATGCTGTCCCTTCTTCTTGTCAGTGTTTACCATGTTGTTGTTGTTGTTGTGGTCTTCAGTCCTGAGACTGGTTTGATGCAGCTCTCCATGCTACTCTATCCTGTGCAAGCTTCTTCATCTCCCAGTACCTACTGCAACCTACATCCTTCTGAATCTGCTTAATGTATTCATCTCTTGGTCTCCCCCTACGATTTTTACCCTCCACGCTGCCCTCCAATACTAAATTGGTGATCCCTTGATGCCTCAGAACATGTCCTACCAACCGATCCCTTCTTCTGGTCAAGTTGTGCCACAAACTTCTCTTCTCCCCAATCCTATTCAATACTTCCTCATTAGTTATGTGATCTACCCATCTAATCCTCAGCATTCTTCTGTAGCACCACATTTCGAAAGCTTCTATTCTCTTCTTGTCCAAACTATTTACCGTCCATGTTTCACTTCCATACATGGCTACACTCCATACAAATACTTTCAGAAATGACTTCCTGACACTTAAATCTATACTCGATGTTAACAAATTTCTCTTCTTCAGAAACGCTTTCCTTGCCATTGCCAGTCTACATTTTGTATCCTCTCTACTTCGACCATCATCAGTTATTTTGCTCCCCAAATAGCAAAACTCCTTTACTACTTTAAGTGTCTCATTTCCTAATCTAATACCCTCAACATCACCCGACTTAATTCGACTACATTCCATTATCCTCGTTTTGCTTTTGTTGATGTTCATCTTATATCCTCCTTTCAAGACACCATCCATTCCGTTCAACTGCTCTTCCAATTCCTTTGCTGTCTCTGACAGAATTACAATGTCATCGGCGAACCTCAACGTTTTTATTTCTTCTCCATGGATTTTGATACCTACTCCGAATTTTTCTTTTGTTTCCTTTACTGCTTGCTCAATATACAGATTGAATAACATCGGGGAGAGGCTACAACCCTGTCTTACTCCCTTCCCAACCACTGCTTCTCTTTCATGTCCCTCGACTCTTATAACTGCCATCTCGTTTCTGTACAAATTGTAAATAGCCTTTCGCTCCCTGTATTTTACCCCTGCCACCTTTAGAATTTGAAAGAGAGTATTCCAGTCAACATTGTCAAAAGCCTTCTCCAAGTCTACAAATGCTAGAAACATAGGTTTGCCTTTCCTTAATCTTTCTTCTAAGATAAGTCGTAAGGTCAGTATTGCCTCACGTGTTCCAACATTTCTACGGAATCCAAACTGATCTTCCCCGAGGTCGGCTCCTACTAGTTTTTCCATTCGTCTGTAAAGAATTCGTGTTAGTATTTTGCAGCTGTGGCTTATTAAACTGATTGTTCGGTAATTTTCACATCTGTCAACACCCGCTTTCTTTGGGATTTGAATTATTATATTCTTCCTGAAGTCTGAGGGTACCTCGCCTGTTTCATACATCTTGCTCACCAGATGGTAGAGTTTTGTCAGGACTGGCTCTCCCAAGGCCGTCAGTAGTTCCAATGGAATGTTGTCTACTCCGGGGGCCTTGTTTCGACTCAGGTCTTTCAGTGCTCTGTCAAACTCTTCACGCAGTATCGTATCTCCCATTTCATCTTCATCTACATCCTCTTCCATTTCCATAATATTGTCCTCAAGTACATCACCCTTGTATAGACCCTCTATATACTCCTTCCACCTTTCTGCTTTCCCTTCTTTGCTTAGAACTGGGTTTCCATCTGAGCTCTTGATGTTCATGCAAGTGGTTCTCTTATCTCCAAAGGTCTCTTTAATTTTCCTGTAGGCAGTATCTATCTTACCTCTAGTGAGATAAGCCTCTACATCCTTACATTTGTCCTCTAGCCATCCCTGCTTAGCCATTTTGCACATCCTGTCGATCTCATTTTTGAGACGTTTGTATTCTTTTTTGCCTGCTTCATTTACTGCATTTTTATATTTTCTCCTTTCATCAATTAAATTCAATATATCTTCTGTTACCCAAGGATTTCTACTAGCCCTCGTCTTTTTACCTACTTGATCCTCTGCTGCCTTCACTACTTCATCCCTCAAAGCTACCCATTCTTCTTCTACTGTATTTCTTTCCCCCATTCCTGTCAATTGTTCCCTTATGCTCTCCCTGAAACTCTGTACATCCTCTGGTTCTTTCAGTTTATCCAGGTCCCATCTCCTTAAATTCCCACCTTTTTGCAGTTTCTTCAGCTTTAATCTACAGGTCATAACCAATAGATTGTGGTCAGAGTCCACATCTGCCCCTGGAAATGTCTTACAATTTAAAACCTGGTTCCTAAATCTCTGTCTTACCATTATATAATCTATCTGATACCTTTTAGTATCTCCAGTGTTCTTCCATGTATACAACCTTCTATCGTGATTCTTAAACCAAGTGTTAGCTATGATTAAGTTGTGCTCTGTGCAAAATTCTACCAGGCGGCTTCCTCTTTCATTTCTTAGCCCCAATCCATATTCACCTACTACGTTTCCTTCTCTCCCTTTTCCTACACTCGAATTCCAGTCACCCATGACTATTAAATTTTCGTCTCCCTTCACTATCTGAATAATTTCTTTTATTTCATCATACATTTCTTCAATTTCTTCGTCATCTGCAGAGCTAGTTGGCATATAAACTTGTACTACTGTAGTAGGTGTGGGCTTCGTACCTATCTTGGCCACAATAATGCGTTCACTATGCTGTTTGTAGTAGCTTACCCGCATTCCTATTTTCCTATTCATTATTAAACCTACTCCTGCATTACCCCTATTTGACTTTGTATTTATAACCCTGTATTCGCCTGACCAGAAGTGTTGTTCCTCCTGCCACCGAACTTCACTAATTCCCACTATATCTAACTTTAACCTATCCATTTCCCTTTTTAAATTTTCTAACCTACCTGCCCGATTAAGGGATCTGACATTCCACGCTCCGATCCGTAGAACGCCAGTTTTCTTTCTCCTGATAACGACGTCCTCCTGAGTAGTCCTCGCCCGGAGATCCATACATTGCTTTTACAGCAGTTCTGCGGGGAACTCATTCCTTATCTTTCCAGTCCACTTCATTTTCAACATCATTCTGTAGCACGACATTTCAGTTGCTTTGTTTGCGGGTTTTTCCACAGTTTATGATTCACTACCATACAAAAATGTGCTCCAAACGTATATTTCAGAAAATCTTTACGTCAGATTAAGGTCTATGTATTCTACGAGTATACTTCTCCTGGCTGTGAGTGCCCTCTTAGCCTGTGCTAATCTACTTCTTATGATCTTCCTGTTTCGTCCGTCGTGTACTATTTTGCTTCTGAGGGTGCAGAATTCGTTAGCTACGTGAATTTTCTTACAGGGCATCATGTTCGTCGTTGACTGTAGAAATTATTTGCTTCGCAATTGAAATTTAGGCTTTTGGCCATTTTCAAGCGATACTCTAAAAAGTTTTGCTTCAGCAAGTGTTAGACTTTAAAATCCTACGAAATGTGTACTTATCGTCGTCAAAAATAAGCATTCTCTAGAAATACAGTAACATCAAACAAGAGCTCTGAACAATGAAATGATGTAAATCACATGAATTGTTATCAATTTTAAAGTAATTTCAAAAATGGCTCTGAGTACTATGGGACTTAACATTTGAGGTCATCAGTCCCCCAGAACTTAGAACTACTTAAACCTAACTAACCCATGGACATCACACACATTCATGCCCGAGGCAGGATTCGAACCTGCGACCGTAGCGGTCTCGCGGTTCCATACTGAAGCGCCTAGAACCGCTCGGCCACACGGGCCGGCTAAAGTAATTTCCATCATTCCACGATGTCAACAAGAGTAACAGTTCACGTAATTAACATCGCTTCACGATGTTAAGAGCTTGGCACTTGTTTGATATTACTGTATTT
Source organism: Schistocerca cancellata (assembly GCF_023864275.1). Taxonomy (NCBI): domain Eukaryota; kingdom Metazoa; phylum Arthropoda; class Insecta; order Orthoptera; family Acrididae; genus Schistocerca; species Schistocerca cancellata. The sequence goes on from NC_064634.1 coordinate 489,557,337, forward strand.
CTAAAGCGAAAAGCCTAAATTCTGGCGATGGCAGCAGGGTACGGCACTGCCTTTGAGAAACCCAGTTCTACGGCTGGACGTTCCTTTAGGCAAGAACTAGTTCTGTAGACCTGGTGAGTGAGTTTCTGCATGATGCGATAACATCTTTCAAAACATTCTTAGGAACAACAGCCCAAATTTTCCTTTCACTTCTTACTCACCTGATTTGGCACACTCGGGACATTCCGTACCGCGCGAATGGCTCAAATGGCACTGAGCACTATGGGACTTAACATCGGAGGTCATCAGTCCCCTAGAACTTAAAACTACTTAAACCTAACTAACCTAAGGACATCACACACATCCACGCCGAAGGCAGGATTCGAACCTGTCCGTAGCAGTCGCGCGGTTCCGAACTGAAGCGCCTAGAACCGCTCAGCCACCGCGGCCGGCTATACCGCGCGAGATTAAAGTTTCAGCTCTCTTTTCATTTGTCCTATCTTTTGAATTGGCCGGCCTAGATTTTACAAACGTGGTGTGGGCAAAAGCAATTATTATAATTCTGTCATTGGTGGATCGACTTGGCCGAATTTCGCTGATGAGTCGTGTCGTTGTCAAGTAATCTGAATGCTTTCGATCTTTTAATCATGTTTCGTAACAACCTTTCGGTCTGTCGAACGTAATTCATTTCAGTTTGTCTTTCATTTTCACCACGTTTCCTTTTCGCTTTTACTGTTTTTCATTTTGTTTTATATAAGTCTGATTTTATACTTGAGTAAATTAAAGTAGACGTCTAAGTGAGGTCGGTCACCGTCAGAGAAATGACGAAATTTGGCAGCGATACCTCACTGGTGGCGACCCAGATGTTACCCTTTCATCCTTTCTATTTCTTATTTCTTTTTTTACTCAAGTTAAACATCAATACAATGTCAGTTGTGTTCTCATTGATCATTTCTCTTCGATTAGCGGTAGTAAATTACATTTTTACCAGTTCAACCGGTATCGTTTAATAACTAGAAGGTTCACCTTCGCAAATATTAGTAACTACTTAGCTCATCCACAAGCTGATGTGTTACGGCCACATTGATGTAGTAAGGGTGTTATCCAACACCCTGACTGTGTGCACTCGCTCAGTAATCATCAGCTTCGTGGAGACGGCCTGGGGTAGCAGGGATTAGCACAAGTTATCTTGTCCAGCCACAAGATACCTCGTAAGGAAGCCGACGTGTTACAGGACTCGGCCAGCATTCTGTAAGGTTTCACCATTCTTTTACACACACTCGTCCCCGCTTTTCGCAACAGGGCCCAAGTCATGGAGCGAAAAATATGTCAAAACTTCACGGAATCCTCTCCGGCCTGAACTGAACCCACCACACATTGCGCTAAACGTCCCTCTAGGATGGCATCGGAGCACTCGCATTGTTGCGTCATTTGAAAAGAGGCGAAATCCCGACTCGTCGGACCGCACGACACGATATTCTGCTCACTTTCCGTATTGTTTGCTTCGCTGAAGAAGGGCCGCTTCATATGCCGCTGTGAGCAATGGCCGTTTGTGAGCTGCCCGACTTCAAAAGTTCGCACGGCAACTGGTCGAGATGGAACAGTATTCGCTGACGGCGGCAGTTCCCGTCGTGTTGGAAACAGAGTGACATCGAGAAGGCGTCACACTTGTCTCTGGCTCCTGTGGGCTAGTATGTTTACGCGACCACTGTCCTCTACATTGCTGCAACAGGTGCACCGTTCCCTGTGGCACGTTGATCAGCCCGCCCGCTTTTATAAGCCAACAAATCCAATTCGCAGTGCGGTCATGGACGCGTCGAAAGACGATATCTCCTTTCTGCCATTCTGTAACGTCTCCACTGCGCTGATTCCATACTGTCGATTTGCGCAAAGACAGCACGTCAGCGCTATGATTTACATCCGAGACGGAAGGTCACACGACCACATGATAAGAGTTCTACACCAACTACAGCTACCCCCCTGCAAATGTATCTGTGCTCTGTTCTGTCTTAGTAAGATATTCTCGTGTAAGCTTCTCTTCTTCGCTAAGGAGACAAAATACTGGTTAGAGTTCTGCAGTTCGTAAAAAATTAAGACTACGCTATGTGAAAACAACAATGTTAAGTATACTCTTTGTGATATATACCACACCTCCCCCTGTATTGAAGGTGCTATATGGGACTCGAGAACATGTTTCGTGTATATTGGGTCAACAATGAAACGGACATTGCCAGCCAGTGTAACCTTTATTTACTACTGTAGCTCAGTACCCGGCCTACTACATCTACATCTGCATCTACCGTATATAGATACTCCGCAGGCACCGCATGGCGCGTGGCGGGGACTATCCTGTACCACTACTAATCATGCCCTTCCCTGTTATAATCGCAAATAGAGCGAGGGAGAAAGAACTGTCTCATTTCTAGAATCTTATCTTCGTGGTCCTTACGCACAATGTCTTTTAGCGGCAGTAGAACCGTACGGCAGTCAGCTTCGAATGCCGGTTCTCTACATTTTATCAGTAGTGTTTCTTGAAAAGAACGTAACCTTCGGTCCGGGGATTTCCATTTGAGTCCCCGAAGTATCTCCGTAACACTTAAGTCTTGTTCGAAGCTACTGGTAACAAACATAGCACCCTCTGAATTTCCTCGATGTCTTCTTTTAACCCTTTCAGACCTGGATTTTTTCTGGACGAAGTAAAATTTTTATTTATGTACTAATGCTCTTAGTTGAGTTTTTAAATGATTTTACATGCAAAATTTATGCAAAAATATGTACCCGTTTTCGAAAACTACTTTGTACACTTGGCTTCATTTGCTGGACTAAAATAATTAATTGCGAAATATTCTCTATTGTAATAAATAGTAAAATCACCATTCAATAATTACCATGCAAATTACCAGTAGCAGTATTCAGTTGTACAGTGGAATATAGTAAACCAACCACATCCGTGTATTGTGGTGGTCACGAGCCGCTGCTCAAGGCTACCTTGACTTGCTGATGTTTCCATAGTGATGCCCAACAGTTGGCAGCACTTGCACAAGATGAAAAGGTTGAACATTCACAAGTTTGTACCTCAGGTTTCCATTGGGAAAAAATAATTTTGTTTCAGCTAAGACATAGTAAAAGTTAATGTATACAGCTGTAGTCAAAGTGTTCTATATGCGGTCTCCTTTACAGATGGACCACACTTTTGGTAAAATTCTCTCAATAAATCGAAGTGGACCACTCCATTTATTCTAATCTTCTATTAGTCCATGTCCTTTCTTCTCTCTCTGTTCATCTCCTCCTCTCTCCTCTTTCTGTCCATCTTCTCTTCCCCCATTCTCTCTCCATTCGCTCCTCGCCTATTCATCTCTCCATTTCCTCCTCTCCCCACTCTCCATCCATTACCCGTTATCCCTGTCCATCTCTTACTCCTTTCATCTGCGCCTTTGTCCTCCTTCCTCCTCGCTGTCTATCCATCTCCTCTTTCCCCTTCTCTCTCCACGTCATCATACTCGCCCCAATAGGAGGCTGTTGCTTCTTAGTCCTATAGTATTTCTTTCCAAATTGTAACTGATATGGGTACGAAATTTGGTTAAAATTGATCCAGACTGAGCGTTTTACCCGTGGCTTTACCCACGTACGCACGTGTCAAATATATTTCAAATATATTTAACCTATTTCACACGTTTGAATATTTTTAGCGTGGTGCAGCAGAGTCAGCAACTGTAAAACGTAATTATATTAAATTTCAGCCTCCAGTTGCATAAGCAAATAAACTTTTCCTAGGTTTCGGCTATAATAATGTAGCCTTCCTCAGAAATGTCACAATATAAAATTAAAATTAAAACATGCCAGATATTGGCCTTGTCGAACTTAAAATGTTAGTTCTGCAGTACATAGTCATAAGACTGCGCCTCTTCTACTAGTGTTTTGTCGATAGGCCACACCAACGGGCCAGACAGGTGAGGCGTGGGCGCTGAGTCGTAACTGAGCTCGCTTCGTCGCTGCCTGCGGCACAAATATTTGGAATTTTAGCTATGAACATAAACGGATTAGCTATTTCAAGAGAGTGTATGTAATGATTGAATTATGACTGAAATTACAACGGCGAAAATGACTATTTTTGAATAATTTTGCATGAAAATGTACTGTTTAATGATATTCTGTAGGCCGGCCGGTGTGGTCGAGCGATTCTTGGCGCTACAGTCTGGAACCGCGCGATCGCTACGGTCGCAGGTTCGAATCCTGCCTCGGGCATCGATGCGTGTGATGTCCTTAGGTTAATTATGTTTAAGTAGTTCTAGGTTCTAGAGGACTGATGATTTCAGGTGTTTAATCCCATAGTGCTCAGAGTGATTTGAACCATTTTATATTTTGTATGGTGAAATTGAAAAAAAAAGAAAAAAAGAAAAAAGACGGACATGGGCAGGGTTTCAGCTCATACCGCCAGAGAGGTAGAGTTACGGATATCATGGAATTTCTCTGACGTAGGGGCAGCAACATGAAAATCCGCTAGCCAGAAGTACTCAGGAAGGTCCCTCTACAACAACATACCATAGAGTGGTCAGAATCCGTGATTAATGGGTCTGACGGTCCTCTTGTAAGTAGAACAATATTCCATACCGATGTGAGTGGCAGCTCAAAGCCACACATTCGCAGACTGACGTTTACTGGCACGTCTTTGCTTCCATTATCGTGTGGTTTCTGCTAATTATGATGCACCCTGTACATGAATTTTGTTCTTGAGCACCTCCGGTGTCCCCCTCAGATGGCGACCCAAGCTGCAGCGTACGTCGCTTGCGTCTTAAATTACATAATATACTACGAGAATGTTATTCAGAGTCGTTACGTAAAAGAATGCATTATGATTTGCAGATCGGGAAGAATCACTGCTCAAATACCTCTGTGTGCCCTGCACTTACTCTCATCTTCTCATCGAGATCCCTGCGGAGGGCGTCGGCTTGTACTGCAATAGTGGATCTCTCACTGGAAGTTGGTTCTTGGAACTTTGTAAGTAGGCTGTCTCTGCGGATATTTTCAGAATGAAAACGTGGTCCAAGTAGGCTGCAATCTGACTACTATCCGTGCAACTGACCACTTTCAACCGTATGTTACACTCCTGGAAATGGAAAAAAGAACACATTGACACCGGTGTGTCAGACCCACCATACTTGCTCCGGACACTGCGAGAGGGCTGTACAAGCAATGATCACACGCACGGCACAGCGGACACACCAGGAACCGCGGTGTTGGCCGTCGAATGGCGCTAGCTGTGCAGCATTTGTGCACCGCCGCCGTCAGTGTCAGCCAGTTTGCCGTGGCATACGGAGCTCCATCGCAGTCTTTAACACTGGTAGCATGCCGCGACAGCGTGGACGTGAACCGTATGTGCAGTTGACGGACTTTGAGCGAGGGCGTATAGTGGGCATGCGGGAGGCCGGGTGGACGTACCGCCGAATTGCTCAACACGTGGGGCGTTAGGTCTCCACAGTACATCGATGTTGTCGCCAGTGGTCGGCGGAAGGTGCACGTGCCCGTCGACCTGGGACCGGACCGCAGCGACGCACGGATGCACGCCAAGACCGTAGGATCCTACGCAGTGCCGTAGGGGACCGCACCGCCACTTCCCAGCAAATTAGGGACACTGTTGCTCCTGGGGTATCGGCGAGGACCATTCGCAACCGTCTCCATGAAGCTGGGCTACGGTCCCGCACACCGTTAGGCCGTCTTCCGCTCACGCCCCAACATCGTGCAGCCCGCCTCCAGTGGTGTCGCGACAGGCGTGAATGGAGGGACGAATGGAGACGTGTCGTCTTCAGCGATGAGAGTCGCTTCTGCCTTGGTGCCAATGATGGTCGTATGCGTGTTTGGCGCCGTGCAGGTGAGCGCCACAATCAGGACTGCATACGACCGAGGCACACAGGGCCAACACCCGGCATCATGGTGTGGGAAGCGATCTCCTACACTGGCCGTACACCACTGGTGATCGTCGAGGGGACACTGAATAGTGAACGGTACATCCAAACCGTCATCGAACCCATCGTTCTACCATTCCTAGACCAGCAAGGGAACTTGCTGTTCCAACAGGACAATGCACGTCCGCATGTATCCCGTGCCACCCAACGTGCTCTAGAAGGTGTAAGTCAACTACCCTGGCCAGCAAGATCTCCGGATCTGTCCCCCATTGAGCATGTTTGGAACTGGATGAAGCGTCGTCTGACGCGGTCTGCACGTCCAGCACGAACGCTGGTCCAACTGAGGCGCCAGGTGGAAATGGCATGGCAAGCCGTTCCACAGGACTACATCCAGCATCTCTACGATCGTCTCCATGGGAGAATAGCAGCCTGCATTGCTGCGAAAGGTGGATATACACTGTACTAGTGCCGACATTGTGCATGCTCTGTTGCCTGTGTCTATGTGCCTGTGGTTCTGTCAGTGTGATCATGTGATGTATCTGACCCCAGGAATGTGTCAATAAAGTTTCCCCTTCCTGGAACAATGAATTCACGGTGTTCTTATTTCAATTTCCAGGAGTGTATTTTCAAGCTCATATTTTGAGCTTCACGCTCCAGCTCACATTGTAATACACCTCTGATACATGTTGTAACGTTGTTGCTTAAATTTGCTATGAAAGCGGTGCTGCTATTCAAGATAATAAAAGCGGTTTAAAAGCTGTGAGCTGTCTGGGGAAGTTAACCTTGCATTGCTGAGCAACTGTTTCACCAGGTATCCAGTCTAGCTTACCAAATTCCCAACCAGACTAACATTAATTATAATCTTTTAATAGTCATACAACAACCGGTGATATATATATATATATATAAAAGATAATTTAAATAAAAAGAAATAAATCAGTTTATATTTGGAAATTTATTTTAACATTGATCATAGAAATTTCAGCATATTAAACTTGATTCCTAACTAAACTGGTGCCTTATTTAGGATTGTGAAAATGTGAGATTGTAATCTTATGGAACACATCAAATATCGAGCCAAGATTGGGAGACTGCATACAACACTGCATTCATAAAACAACACACAAAGAACATTGAAACATATGCAAGAGAAAATTAACCACTACCAACCGATTCAATTTTCACCCAAAGAAGTTACGTTCGTAGCACAATCCTGTCCGTCATGTAATTACCACACACTGGTATACTAAATTCATATTAACTCTTTGTGAAATCTTCCCGAAAAGAATAGCTGAGGGCTACTTTGATGATTACACCACATGCTTCACGTGGTCAACTTGGTTTACACAAAGAGTGTAACTCCACAATAATTTTGATAATTAAAATAAATTAGATCGAAAAACAATTTACAAAAGAAAAACCTCGAACTGGTTACTATCGTCTTACTATTGACCTGATGGGTCAAACAATTGTATAAGCACGTGGTGCTGGTCTCACAAAGTACACCCCACGTGGGTTGAACATAAAGAAAAGTTGCTATACTGAAAAATATTGTCAAGACGAGACGTTATAATCTCACGCACATTCGCATTTAAGATTGATGAACTTAGTTAGAGTTACTGATGGTGGTTCCACTTTACTCACAAAGTAGTTACCACTTCAGACGCTCGCCACGGACAACCTGACCTGGTCCGTTGCCTGAGGGGGGCTCACAAATACAAACGGAAGTGGCCAGAGGGGCAGCTTCCTATACCAACATGACAAGCGACGGACAGGACCATACTAAGGATAGAAACCTCTTTGCTTTTAGAAAGCGTAGCTACCTGTTCCGACGTTGGTCCTACAGTTCTCTAGCAGACAGGCTTGTCTGCTACCCTCAAGCATGCAACTAGAAATACATTTGCTGATTCATCCTCTCACACAGAAGGGAAGAGGGATGACAGTATCTTATTATATACAGTATATAAAAGAAAGCGGATGTAGGTTCCGTATGAGACTGTGTGACATGAACTACGTATAAACTGTGTTTTAAAGTGTAGTAGTGTGACAGATCGTTCTTGTTTGTGTGTAAAAGTAACACGTTCCACTACTCAGTCTCCTCCCAGTTAGTCAGAAACGCCACAGTAAATTTAGAAGAGGAATTTATGCCGTAAATGACAACAGATTTAAGAAATTAACATGAAAGGAATCCAACAGAGACCTTTCAATGTGTCCAGCTATACATCGTATGTGCTAGAAAATGACCCACGGTTGAAACTGGCCAATTTCATGGATAATAAACAGATTACAGTCTACTTCGACCATGTTTTGTTTCGCAAAATTGTGGACCCCCCACACAAATAAAACTTCTCGGTACACTTTCCGTCTGCTTTCAAGCGCATTACAATTCAATTACTTCGGAATGTGGCGTTTCTCATATCTGGGGGTGTCTGAATAAGTTGAACTTTCCGCTTATCCGTTTCCACACTGCCCACCACGAGTGCCCCAAGAGTTATTCAACTTCGATTCAGGTACACAAATGAGACTATCTGAACAGGGACCCACTATTCAAATCCCCAAATAAATGCAAAGGATATTGTTAGTGTTTTCTCCATAGATCAACATCTGATTGTGTACCTGGCGACGACGATGGTGATGGTAATTATTATTATTATTTCGTGTGGCTCAGTGGCATGGTGCGAGACTTCCTGGTGGACCTACATTTTAACGTGGAAATCCAACCTCTTGTACCTTCTGGCGAATTTCGACATAACTGAGAGGTGAAGATTAGGTTAAAACCAAGACAGAAAAAATCCCTGACTCAACCGTGATTCAGTCCCGCGATTTGTCGGTTTCCAGGCAAGCGCTTTACCGCTAGCCATTCAGGCCCGACGCAAGAGAGTAACTTCTTCTCTACATGAATTCTAAAATTCAAGCCCTGAGATATTTCATGTATTCCAAAGAGATCTATTCCCAGTTCTCGAAAATATATTTTTTTACATTAAATAAGACTTGCAGTGTATGTTACTCTTTAAACACATATTCACCCCTCGATACCATCACGAAAACATCCCAGAACTACTAGTAAGAACGAATCCACATACTACACGGTCCACTCACATTAATCTGATCACCGACTATGTTCGACGTCAACGTGGAATGATCACTCACATGAGTCAGCTGACAGCATTAGCAATGGAGGTGTATAAAGCGTGTCGGACGTGGAAATCCATGCAATCGTTGTATTGCGGAAACGGAGCGACTTATCTGACGTTCTACATGGTATGATTTTTCGCTTTTGGACAAGGGTGGCAGTATTTCCGAACGGCTAAGTTAGCAAACGGTTCGCGTGCCTCCGTGGTTAAATTGTACCGTGCATTAAAAACAATGCTTTCAATGATGATGATGATGTTTGATTTGTGGGGCACTCAATTGAACGGTTATCAACGCCTGTACAAATTCCTAATCTTTACACAGGCGAATCTCGCCACTTGGACGAATGATGATGAAATGGTGAAGACAACACAAACAATCAACTATTTCTCAAAATACCAGTTGGTGTCGAATAAGATCCTCACCTTTTTTCTGCCAAAGCAACCACTGAAATGCAAATTCCAGCGCTACTGCAATTTTTAATGCTCAATGATTTGTTTATTTATTTATTTTTACTCATTCCTCATACCTGGTGTTGTATCCTGCCTACTCGTCAAATGTGGGGTGCTTAGGAAACCTTCTCCTCTGATCGCTAGACAACAATTCAAGCAAATTGTATTAAAGAATTTTATTGCGAAAGTTAAATGACAATACTTAAGTTTGAGAAATACAGATGTGTCGGAAACAAAGGGTGACAGACAAAATAAGAAATCTCTTCAGTATATAGAAGTGATCAGGCAGTGAAGAGCAATAAACGAGGAAATGGGAATACCAAAGACCCATGTGGGGGACGAAAAGGACAACAGGGCTAAAGTGGACTGCCTAGCCTCTGCAGATGACATAGCAATAGCAAGTGAGAAGGAAGAAGACGCAAAGACACAACTCGACTAATTGAGTAAGGTAGCCAGAAAGGTGGGACTGAGAATCGCCTATAACAAGACAAAGATATTAAATACCACTGCAGACTGGGATACACCGGAAGGCACTGTGCAAATGGAGAACAAGTTTAAATATCTGGGAGAATTTATAGCAGGAAGGAACAGGAGCAAGGAGAGAATAGCAGAGGGGATAAATAAGATGTCAGCCTTCTCCATTACGAGAGAGATATACAGTAAAAAGAATATATCTACAGAGGCAAAGACAAGCCACTACAAGGCAACGGTGAGGAATGCAGTATTATATGCCGCTGAGACGATGACGCTGGGAATAAATGGGGCAGAACAACTAGAGAAAGAAGAGAGAATAATACTGAGAAAAATACTAGGTGAGAGAGGTGGATGCGAAGACCTAGGGTAGAATTGTACCGGAACATGAGAACAATATCCGGGGAAATCAGACTCAAAAGGGCAAGGTTTGCTGGACATGTAGTTAGGATGAGAATGGACAGAATCACGAAGAGAGTGGGAAACAACATAGAGGACAAGGGGAAAGACAGGAACCAAGTGGGTTGTTGAACTTCGGAAGGACTGGTTGGAATTGGGGATCAAGGTCGAAGGAAAGGAAAATTGGAGGAACAAATATACACCGACAAATATGCCGGGGATCAATGACAGAGACGAATACAGGAAAAGATTAGAGCGTCACCAGTGGAGCCGACAGGAGAAACGGGTACTGGAGATCTCGGAAGAAGAGCGGGAGAGGAGAAGAGAAAGAATGAAGAGGTTCTGGGAGAAGAAGAGGAAAATGCAGTCCACGAAGGAGCTACCCGTAGTCCTATAGAGGCCGTAACGCAAGAGGAAGAAGCAGAAGAAGAATACAAGTGAAATAATACAGTGGATGCTTCTATCCAGATCGCTGGTCTCGACGCTTCTGTAGAAGTCCTAGAACTAGCCGCAGTTAGCCGGGTGCGGCGCTTGTGTTCGCGTAGAGGGCGCTGCCGTCGCGTTGTCATCCTAGAGACGGGTCGGTCCGCGTCCGATTGGCTGACGTCTTCTTCCTAGCCTCTCTGCTCTGGCGTTCCGGACCGGCGTGCCGGCGCTTCACTTTAAGCAGGAACACTCGGAGTGGTATTATTTTAGCCGGCTTGGAGGAGATTCTATTGCGGAGTCGGTCGCTTGTAGCGGAGACAAGTTGTAAGTAGGCTGTTTATGTTTTCTTATTGGCAACGTTAGGTAGTGCTCTATATGAAAATCACTGGCTGTGCTGTGTGCAGTCTGTGGCTAGTTTGCATTGTTGTCTGCCATTGTAGTGTTGGGCAGCGGCAGCTGGATGTGAACAGCGCGTAGCGTTGCGCAGTTGGAGGTGAGCCGCCAGCAGTGGTGGATGTGAGGAGAGAGATGGCGGAGTTTTGTAATTTGTCATGAACTGCTATATGTATTATAATTATTAAGGTAAATACAGTCTTTGTTCGAGAGTTTGTTCCAATGAGTCTAACTTTTGAAGCTGTTGCTGTGTTTGTCTCTGATTTTGTTCCATTGTTTCTAACTTTTGAAGATTTTGTCCCATTGTGTCTAACTGCTGCTGTGTTTGTCTCTGATTTTGTTCCATTTGTTGCATTAGTTGTAATAACAATGCATTAGTGTCTGGAATCTGTTCCTCTACGCTTTTCGGCAGTGCATTTGCACCGGCAACATTCACATTTTGACAAGCTGAAAATGTGTCTTGACTTATTTGAAAAAATGGTGAGGACGCAAAACCTGAATCTACAGTATTTGTAAAATTGTGTCCTGTCATTTCGGATTCCTGAGGCGAGCTGTTGCCAACCGATCGATCGATAATGCTTCCCTGTTCACAACCTGTTTCACTGTCTACACCATTATTTGCCGCCCGCTCCATTTCCCTATGCACAATTACCAAATTACTACTTCGAATGTCTGTTAATTCACTGCACAGTGGTGCTAACACACTGCTTTCGTCTTCACTGTCATTTCTCAGTTTACTTTTGAGCCTAGTGTTACGTTTTTCACACGCCATTATTGTGACAATATTTCACACGATAACACAGAAAAACACAATTTGAAGGGCAAAAATAAGAGAATACATTAACATAGCACTGAAAATAATATCTAGTTAATTGCAGCTGCGAAATACTTGGTGCAAATCTACATGCATGCCACAACTGTTTTACTGTGCAACAATGAAAAACCACAACTACCAAGGAAATTCTCTCTATAATTACGCGCTAGCAATAAACAAAAGCTACACTAAATACACAAACTACAAGAAAAAATCAGAAGATTCCAGTCAGGTATCCTAAGCTAAGGGTCGACATACGAAACGTCCCCTTTGAACAATTTATACACGACTGTGCTTAAGCTGACACACAATATTTTTAGCGCAACGCAATCTAACTTTCAATAATCCCTACAAAAGAATGGTCCTGACTAACATTAACCTATACCTTTCACAAATCACTTACCTCACCAAAAATCTTCCTTACTCGAACTACTGCAATACAGCGGAAGTCACTAACTGCTGATAGGGATAGTTAGCAAATGAAAGATTTTAATAGAGAACAAACACTATATTTACCTTAATAATCATAATATATATAGCAGTTCATGACAAATTACAAAACTCCGCCATCTCTCTCCTCACATCCACCACTGCTGGCGGCTCACCTCCAACTGCGCAACGCTACGCGCTGTTCACATCCAGCTGCCGCTGCCCAACACTACAATGGCAGACAACAATGCAAACTAGCCACAGACTGCACACAGCACAGCCAGTGATTTTCATATAGAGCGCTACGTAACGTTGCCAATAAGAAAACATAAACAGCCTACTTACAAAGTTTACGGTGCGCCCCACACGGTGCCTGGGAGAGGTTGTGAGCAGTGGGCGTGTTTGCGTGGCGTGCCGTAGTCCGCCGTGGTGTGGGCGTCGCCAGCTGTCCGGTGTGTCACGTCACGTGACGGCACTTCACGTCTGTCAGTGCCTTCTTGAGTGACAGGGCGGCACGCCCGCACCTTGCGAAAGCTGAGCTGTCGCCGAATTGGAGAATGGGGGAAGGCGGGAGGGGGGGGGGGAGCTTCATAGCTCATTTATGAAAACACAAGTCACACGTTTCACGGCAGTGCGATACAACTCTACTGCACTCGCCAATCGTTTCATAAATTAGATATCGATGGCGACCTCTCAACCTGTTCGAAATCGATTGTTGCAACTGAAAATTCATATGCTAAAGTTCTATGTAATAAAAATTGCGTCTGATGTAAGACAACAGATATTATCGGCAAACATAAAATCGCTTGAAATTATCTATCCGTTCCCGTATCGATCTTTTTATTTATAATTACTTTATCGGCATTCGTCATACGCTTCATATTTTCATATTTGCTTTCTCTTTTACAAATTATCCCCACGTTTCCTAACATGTATTCTACGTCAGAAATGCCTCTTATTGGTAGTGTAACAATACGTTTGGTGGGGCAGGATCGGTGACCTACCTTTCCCTATACGAAAATCAATTTCAATTTCGTAGTCACCTGTTCAAACGGAATCTCTTGTTATTCGTCACAATAACATTGTTTCATTTCTGCTTTGGCATTTTCTTGTGATTTTTGCTTTTCTGTGTTGTTGACCTTTCCACTCCTTTTCAAAACACTTCTGTCGATAAAGGTATTACAAAGATGATTTGACTCACCGTTTCATCTGGGTACACTGAATTATCTGTAAAACTGGCCATCAGCATGACTCTGACTTAGGGCTCGTGAGGCATCTTTGAAATTTCCCCACATGTCAGCACAACAGCAGATGCAGCTTTCCCTGAGAAATGTGCAGTAGTGCCATTTATGGCTATACTCCTGGGACAATAGCGACGAGTATAGCGAGCAGACACTTTGGTAGCTACACATGTGTGTATTTTTTAAACATGGCGCTATACTGTTTTTGCCTAGTGTCAGAGTGGCAACACTGATGCAGCGAGATAGTAACCCATCTCAGTAGTGTTGCTGTTTTTATTTTGGAAGCCCGAGAAATAAACACGAAACGAAGTTTTACTTCGTTACTTACGAACTTAAAAAAAAAAGAACACACACACACACACACAAAATATGTAGCTGTGGATCTGCCACCCTCCACAACGAACGACCAGAAGCGACGTACGAGAGCCTGCTGAGAAGTAACGCCTCGGAATTTTTTATGTAAAAACTTTTGAAGCTTTTTAAATAAAACAAACGTTTTAACATTATACACAGTTACTTTTCGTGTCTGCGAATTTATTTCTCATACGTAGTCAACCTGGTGTCGAACACACTTCTCCCAACAATAATCATCTTGTGGTGTTGCAGTTCTTCTTGTTATGTCCATTATTGCTGCGAAATGCGAAGAGGAATTCCGCCTTATGCTCGTGGTCGATGGGACGTTAAATACTAATCTCCCCCTCTAGCAGTATATTAAATACACTCCTGGAAATGGAAAAAAGAACACATTGACACCGGTGTGTCAGACCCACCATACTTGCTCCGGACACTGCGAGAGGGCTGTACAAGCAATGATCACACGCACGGCACAGCGGACACACCAGGAACCGCGGTGTTGGCCGTCGAATGGCGCTAGCTGCGCAGCATTTGTGCACCGCCGCCGTCAGTGTCAGCCAGTTTGCCGTGGCATACGGAGCTCCATCGCAGTCTTTAACACTGGTAGCATGCCGCGACAGCGTGGACGTGAACCGTATGTGCAGTTGATAATTTATAACATAAGAATACTACATCAGCCATGTAATTACAGACACTATGAACGTGAGCAACGAGGATATATTTGTTTCACTCAACATAAATAATACGGTATGTCCGTTATCGATGACGACCAGCAAATGTAATTAAAATGGTCGATTTGTTTGGGAATAAGTATACAACCAGTCGTTTTTTTTATTTCTGATACGTTTTATTGTACCATTAACATGTTTTCGACCCAGTGCAACCTCATTATCATTTGAACGTATCACAGGAAGTTGATATGATGTTGCAGTAGCACGTCCATCTGATGATGACTCTGCATTGGTTCGCAAACAAACAGTACAATAAACAGTAACAAAAATAAAAAAGAATGAGTGATTGCTTATTTATTCCCAAGTAAACCACCAATAATACATACGTATTCGCCCTTGTCTACTCTCAAGGAAATTTATTGCGCTTTTCATTTTTAACGAAAAGAAATACAAAGCTTGGGCTTATTTATCCCGTTGTCACAATTAATCGTCTTACTCGCGGTACAAGGGGAACCTCTATCTGCTTCATAAAAGCTCCTGTTGCACAAGTCACTTCATCTTACAGTAGGAGCTAACACGCGACGTCCGCAATTATTTGCTGTATACAGGGTGTTTCAAAGTCCTTACATCAAACGTCTAACGGTGATAGACCACGTCACGGGGAATAACTTTTGTTAGAGACAAAATGTTCGCTCAGATTTGTCACCGAATTCGCTGGCACTGTGAAGAGATTTTACCGAACTAGTAGAGTATGCTAACCTGGCGTGCTGCATACTACCCACCCCCCTAAAGTGACAGTGGTTATCAACAAGAAAATCCGAAGAATGAGCGTCTCTAAGCGGAGAACGATATTTTATAAGTCAATCAGTGACTTTACATTTTTCTTTCCTTTCACGTGGGGCAGATGGCTGGGTTATATGCAACACACACAGCATATGAACACCGCAGATTGCATATAGCCTGCCCCCTCTCAAAGACATTACCAATAATACGAGGACTGTTTGTTTATTCAGCATCTGATCGGTTGCGAAATGGAAACCACAGTAAATATAACAAATGTTTTATTTTTAGCTATTAGCTACACTTTCCAGCTACTTCTCTATATAGTCGCCGCCGCGACTTAGACATCTGCCAATACCCTCATTATAGAAGGCAGCCGTCTGTGATTTCTGCCAATCTACACTCCTGGAAATGGAAAAAAGAACACATTGACACCGGTGTGTCAGACCCACCATACTTGCTCCGGACACTGCGAGAGGGCTGCACAAGCAATGATCACACGCAAGGCACAGCGGACACACCAGGAACCGCGGTGTTGGCCGTCGAATGGCGTTAGCTGCGCAGCATTTGTGCACCGCCGCCGTCAGTGTCAGCCAGTTTGCCGTGGCATACGGAGCTCCATCGCAGTCTTTAACACTGGTAGCATGCCGCGACAGCGTGGACGTGAACCGTATGTGCAGTTGACGGACTTTGAGCGAGGGCGTATAGTGGGCATGCGGGAGGCCGGGTGGACGTACCGCCGAATTGCTCAACACGTGGGGCGTGAGGTCTCCACAGTACATCGATGTTGTCGCCAGTGGTCGGCGGAAGGTGCACGTGCCCGTCGACCTGGGACCGGACCGCAGCGACGCACGGATGCACGCCAAGACCGTAGGATCCTACGCAGTGCCGTAGGGGACCGCACCGCCACTTCCCAGCAAATTAGGGACACTGTTGCTCCTGGGGTATCGGCGAGGACCATTCGCAACCGTCTCCATGAAGCTGGGCTACGGTCCCGCACACCGTTAGGCCGTCTTCCGCTCACGCCCCAACATCGTGCAGCCCGCCTCCAGTGGTGTCGCGACAGGCGTGAATGGAGGGACGAATGGAGACGTGTCGTCTTCAGCGATGAGAGTCGCTTCTGCCTTGGTGCCAATGATGGTCGTATGCGTGTTTGGCGCCGTGCAGGTGAGCGCCACAATCAGGACTGCATACGACCGAGGCACACAGGGCCAACACCCGGCATCATGGTGTGGGGAGCGATCTCCTACACTGGTCGTACACCACTGGTGATCGACGAGGGGACACTGAATAGTGCACGGTACATCCAAACCGTCATCGAACCCATCGTTCTACCATTCCTAGACCGGCAAGGGAACTTGCTGTTCCAACAGGACAATGCACGTCCGCATGTATCCCGTGCCACCCAACGTGCTGTAGGAGGTGTAAGTCAACTACCCTGGCCAGCAAGGTCTCCGGATCTGTCCCCCATTGAGCATGTTTGGGACTGGATGAAGCGTCGTCTCACGCGGTCTGCACGTCCAGCACGAACGCTGGTCCAACTGAGGCGCCAGGTGGAAATGGCATGGCAAGCCGTTCCACAGGACTACATCCAGCATCTCTACGATCGTCTCCATGGGAGAATAGCAGCCTGCATTGCTGCGAAAGGTGGATATACACTGTACTAGTGCCGACATTGTGCATGCTCTGTTGCCTGTGTCTATGTGCCTGTGGTTCTGTCAGTGTGATCATGTGATGTATCTGACCCCAGGAATGTGTCAATAAAGTTTCCCCTTCCTGGGACAATGAATTCACGGTGTTCTTATTTCAATTTCCAGGAGTGTAGTTGTAATACCCCATGGGAAATAATAAGACACATGTATTACACTCCTACAAGTTGATGATGAGGGCCATGTGACCGAGATTCACAAAAATTCAATAAAAATCACATGTAAGAAAGATCCATCTCAGAACAAGGTACAAAGAATACGTTCTGCAAAAGATGTTTCTAACGAAAGGTCAATTCGAAAAACAGTAGCCAGACCCCGTGTTCTATCAGTATGAAGAATATAAGAACCAGCACGCACAATACAGTCTTCACAAAAGTGTCACTTGAATACTGTAGTGTCCAATGCATACTACGTGTGTCAGGGACCATACCCCAGTTAAGATACGTACAGTGTCTGGTTGTTTGATTTTCAGTTCCTGTAGCACTTAACGGCTGCTCGTGCTGTTTGGTGCCGACTCTTCCCAACTCCAGAAACAAACCCCACTCCACGGTAGCCTAAGCGCTAACGGGCGCAAGCAAACTGCCAAAGATCACTTCACTTTCGCGAGCGGCTCTCGCATCAAAGAATTTAGTGTGCCAGTGCGCCAACCATCCAGTTCCCTCACGTTTAGGGACGTAGAAAGTGATACAGTCCATGCGTTGTTGAAGTATGGTGACGTTGATGAAAGAAGCGAACATTACAGAGACACAGCCTCTGCGTCAGTATCCAGCAACACTAACAGCTAGACAGCGGGGGTGGCCGTTGTTCCTAATGTTCAGGTGGTATAAGTTGGCTGCTATAACGAAGAAAAGACGAAGCAGGGCGCTAAAATAATATTTTTCGTAATAACGACTAACAAGTATTGTGCTATTGTAACGTATGTGTATTTTTTAACAGCCATGCAAATGCCTTCTTTGTCCACACCATATGGCACGCCGTCATGATGATGTCACGGACAAATCTACACGACACGACTATGATTGTGCAGGAGCACTTCGGAAGCCTCCGAAACCTTACATGGTGCATGAGGCGTCGCTGACGCCAGAGACAACCACCCCTACAGTAGTTACTTGTTCCATATATCGTTTGAACGGTTCTCTTACCGAAATGATGGACAACGAGTAATTTTACAATATCTGTAATATGATTAGTGTCAACGTTACTTCTTGTCCTACTTATACTCAGCTATTTAGAAGCAAAATTTTAAAAAATCAGGTTATCAGTTTTTAAATAGAAATTCGTCCATGGAATAGGACTTATGGAAGAAAAATAATTTAAGGTGATTTAAAATTTACTTTGCTACATCTCAAACATCCTATGTTATTGGGAAAATGAACAAAATTTTTCCTGCTGTATACTGAACTCCTATCTAAGCCACTGACACCTTTAATAATGGGTGATAAAAGTCATTTCTCTCTGTAGTGTTGTAGGTACAGACGTGAATTCTCTTATCAAATTGCGATGGATTATTTACGAGGAATTCCACTAGCGACGGAGTGGTTAAAATGTCTGATACGAAGAGCAAAAGTAGTTGAATTTAACTGTTCGAGAAGGGCAGTGTTGTGGTTCATTCAGTTCAACTTTTCATCAGTATTCACGTCCGCAGCTCGTGCTCTAGTGGCTATCGTTGCTGCCTCTGGATCATGGGGTCCCGGGATCGATTCCCGGCCGGGTTGGGGATTTTCTCTGCCCGGCGACTGGGTGTTTGCGTTATCATCATCATCATCATCATTCGTGACAGTGCCTAGATTGGACTGTGTACAAAAATTTGGTTGTGTAAAAATTGAAACTTTGTACGGGCGCTGATGACCGCGCAGCTGAGCGCCCCACAAACCAATCATCATCATCATCATCATCATCATCAGTACGCATCCACAAAAAATTTGGAGCGTTCTACCCTATCTCCTGGCTTATATCTTGTTTGGTACAGTAATTCTTGGTATGACTCTATTTTTTGTACAGAAGTGAATGCAGTATGTTTTTTCAAAAATTAGGGAGAATCTATTTTCTAAGAACCACTTTATAATTCTTTAGAAAAATATGCATTGCTTTCCCTCCATAGCGCAATCTGCCCACATATAGCGCTGTTAGGTTCCACGCATTACACAGAGTGTGCGTAATGATGATGTCTCACCTGTTTGGGTGAGAGTTCAAGATGTCTGTCTTTGTCTTTCCTTCTTTTGGCGTAGGACGGGGCCTTTACATCACTTTAACACGGTTTTGTTAATGGTAGTTGCACTTTAATCTTTTATTCTTTGATACTTTGCGAAGTTCTAAAAATTTCACATAAAATGCTTTCGTTCTTGTCAGAAGTCAAAAACTAATCATCTAATCATTAATGAATCTCAAGTCACTTTATGGAATATACTGTACCGTTTATTGTAACATCTTACTTATAGATATTACTCTTTTAATCCGTTGAACAGAACAATTTCCCCGAAGTGCGTTAGCGATAAATAGTGCCTAACTTGCTGGCAATTTTGAGTGAAACGTGACGTCGTAAAAGCCATTTTTTTTCTAGACTCGTTGCATTTTACTCTCAGTATAAATCTGTGTACGGCTTATATTTGTATGTTTTATAATTTTCGAGAAAGGTCGCATAAGTGCTAAATACTTCATCGTGTGTGAGATCGAAATATCCGAATGCTTGGCAACAGCTCACCCAAGTAGTAAATGCGCTTTCTTCTTATCCATTTGGTGCAGACGTTAGTATCTACGAGAACACATACAATCAAGTACGTCACAGATAGCGCTCTACTGTTCCCTTCACATTCATTACAGATATTGTGGGAATGACGGTTTTCGTGTTCCTGCTCTTATTGCAGCAATAAGTGATATACTTGGGAATAATCATGTGATTCTCTAAGAAAACTGTTCTTCGAGTGTTCTAATTGTGGTTAAGCAAGAAATTTGCCATTTTTCTTCACATGTTTCAGTTCAAATTCTGCGGAACACTCGTTTCCGGTAGTCAACGGGAAATATTCCCTGCAGTTCTAGGGGACGTTCTCAGACACTCAAGCTCGGAAAACGAAGAAGGAATTCCTGTTAATGGAACATATCTGAAACACCTTGGTTTTCGTGGTGACCTTGTACTGTTTGCTTCTGTTGCATAGAAACTACAACAGCGAATAGAATAACGTATCAGACCAGTGTAGTTCCCGCCGGTATCCAGCCGAGATGTCGTTTTCGTTTTAGGCATGATATTTTGGCGACCGACGCAGCCATCTTCTTTACCTGTTGTACGCATTTGCTCCTTGGACTCCAACCAGACTGCGAAGTGCTTGTTGTCTTGCACCGTTATTTATAACTGAGTTATATTTCCGACAGCCTCTACCCCATTTCAGAGTCTACACTGAAATTCCTAGAAGCATAGACTCTCAGGGATTACCTAAAACGTTACGGAAAGAAAGTCGGCCCTCTTTTTTTGAGTTCCATCGCCAATTTTATGTTAGAATGAATAGAGTTTAAGCGATTCAGTGACTCGAGATTTTCTGCTCCATCTGTCCGTACCACAGACGAGTTGTTGAGTATCGATAGAAATGCGTTGATTTGAACTTGGCGAATCCTAGTAACTTCGCTTCTAAGTGTTCCATGTCCAGGTAATAAAACCTGAGAGATCATATCAGTAGAGCAAACTGGAAACTAAACTTGAAAACCAATTACCGTAAAACTAAAATAATATGCGACCAACATGTCGAAAAGACAATAGTCCAGATAAACAATGAAGACTTACAACCAGTGGATAAGTTTTGGTATTTTCGTCAGTTGAAGACGACCACTGGATGGATAGCGAAAGAAATAAACGGGAGAGCAGAAATAGCCTGGATGGTTAACTGAACAGAGTTTTAAAAACAGAGCTTCCGTCGGAGCTGAAAGAAAATTTCTAGTCAGCGTAAATGAGTACTTTTGATTCATGACATGATGCGTGGACTTTCAATGCTAAAACCATTCAAGAATTGAGGCTTAATAATCAAAATGGTTCTGAGCACTATGGGACTTAACATCTGTGGTCATCAGTCCCCTAGAACTTAGAACTACTTAAACCTAACTAACCTAAGGACATCACACACATCCATGCCCGAGGCAGGATTCGAACCTGCGACCGCAGCGATCACGCGGTTCCAGACTGAAGCGCCTAGAACCGCACGGGCACACCGGCCGGCGCTTAATAAGCAAGTTGCGGCCAGACACACGTTGCAGATTGCTGGGAGAGACACGGAAAAAATAGATTAATGAACAGATGTGATTTGCATTGCAGTCAAAACAAAATGGAGGAGTGCGTATATGTAAGTTGTCCAAAATACAGACGACCAAGAAAATGTTTCACGCTCCTTAAGACAGGCAGTATCCGCCCTGCGTAAGGGTGATGTAAACTGGGATGCCTATGTTAAGGCGCGTTTTCTGGGCCACTTTCATGTTTGCCAATTAGTAGCAAAACAGATGGGTGTAGCAAGATCAAGGAACTTCTTTGCTGAAGTGGATGAGAAAATTTCGTAATGTGGAGACGGGTAGACGACATTAAAAAATGCAAGAACAACCTGAATGCGTACAGATCAAGACTGCACTTCATGGTTAGGTGTAGGGGAGGCCTTTACCCAGAAGTGGATGTCCTATGGCTGACTTTCCCCTCTCTTTTTCTCTCTCGCATTGAGAGCTAGGGAAACGTCGCTTTTATCTTCCTAGTGGCAGAAATATGTAGGGGAGTAAGAACACTAGTAGATTTTGGCACTCAAAATTGAATCTTCGATTGTTCTAGCCATGAATTCTCGAAAAAATTTTATCTTCATGACTGCCGAATCAGATTTTGCTGAATTTCTTTTACACTTTTCCGATAGTCAAAGGAAGCCACTGACAATTAGGGCTGTCCTTCTTTGTATGTTTGTGTTCCCTACAAATATCCAACACACGCCATCAGTAGTAGTAGTAGTAGTAGTAGTAGTAGCAGCAGCACGTTCATTTACTTTCTTACTTTCTCAGAAAAGCAGCAGTTTCCGACTACCGTATAAATAAATCAAAATCCGAACTCGCGGAAGATCAGTTTGGGTCCCAGAGAAATAAAGGAACATCTGAACCATTGGTTTCCAGAGAAATGAACATGTGAACCACTGGGTTCCAGAGAATTGAAGAACGTGTGAAGCAACACTTACGCTACTACTTATCGTAGAAGATAGGTTAAAGAAAAGCGAACGTACGCCTAAAGGATTTCTAGATTTAGAAGAAGCTTCTTGGAATGTTGACTGAGCTACAGTCCTTGGAACTCGAAAGATAGCAGAGAGCGAAAGTACAGAAACAACACTGCAACTGTAAGCCTCGGAGGACATGAACAGGAGGCAATGGTTGAGACAGGGCTGGAGACTGTCCCAATTGTTAGTCAATCTGTATATTCCAGAATGAGATTTTCACTCTGCAGCGGAGTGTGCGCTGATATGAAACTTCCTGGCAGATTAAAACTGTGTGCCCGACCGAGATTCGAACTCGGGACCTTTGCCTTTCGCGGGCAAGTGCTCTACCATCTGAGCTACCGAAGCACGACTCACGCCCGGTACTCACAGATTTACTTCTGCCAGTATCTCGTCTCCTACCTTCCAAACTTTACAGAAGTTCTCCTGCGAACCTTGCAGAACTAGCACTGCTGAAAGAAAGGATATAGCGGAGACATGGCTTAGCCACAGCCTGGGGGATGTTTCCAGAATGAGATTTTCACTCTGCAGCGGAGTGTGCGCTGATATGAAACTTCCTGGCAGATTAAAACTGTGTGCCCGACCGAGATTCGAACTCGGGACCTTTACCTTTCGCGGGCAAGTGCTCTACCATCTGAGCTACCGAAGCACGACTCACGCCCGGTACTCACAGATTTACTTCTGCCAGTATCTCGTCTCCTACCTTCCAAACTTTACAGAAGCTCTCCTGCGAACCTGTATATTGATCAAATAATGAACGAATTGGAAGAAAAATTTGTTGAAAGAATTGAAGTTCAGTAAGGTGAAATAAAAACTTCCAGGTTTGCCGATGACACTGTAATTATATCAGACGCAGCAGAGAAATCTGAAGATCTGATTACCAGAACAGGTAGTGTCTTAAAGGAGGTCATAAGATGGGCGTCAAAAGCAGTAAAACAAGGATAATGGGATGTAGTCGAATTGAACCAGGCGATGCTGGGGGAATTAGATTAGGAAATAGGGCACTGATATTAGTTTTGCTATTGGAGCAGCGAAATAACTTACAGAGGGGATATGAAACAGAGACTAGCAATGGCAAGAAAAATGTTTCTGAAAAAAAGAATTTCTCAACATCGAATGTAGGTTTAAGTATTGGCTCAAGTGGCTTTAAGCACTATGGGACTTAACAGCTGAGGCCATCAGTCCCCTAAACTTAGAACTACTTAAACCTAACTAACCTAAGGACATCACCCACATCCATGCCCGAGGCAGGATTCGAACATGCGACCGTAGCAGCCGCGTGGTTCCCGACTGAAGTGCCTAGAACCACTCGGTCACAGCGGCCGGCCTGTTTAAGTATTAGGAAGTCTTCTGAAGGTGCGTCTATAGTGTGGAATGGTATGGAACTGACATGCGAACGATAAACAGTTCGGTGCCACAGTATAATGTTTAAAAGTATATGGACAGATCGGAAAACTAATGAGAAGCTAATCAATCGAATTAAGGGCAAAAGAAATTTCGGTACAGCCTGACTAAACGGAGACAGTGGTTGATAAGATTCATTCTGAGGTATCAAGGAATTGTCGATATGGTATTAGTGGGAAGTGTGGAGGAGGGAGGGAAGTAAGAATTGTAGATGGAGAGCAGTACAGTAAGGAGGTTCAAATGGATGTAGGTCGCAGTAATTGTTCGAAGATGAAGAGACTTGTACAGGACGGCCTTGCATGGAGAGCTGCAAGGTACCAGTTTTCAGACTGAATACCATAGCAACAACAAATCAACACCTGTCATTTGCTTTACGTTCAGGTGTCTCCTTTAACAGGTCCCCAGGAATATGAAAAATTCTGCCATTGGTACCTTCTGAGAATGATGCTTGTCGCATTCAGTTTTTTAGTGGGTTGTGATAGCAGTGTAAGCTGATTGGGTGTTCCCGCAGATGAGGGCGACAGCGCGGACGTGGGCCAGGCGCCGCAGCCTCAACACCAGCCCCAGCCTCAACCGCTGCCTCAACCTCAAGCTCTCCAGCCGGCGCTGGCCGCCCCTCAGCCGCAGACTCCTCAACAGGGCACTCAGCAGCAGCGGCGGTCCGAGCTGCGCGTCGAGCTGTGCTCCAGAGACCTCTGGCGGAGGTTCCACGCACTCGGCACCGAGATGATCATCACCAAGGCGGGCAGGTAGGCCTCCCGGCTGGACAGCGCAACTTGCCTGTAGCACAAGTGCACAGAGTTTCTCTCAACCAGTATTTCCTTGCATCCGAAAATGAAATCTAAGAACGCAGAACCTGCCTGATCGGTGTCATACTACTTTGCGCATTTATCTAGCTGTGCAGTAGCGTCCAGACAGTGAGTGTAGGCCTTCAGCCCAGCTCGAATCACGTTGTCAAGTACGAAAAGGTTGTCCAGACCTGCCAGCTGTCGAACGCAGGTTTGCCCATGTACCCCGTCAGTCCCAGAGCGTTCATTACAGGTCTACATCTACATCTACATTTATACTCCGCAAGCCACCCAACGGTGTGTGGTGGAGGGCACTTTACGTGCCACTGTCATTACCTCCCTTTCCTGTTCCAGTCGCGTATGGTTCGCGTGAAGAACGACTGTCTGAAAGCCTCCGTGCGCGCTCTAATCTTCTCTAATTTTACATTCGTGATCTCCTCGGGAGGTATAAGTAGGGGGAAGCAATATATTCGATACCTCATCCAGAAACGCACCCGTCCGCAGCTCGTGGTCGTGCGGTAGCGTTCTCGCTTCCCACGCCCGGTTTCCCGGGTTCGATTCCCGGCGGGGTCACGGATTTTCTCTGCCTCGTGATGACTGGGTGTTGTGTGATGTCCTTAGGTTAGTTAGGTTTAAGTAGTTCTAAGTTCTAGGAGACTGATGACCATGGATATTAAGTCCCATAGTGCTCAGAGCCATTTAGAAACGCACCCTCTCGAAACCTGGCAAGCAAGCTACACCGCAATGCAGAGCGCCTCTCTTGCAGAGTCTGCCACTTGAGTTTGCTAAACATTTCCGTAACGCTATCACGGTTACCAAATAACCCTGTGACGAAACGCGCCGCTCTTCTTTGGATCTTCTCTGTCAACCCGATCTGGTACGGATCCCACACTGATGAGCAATACTCAAGTATAGGTCGAACGAGTGTTTTGTAAGCCACCTCCTTTGTTGATGGACCACATTTTCTAAGGACTCTCCCAATGAATCTCAACCTGGTACCCGCCTTACCAACAACTAATTTTATATGATCATTCCACTTCAAATCGTTCCGCACGCATACTCCCAGATATTTTACAGAAGCAACTGCTACCAGTGTTTGTTCCGCTATCATGTAATCATACAATAGAGGATCCTTCTTTCTATGTATTCGCAATACATTACATTTGCCTATGTTAAGGGTCAGTTGCCACTCCCTGCACCAAGTGCCTATCCGCTGCAGATCTTCCTGCATTTCGCTACAATTTTCTAATGCTGCAACTTCTCTGTATACTACAGCATCATCCGCGAAAAGCCGCATGGAACTTCCGACACTATCTACTAGGTCATTTATATATATCGTGAAAAGCAATGGTCCCATAACACTCCCCTGTGGCACGCCAGAGGTTACCTTAACGTCTGTAGACGTCTCCCCACTGATAACAACATGCTGTGTTCTGTTTGCTAAAAACTCTTCAATCCAGCCACACAGCTGGTCTGATATTCTGTAGGTCCATTTGTTTCGTTGAGAGTTAGGATTCAGTGGCATGTCTGACCTCCCCCTTTGTAAAGGGTCGCTACCTTTCGTCCCTTTAGGAACGTTCCCGGGGGTGTACTCGATACAGATTGCACTACACGGCATAATGTACACCCGTTGACACGGTTCCTCAGCTGCGCTCTCAATCCTTGTAGAGCGGAAGGCCCACACCCCGCTCTTTGGTGGAAACTGGGAGTTCCCAGTGTGTGTCGACGACGTTTCCTCAATTACAGAGACCATATTTTGGCGTATTTATGCTGTGTGCGTACCCGAAATAGAACCGATGTCCGGCCAGAAAGTTCATCAGTGCCTTGGTGGGGCCCAGAGATTTTAATCCTATGGTCTCTTAAGGAAGGGAAAAATTTATGCACACATCTGTCTATCTGTAGTGGGGCAGTCAAATGAAAACGAGACAGATGGAGTAAAGTATGTAAATTATTTATTATTTCAAAAGTAATCGCCATAACTGTTAATACTTTTGTCCCACTGTGCGGGAATACGGTCAGTGCCTCCATGAAAAATTGTTTGCGGTTGCCTACAGATCCAGGATCGTATCCAGGCGTGCATATCTTTGTCCGAAGAAAATTGACGATGTATTTCTTCAGAGCTCCTAACGTACGGAAATCACGTGGGAAGAGGTCGAGACCGTATGTAATATGTGCTTCCTAGACAGACTTCTACAACGTAGTCCCGACAACCTTGGCAGTAAGCGGACGAGCATTATCCTCCAACAGACCGAAAGCGTGACCGAGCGGTTCTAGGCGCTGCAGTCCGGAACCGCGCGACTGCTACGGTCGCAGTTTCCAATCCTGCCTCGGGCATGGATGTGTGTGATGTCCTTATGTTGGTTAAGTTTAAGTAGTTCTATGATCTAGGGGACTGATGACCTCAGATGTTAAGTCCCGCCCGCATCTCGTGGTCGTGCGGTAGCGTTCTCGCTTCCAACGCCCGGATTCCCGGGTTCGATTCCCGGCGGGGTCAGGGATTTTCTCTGCCTCGTGATGGCTGAGTGTTGTGTGCTGTCCTTAGGTTAGTTAGGTTTAAGTAGTTCTAAGTTCTAGGGGACTGATGACCATAGATGTTAAATCCCATAGTGCTCAGAGCCATTTGAACCATTTTGTTAAGTCCCATAGTGCTCAGAGCCATTTGAACCATTTTTTGAGTAATATCGTCCGTTAACATACCTGGGGTTTGCTGCAAAAAAATGTTCAAATGTATGTGAAATCTTATAGGACTTAACTGCTAAGGTCATCAGTCCCTAAGCTTACGCACTACTTAACCTAAATTATCCTAAGGACCAGCACACACACCCATGCCCGAGGGAGGATTCGAACCTCCGCCGGGACCAGCCGCACAGTCCATGACTGCAGCGCCTAAACCGCTCGGCTAATCCGGCGCTGCTCGTTTGCTGCAGATTAACCCTTCAGACAGAAATCAGTTATAGTCAGGTAAGCATGAACTCGAAAGAACTGCTCCGTTGGGATCATCCACATAATTACGTCATGTGTTCCACTTGAAGCGTTGATCGTTCGCCTAATGTGGCAGTAGCCACTACGCATGACCAGACAACTTGGAAACTTTCCAAATATCTATAAGACATTTTCTTTTTTTTACACGAGACACTCGTTCTCTACGTTTTTCCACTACCTAAACCATAGCTACAATGGAGAGAGATAATTTGCAGCCCAAAATTTCTCTTTCATTTTCTTGTTTCGCCAACAATTCAGTCACTAACCAGTAACACTCCCATCCCCGATTCTTCAAAGAATCCAGCTCCCTTGTATGAACAGCTCTGCTTTTTTTTTAAAAAAAAAGCTACTTTTGACTTATTGACCAAAGGCCTTGCCGCAGTGGTAACACCGGTTCCCGTCATATCACCGAAGTTAAGCTCTTTCGGGCTGGCCTAGCACTTGGATGGGTGACCATCCGGTCTGCCGAGCGCTGTTGGCAACAGGAGTGCACTCGGCCCTTGTGAGGCAAACTGAGGAACTACTTGATTGAGAAGTAGCGGCTCCGGTATCGTAAACTGACATACGGCCGGGAGAGCGGTGTGCGATGACATGCCCCTCCATATCCGCATTCAGTGACGCCTATGGGCTCAGGATGACACGGCGGCCGGTCGCTACCGTTGGGCCTTCCAAGGCCTGTTCGGATGGAGTTAAGAGTTAGTTTTACTTTTCACTTATTTCAATATTTAAGACGTCATATCTCCGGAACGATGTGTCATAAAATGATATAGTCTTGCACGTTCATTCAGTGCTATATGTACATACTGTCTGAAAAATATGATGCGAATAGAGTTAGTAGGAAAGAAGTTACAAATTTCAACATCATACCGGATGCTGACGTTTTAGTGAACGAACATCGAAAATGTGGCAATCGATAAGCTTATTTTCTTTGATCATTTTGGGGACAGTGTGAGCGAGAAAATGTTTCGAAAAGGATTGACGTTACGTATGAAGTTTGCTGGAAGATGCTAAAAGCTCTGATTCTAAGATGTTGGATGAACATATTTTGGGTAATTTGTGTACCGTGAGTTGCAGTGCCTCGAGACATATACACAGTTTCTAAATTTAATAATTGCCATAATTTTACGGTATATTGATTATTTTTACTTTTGGGACCGTCTGACTACAACTGAATGAAACACAATTTTCGTACCATTCCTTTATTCTGTGCAAGACATCTTTACTGGCCTGGAACATGTAGATTTTTTACTGTTTGGTTTACATTTTGGGCAATGTACCTATAGGTTATAAACAGTTCTGGTAGTTGGATTATGCTCTTATGTAGTAATATTTTCACCTGTACTTACAGGTTATGTGGACGATTGTAGTCAGACTGTCCAAAAAGTAAAAATTATCAATATAACGTAATATTAAATGCAACTGAGGAAGACACGACTACAAAAGTTTAAGACGGTAAATTGACATAATGTCTGTAAACAGACATATGGCGTGTCTACGTGTGGTTGCCTACTGTTGTCTCCACAGTGCAGTTCTCACTCTTACAAATGATTAATATGACCCCGTCACTGACAGCCTAAACCTAGAGATTTCCATAAAACGAAGTATAATGTTGTGGTTTTACTTGACTTCAGTTTAGAACACCAAAGCAGTCATTCCTGTCGGGATGCTACTAGAGTGAATTAGAACGTGGGTGCTATAATTTATTCTGAAAACGCATGTAGAGGACAAAATGTTGTATAAATATGAAGTTCATAATATCGCATTCTACCCTACATGTAATTTCGAGACTGGCAGAAAGTACAGTATGTTCGATTTTCTTTAGATCGCGCTGCCCGTTATTAGACGGACACAGAGGTGGCTGCTGCTGCTTAGCGGTGAGACCTCTCCACCTTGTAATGGTCGCCTAGTCGTAGATATTGCTAATTGCTATAATCGCACTATTTCACTCCCATTTACGGAGCTTGTTAGCACTTGATGTTAGGTTGGCGCCATTAAAATGCATTGTGGTAATCGCTGCTGCTTGCTGGATCGCTGCTGTGTCTCGATGCTGGCTCTAAATCTGGTTGTCTAGGGTTAAAAAGATGAGGTTCCGTGTTTTTGATGTGCTTCTGATGATAAATAACGAGCGAAACCCACAAATATTTAAACTTCAAATATTTATTACTCTGGTGGCCATCTTAATTCCACTGTCCACCAAAGACAATGACACAACACAAAGTAGTACTTCTTTTACATGTTCTTTGCATTGTTTATCCACCTCAAACAATAACACACATAGTACACACTTTACCAGAGTGACATTCCGACTGCGCCCCCAACCCTTCTTGCTGCTTGTATTTATAACCTTGTCAAAGAACTACTAAAAAGAGATATAGTTTATAAGTCACATGTACATCTGTTATCATAATTTGTGCAGAAAAGGTATTAATTGACTGCAAGTGACATAATTTAACATGTTATTAAAATGACAGACAGATTTGTTGACTTGACAGAATAATTCTTTGTTACAAAAAGGCCGTTTTTTAGAAGTTTGTCAATTGACTTCTCTAATTTGCATAAATAAGTAAATAACATGAATTATTAAGAATTACATTGGTTTTCGTCTAAAATAGCATTGATAACGTGAATACTGAGTGAAAACGCTCCTAGTGAACAAATAGGTTTCACTGGGTGATTTTTATTTAAGGAGATCCAAAATACCTAAGTTGGCCACTATTTTTCGTACTTCATATTAATCATTTAAGATGAACTTAGTGTTATTACATGATGACATTTGCTGTATCAGTGATCATGTGATATTAACTTTTGTGTGGGTCAGTTATTCAGTATAATTTAATGGGTTGACTGTTTATGGAGACATGTTGTGCAATCATTGTTAACATACACAATAACTTTTCTATAATTATAAATACTCGTTAAACTGGTTGAATTTGGAGGGTATCGCATACTTCGGTAAAGTAAAGCCTTTAATAATTTCCGTTACAACCTTGACTGGCACTTTCAGAAAATGCTCAGTAGAAAAGCAACTGGAACTTAACATATTTACTGCGAGCATTTCTCTATCCGCCGAGCCGGAGTGCGCTTTTCACTTACTGGAGTACGGATAGCAGTTGTACTGCACCGATGATCTGTCCCCTGGGGCGTTGGAAGCTGTGCAGATGACGTATGTGACATTCCTGCCGTTCCCTGTGGACGCAGTATGCCAACTGCAAACTCCTAGCGCTGACATTACCTCGGTAAAAAAAAACAGAACACTAGTCAAGATTTCTGTTGGCTCACCAGCCAGGAACAGAAATTCGAATCATGTATCCTCTCATAAAGAAGAACTGCAATGTCGTCACACTCCACGGAGAGGTAAAAAATCGTCGCTAGAGTGAACAGAATAACAAGTGTGTCATTGAGAAAGGACTTCACGTACTCCCTGTGTTACGGCGTAAAGTCAAGCTCCGGCACGCCAGTCGGGCAAGAGAGCGGAGAGGGCTGTAAAGAGGTCAGCCAATCTCACGCTGACCGACCCCTTTCCAGGACGACAACGCGACAGCGGCGGTCTCTGTGCGAAGTGAATATAAGCGCCGTACCCCGCCCTAATGTCCCAGCCTAGTTCTACAGCAGCTTCAAGACTAGCAATTAGATAAAAGCTTGAAAGCTCATTACTTTGCTCGTACATTCTATGTAGCTCAAACATGGAATTGTTATACTGGAGAGATTTCTTATTTTGTCTGTCGCCCTTTGCTTGCCACACACCTGATTAACACAAAGTTGAGTATTGTCAATTTCTTTTCGTAATTACATTCATTAATACGATTTGTTTGAATTGTTGCCTAGCTATCTGAGAAAGCTGGTTTCGTAGACACCCCACAATTGACGACTAGGCAGGATTCAGCACCCTACATCAAAAACAACACTGCTCGAAATGTAACCACCAGATTCTCCGCTGTGGTTCTCTAGTTCGGTCTCGTGAGGGGACTATCTTCGATCGATCCTAGCGGGGATGTGCTCTCGATCGGTCCCCGGAGGGAAGTCCTGAGAAGATCTTCCGAACGCTTCCATTTACCCTCCTACATCCTTAGCACTCCGCCAATCAAAAACACGTTTGTGCTTTTTAAGTGGGAAGCGTGTCTCGGCACTTCCTGTGAGAGGATTCCTCGAAGGTCAGCTTGCAACCATCGTCCGTGACCCCGCACATTCCTTCGCACTGAATTGGATGTGTTTTCGCCTTGTTCCGCCCCCGACGTTCTTCCTCCAGTTACGCTATTCTGAAATTTTTATCGTCCCACCAGAGATCAACCTCCTTCCAGCTCTGTGCGCGCTACAGAGGTTCTGCCGCCTCCAGCATCGCGAACTGCCGCCGACACGTTCTGCTGTCTCCCAGGGCAGTAAACGTCCACCTATGCAGAAGTCTTTTCCCAACTCCCCTTTAGCCGATAGTAGCTTCTCAGGAATGTGTAACCAATTCTGCCTTTTCTGTCAGTCCTCAGTCATAATTAACAACCAGGCAGTGTCACAAAAATTTTCACCACGTGGTGCTAGCCAGTATCAGCCAATGAAATTAATAATCGGGCTGTGCATAGTAAAACAATGATATAATATCAATGTAAATCTGCAGGAGTATTAAATCTTGCCGCCTTATTGTTAAATGTTTAATTGAATATTATTTTTATGAGTAGATTATGAAAGAATTTTAAGTTTTTAGATTCAGCCAATAATTATAGTATATGAAATATTCAAAATCAAATGTTGGTTCCCCTGGAAGCCATTTGATAGGCAGTCCGTAACAGAAGAGAGCGATAGGTGTTTTGGTGATATAGATTTCCTCTTTTCAGTGGCGGATTTGAAGGGATTGGGTTTAGCTGATAACTGCCCCAGTGTCCCATTCCCGAGCCCTTGACAAGTAATACAGTTCCCCCTAGGATGAACGGTCCATCTAAAAGTCTTTTTGTGGGCCTAAATGTGCATTTGAATGCACACATCATGTAATTCCTGTTATGGTTTCAGTTCAAATGTGTGTGAATTTTTACCAAACTACGTAGGTCATCGGTCCCTAGACTTACACACTACTTGAACTAACTTATGCTAAGAACAACACACACACCCATGCCCGAGGGAGGACTCGAACCTCCGGTGTGTGATTACAGTTCAAAGGTCAAAGAACAAATAGCACTTTGAAAGAGTAAGTAATTTTCTTCATTACGTAATACTCGTTGAATGGATGGAAGAGCTGCACTGCACTGTAAATTAGTAAATTAATCATCAGATCACATTATCACTCAAATAGTCTCATGAAATTAAAGTCGTGTCTCGAAACAACATTTGTAGTATACATTCTGAAACAAGAAATACACGCAATGCGCCTCATTATCCGTATCCATATTTACTCAATATTAATAATACTTTCAATCCCAAAGAAAGCATGTGCTGAGAGGTGCTAATATTTTCGAATCATCAGTTTAATAAGTCATGGTTGCAAAATACTTACATGTATTATTTACAGAAGAAAAACTGGTAGCAGCAAACCTCGGGGGAGACCAGTTTTGATACCGGATGGAGGACCACGCAAGGCAATACTGACCGTACGGCTTATTTTAGAAGAAAGGTTACTGAAAGGCAAACCTACCTTTATACCATTTGTAGATTTACAGAAAGCTTTTGAAAATGTTGACTGAATACACTCCTTGAAATTCTGAAGGCATCGGGAGTAAAGTACAGGGAACGAAGGGCAGCAGAGGGGCGAAAGGCAGCAGAGCATCTAACTATTTACAACTTGTACAGAAACCAGCCGGCAGTTATAAGAGTCGACGAGCATGAAAGGGAAGCAGTGGTTGAGAAGGCAGTGAGATAGGGCCGTAGCCTATCCCCGACTTCGTTCAATCCGTACACTGAATAAGAACCGAATAAGCGAGAAATCGACCAAAGAGAAATTTGGAGTAACAATTAAATTCCACGGAAAAGAAATGAAAACTCTGAGGTTTGCCGATGACATTGTAATTCTGTCAGAAACACCAAAGGACTTGGAAGAGCAGTTGAACGGAATGGACAACGTTTTGAAAAGAGGATGTAACATGAACATCAACAAAAATGCAACAAGAATAATGGAATGTAGTACAATTAAATCAGGTGATGCTGGGGGAATTAGATTAGGGAACGAGACACTTAAAGTAGAAGATGAGTTTTGCTATTTAGGCTGCAAAATAATTGATGACGTCCAGAGTAGAGAGCATATAAAATGTATACTGGCAATGGTAAGAAAAGCGTTTCCAAAAAAGAGAAATTTATTAATCTCGACTATAGATAAAAGTGTTAGGAAGTCTTTTTATGAAAGTTTTTGTCTACAGTGTAGACACGTATGGAAGTGAAGTATGGATGGTAAACAGTTTAGACAAGAGGAGAACAGAAGCTTTTGGGATGTGGTGCTACAGAATAATGCTGAAGATAAGGTGTGTAGATCACATAACTAATGAGGAGATACTGAACAGAATTAGGTAGAAAAGAAATTTGTTGCACGACCTGACTAGAAGAAGCGATCTGTTGATAGGAAATACTCTGAGACGTCAAAGGATCGCCAATTTAGTAGTGGAGGGAAGCGTGGGGGAGTAAAAATTATGGAGAAAGACCAAGAGACGAATACTGTAAGCAGAGTCAGAAGGATGTAGGTTGCTGTATGTTGTGTACATAGTTCCGCGTAGTCAGCACATACACAACTTTCCCACTAGAGCGCGCCCCGCTAAGCACAACAGCGCAGGCGCAGCACTCGTCCATCTCTACACTACGAGATGGTGCTGCCTTAGAGACGGACCAAATTCTGCTTCCGCCGATCCGCGTATTATTATGTAACGCAGCCAGTGAGATTGCTGCTAACGTAACCTTTTCTCCTCGCGGAGCACACTCGCGCAGTGATACCTGAACGCACGAGGTATTATAACGAGTGTACAGACCTATGATTAGTCAGCCTGCATTAGTCTGTACCAATCTGCATCAGCCTGTACGAGTCTATAGTCAAGTTTCAGTCTGCACCTAATAAGATTACCATATTCCTGTACATAGCCATGAAGATAAATAAATAGACACTTTGTCAAGTATCAGAGATATGTGACAATAAGATTAACGTACCAAGACCAAACGAACTTCAGATTGTCAGTTGTAATGTCTATGCTTTTTGTTATTTTAATAAATGTGTGTGAAAATTAATCAAGTTCTGTTTAAAGATGGTCACCGTCAATCTGCTACTCTAAGCGTGCAAGTGGCATTTCTATCGTCTGACCTAACGGCAGAAGATAAACACGCCACAATAAGACCACGAGACATATTGCTGACACTCGCCTACTTTGTTAGAGCGACGAGTCAAATAATCTGATGGTGTGTGTACCGAAGGTCTTACAGTACGCACACCACACTGTAGCTATTTGCAGATGAAGAGGGTTGCACAGTATAGAGTATCATGGGCAGCCGCATCAAACCACTCTTCGGACTGAAAACTACAGCAATTACAATGATGATAACAACAAATTCAATTAATAATTGGACCTGCTGCAACAAATAGTATTACGTCAGAGTCCAAAGAATACTGTTACATGGCTGACGAGCTATTAGTCCCTTCAGAGGCGCGTTGGAGTATTGCGTGGTGGCCCGTGCTTACATGGAACACTTCAAAGAACGTTAATAGAATGATTATCCTACTTGCAGCTTTAATTCTACGAGCCAGCAATTATTTATACGACATTGTCGTGACATTGTCACCTTGCAGGAGAAAATACAAAAGGCGCATGTACGGTTATTATGATAGGACTCTCACAAATGTGAAAGCTTTTCGTTCATAATTACTACCTCTGCAAACCCTCTGAGGCAGCAACGCGTGGATGTTAGAACAGGTAACCGCATGGGATATTTCCGATTTGGTGTACACCGCAAACACGCACGAGGAAGAGTTTACCACATTCGGTCGACGACATTCGCTGTGTAGCTCTGACGGTCAAGCTCGAGGGAAGAGGTAGAGTGCGGTGTTTCCAGAGTTCCGTTTGTTTCAGTTCTGAGTCACCTGTGACTAACGTGGCCTATTTACAGCAAGTAGCTCCGTAAAATATTTGTAACGTGATCATCAACAGCGTGATCCCCTTGAGATAAGTTGTAAGTTCTTCTGACTAGTCGTATAGTTGCGTAAGTATTGAAGAGCATAATAAAAAAAAATGTTCAAAAGTGTGTGAAATCTTATGGGACTTAACTGCTAAGGTCATCAGTCCCTAAGCTTACACACTACTTAATCTAAATTATCTGAAGGGCAAACTCACACACCCATGCCCGAGGGAGGACTCGAACCTTCGCCGGGACCAGCGTTACAGTCCATGACTGCAGCGCCTAGACCGCTCGGCTAATCCCACGTGGCGAAGTTCATGAAAAATGGTAGCGGTGTATAACTTTTCGATTCCCTTGAGCACTATCTGTACGTCGTTTTGAGTTTTCGCGCACATGGCAAAGACAACGGCTTTTTTAATATTTTATTTATTTTTTATTATTTTATGTTTTTAGTCTATCTTCTCGTGACTGATCTGATGCAGCCCACTACGAATTCCCCTCACGTACCAACCTCTTCTTCTCAGAGTAGCAGTTGCATCTCATGTCCTCAATCATTTGTCCGATATATTCTAATCTTTGCCTTCCTTTACAGTTTTCACCCATTGCAGCTCCCTCTAGCACCATGGAACTTATTCCCCGATGTCTTAACACACGTCCTACCGTCCTGTCCTTTCTTTTTGTAGGTGTTTTCATTACGTTCCTTTCATATTCGATTCTGTGCAAAAGCTCTTCATTCCTTATTAGTCCGCTCAGTTTTCAACCTCCTTCCCTTGCATCAAATCCGAAACGCTTCGAGTCTCTTCTTTCGAAGTTTTCCCACTACCATACAGTCCTGTTTTCCAGCGTACGTGCTCACTGTTTCTTCGTCAAATTAATGTCGAGCTCGAGGTCTTCTTTTGAGCACCCTGTATAGAGCACGTATTAGGTTGCTGCATATGTACGGAGCGTTTCTCCATAAGATTAATAGAAATCGCTACAGATACATGTAACAGAGACTTCATTCATCAATAATATATTCTCCTTCACTATTTACAACGGTCTGTCAATGCCTGGGTAAATTTCGATACTTCTACTGCAGAAATCACGTGGTTTTGGAGAAAAAAACCTCATCGAATCATGTTCAGAGAGCATTTTCATCCGGAAAGGAAGAAGTTTTTTCGATAGAGAGAGGAGAAGGTGAAAACGTAAGACCGCAAGATTAGGTGAATGAGGACGGTGAGGAATGATTTCTCAATCTAACCTGTTTTTTGTCAGTGTAACAGAATGCGGGCAGTCATCGTCGAGCAGGATGACTTCATGCAGGTTTCCTGATCGCTGTTCTCGGATTACGTCTGCAAGACGTCTAAGTTGGTGACAATAAAAATCAGCAATGACGGTTGCACGTCGGAGAAGCACTTCGTAGCATACCATACCGTCGCTGTTCCACCAGATGCATAACATTACCTTATGTGGATGCGCGGAGGTCTTTGTAAGGGCAACTGCTGCTTTGTTTGGGTTCATCCATTCCTTTTTCTTCCTTATATCAGGTTAAAGACAACACTTCTCGTCACCAGTAACGATACAGGACAGGAATGGTCGGTGTCGTTTACGAGGGAATTGGTGACAAGCAAGCAGAAATGCAGGTATGACCACCCGCTGATTTTTGTGATCGTGGCATAGGGCATGAGGTACCAACATGCCCGACTTTGAAACGTTGCCCATTGCATGCAAATGTCACACGGAGGTGGAATGATCTCAGTTCGTCACATTTGCCAGTTCCCGAATATACTGCTCTGGATCGCTGGGGATTAATTCGTTTAAACGATCCCCATCAGACCCCGGAGGTCTTCCTCAACGTGGAGAGTCATCAATGTCAAAACGTTCCTCCTCAAAACGAGAAAATCATTTTCTTGCCGTGTCCTGTCCGGTGCCACTACCCCTTACACGGCGCAAATGTCTCTCGCTGCATCCACTGCTGTCACGCCTCTACTGAAATCAAACAGAAGGATGTGGTGGAAAAGTTCAGAGTTCTCCACTGGGCACTTCATTTTCTAACATCCACAGCTCCACTCACTACCTCAAAATGACCAAACGGCAATGTGTAAACTCAAAAAATGGTTCAAATGGCTCTGAGCACTATGGGACTTAACTTCTGAGGTCATCTGTCGCCTAGAACTTAGAACTACTTAAACCTAACTAACCTAAGGAAAACTTTGTGCGTGCACAAGTGGTGGTTATGGACTTGCTATATACTCCGCAAGACTCTTCGATGGTGAATGTGCACCTGCACAGTCGCAAAAGATGGCTGCTGGCCGTCTCTACAAGGACTACAGTGGGTCTACACCTTTGACGACTCACCAGTACCATTATTTCTACAAGGACTGCAGTGGGTCTGCACCTCTGGTGGCCCACCAATACCATACTCTCTACCAGGACTACAGTGTGTCTGCTCTGTGATGACCTACCTACCAATCTTCTTCAAACCGTCGAATGACTCTGCTGTGGGTTTGCTCTGTTGTGGCCCATTACCTGTCAGCATATCAAGAGTCAGCACTGTCTTTCTGTTGGAAGGACAACACTACTTCTTCAAGACTGCATGGACATCCACTACTTGCATTGTCTTTTACTGCTCAGACTTTGATAAAAGAAACGGCAGTTTTACTGTGATGAATGATCAGGACTGTCTTTATGGACTGCGAGAAAATTTTAGCTTTTGACCCACATTATATAAATAAGTGTGTGCATTTGATTTCTTTGTTATTGTAATTATGAAAAATTTTATAAAATCATTATTGGCCACTGCCCAAAAATATTTTGTAAAATTTTTTGTGGGGAGCATGGGGGCTATGTAAGTAGGCTGTTTATGTTTTCTTTATGTAAGTAGGCTGTTTAGGTTCTTATATTGGTAACGTCGCCGCCACGTAGCGCTCTCTGTATGAAAATCACTGGCTGTGCTGTGTGCAGCCCGTGGCTAGTTTGCATTGTTGTCTGCCATTGTAGTGTTGGGCAGCGGCAGCTGGATGTGAACAGCGCGTAGCGTTGCACAGTTGGAGGTGAGCCGCCAGCAGTGGTGGATGTGGGGAGAGAGATGGCGGAGTTTTGTAATTTGTCATGAACTGCTATGTATATTATGCTTTTTCAACACCATTAAGGTAAATACAGTGTTTGTTCTCTATTAATATCTTTCATTTGCTAACTATCCCTATCAGTAGTTAGTGCCTTCTGTAGTTTGAATCTTTTATTTAGCTGGCAATAGTGGCGCTCGCTGTATTGCAGTAGTTCGAGTGATGAAGATTTTTGTGAGGTAAGTTATTTATGAAAGGTATAGTTTAATGTTAGTCAGGGCCATTCTTTTGTAGGGATTTTTGAAAGTCAGATTGCGTTGCGCTAAAAAAATATTGTGTGTCAGTTTAAGCACAGTCTTGTATAATATTTCTAAGGGGACGTTTCATCTCGCTGCATCCACTGCTGTCACGCCTCTACTGAAATCAAACAGAAGGATGTGGCGGAAAAGTTCAGAGTTCTCCACTGGGCACTTTATTTTCTAACATCCACAGCTCCATTCAGTACCTCAATGACCAAACGGAAATATGTAAACTCAAAAAATGGTTCAAATGGCTCTGCGCACTATGGGACTTAACTTCTGAGGTCATCAGTCCAACTTAGAACTACTTAAACCTAACTAACCTAAGGACATCACAAACATCCATGCCCGAGGCAGGATTCGAACCTGCGACCGTAGCGGTCGCGCGGTTCCAAACTGTAGCGCCTAGAACCGCTCGGCCACCCCAGCCGGCTATGTAAACTCAAGTAGCAACAGTGAACTACAAATAAAAATTGACAATCGATAAATAAACCCATAGCAACTGGAATAGGACATGCAAAACAAGAACGCTACGAACTTATGCAGCAACGTAATAAAAGTTGCCCTAATACCGGCCCTTCACAAGCTCTTGTGTGTCTGGCGCTTCATTCATTGTCTGGTGACAATGATTTTCACCAGGTCCTGATGGGATTCCAATTCGGTTTTACAGAGAGTGCTCTACTGCATTGGCTCCTTACTTAGCTTGCATTTATCGCGAATCTCTTGCCCAACGTAAAGTCCCGAACGACTGGAAAAAAGCGCTGGTGACCCCTGTATATAAGAAGGGTACAAGGACGGATCCTCAGAATTACAGACCAATATCCTTAACGTCGGCTTTGTTGCAGGATTCTCGAACATATTCTCAGTTCGAATATAATGAATTTACTTGAGACAGAGAAGTTGTTGTCCATGTATCAGCACGGTTTTAGAAAGCATCGCTCCTGCGAAACGCAACTCGCCCTTTTTTCACACGATATCTTGCGAACCATGAACGAAGGGTATCAGACGGATGCCATATTCTTTGACTTCCGGAAAGCGTTTGACTCGGTGACCCACTGCAGACTCCTAACTAAGGTAGGAGCGTATGGGATTGGTTCCCAAATATGCTCGAAGACTTCTTAAGTATTAGAACCCAGTACGTTGTCCTCGATGGTGAGTGTCCATCGGAGGTGAGGGTATCATCTGGAGTGCCCCAGGGAAATGTGATAGGTCCGCTGTTGTTTTCTGTCTACATAAATTATCTTTTGGATAGGGTGGATAGCAATGTGCGGCTGTTTGCTGATGATGCTGTGGTGTACGGGAAGGTGTCGTCGTTGAGTGACTGTAGGAGGATACAAGATGACTTGGACAAGATTTGTGATTGGTGTAAAGAATGGTACATAACTCTAAATATAGATAAATGTAAATCAATGCAGATGAATACTCCATTAGTAGTGTAGCGCTTGACACAGTCACGTCGATTAAATATTTGGGCGTAACATTGCAGAGCGATATGAAGTGGGACAAGCATGTAATGGCAGTTGTGGGGAAGGTAGATAGTCGTCTTCGGTTCATTGGCAGAATTTTGGGAAGATGTGGTTCATCTGTAAAGGAGACCGCTTATAAAACACTAATACGACCTATTCTTGAGCACTGCTCGAGCGTTTGGGATCCCTATCAGGTCGGATTGAGGGAGGACATAGAAGCAATTCAGAGGCGGGCTGCTAGATTTGTTACTGGTAGGTTTGATCATCACGCGAGTGTTACGGAAATGCTTCAGGAACTCTGGTGGGAGTGTCTGGAGGAAAGGAGGCGCTCTTTTCGTGAATCGCTACTGAGGAAATTTAGAGAACCAGCATTTGACGCTGACTGCAGTACAATTTTACTGTCGCCAACTTATATTTCGCGGGAAGACCACATTGATAAGATAGATTAGGGCTCGTACAGAGGCATATAGGCAGTCATTTTTCCCTCGTTTTGTTTGGGAGTGGAATAGGGAGAAAAGATGCTGATTCCGGTACGAGGTACCCTCCGCCACGCACCGTATGGTGGATTGCGGAGTATGTATGTAGATGTAGATGGTGTCAGCGAGACGTGTGATATGACGGAAACCCTTCGTATACCGTGAGAAGGAAAGCGAGGCATACCACTCGAGCAAGTGTTATGTTGATGAAGACAAGTGTCGACCGCCCTGGGACTGGGAGTCGTGAAGAGTAAAGCCGGCGCGCACGCTTATGTGCAGTGTGAGGGCGCGCAGCCGGTTGTCGCAGCGGGCGGAGGACAGCTAGCTGTGTGGGTGCTCGCCCCCTCACCCCCTCAGCCCCCGCCGCGGCCCGCGGAAGCCGCCGCCTGTGACGTCAGGGGCCGTAAAGCGCTGCGCCGCCGCCATCAAGCGCGCTGACGAATACATTAAGTCAGCCGCGCTCGTAAAGAGGCGGACGGCGTTTCCATTTGCCGGAGACGGGTCGCTGCGCGGGGGTGGGGAGGGGGCGAGGGGGCAGGGCAGTAGGGGGGGAGGAGGACCACCGCTGCCTGGCAACGCCGCCGCTGCCAAAATCAGCCGGCGCTGTTCTACTCGATGCTGCAGTGGGAACGCACACAGGAACTACACGATCAGAGGTCACCCTAGTTGATTATGTGGCTGGCGCTGATAGAACAGGCGTCAGTTTCTTCGACGGCTTCAAGTTACCCACAAGTATCCAGTCGGCGAGGTCGAGACGCGGATTCTCGAGTCAGTCCTGGAAGGGTCAACTGGCGGACAAATTCTACCGGGTGATCAAAAAGTCAATATAAATTTGAAAACTGAATAAATGACGGAATAATGAAGATATAGAGGTACAAATTGACACACATGCTTGGAATGATATGAGGTTTTATTAGAACCAAACAAATACAAAACTTCAAACAATGTCCGACAGATGACGCTTCATCTGATCAGAATAGCAATAATTAGCATAACAAAGTAAGTGTTGTGTACATAGTTCCGCGTAGTTAGCGCGTACACAAGTTTCCCACTAGAGCGCGCCCCTCTAAGCACAACAGCGCAGGCGCAGCGCTCGTCCGTCTCCGCACTACGAGATGGCGCAGCCATAGAGACGGACCAAATTCTGCTTCTGTCGATCCGCTTATTAATATGGAACGCAGCCAATGAGATTGCTGCTAACGTAGAACCTTTTCTCCTCGCGGATCACACTCGCGCAGTGATACCTGAACGCTTGAGGTATTATAACGAGTGTACAGACCTCCGATGAGTCAGTCTGCATCAGTCTGCATCAGTCTGCGTTAGTCTGCGCCTAATAAGATTACCATATTCCTATACACAGCCATGAAGATAAATGTATAGCACTTTTGTCAAGTATCAGAGATATGTGAGAATAAGATTAACGTACCAAGACCAAACGAACTTCAGATTGTCAGTTGTAAACAGCAACCAGAATCAAGTTACGTAATGTCTATCCTTTTTATTATTTTAATAAATGTGTGTGAAAATTAATCAAGTTCTATTTCAAGTTGGTCACCGTCAGTCTGCTACTCTAAGCGTGCAAGTGGCATTTCTATCGTCTGACCTAACGGCAGAAGATAAACACGCCACAATAAGACCACGAGTCACGTTGCTAACACTCGCCTACTTCATTAGAGCGACGAGTCAAATAATCTGATGGTGTTTGTACCGAAGGTCTGACAGTACCCACACCACAGTAAGACAAAGCAAAGATGATGTTCTTTACAGGAAATGCTCAATATGTCCACCATCATTCCTCAACAATAGCTGTAGTCGAGAAATAATGTTGTGAACAGCACTGTAAAGCATGTCCGGAGTTATGCTGAGGCATTGACGTCGGATGTTGTCTTTCAGCATCCCTAGAGATGTCGGTCGATCACGATACACTTGCGACTTCAGGTAACCCCAAAGCCAATAATCGCACGGACCTGGGAGGCCAAGCATGACGAAAGTGGCGGCTGAGCACACGATCATCACCAAACGACGCGCGCAAGAGATCTTCTACGCGTCTACCAGTATGGGGTGGTTCTAATAAAACCCCATGTCATTCCGAGCACGTGTGTCAATTTTTACCTCTCTATCTACATTATTCCGTGGTTTATTAAGTTTTCAAATTTATACTGACTTTTTGATCACACGGTATTATCCGATTCCACTCGTCGGCTTTGAACAACGAAGCCGTACCTAAGGCAAAGACGGTTCGCATAGGCAGTCAATAAAAGCAGCGCATCATACTCGTAAACAAATGAATATAGCATGCGATAAAATTACAATAACATGTCACTCTTTTACTTATTATGAATTATATTGAAACGAATTGCAGATAACGAAAATAAATAAGAAGAACAATCAAAAACAAATCTTCATATCTGATAAGATTTATTCTCGTAGTTTATGCGAGTAGGAAAGCTCAAATAACCTTTAAATTTCATTACGGTAAGGCGACGGTGAAGTCATAATATTATAAAATAGCGTTAATTCTATTCTTAATTATTGACTCTAGCGCGAGAAGCGCCGGAAAGTTGGGCTCTTGGATGAGGAGAAACTAAGATGTTACAGAAAAATGGCAAAATGAAATGAATGACAACATATACGTAACAGCAGCATGAGATGTGCAGAAACCGACACACGAAATTATAGAAGAAAAGCCAGCACACAACTAACGAAAATCCACAAATTACCGATTCTAACCGTTCAATGATTCATATGTAAATTATAATTTCAACAGTTGTATCCTCTGAAACGCAACAGCATTTCTATCTTTTTTATTGCTCTCTAAAACTATTGCGGTGAAATAATGAAAATTGGAAATTGTAACCAGAACTGAATTTGTAGATCAGTTCTAGTTAGTGATTCCAATAATAATAACTTTTTGGCAGTAGTTCACAGAACCAGAATGAGATTTTCACTCTGCAGCGGAGTGTGCGCTGATATGAAACTTCCTGGCAGATTAAAACTGTGTGCCCGACCGAGACTCGGTCGGGCACACAGTTTTAATCTGCCAGGAAGTTTCAGTTCACAGAGCAATTACAAGTGCATGGATCCTATTAGACTACATTTTAGCGCGCACACCTGCTGAAAAAACGATCTAGTTAATGACCTATATAGGAGGACAATTCTAGCTACCGATTCCAACTATTCGATCGTTCGTCATTTTGGACATTTTTGCAATAAATCTATGGACTAGATTTCTCATTGATCTCAGAGTACTAAGGAAAAGTAACAAATATTGTAATACAGATATCAGATTTTGTTTCTTTTTCATAGTAATGAAAAGAGTAATACCAAATGTAGAAATCCTGTAACACTATAGTACACACACTTGTTGTTAAAATGATATAAATAACGAACCGTGGAATGGTTGGAATCGGTAACTAGAATTAAACTATATTGAACAATTCTAGTTACCGATTCCACTATTAGTCGTTTATTTCAAATGCAGAAATCCTATTACATTTCTGTGCACATAACTGTTGGAAAGCCCGCAATGCACCATGGAATAGTTGGAATCGGTAATTAGAACTGACCTATATACTTAATTCTAGTTACCGATTCCAAAATTCTTTGACCCTACATTTTGTGAACTTCCATTACTTATGTACTAGACCCGTTAAATTGAATAATTATTATAAAAAATTAACGCTATTTGACATTGTTACCACTTCATCATGCGCTATACTGTAATGGATTGAAAGGATCTCTTTGCTTTCCGTATTAGCATAAATTACGATAATAGTTTATTCAGACATGTACACTTCTTTTTTTCTGTTCTTATTTATTTTCGTTACCTTCAGTTCTTTCGATATAATTTGTGACTAAGTAATTAATCACATGAACTGTTGTTATAGCCTTATCGAATGCTACATTCGTTTGTTTACAAATATGATCAGTTGCTTTCAAAGATTGCCTCTATGTAGCGTCTCT
The DNA here is from genome assembly GCF_023864275.1 of Schistocerca cancellata. Classification (NCBI taxonomy): domain Eukaryota; kingdom Metazoa; phylum Arthropoda; class Insecta; order Orthoptera; family Acrididae; genus Schistocerca; species Schistocerca cancellata. The sequence goes on from NC_064634.1 coordinate 489,602,198, forward strand.
GCCTTAGGTAAGACGTCATTGCTCATAGGCGACGAGTGGAATCTAGAATTGACCCCAATGGTTGTACTGTCTCTCTTCTCACCCCCATCTCCTCCCTCCCACCTCCAAAAGTATGACTTCCCATCACAGCTATTTTTTATGTTTCATATATGCCTATGATTTTGATGATAACAACAACAAAATGCATAGAAGGTTTTAATGTAGCAGTAATAAACTATTTAATTATCATAAAACACGTTAACATAATAATAATAATAATAATAATTCGTTTACGTAAGTGCTTAGTACATAACTTCAAACTAACATGCAGCAAACTGCAGTTCAGGCAAGTACAGCATTTGAAATACGTACGTCAAAGAATTTGTAGAGTTCAGGTGTTACGCAGTTAATTTAGTACGTATAATGTCAACGAACTCTCACAACTCCGGCAACGTCATAATTAACGCAACATAAAATCGAAGTGTCCACTCAGCATTATCACTATTTCACTGAATGAAGTCTCCTTTACACCGGAGCGAATGAAAGTGAATGTACATTCGCAGACGATTCGCCAGCGTTCGCTTTCATTCGATTGTATCTGTGAACAAGCGTTTACACTGGAGGGATCGAAAGAGAAAAATCTGCTGTATAGTTTTTTAGAGGGCAGATAGTCACCGCGGGTACATCATTTTTGTTCATCGTCGATAATTTATAACATAAGAATACTACATCAGCCATGTAATTACAGACACTATGAACGTGAGCAACGAGGATATATTTGTTTCACTCAACATAAATAATACGGTATGTCCGTTATCGATTACGGCCAGCAAATGTAATTAAAATGGTCGATTTGTTTGGGAATAAGCATACAACCAGTCGATTTTTTTTATTTCTAATGCGTTTTATTGTACCATTAACATGTTTTCGACCCAGTGCAACCTCATTATCATTTGAACGTATCACAGGAAGTTGATATGGTGTTGCAGTAGCACGTCCATCTGATGATGACTCTGCATTGGTTCGCAAACACTTTAACAGTACAATAAACACTAACAAAAATAAAAAAGAATGAATGATTGCTTATTTATTCCGAAGTAAACCACCAATAATACATACGTATTCGCCCTTGTCTACTCTCAAAGAAATTTATTGCGCTTTTCATTTTTAACGAAAAGAAATACAAAGCTTGGGCTTATTCATTGTCACAATTAATCGTCTTACTCGCGGTACAAGGGAACCTCTGTCTGCTTCATAAAAGCTCCTGTTGCACAAGTCACTTCATCTTACAGTAGGAGCTAACACTCGACGTCCGCAATTATTTGCTGTATACAGGGTGTTTCAAAGTCCTTACATCAAACGTCCAACGGTGATAGACCACGTCATGGGGAATAACTTTTGTTAGAGACAAAATGTTCGCTCAGATTTGTCACCGAATTCGCTGGCACTGTGACGAGATTTTACCGAACTGGTAGAGTATGCTAACCTGGCGTGCTGCATACTATCCACCCCCCTAAAGTGACAGTGGTTATCAACAAGAAAATCCGAAGAATGAGCGTCTCTAAGCGGAGAACGATATTTTATAAGTCAATCAGGGACTTTACATTTTTCTTTCCTTTCACGTGGAGCAGATGGCTTGGTTATATGCAACACACACAGCATATGAACGCAGATTGCATATAGCCTGCCCCCTCTCAAAGACATTACCAATAATACACTCCTGGAAATGGAAAAAAGAACACATTGACACCGGTGTGTCAGACCCACCATACTTGCTCCGGACACTGCGAGAGGGCTGTACAAGCAATGATCACACGCACGGCACAGCGGACACACCAGGAACCGCGGTGTTGGCCGTCGAATGGCGCTAGCTGCGCAGCATTTGTGAACCGCCGCCGTCAGTGTCAGCCAGTTTGCCGTGGCATACGGAGCTCCATCGCAGTCTTTAACACTGGTAGCATGCCGCGACAGCGTGGACGTGAACCGTATGTGCAGTTGACGGACTTTGAGCGAGGGCGTATAGTGGGCATGCGGGAGGCCGGGTGGACGTACCGCCGAATTGCTCAACACGTGGGGCGTGAGGTCTCCACAGTACATCGATGTTGTCGCCAGTGGTCGGCGGAAGGTGCACGTGCCCGTCGACCTGGGACCGGACCGCAGCGACGCACGGATGCACGCCAAGACCGTAGGATCCTACGCAGTGCCGTAGGGGACCGCACCGCGACTTCCCAGCAAATTAGGGACACTGTTGCTCCTGGGGTATCGGCGAGGACCATTCGCAACCGTCTCCATGAAGCTGGGCTACGGTCCCGCACACCGTTAGGCCGTCTTCCACTCACGCCCCAACATCGTGCAGCCCGCCTCCAGTGGTGTCGCGACAGGCGTGAATGGAGGGACGAATGGAGACGTGTCGTCTTCAGCGATGAGAGTCGCTTCTGCCTCGGTGCCAATGATGGTCGTATGCGTGTTTGGCGTCGTGCAGGTGAGCGCCACAATCAGGACTGCATACGACCGAGGCACACAGGGCCAACACCCGGCATCATGGTGTGGGGAGCGATCTCCTACACTGGCCGTACACCACTGGTGATCGTCGATGGGACACTGAATAGTGCACGGTACATCCAAACCGTCATCGAACCCATCGTTCTACCATTCCTAGACCGGCAAGGGAACTTGCTGTTCCAACAGGACAATGCACGTCCGCATGTATCCCGTGCCACCCAACGTGCTCTAGAAGGTGTAAGTCAACTACCCTGGCCAGCTAGATCTCCGGATCTGTCCCCCATTGAGCATGTTTGGGACTGGATGAAGCGTCGTCTCACGCGGTCTGCACGTCCAGCACGAACGCTGGTCCAACTGAGGCGCCAGGTGGAAATGGCATGGCAAGCCGTTCCACAGGACTACATCCAGCATCTCTACGATCGTCTCCATGGGAGAATAGCAGCCTGCATTGCTGCGAAAGGTGGATATACACTGTACTAGTGCCGACATTGTGCATGCTCTGTTGCCTGTGTCTATGTGCCTGTGGTTCTGTCAGTGTGATCATGTGATGTATCTGACCCCAGGAATGTGTCAATAAAGTTTCCCCTTCCTGGGACAATGAATTCACGGTGTTCTTATTTCAATTTGCAGGAGTGTATGTTGCTCTGCAACTCGTTGTCTGTACCCAAATGCTGTCCCCATAGACAGCGGTTTGTGTGAGAGAAGAGATGAAAATGAAAGATGGCCATTTCCTGGCAGCGCAGTGTGTGATGAAACGCTTCCAATCGGAAACGGTCCAGCGTTGTACGGGCGAGTATAGTCACCAACAAGGAAGAGCCTGACAGTTACTTTAAGTGGTCTGCGTGACGTCCACACTTGGCGGGAGACACTATTCTGCTAAGCATCTTTACGTGCTCGCTGTGCGCTCAGAACTGGAAAGTGTGACTGACTGGTACACAAGACACTCTGCGCAACACATCTGCGCAAAGCTTCGCCGGATTTTCGCCGTGGTTTTAATTTTGCGATCGATCGGAACTTGAAGGGAGACAGAGAAAAAGAATCAGTCGTCGTAAAAGATACCTAACTTTGCCAATAAACGACAGCAAGCATTTCGTCTCTAACAAAAAACTTCCACTTGAAATATCTATCATCGGTAGATGTTTGCTGCAAAGACTCTGAACCGCCCTATGTATTCCAGTATCCAACTCCCCTTACAACCTCTACGGCTAAGTAAGATGGAAGTTACTGAGATGTGTCTTAACTAGTGTCTTATCATATTGTGCCTTCTTCCATTTAGTGTTTTCCACTTGATACTATCCTGGACGATTCTGCGGAAAAGCACCACATTTCTTATCAGTCTACCTAACTTTCAGCATCCTTCTGTAACACATTTCGAACCCTTCCATTCCCTACTTTTTTTTATTTTCCCACAATCCACAATTGACTTCCGTACAATGCTGTTTTTCGGACGTTCTTTCCGAGAAACTCCTTCCTCAAATTAAGGCGTATGTTTGAGTCTAGTATACCTTCTTGTGGTCTCCTTGCTTCTCACGCCACCTTGCCCTTTCATCTGAGCCAGCAGAATCCTTTAACATCGAGGCCATAGGTACTCCTGAATACACAACTGAAGGCAATAGGACGCCATTGAGTAGGACCTCTTCTGCATTCTAACGTTCCCCAACTTCAACAGCATCCACTTATTCGGGCATTGGAAAGCAACTTTTCTCTATGTGCTGAGACTTATGGGAGGAAACCGGCTATGTTCGTATCTTCGTTATTGCTCTGCCTGCCCACGGTTTGCATGTAGTTTCCAGAGGGTGTGCGGTAATGGCAGCGGCAAATCAAGGTTTTCCTAGGAGCAGGAATTTCGCGCTGCGTGTAAACGATGCGGGAGTTTACTTCGGCAGGGACGCAAGACTTAAATACGTCGCGCGTTTGCGTTTCCCAAGAACAAGAAACCGAAGTATGAATACACTCCACAGTATTGGTTAGCTCCAGTAACAGAAGTTAGCTTTTCTGTCGTTGTTTGAAAAATTGAAGCAACTTACTTACCAAAATTTTAGTACAGTTCGGTTCTTCCTGACACACACACACACACACACACACACACACACACACACACATATATATATATATATATATATATATATATATATATATATATATATATATAGTGTGCGTGTTTGTCTTCTTCATTTTTAGTAATGATAATGATATGATAAAGTAATAACCTCGATAGACATTGGTAATAATGCTTTATCTGAATTTGATCATAATGCTATATTATAATCTATGAGAATTATGTGTTATTAAAATGCATGATTGAAAGTGTTACGAGCAAACATGATAAATAATGCCAATAAAAACTATTAACAATGAATAAACAAATGAAGGAGAAGAATATGCTGCTTTATCCATAAACAATTGCCTAGCTTAACATTATTTCATTTAAATTTACTTACTTGTCTTACTGACAAAGTTGTCTCTTACAAAGTAATATAGAAACTGAAATAAAGCACCTGTCCTTTCCTTATTTGACCTTGAGAAAATAAATAATGCGTGACATAACCGACAACTTTAAATCTTAGCACAATTTAGTGCACCTTTAACCCATACGGACACAGACCATGATTCATTTACTTTACGACGATTCGTCGTCCTAAGAACCAATGGCATTGTAGACATATAATAAGAAGTACCACGATCTCTGTTATACACTTCACATATCTTAAATCTACGATAAGCAAAAACTTCTCAGCTCTTAAAAGTCTCCAGCACTGATACAGTCTCCATTTTACTACCACGTACTAGAGCTACAGTAACCCAACCATTTCACACTTACCAATGCTGACGCTAGTGCGCACTGTAATGGTTGGGTTATTGTGGCTCTAGTACGTGGTGCTAAGTGGAGACTGTATCAGGGCTAGAGCCTAAACAGCCGAGAAGTTATTGCTTATCGTACATTTCAGATATGTGAAGTGTATAACAGAGATCGTGGTACTTCATATTATATAACCTACCTAAAAGACCTTTAAAACATGGTAATTACAATAGAACGCGCATTGCAGATGCTTCAATGCCCTTTACCTAAGTGGCGTTGCGTTGCTGTTCCAGCGCCTGTTTGCTGGCATATTGAATATAGGAGATGTCGAAGGGATTGCCTGCCCGCAGGCGCTCGGGCACCAGCATAGCGCCGCTTACTGAACGGGTGTCGATGTCTCTCTACATGTACATTTTAATATGATCAAGAAAGAATTGTGATGAAATCTGGTGTCAATGCGACATCACTGACGTACCACACACCTCACATCAGCTTCTGGGCTCTGGCCTTTTTCTCATATGTGCGACATTTTGCTGTATGAAGCGTCGCCGAGCCCGAGTGTGACGTCACAGGGCGCCAAGCTTTTGCACCATTACAGAAAAAGGTTGTAGGCACCTTTGAGCCAAACGTGAAACCTATGTCTCGAAATGCGAGACAGTTATGGGGTTTCGAAAAAGCTATCTTTTAATTGTGTTCTTTCCGTATCCGCTGCGAGTCCGCCACGCCAACAAGTGGCATTCAATTTGTGGGTAGACAGTGGTGATACTGTTTTGGCTCAACGGTTTATCTGGCCGTTCTGATCACATGAAGTACGTATTCGGCGTGATTTGGGTTACTGGCTGTTTCACGGCTTGGGCAGCTCAGTGTGTCAATGTCGAGGACTTCGGTTCGTGGTGCGCCTGACCTGGGACGAAAGTTGTCGGACATGTCGCATATTACTTGAGCGATGCCAGCTCTTGTCACCAAGGCGAATGACAGTGACGAAGCGAAGTGTTGTGTGGAGTTTACAACTTTAAACGGTCTCTAACAAACAACTGAGCAGTACATCGACTTGAGATATTCAACAAAAGTGTTACAGGATCCGCATTTCGAACATTGATATTAATATTTTTTTTATTTTGTATTTTCGGGGATCCACAGCCTCCAGATGCTTAATGAACGTAAAAATGGTCCGTAGTAGGCTGTAACGTGAATTTTATTTAATCGTGCGTTTAGGTATTTTACACTACTTGTCATTCTCAAGCACTTGTAAAACCACCAAGTCGTGAATTTCCATGTTCGTTTCACAAGTACTCGACAATGACAAGAAGTCGAAATCAGATAACGCACGATTAAATAAAAATCACGTTCGGTACATCCTACTGGGGACCATGTTTACGTTTATTAAACGTCGATATTGTTCGGGTTAAATAAAACTTCTCGCACTTTTAATTAAACGTGCTTGACTTATCGAATTGCTCTGATGTTCAGTACTTTCTAACTTTCTATATACTAGGAGCTGATTAATGAAATGTGTGTCACTAAACTAGACAGACCCAAAAATGATCGGTGTGTCATCTGTCATTAATAACAGCTGATTTTAAAAAAGATTAGACTGAAGTGTGGTACAGTGCCCAAAAATACAATTAAGGCTTCAGGGTATTACACGAAATGTTCAGCTTATTCCTTACGTTCAAATTTACAAAATTTCCAATCGGGAGGAATCTCCGAACTGTTCAGTTTTTGTGTTGTTGTGGTCTTGTCCTGAGACTTGTTTGATGCAGCTCTCCATGCTACTCTATCCTGTGCAAGCTTCTTCATCTCCCAGTACCTACTGCAACCTACATCCTTCTGAATCTCCTTAGTGTATTCATCTCTTGGTCTCCCCCTACGATTTTTACCCTCCCCGCTGCCCTCCAATACTAAATTGGTGATCCCTTGATGCCTCAGAACATGTCCTACCAACCGATCCCTTCTTCTGGTCAAGTTGTGCCACAAACTTCTCTTCTCCCCAATAATATTCAGTACTTCCTCGTTAGTTATGTGGTCTACTCATCTAATCCTCAGCATTCTTCTGTAGCACCACATTTCGAAAGCTTCTATTCTCTTCTTGTCCAAACTATTTACCGTCCATGTTTCACTTCCATACATGGCTACACTCCATACAAATACTTTCAGAAATGACTTCCTGACACTTAAATCTATACTCGATGTTAACAAATTTCTCTTCTTCAGAAACGCTTTCCTTGCCATTGCCAGTCTACATTTTATATCCTCTCTACTTCGACCATCATCAGTTATTTTGCTCCCCAAATAGCAAAACTCCTTTACTACTTTAAGTGTCTCATTTCCTAATCAAATACCCTCAACATTACCCGACTTAATTTGACTACATTCCATTATCCTCATTTTGTTTTTCTTCATGTTCATCTTATATCCTCCCTTCAAGTCACCATCCATTCCGTTCAACTGCTCTTCCAAGTCCTTTGCTGTCTCTGACAGAATTACAATGTCATCGGCGAACCTCAGAGTTTTTATTTCTTCTCCATGGATTTTAATACCTACTACGAATTTTTCTTTTGTTTCCTTTACTGCTTGCTCAATATACAGATTGAATAACATCGGGGAGAGGCTACAACCCTGTCTTACTCCTTTCCCAACCACTGCTTCCCTTTCATGTCCCTCGACTCTTATAACTGCCATCTGCTTTCTGTACAAATTGTAAATAGCCTTTCGCTCTCTGTATTTTACCCCTACCGCCTTTAGAATTTGAAAGAGAGTATTCCAGTCAACATTGTCAAAAGCTTTCTCTAAGTCTACAAATGCTAGAAACGTAGGTTTGCCTTTCCTTAATCTTTCTTCTAAGATAAGTCGTAAGGTCAGTATTGCCTCATGTGTTTCAGTTTTTCTACGGAATCCAAACTGATCTTCCCCGAGGTCGGCTTCTACAAGTTTTTCCATTCGTCTGTAAAGAATTCGTGTTAGTATTTTGTAGCTGTGGCTTATTAAACTGATTGTCCGGTAATTTTCACATCTGTCAACACCTGCTTTCTTTGGGATTGGAATTATTATATTCTTCTTGAAGTCTGAGGGTATTTCGCCTGTTTCATACCTCTTGCTCACCAGATGGTAGAGTTTTGTCAGGACTGGCTCTCCCAAAGCCGTCAGTAGTTCCAATGGAATGTTGTCTACTCCGGGGGCCTTTCAAAACAAATTTAGCACTTCCTAATTTTTCAGCGCAGTAGGCAGTACAGTTGAAGAGGAATGAACATGTCTAAAAAGGGCCATCACAGAAGTTGGGAAGGAAAACATAGGTACAACGAAGGTAGCTGTGAAAAAAACCATGCATAACAGAAGAAATACTTCAGTTGATTGATGAAAGGAGGAAGTACAAACATGTTCCGGGAAAATCAGGAATACAGAAATACAAGTCGCTGAGGAATGAAATAAATAGGAAGTGCAGGGAAGCTAAGACGAAATGGCTGCAGGAAAAATGTGAAGACATCGAAAAAGATATGATTGTCGGAAGGACAGACCCAGCATACAGGAAAGTCAAAACAACCTTTGGTGACATTAAAAGCAACGGTGGTAGCATTAAGATTGCAACGGGAATTCCACTGTTAAATGCAGAGGAGAGTGCAGATAGGTGGAAAGAATACATAGAAAGCCTCTATGAGGGTGATGATTTGTCTGATGTGATAGAAGAAGAAACAGGAGTCGATTTAGAAGAGATAGGGGATCCAGTATTAGAATCGGAATTTAAAAGAGCTTTGGAGGACTTACGGTCAAATAAGGCAGAAGGGATAGATAACATTCCATCAGAATTTCTAAAATCATTGGGGGATGTGGCAACAAAACGACTATTCACGCTGGTGTGTAGAATATATGAGTCTGGCGATATACCATCTGACTTTCGGAAAAGCATCTTCCATACAATTACGAAGACGGCAAGAGCTGACAAGTGCGAGAATTATCGCACAATCAGCTTAACAGCTCATGCATCGAAGCTGCTTACAAGAATAATATACAGAAGAATGGAAAAGAAAATTGAGAATGCTCTAGGTGACGATCAGTTTGGCTTTAGGAAAAGTAAAGGGACGACAGAGGCAATTCTGACGTTACGGCTAATAGTGGAAGAAAGGCTAAAGAAAAATCAAGACACTTTCATAGGATTTGTCGACCTGGAAAAAGCGTTCGACAATATAAAATGGTGCAAGCTGTTCGAGATTCTGAAAAAAGTAGGGGTAAGCTATAGGGAGAGACGGGTCATATACAATATGTACAACAACAAAGAGGGAATAATAAGAGTGGACGATCAAGAACGAAGTGCACGTATTGAGAAGGGTGTAAGACAAGGCTGTAGCCTTTCGCCCCTACTCCTCAATCTGTACATCGAGGAAGCAATGATGGAAATAAAAGAAAGGTTCAGGAGTGGGATTAAAATACAAGGTGAAAGGATATCAATGACACGATTCGCTGATGACGTTGCTATCCTGAGTGAAAGTGAAGAAGAATTAAATGATCTGATGAACGGAATGAACAGTCTAATGAGTACCCAGTATGGTTCGAGAGTAAATCGGAGAAAGACGAAGGTAATGAGAAGTAGTAGAAATGAGACCAGCGAGAAACTTAACATCAGAATTGATGGTCACGAAGTCAATGAAGTTAAGGAATTCTGCTACCTAGGCAGTAAAATAACCAATGACGGACGGAGCAAGGAGGACATCAAAAACAGACTCGCTATGACAAAAAAGGCATTTCTGGCCAAGAGAAATCTACTAATATCAAATACCGGCCTTAATTTGAGGAAGAAATTTCTGAGGATGTACGTCTGGAGTACAGCATTGTATGGTAGTGAAACATGTACTGTGGGAAAACCGGAACAGAAGAGAATCGAAGCATTTGAGATGTGTTGCTATAGACGAATGTTGAAAATTAGGTTGAATGATAAGGTAAGGAATGAGGAGGTTCTACGCAGAATCGGAAAGGAATATGTGGAAAACACTGATAAGGAGAAGGGACAGGATGATAGGACATCTGCTAAGACATGAGGGAATGAATTCCATGGTACTAGAGGGAGCTGTAGAGGGCAAAAACTGTAGAGGAAGACAGAGATTGGAATACGTCAAGCAAATAATTGAGGACGTAGGTTGCAAGTGCTACTCTGAGATGAAGAGGTTTGCACAGGAAAGGAATTCGTGGCGGGCCGCATCAAACCAGTCAGTAGACTGATGACCAAAAAAAAATTTTTCACTAGAACTCAAAATATGGAAATGACCGGAGTAACCACAATTCTGCTGACAATCTTAGAGAGGTAGTAACCGGTGTCTCGAAGATACGAACCAATGTCCGCAAGCACCACTCGAGAATGCTGCACAGCGTCGAAGTAACGGCCCCCACACACGCTACTGCATGCTTGACAATCACGCTTGCGCAAGCGTGCTTGCTCAAGCGTGCACAAATTCCTCGCGCCTCCACACGACTCAAGCACGTACGTACAAGCATCAGTTCGTTTACATTGGAAAATGTCGAGCACAGACGAGAATGCGCTCTCTGTTGCAACCTTTTTGATTGTTTTACGGAAAAAACAAAAGAGGAAACGCGATATGTGGTGTAAGAAGTGGCTTAAAAAACGAAAATCGGATTCTCATACCAATTTACTGAGTGAATTGAAGATATATCCTCGTTTTCAAGATTTTAAACACGGCTGAAACAGCAACTGTTGAAATCCTTCACGGTAAATGATGACAGCCAAAACAGTTGCGGGATAAAGATTTATTAAAATTCTTGACCACGGTTTCGGTATATCTAAATATACCTTCATCAGAAGTAAAATACACTAAAATCACATTCTGCAATGGAGATTCATAAAACAACGTGTTAGAATCGACCCTCTGTCCATAATTATGTTGTACAAATGGAGATGATGTTTTAACTACTGACGACGCCTTTGGTACAATTGTTTTATCAATCTCCATTGCAGGAGTGTATTTCCGTAACCACAAAACTGTCATTAAACCAGAATCTTTTTATACTTCAGAATGTCTTTCGTTAAATACAGCCAAAAAATGAGATGAAATAGAAAGAAATGAAAGTAAAATAATCTGGAATACCTTGGGACCATAATATGAGAATTTAAAATGGAAATTGATAAATAATAAAGAAGTTTATAAAAAATAGAGCGTATATCAAACAGGACGAGAAAGAGTTGCATCCTATGGACACCTCATAAGGCTAGATGAAAATAATTTTTAAATTCTTTGACAGGAACCCAAAACATCAATAACGTGGATAAAAGAAAACAGACCTGAGTGAAGTGGAAGTAATGGAGGATTTTCTAATATAATGCGGGAGATTAGTCCAGAGACAGCTTCCTGCTACTGAGAGGGACTTCGAGAAAGTGACTTGAAGAAGAAGAAGAAGAAGAAGAAGAAGAAGAAGAAGATGATGATGATGATGATGATGATGATGGTGATGAAGAAGAAGAACACAAGACGCTGGTCTAGGTAATGGTTTAAAATGAAAGCGAGATATACATATGAATATCTGTTAAACGAAATTTTACACTCTGAGCATGATGATTACATCAGCTCTCTCCGAATACACAGTGAAACAATTAATAACTTGCTCAGAGTTACTCCGCCCTCGCAATGAAAAAGAAAACACAAGTATGAGAAAATTCATTGTGTCCTACCTGGATCTCTAACATCAGTTCATTAAAATACCACAGAGTGGTAAGATATAGCCTACATCGTCCGTTGAATGGTGTTTTTTTTTAATGCTCTTCCGCTGGTACGTTGAACGTCTGTAGAAGGTTGATTTTCTTCTTAACGTCTTCCTGCGTAATACTGACTATGGCTCGGAAAAATTCCACACCTCTACCATTTTGGTACTTCCCAGTGCTATTTTGCCGGCCGCGGTGGTCTAGCGGTTCTAGGCGCTCAGTCCGGAACAGCGCGACTGCTACGGTCGCAGTTTCGAATCCTGCCTCGGGCATGGATGTGTGTGATGTCCTTAGGTTAGTTAGGTTTAAGTAGTTCTAAGTTCTAGGGGACTGATGACCACAGATGTTTAGTCCCATAGTGCTCAGAGCCATTTTTGAACCAGTGCTATTTTGTTTTTATCCTTTATCGTAATATTCATTGCTGTGGAAACCCACGATACATTGAGATAAATTGTTGTAAAACACTAAACGTAAGCGAAATACCAACACAAATGACGTCTTCCATCTTGTGAAATTTTCCGTCGATCAAAATTTCTCTCAAACATGTCAAACAGCACTCTGTATGGTCACATATTGGGTAAGCACAGTAAAGTTACAAATGGTTTGATGCTTTACTGGAGCCATTAGACAGGATACTGCGGGAAGTTCCAGCCGCAATCCGTCATCGAGTAAAGCCAAGCGCCATGCGTGACACTCAGTACTGCGGCGTGCTGTGGTGTTGCTTGGTTTGTTGTCCGCAATCTGTTCCTTAAAGATACGCTAGCGTCTTTCCACCCTTCTGTGCGCACTAGAAGCAAGCGACAAATGTGCACATTGAACGCTGCAAAGTCACGCATGCCTCAGATTTGTGCGCATGGGCCATTGAATGCGCGTTCGAAAGCCTCCCCATCCAAGGCGGGAAGACACGTGTAGTGCAATGGCCGGGCTGTTCTCTCCTTGTGGTACTTTCTTTTCTTAAGTCTTACAGTTAAAAGATTCTGTTTTTCCCACGCGTTCTAATTTGCCTTTGCGCTAGCGCTTTGACCGCGAGCTCTGATGAGAAACATAGTACAGTGAACTCTCTTCTTTGTAGCTGGCTAACTCTGTGCATCCTACAGGCGGAATGGAACGAAGTGACTGTCTTTCTCACAAATAAGACAAACTGGAAACAACAAAGGCAAACCCCAAACATACACACACACACACACACACACACACACACACACACACACACACACACACACACACACATATACATACACACACACACACCAACGCTGGCAGCTGGCATAGATGCAAAGGGAATGAGTTACATACTCAAGAGCCAAAGTAACTGGTACACTGCCTAATATCGTGGAGGGCCCCCGAGAGAAGAAGTGCCGCAACACGTCGTGGTATGGACTCGACTAATGTCTGAAATAGTGCCGGGTGGGTGTGGGGGGGGGGGGAGGGGAATTGACACCGTGAACGAACCTGCAGGCCTGTCCATGAATCAGCTGGAGATCTCTTCTGTACAGCATATTGCAAAGCATCCCAGATACGCTCAATAATGTTCAAGTCTCAGTTCGGTGGACAGCGGAAGCGTTTAAACTCAAGAGTGTCCCTGGAGCCACTCTGTAGCAATTCTGGACGTGTGGGTTTTCGCATTGTCCTGCTGGAATTGCGCAAGTCCGTCGGAATACACAATGGACATGAGTGGATGCAGGTGATCATATTGGATGCTTATGTACGTGTCACCCGAAGAGTCGTATCTAGACGTATCAGGGGTCCCATATCACTCCAATAGGACACGTCCCACACCATCACAGAGCCTCCATTAGCTTGAACAGTCCCCTGCTGATATGCAGGGTCCAGGAACTCATGAGGTTGTCTCCATACCCGTACACATCCATCCGCTCGATACAATTTGAAACGAGACTCCTCCGGCCAGGCAACATGTTTCCAGTCATCAACAGCCTTCGGCTCCGAAAGCCCATATCTATGGTGTTTCGGTGAATGGTTCGCACGATGACACTTGTTGATGGCCCAGCACTGTAATCTGCAGCAGTTTGGGGAAGGGTTGCAACTCTGTCACGCTGAACGATTCTCTTCAGTTGTCATTGGTTCCACAGCGAAATAGGAGATTTGATGTTATACCGGATTCCTGATATTCACTGTACATTCTTGAAATGGTCGTACGGGAAAATTCCCACTTCATCGCTACCTAAATGGTGCTGTGTCCCATCGCTCGTGCGACGACTATAACATCACGTTCAAACTCTCTTAAATCTCGATGACCTGCCATTGTAGCAGTAGCAACCAATTTAAAAATTGCGCCAGACACTTGTTGTCTTATATAGGCGTTGCCGACAGCAGCGTCGTATTCTGCCTGTATACATATTTCTCTACTCGAATACGCATGCCTATACTAGTTTGGCTGGCTGGCTCTGAGCACTATGGGACTTAACAGCTATGGTCATCAGTCCCCTTATACTAGTTTGCCGGCCGGAGTGGCCGAGCGGTTAAAGGCGCTACAGTCTGGAACCGCACGACCGCTACGGTCGCAGGTTCGAATCCTGCCTCGGACATGGATGTGTGTGATGTCCTTAGGTTAGTTAGGTTTAAGTAGTTCTAAGTTCTAGGGGACTTATGACCGCAGCAGTTGAGTCCCATAGTGCTCAGAGCCATTTGAACCTATACTAGTTTCTTTGGCGCTTCAATGTAGCTCTGCAGTGTTACACGTTCAGAAATAAACACATATGGGTATATTTTTGGAGTAATGGCTGTGAGCGTTAGCAAACATAAGCTTCTCGTTTTCCACAGAAAGAAATTTTAAGTTTTTATCAACTTCCCTTGTTATTTTCTAGGGATTTGATCAGAGTCTGCAAAAATGCTGAGAAAATATTGGCTATCAATGCAGTAGATACGTTGAAACTGGAGCAGTTGTCCGCAGTAGCAAGACTTATGCAAGAACTAACCCTATCTCTATATTTTGTATTTTCATTCGCCGTCATTGACACAACAGGATGAAGAATTACTTTGGAATCACGAGTATAGTTATTAAACAGAGTAAACCTTATCATCTTTCTCTGTTACACTATGCTCACGTTAGCATTATGCAGAAGGTATTAATTATCCCAATAGTTGGGTTTCTTACTACGACTTCGTCTCTTCCTGAAAATATACCGGCTGCAGCGACAGTTTCTGCTAATAGAGCGGACGTCTCGATCACTGGAGGCAGGTTGCGTGTTTCTACACTATGTGATCAAAAGTATCCGGACACCCCTAAAAACATACGTTTTTCATATTAGATGCATTGTGGTGCCAGTTAATCCCTATGAGCGACCTCAGTAATCATTAGACATCGTGAGAGCAGAATGGGGCGCTTCGAGGAACTCACGGAAGTAGAACTTGTGTCACACGTCTGTACGCGAGATTTCCACACTCTTAAACATCCTTAGGTCCACTGTTTCCGATGTGATAGTGAAGTGGAAACGTGCAGCACAAAAAGGTACAGGCCGACCTCGTCTGTTGACTTACAGAGACCGCCGACGGTTGAAGAGGCTCGTAATGTGTAACAGGCATCTCGGCGGTTGTGGCCGAGCGGTTCTAGGCACTTCAGTCTGGAACCGCGCTGCTGCTACGGTCGCAGGTTCGAATCCTGCCTCGGGCATGGATGTCTGTGATGTCCTTAGGCTAGTTAGGTTTAAGTAGTTCTAAGTCTAGGGGACTGATGACCTCAGATGTTAAGTCCCATAGTGCTCAGAGCCATTTTTTGTAATAGGCAGACATCTATCCAGACCATCACACAGGCATTCCAAACTGCTTCAGGATCCACTACAAGTACCATGACAGTTATGTAGGAGGTGAGCTGTGGCCGAGCGGTTCTAGGCGCCTCAGTCTGGAACCGCGCTGCTACTACGGTCGCAGGTTCGAATCCTGCCTCGGGCATGGATGTGTGTGATGTCCTTAGGTTGATTAGGTTTAAGTAGTTCTAAGTCTAGGGGACTGATCACCTCAAATGTTAAGTCCCATAGTGCTTAGAGCAATTTGAACCATTTTGAACAGGAGGTGAGAAAACTTGGTTTTCATGGTTGAGGGGCTGCTCATAAGCCACACATTACGCCGGTAAATGCAAATGACGGCTCGCTTGGTGTTAGGAGCGTAAACAGTGGACGACTGAACAGTTGAAAAACGTTGTGTGGAGTGACGAATCACAGTACATAACGTGGCGATCCGATGTCAGGGTGTGGGTATGGCGAATGCCCGCTGAACGTCATTTGCCAACAGTAAAATTTGGTGGCGGTGGTGTTGTAGTGTGGTAGTGTTTTTCACGGAGGGGCCTTGCACACCTTCTTGTTTTACGTGGCACCACCACAGCATAGGCCTACATTGATGTTTTAAGCACCTTCGTGGTTCCCGCTGTTGAAGAGCAATTCGGGGATGACGATTGCATCTTTCACCACGATCGAGCAACTGTTCATAATGCACAGCGTGTGGCGGAGTGGTTACACATCAGTATCATCCCTGTAATGGACTGGCCTGCACAGAGTCCTGACCTAAATCCTATAGAACATCTTTGGGATGTCCTGGAACGCCAACTTCGTGCCAGGCCTCACCGACTGACATCGACACCTCAGTGCAGCACTCCGTGAAGAATGGGCTGCCATTCCCCAAGAAACCTTGACTTGACTTGACTTAATTCCTTTGGCCCCTATGGGGGCATAGGGCATCCAGGAGAACTCGCCATCCGTCTCTGTCTTTGGCCATTTGCCTTAATTCTGCCCAGGTCTTGCCAACTCTTTTTGCTTCCCCCTCCACTGTCCTCTTCCATGTGCCCCTTGGTCTTCCTCTCTTCGTTGTTCCCTGGGGATTCCATTCCAATGATTTTTTCTCGATGGCTCCATCTGGTTTTCTCAAGGTGTTATTCGCCAGAGCTCCTCATTACATATTTTTTCTGGCCACCAGATATTCATGATGCGTCGAAGACATCTATTTATGAAGCTTTGTAACTGGGTTGTTATCTTTTTATCCATTTTCCAGCTTTCACTGGCGTACAGAAGGACAGCCTTCACATTTGTATTAAAAATACGGATTTTTGTTTTGTATGTGATATTTCTATTTTACCATATTGGATACAATTGTATGATGGCAGCATTTGCCTTTTTAATGCCCCAAGAAACCTTCCATCACCTGATTGAACGTACGCCTGCGAGAGTGGAAGCTGTCATCAAGGCTAAGGACTGGCCAACACCATATTGAATTCCAGCATTAGCGATGGAGGGCGCCACGACCTTGTAAGTCATTTTCACCCCGATGTCCGGATACTTTAGATCACATAGTGTATGTGGATGTGAACGGAATGACGCCTGCTCAAATGTCGCGCAAAATGGTAACACCTACTCGCGCGCCTCTACTTTCATCGGAGGGGAAAATAGATGCACAGTGCTTGGCGCAAGGCGCGCAGGCGTGAACGCATTTTGAAGACACCTTCTGTAGACTCTAGATGTTTATGGCTTGAGTTTGGGTGATCTTTTGTTTAGGAGGTGTAACAAATTCGTTACTGGGCAGTTGTGGGTTACGAGGTAGCGGCCCATAGGAAGTAGCTGTAGCGGAGAGCGAGGCATTAACGTAGGCAACCTGCTGGCGTTCCAATTTGCTGCGGCGCTGAACGTCTTCTTCCGGCGGCGCAGGTGGCGGGGGTGGAGCGGCAGCGGCGGTGCGCAGCAGCTGGCGGCTGCCCGCCTGGCGTCTCGTGCCACGTGCGTTCATTTGAAGAGTAAATCTGATGTAAACATTACACAGTGTATTCTGCCGCGTTTGCTGGAATCTCGTAGGACTTTGTCCCACGTGGAGCGGAAGCCGTGATGTCCCGATTAAAGTGAAGCACGATAACAAAGAAACGTTTTATGCTATGCGCTAGGCGCACATCGACTCAGTTATAACACGGGACAACAGCTTTTCTGTCGCATTGTCTCTAGCCAGCTGGTCCGTCTATCCTGCAGTGGTGTGAGCAATTGTAGTTAATACGTAGAAAGAGACGAGAAACAACATAGCGTCGTATTTCATTTAATTGTTGAACGGAATGACGTATTATACCGTAAAACTCCGGCAGTACGCTTCTTAGGGAACCGGACGGAAAAGATAAGCTCTCATTTTTAACTAACAGAGTACCATAATGAGAAACAATAGTGACGAAAATTCCTAACTCAAATACAGCTCACAGTGTAATTTTCATAAGCGAGATATGTGTCACGTAAAAGCGCATTGCAGGGATTTCACTCTATAGTTGCCATCCGCTGTGGCCGAGCGGTTCTAGGCGCTTCAGTCTGAAACCGCGCTGCTGCTACGATCAGAGGTTCGAATCCTGCCTCGCGCATGGATGTGTGTGATGTCCTTAGGTTAGTTAGATTTAAGTAGTTCTAAGTCTAGGGGACTGATGACCTCAGATGTTAAGTCCCATAGTACTCAGAGCCATTTGAACAATTTTTCACTGTCTAGTTAAATATTGATGGTGCTGCTTAGTAAGTCGACTGGTAGTCTCTGAACTCTTTCGCATTCGAAAAATACATTTCGGTACTGGAACTGTCGTCTGCTGCGTTGATAACGAGGCGATCATCAACAGAATCCACGAAGCCGTCAAAAATCACAATTCCCCCCCCCCCCTTCTTTTGACGTAGCATGCCATTCTGTATCCTGCCAGCGTCTTGCAATGACATGTGACAAAGCTTCGTGTATTAATTCCAGTACGTCTGACAGTTTGAATGTCTTGTTATTTCTCGCGACAAATCCGTTAACTTTCCTCTAGAGGAGTTCTTTTGGGTTCAGAGTGCATTGGTACGGTGACAGCTCTAAAAAGTGCGGCATTTGTACGGTGGGTTCGATGTCGTGAAAAAGTACAGTTTTCCATGTTTCTAAGACGCTCTGAATCATATCTGTGACATAAAATAATGAAAATTGTCCAAACAGAGTACGTAATTTGTAATGTTTTCTTAGTTTAAGCAATCTGCATTATCAGTCTTTTGTAAAATATCGCTAATTAAGAATGTATATTTGCAAGGAAAACTGGAATTTAGCGTACGATATGTAATTAGAAACTAGAAGACATGCGTTTTGCATAAAATTATCAGATATGTACTAATTAGGATATATTTGTTGAATTCTACATTTAAATGATGTAGCTATTCGAATTAGACGAAAATAACAAATAAGAAAAAAGACCAAACTGAGATTCGAACCAGCGATCCATAGAATACACGACTATAATTTTTCAATGGTACTGCTACAGCAACACAGTTCATTTGCATAAACGACTTAACTTTAGTACAGAAAATTTCTCGGAAAGCTTCAAAGCCGATTTTCTCTGGAAAATTGTAAAAACCATTTTAAGAGCAACCCGTTCTTCGCCATTTTTAACGGTAATTGGATTACAATGCACCGTATTATTCCCCGCTCGTTTTGCTAGAAAACCCTATTTTTCATTATAATCTCCGTTCACTGCGACGGCCTTACGCCACCTTGTTTACATGCTGGCATGGTACCGACGTCGGACCCAACGGCATGCTGCATCAATACCCTCCCCATTGTTCATGTACTGCTTCCCGCGTACTGCATCATTCATTGGCCCAACCAACTGGAGTTCGGATGGTGCGAGATCCGAGCTGTAGGGTGGGCATACTTTTGTGAGGCCTTGTGTTGAGAAAGAGAAATTCATTTGCATTTTTGAGGCGAGGATCACGCTGAAGGCGTTTCTTAGGTTTCCTAAGGGCAGCACTTGGAATTTATCGTTGCACCATAAGGGCGCACATCAAGCCCAACAATCCCTTGAGAGTCCCAGAAGGCTGTTACCATAACTTTGCCGGCTGAGAATGCGACTCTCAACCTTTTCTTAGCCGGATTGGCGTTTTGTTTCTGGTTCCAAGCGACGAATCCATTTTTCATCGCCTGTGACGTTGTTCGACAAAAATTATCAAGATCAGCTTCGTAACGCACAAGATATTTCGCACAGATAGTCCCTAGTTTGTCTTTCCAAGAACGAAATTACAGAACCCCACATGTCGTTGTTTGTCACTTCCACGAAAAGCTTGCAGTAGCTGAATGTTGTACGGTTTCATGTGTAAACGTCGACGCAACACACGCCAGACGGACATCGGGGGCACGTTGAGCTGTCGAGCTGCTCGGCGAACTGATTTCTGCGGACTCCTTGTGAAACGATGGCGGATGCGTTCGACGTCTGTGTCAGACACTCGGCAACGGCCTGGCGATTTGCCTTTACGCAACCAACCTTTTTCTGGGAATTTTTCATACCATCGTCTAATGGTCTGTCCCGTAGGAGGGTCCTCACCATACCTAGGACGAAAGTCACATTGAACAGTTATTACTGAACCGCAATGCGCAAAACGTAGAACACAGAACGCTTTCTGTAGTTCCGACACCATTTTTACTAGAACTGAAGTGGGCGAACACTGCTGCTACCTAGCGGGAACCATGTAAAACTCTAGAGTTTTCTCTTTCCAACAGTACATTGTCGACACACCTATCTCAAATAACATAATAGTTCTGATTTCTGACTCTTTTTGACACACGCTGTATTTCTGGTGAAAGTGTAGGGCGTTTCCTTACAGATACAAGGCTGCCAATACTTTTTCCTTGAGACCTGTCAGAGTCGAGTGTGTGCCACTGACAGCTAGTCGTAGCGTTGTCTTCAGATAGTTGCCTACTTTATCATTTCTCGCACAATCCATCTTATCACTTATCAAATTTTAAATCTGGTGCACACTGAACAACAGTGTCACGCCGTTTAGCGTTTGACAGCTAAAACATGTACATACGATACTTGTCTGCCATAGAAATCCACATCGGTATTGATATCATGAAGGTTTCATACTTGGCACATATGTCATTGGATGTAGGTGTACACGATACGGTGTGTCCCAGAAATTTTGTGACAAAGTTCGACGGGCTATAGATGGTCTGCTGAGGAATAAACCGGGCATAGGAACACAGCGTCGAAGTTACAGGCGCCAGAACCTGCCACAAGGCAACCCCGTCAGCAGCATATGTGACTTTGTACGCTCACGGACCATAGGTGGAATGTCTCGCAGTGTTGTTTCTAATTGAGTGATCGCTACTGATTTGCCACGATCGCCAGTTGAGAAGATGGGTTTAGCTGTTGCGTAGAAAGGACTCGTCGGCTATGAATGTGATGGTGTGTTGCCTCGGTGGATGACTGTTTCGGACACAAGTTTTCTTTTGCAGTTTATTTTTCTTCTGGACCCCTTTAATATCGTCAACGTTTTCCGGTATACAGGAGAAAATAAACTGCAGAGGGAAACCTGTATCTTAAACCATCATCTGTCGATGCAACAAAGCATAGCAATAATAGGAGACACTTATGGCTTACGCAGCAGCTTGCTCCGTCTTCCCCACCAGGATCGCGGCAATTAGACGCGATCATTGAATAATAAACAACATTGGCAGACATTCCGCCTACGGTCTGTCAGCGTACAAACGCATGTTTGTTGCCAAAGCGGTGGCCTAGTGACAGGCGCCAGCACCCACAACGTCGACGCTCTCTAATGTCGTTGGGTGGCGTTTACGAACTCTGGTTCCTATCCCTGATTTATACCTGAAGACACCCTCTACAACCCACCGAAGCTTGTCGCAACATTTCTGTGACACTCTGTGTACTCCACTGATGATGCGCTATACAGGGGGAAGAAAAATTGGCGAGCTCGGATTTCGCAGCGCGTTTCTCACATATTAGCAATACAAAAATGTCTCCCACAAAATTTCATACTGCGAATATTTCGCGCAGGAAATGGACGTTAAAGATTGGCGATCTGGCAACACTGTAATCACGTGTACGGTAACTGCGTCAGTCAGGATATACCAGCAGTGCTGTGCAGTGGAGATAGCGTTTTGGGTTAGGATGGAGGAGGTCGACGGTTCGATTCTGGGTCGAGGCTTATTTGCTTTTATTTGTTAAAAGTAGTCTGCGTGGCACGATATCTGGCGTCTTTGTCGTTACATAGAGATTACAGTGGGCCTTCTGCGCAACATTTGCAGTTACGTACAGCAAACACAGAAATGGAAATACGATTGTTTTCATTAGTCATCTTTTAAAGAAACCCTGTGCACGTCTTGGACGCGAACTGTTTCGCACCACTGCATCTACCAGATTCCAAACTTGTTTTGTGTATACCTTCCCCTAAAGGTCCCATCGATTAATACGAACTATTATTCTTGCCACGTTCAGGTGCATTACATTTCGTTAGGGCCTTACGTCACCAATAGGTCTAGCAACGCGCTTTGCAAATAATTTCGATAGGCCCATTCGGGGACGGTACACAGAAAACACGTTTGGAATCTAGTAGATGCAGTGGTGCGAAGCAATTCGCGTTCACGACGTGCAAAAGACTTCTTCAAAAGCCGACCAATGAAAACGATTATACTTCCATTTCTGTGGTCGTAGTATGTAACTGCAAATACACTCCTGGAAATTGAAATAAGAACACCGTGAATTCATTGTCCCAGGAAGGGGAAACTTTATTGACACATTCCTGGGGTCAGATACATCACATGATCACACTGACAGAACCACAGGCACATAGACACAGGCAACAGAGCATGCACAATGTCGGAACTAGTACAGTGTATATCCACCTTTCGCAGCAATGCAGGCTGCTATTCTCCCATGGAGACGATCGTAGAGATGCTGGATGTAGTCCTGTGGAACGGCTTGCCATGCCATTTCCACCTGGCGCCTCAGTTGGACCAGCGTTTGTGCTGGACGTGCAGCCCGCGTGAGACGTCGCTTCATCCAGTCCCAAACATGCTCAATGGGGGACAGATCCGGAGATCTTGCTGGCCAGGGTAGTTGACTTACACCTTCTAGAGCACGTTGGGTGGCACGGGATACATGCGGACGTGCACTGTCCTGTTGCAACAGCAAGTTCCCTTGCCGGTCTAGGAATGGTAGAACGATGGGTTCGATGACGGTTTGGATGTACCGTGCACTATTCAGTGTCCCCTCGA
Organism: Schistocerca cancellata; assembly: GCF_023864275.1. Taxonomy (NCBI): domain Eukaryota; kingdom Metazoa; phylum Arthropoda; class Insecta; order Orthoptera; family Acrididae; genus Schistocerca; species Schistocerca cancellata. The sequence goes on from NC_064634.1 coordinate 489,625,177, forward strand.
CGATCACCAGTGGTGTACGGCCAGTGTAGGAGATCGCTCCCCAACCATGATGCCGGGTGTTGGCCCTGTGTGCCTCGGTCGTATGCAGTCCTGATTGTGGCGCTCACCTGCACGGCGCCAAACTCGCATACGACCATCATTGGCACCAAGGCAGAAGCGACTCTCATCGCTGAAGACGACACGTCTCCATTCGTCCCTCCATTCACGCCTGTCGCGACACCACTGGAGGCGGGCTGCACGATGTTGGGGCGTGAGCGGAAGACGGCCTAACGGTGTGCGGGACCGTAGCCCAGCTTCATGGAGACGGTTGCGAATGGTCCTCGCCGATACCCCAGGAGCAACAGTGTCCCTAATTTGCTGGGAAGTGGCGGTGCGGTCCCCTACGGCACTGCGTAGGATCCTACGGTCTTGGCGTGCATCCGTGCGTCGCTGCGGTCCGGTCCCAGGTCGATGGGCACGTGCACCTTCCGCCGACCACTGGCGACAACATCGATGTACTGTGGAGACCTCACGCCCTACGTGTTGAGCAATTCGGCGGTACGTCCACCCGGCCTCCCGCATGCCCACTATACGCCCTCGCTCAAAGTCCGTCAACTGCACATACGGTTCACGTCCACGCTGTCGCGGCATGCTACCGGTGTTAAAGGCTGCGATGGAGCTCCGTATGCCACGGCAAACTGGCTGACACTGACGGCGGCGGTGCACAAATGCTGCGCAGCTAGCGCCATTCGACGGCCAACACCGCGGTTCCTGGTGTGTCCGCTGTGCCGTGCGTGTGATCATTGCTTGTACAGCCCTCTCGCAGTGTCCGGAGCAAGTATGGTGGGTCTGACACACCGGTGTCAATGTGTTCTTTTTTCCATTTCCAGGAGTGTATTTTGTAGAAGAACTACTGTAATCGCTGTACGGTGATTAAGTCGCCAGATACCGTACCACGCAGACTACTGTTAGCAAATAAAAACAAATAAGCCCCAAACCACAATCGTACCCTCGACACCCTCCATGTTAACGCAAAACGCTACTCACTGGACAGCACTACTCTACGTCGTGACAGAGGTAGTTACGTGCATATGATTACAGAGTAGCCAGATTGCCAATCTTTAAGGTTTATTTACTGCGCGTAATATGCACAGGACGAAAATTTGTGAGCGACAGTTTTGTACTGCTAGTATGTAAGGAATCGCGCTGCGAAGTCCGAGTACGCGAATTTTTCTTCACTCTGTAGATCCGAATATCGGTTTGCAATTAAATATTTTACACGAAGTTCACACGGTATATGGCAAGATGTATTTAGACGTATATTTACTGATGTGTTGTCAAATGTGCCAACACCTTGTAGATAGAGGAGGCTGAAACGCACGCTATCTAACGCAGACGGGCGTGAATTCTGGAACAGGATACGTAATTAATGCAATAAAGAAAAGTACGTAGCGTCTGTTACTTAACTTTAATTCATCCTTGTGGTACATCGCTCTTGACTATACAAATGAGACTCTCTCCAGATATGGTTAATGGCGCCTTGCTAGGTCGTAGCCATGGACTTAGCTGAAGGCTATTCTAACTGTCTCTCGGCAATTGAGAGAAAGGCTTCGTCAGTGTAGTCGCTAGCAAAGTCGTCGTACAACTGGGGCGAGTGCTAGTAAGTCTCTCCAGACCTGCCGTGTGGTGGCGCTCGGTCTGCAAATACTGACAGTGGCGACACGCGGGTCCGACATGTACTAATGGACCGCGGCCGATTTAAAGGCTACCACCTAGCAAGTGTGGTGTCTGGCGGTGACAGCACATTTACAACCTGCGGAGAACCGAGCATACATGATACTTACTTGGCATTAGTTCGGCGGACTGTGATTGCATTTCGGTTGCCCTGGCGGTGCTGAATCCACGTGTTTTCACTTTTCGCACTGCTCCACTGTCTTCGTGTCGTTGTGACATAATCCAGCGTTCTCCCACACTGATTAGCTGCCTAAGGAAGAAATCCGAAGTGACAAAGCCACAGCAATTCCGTTGCCGTGTGTGTTCGGCGGACGAGTGGAGCGGATGAGAGCAGTCGTGCAGTGCAGTGGACGGCGACGTTCGTCGCACTCAAAATATTGTGCAAAATGTTAAAAACTGGTCTGTGACTGATTTTCACTTCTTCCAATATCCACTAGATTGTAATACGCTGGTGTTTAAGCAGATGGTCTTCCGCATGCGATCTCCATTTCTTCACAAATATATGGTCCACCACGTCGTTCTTCAACATTTACGCTTGTCTTACCAGATCGGAGCGTCAGAGCCCCCTAACCGTTTGGTCTTGTGTCTGTTCATTGCAGCCGCACACATCAATGAAGTCAGCATGGACTGTTGCGTTTGCCGGCCAGAGGGGCCGAGCGGTTCTGGGCGCTACAGTCTGGAACCGCGCGACCGCTTCGGTCGCAGGTTCGAATCCTGCCTCGGGCGTGGATGTGTGTGATGTCCTTAGGTTAGTTAGGTTTAAGCAGTTCTAGGTTCTAGAGGACTGATGACCTCAGATGTTTAATCCCATAGTGCTCAGAGTCAGTTGAACCATTTTATATGCTGTATGGTGAAATTGGAGAAAAAAGAAAAAAAAAGAAAAAAGACGGACATGTGCCCCACGAAACGAAATCTGGGGAAGTCAGGTCTGGTGAGCACGGGGGCCACGTATTAATCGATCATCTTAGGACTCACCAAGCATCGTTATCGTTTCATTGGAGGTGCGAGACATTGCACCGTCGTGTTGAAACCAGCAATAACGTTCACTGACTTCATGAATGGCTCTAAACTGATTTTTGAAGTGTGATAAAGAACTAAAGTCCGCAGTTCGTGGTCGTGCGGTAGCGTTCTCGCTTCCCGCGCCCAGGTTCCCGGGTTCGATTCCCGGCGGGGTCCTGGATTTTCTGTGCCTCGTGATGACTGGGTGTTGTGTGATGTCCTTAGGTTAGTTAGGTTTAAGTAGTTCTATGTTCTAGGGGACCTCAGAAGTTAAGTCCCATTGTGCTCAGAGCCATTTGAACCATTTTGAACGGTCTACAGACCACGGTTGGCAGACTCTGTACCACTGTCCTGAGATGGGTCGCTGGTTGCCAGGGGGTCACAAACAGGTCAACTGGTGTCAAAAAATTTGAATAATTGCTGACTTCTCAGCGCGGAACATTCAGGTGAGAAAATAACGTCCTACCAAGAACTTTTTCGCTTTGTTTGGGTATTGTAAAGAAAAAAATCGAAAGCGTAGAAAACGCGAAAAAGGCATTCTGGTTATGTTTCTCGAGTGACTAGAAGATCACATCACACAGTGTTTGAAAATGTATGTCAGACGACAGCACACTTCAGTTATACTGGAATGTTGAAAGAGTGACCTGGCAGGTTGCTTGGCTTCGTAAAGGAAACATGTAATGAGAATAATTAGTGAAATAAATCAATGCATAGAGAATTTTTAATCTTCCGTGGAGTCCGCGCGGATACGAAACTTCCTGGCAGATTAAAAGTGAGTGCCAGACTGGGACCTCGGCTTTTCGCGGGCAATTGCTCTACCGACAGAGCTGTCCGACTGACGACTCGAGCTCACATCCTTACTTCCGCCAGTACCTCACCTCCTACCTCCCAAACTTGACAGAAAGTCTCCTGTAACCAAGCGCTACAAACCCTCTTCAAAGATAAGATACTGCCGAAAGTTGGGTTAGTCAGTTCATATTACGGTCGTTTTTGTGCTAATGTCCCCCCCCCCCCCCCCCTTTTGTTCTTTCCGTCAGGATCTGAAGGAAATATCAGCAGCAAGTGGAAACCGACTATCTGAATACATAACACTCTTTCAAATTCTGAAGGTGGCAGGGGTAAAAGACAGGGAGCGAAAGGCTATTTACAATTTGTACAGAACGAGTCGAGGGGCATGGAAGGGAAGCAGTGGTTGGGAAGGGAGTGAGACAGGGTTGTAGCCTCTCCCCGATGCTATTCAATCTGTATATTGAGCAAGTAGTAAAGGAAACAAAAGAAAAGTTCGGAGTAGGTATTAAAATCCATGGAGAAGAAAAAAAAAACTTTGAGGTTTGCCGATGACATTGTAATTCTGTCAGAGACAGCAAAGGACTTGGAAGAGCAGTTGAACGGAATGGACAGTATCTTGAAAGGAGGGTATAAGATGCACATCAACAAAAGCAAAACGAGGATAATGGAATGTAGTCGAGTTAACTCGGGTGATGCTGAGGGAATTAGATTAGGAAATGAGACACTTAAAGTAGTAAAGGAGTTTTGCTATTTGGGGAGCAAAATGACTGATGATGGTCGAAGTAGAGAGGATATAAAATGTAGACTGGCAATGGCAAGGAAAGTGTTTCTGAAGAAGAGAAATTTGTTAACATCGAGTATAGATTTAAGTGTCGGGAAGTCATTTCTGAAAGTATTTGTATGGAGTGTAGCCATGTATGGAAGTGAAACATGGACGATAAATAGTTTGGACAAAAAGAGAATATAAGCTTTTGAAATGTGGTGCTACAGAAGAATGCTGAAGATTAGATGGTAGATCACATAACTAATGAGGAGGTATTGAACAGAATTGGGGAGAAGAGGAGTTTGTGGCACAACTTGACTAGAAGAAGGGATCGGTTGGTAGGACATGTTCTGAGGCATCAAGGGATCACCAATTTGGTATTGGAGGGTAGCGTGGAGGGTAAAAATCGTAGAGGGAGACGAAGAGATGAGTAAACAGATTCAGAAGGATGTAGTCTGCAGTAAGTACTGGGAGATGAAGAAACTTGCACAGGATAGAGTAGCATGGAGAGCTGCATCAAACCAGTCTCAGGACTGAAGACCACAACGACAGCAAGAGACCTTGACACCATGTGTGTGTGTTTTTAATTATACATTTGATAGGTGTTAGGTATAGCGCTCAGAATGGGTAAAATACCCGCTCCAGTCACATTAACGTGACCTATGTTCACCTATGCACACTCAGACGGCACATGCCAGCACTAGCAGTAGAGGGTATATGAAGGGACGCGGAAAACAGTACAGTTGTTATCATGATGCATAACCGCAGCGATTTATCTGATGTCCAGAAGGGTATCGTCATTGGCTTTCGGGCCAAGGATGGAAGCATTTCCGAGACGGCTAAGTTTGTAAACTATTCGCGTACCGCCATGGTTAAAGTATACCGTGCATGGCAAAACAGCGCTGTCCAAAACTGGCACCAGCGCAGCTGTGGTTTCCACAGTCCATACATGATAAGGGGTGAACTACAGCTGCAGAGATGTGGACAGGCGAATGGACGTCCATCTGCTGAGCGACTAACCACCCAGACGAAACAAGAAGCTACCAACACTTTGTCATCAACGACCATTCACCTAACGTTGCTACGTATGGGCATTTACAGCAGGCGCATGTTCACACTGTCATCCTGACTGCTGTTCGTGGGTGATGAAGGCTGGAACTTGCACGCCAGTACCGCAATTGGGCGTCAAGTGAGTGGCGAGAGGTATTTTTTTTTTTTAGATGGCTTTGAGCACTATGGGACTTAACAACTGTGGTCATCAGTCCCCTAGAACTTAGAACTACTTAAACCTAACTAACCTAAGGACACTAAAATGTAAACTTTCACGGCCGGAAATATCATGTCCATTATAATTATCCGGGCTGTTATGCCGTGGTCGGTTGATGAATTCTGTGGTGATTCCCAACGTTTCGTCTCCGACTGCGGGAGACATCTTCAAGGGGGTCAGCAGCTTGAAGGAAGGTCCAACACACACACTGGCTCGCTACTGACTGCCGCTAAATTCCGTGTCCGCGCGCCCCCGCGCCGCGGCGTGACGTCACGTGTTTTGAAAACGTCAGTGCAATTGGCCGCTGTCCGTCGCCGTCGATCGCCGTTGCCATCACCCAGTAGTGGACGAGTGGTAACAATCTTCTTTAACACCGGCATCCATATACCGTTTAATTTGACGCCCTCCTCCTTTCGGTTGAAATTATTTGGGTGTTTAGCGATTTCGATTGCCTCCCTGTAGAGCCTTTCGTAGTATCCGCTCGTGGCCGCTAGTACTTGCGTCTCCTCGAAACGAATATTGTGGTTCCCTGGCTGGAAAGCATGCTCCGCAACAGCTGATCGTTCCGTTCTCCTCTTCTACAATTTCCCTTGTGCTCTTCCAAACGTTTAGAAACAGTTCTTTTGGTGGTACCCACATAAACATCACCACAGCTGCATGGGATCCTATACACTCCAGATTTTTCCAATGGTTTGCGAGCGTCCTTGGCAGGCCTAAGGTATTCCTGTATCTTCCTGGTGGGCTTGTAAATTACGGTAATATTCCGCTTCGTCAAGATCCTCCCTATTCTTTCCGTTACATTTTTAACAAACGGCAGGAAAACCTTAGATTTTGCAGTAGCCTGTACGTCAGTATGATTTTCCTGCGTGGCTGCCTCAACGCACGTTTTATTTCGGCGGACGAATATCCGTTATTCATTAGTGCATTGTGGAGATGTTCCATCTCAGCGTCGAGCAACTCAGGTTCACAAATATTTCTAGCTCTGTCCGCTAACGTCTTGATAACACCCCGCTTCTGTTGTGGGTGGTGGTTCGAATCCCGGTGCAAATAACGGTCCGTGTGCGTGGGTTTGCGGTACACTGAGTGGACCAAACTACCATTTTCGTTTCTAAACACAAGCACATCGAGGAAATGTAGTTTGCCGTCTACCTCCTCCTCCATTGTAAACTGAATTCTTGAGTTTATACTGTTCAGATGTTTGTGGAACCGGCTTAGTTCCTCCCTACCATGTCTCCACCACACAAACGTGTCATCCACGTATCGGAACCATGCACATTGGTTTCTTGCTGGCAGTACCATAAAGAAGTTTCCAATTACGGGACTTAGAGGGCTTCCGATTGCCACGCCATCCGTTTGCTCATAAAACTGTTCATTCCACTTGAAGTATGTGGTCGTCAAACAACACTTAAACGTTGGAAATCACCACAGAATTCATCAACCGACCACGGCATAACATCCCGGATAATTATAGTGACAAAACCTAAGGACATCACACACACCCATGCCCGAGGCAGGATTCGAACCTGGGACCGAGGCGGTCACGCGGTTCCAGACTGAAGCGCCTAGAACCGCACGGCCACACCAGCCGGCGACAGGTTTTTTAATTGGTACCAAACTGCTGAGGTCATCGGTCCCTAAGCTTTCACATTACTTAACCTAAACTAACTTATGCTAAGGACGACACAACACCCATGCCCGACGGAGGATGGAACCCTCCGACGGGGAGCCGCGCAGACAGTGACAAGACGCCCTAGACCACGCGGCTACCGGGCGCGCTGGTGACAGGTGGCCACTTCATATGAATCACATTTAATGCACCATCGGACAGATGGGCGTTGGCGTGCAAGGTGTGAAAACAGACAAGGAGGGAGCGCTATGGTTCGGGGAAAGTTCCCATGGCATTCCTGGGTGATCTCGTCATTCTACACTCCTGGAAATTGAAATAAGAACACCGTGAATTCATTGTCCCAGGAAGGGGAAACTTTATTGACGCATTCATGGGGTCAGATACATCACATGATCACACTGACAGAACCACAGGCACATAGACACAGGCAACAGAGCATGCACGATGTCGGCACTAGTACAGTGTATATCCACCTTTCGCAGCAATGCAGGCTGCTATTCTCCATGGAGACGATCGTAGAGATGCTGGATGTAGTCCTGTGGAACGGCTTGCCATGCCATTTCCCACCTGGCGCCTCAGTTGGACCAGCGTTCGTGCTGGACGTGCAGACCGCGTGAGACGACGCTTCATCCAGTCTCAAACATGCTCAATGGGGGACAGATCCGGAGATCTTGCTGGCCAGGGTAGTTGACTTACACCTTCTAGAGCACGTTGGGTGGCACGGGATACATGCGGACGTGCATTGTCCTGTTGGAACAGCAAGTTCCCTTGCCGGTCTAGGAATGGTAGAACGATGGTTTCGATGACGGTTTGGATGTACCGTGCACTATTCAGTGTCCCCTCGACGATCACCAGTGGTGTACGGCCAGTGTAGGAGATCGCTCCCCACACCATGATGCCGGGTGTTGGCCCTGTGTGCCTCGGTCGTATGCAGTCCTGATTGTGGCGCTCACCTGCACGGCGCCAAACACGCATACGACCATCATTGGCACCAAGGCAGAAGCGACTCTCATCGCTGAAGACGACACGTCTCCATTCGTCCCTCCATTCACGCCTGTCGCGACACCACTGGAGGCGGGCTGCACGATGTTGGGGCGTGAGCGGAAGACGGCCTAACGGTGTGCGGGACCGTAGCCCAGCTTCATGGAGACGATTGCGAATGGTCCTCGCCGATACCCCAGGAGCAACAGTGTCCCTAATTTCCTGGGAAGTGGCGGTGCGGTCCCCTACGGCACTGCGTAGGATCCTGCGGTCTTGGCGTGCATCCGTGTGTCGCTGCGGTCCGGTCCCAGGTCGACGGGCACGTGCACCTTCCGCCGACCACTGGCGACAACATCGATGTACTGTGGAGAGCTCACGCCCCACGTGTTGAGCAATTCGGCGGTACGTCCACCCGGCCTCCCGCATGCCCACTATACGCCCTCGCTCTAAGTCCGTCAACTGCACATACGGTTCACGTCCACGCTGTCGCGGCATGCTACCAGTGTTAAAGACTGCGATGGAGCTCCGTATGCCACGGCAAACTGGCTGACACTGACGGCGGCGGTGCACAAATGTGGCGCAGCTAGCGCCATTCGACGGCCAACACCGCGGTTCCTGGTGTGTCCGCTGTGCCGTGCGTGTGATCATTGCTTGTACAGCCCTCTCGCAGTGTCCGGAGCAAGTATGGTGGGTCTGACACACCGGTGTCAATGTGTTCTTTTTTCCATTTCCAGGAGTGTAGATAGGGCTGTTCGCGCTATGGGTCCTCAACCGGAAAACCTAGCTCAGCTGTCCATGGCGCTGGAGTCGGCTTGGCTCCACACCCCTGTGGGTAACTTCCAGAACCGCAGTGAGACTCTTCCTGCACGTATCGCAGCGATGCACGTTGCAAAAGGTGGTAATTCCTTTTGACAGGCGGCCAGATTAATGTGACTGGACGGTGTATTTCAGGCATGAAACGCCCGCTAAACCCGCTGGGCAGAACAGGTGATTAGGATTGCGGATAAGGCAAAATAAGGTTGGGGTCAGTTTCACCTTAAAATTGTAATTTACTGTAATTTAACACCACCTTTAAACCAAAACGGAGTGCCGGCCGGTGTGGCCGAGCGGTTCTAGGCGCTTCAGTCTAGAACCGCACGACCACTACGGTCTCAGGTTCGAATCCTGCCTCGGGCATGGATGTGTGTGATGTCCTTAGGTTAGTTAGGTTTAAGTAGTTTTAAGTTATAGGCGGCTGATGACCTCAGATGTTAAGTCCCGTAGTGCTCAGAGCCATTTGAACCATTTTTGAACCAAAACAGCACACAGTCGAACCTGTACAACTACGAGTTTCAAAATGCAATTCATTCACGGCTGAAGGCCTCCAAACAAGAAATCTTAAAAAAACAACAAGATAAAAATACAGTTAAAATAACCAATGAAATAATTAAAATATGTATATCAGAGCTAGGTGGAAAGCCTCAAGGCAAAGTAGATAGAACAAACATATGCAAGGTGCGAAACGGCTGAAGGCCCACAATAAAATTTTCAAGATTTTAAAATAAATTACCATAACCTTTCATAACCATAACCATTGAGAGGTGGCATGAGCCCCCTCTCATATTTCTATCTTACGATTCTCCTCTCTAATTGCATGCGGTGGAAAGTTGCTATTCCTTCACGTGCGGACTTCCCACGCAGCGTCTCTCGCCACCCGGGTGGTCCAGTGACAGGCGGGGCGCTGTTTGACTTTGAAAGGGTAAGCCGACAGGTGTGAGGGAGTCGAGTGAATGCTTTCCAGACGCCGACATTGTCAAGAGGCACGCCCGCAGGGCCTGAAGTAGAGGCTGGGCTAGAGGTTCCGTTACTTCGCAGAAACTTAGCGAAAATACTTTCTGGCGGGCTACCAGCGAGGCGTGGGTATGACTTTTGTACCCAGGCAGCTGTGGCGGGAAAATTCCCGCGCTTTCTGCAAAATAGTAACTGTGATTGGCTTGCTCAGGGCATAGCTCCGTGACGTAGCAAGATCGGCGCAGAAATTGGCGCCAAGAATCTCCATTGGTGGAATGGTAGCGTTCCGGCAATGGAGTGGAATTTTCCGCCGGTTTTCGAGTTGCTGATTGGAACGTTTAACCACGGCCACTGTCGTGGGGGCGGGAATGTTCTGTGTTCGGTTTTGTACGGGTGCTCTTGTGGGTAGTCGGCTCTCACCTTTCGGTCGAGGACGTCGAAGCAACCAGCCATCGGCTCCGGTACGCCAGATCGTGTTCTGGCAGTTAAGAAGACAGTTTGGTAAGGTATGTCCGCAGCACCAGCAGACAGGGATTTTCCTAGGTGATAATCAGAGCTCAGCAGAGCGCGCCTGTTCGTCTTTTTCTAACTTTGTTCTGTCTTGGGTAGCAGCAATTAATGTTGGGTTGGCTATGTGTTTTCTCTAAGATTTGAGTTGCAAGGAATTGGCTGCACATACCACTTCGTCATAATCCTCACAATCTAGTTTAGGGACAACTTCACATTCACAGCGTTTCTTTGAGTCTCCAATTTGAGGCAATTTGTTGTATTATAAATGTTTAATGTGTTTTTGTTTATTATTTTGTGTTTAGTCTTAATAAATCATATTGTTATTTTGGACAGAACTTTCATTCTGTTAATCGGTAGAGCAACCCTATCATTCCTCACTATGTTAATGAAACCTTCGTTTATTTAACTTATTTATCAAATTAAATTATTGCAGGTGCCAAACTCTCTTCTACACCACTGGCAGGGTTGATTAGAGTCAGTTAGCGTATTTTTTTATCCTTGTGCAATAGCAAAAGTTGGAGTTAGTATAGGGGGGGCTTAGAGCATCATGTACATATGTAGATTCTAGAAGAATTGAGTGTTAAATACACTGCTAGCCCCGGCACCTCGCACCATAACCATAACCTTATGCGGCTCGTCACGGTACGGCTGTGTTTCGTATGTACTAGAGGACAACAGCAGAGGATGAACATATTGACACTATCACCAGTCTTCGAACTCTCATTGCCTCTTCTGAGGTGGCAGTTAAAACCTTGTGACGCCCACCATAGAGGCGACTCTTCGGCTCCTGTAATGCGTGAGGAGAGTACGTGACGGAGCAGACTTTGGCACTGGTCCACGAGCGGCGCGGAGGCGCGGCCTGCGGGCACCTGCGCGGCTGTCCGCACGCTTATTTAGTGGCTTTTAATGCCGGCGTTTAATTCGGCCGTAAGTCAGGCAGTCATTAGAGCGCCTCGCCAAAGCGCGGCGCGTCCTGTAATCGGCGGCGCCCGCAGACATCTTTATGCCTAATTGCCGGCGGCCGCCCCAGCCGTCTTTATTACCGCCGTCCCGCGCACGCTCGGCGCCTATCTAATTTAGTTACACGCAGATCGCGGCGTCTTGATTTCTTATATCGATAATTTGTTCAGATTGGTGGGAGGGGCCAGGCGATAGAGATGTCCGCATTTGTTCTCGCCGGCGCGCGGCGCTGCGTGGAACAATGCGGCGCGTAGCACTTCAGCCAGTGGAGGGGGCGCGATGCAAGCTAGCTGGTGGCTAGCTCCCTCCAGCTTGCGAGGTGCCGGGGCTAGCAGTGTATTTAACACTCAATTCTTCTAGAATCTACATGTGTACATGATGCTCTAAGCCCCCCCCCCCCTATTCTAACTCCAACTTTTGCTGTTGCACAAGGATAAAAAAAATACGCGAACTGACTCTAATCAACCCTGCCAGTGGAGTAGAAGAGAGTTTGGCACCTGCAATAATTTAATTTGATAAATAAGTTAAATAAACGAAGGTTTCATTAACATAGTGAGGAATGATGGGGTTGCTCTACCGATTAACAGAATGAAAGTTCTGTCCAAAATAACAATATGATTTATTAAGACTAAACACAAAATAATAAACAAAAACACATGAACATTTAAAATACATCAAATTGGCTCAAATTGGATACTCAAACAAACGCTGTGAATGTGAAGTTGTCCCTAAACTAGATTGCGAGGATTATGATGAAGTGGTATGTGCAGCCAATTCCTTGCAACTCAAATCTTAGAGAAAACACATAGCCAACCCAACATTAATTGCTGCTACCCAAGACAGAGCAAAATTAGAAAAAAGACGAACAGGCGCGCTCTGCTGAGCTCTGATTATCACCTAGGAAAATCCCTATCTGCCAGTGCTGCGGACATACATTACCAAACTGTCTTCTTGACTGCCAGGACACGATCTGGCGTACCGGAGCCGTTGGCTGGTTGCTTCGACGTCCTCGACCGAAAGGCGAGAGCCGACTACCCACAAGAGCACCCGTACAAAACCGAACACCGATCATTCCCGCCCCCACGACTGTGGCAGTGGTTAAACGTTCCAATCAGCAACTCGAAAACTGGCGGAAAATTCCACTCCGTTGCCGGAACACTACCATTCCACCAATGGAGATTCTTGGCGCCAATTTCTGCGCCGATCTTGCTACGTCACGGAGCTATGCCCTGAGCAAGCCAATCACAGTTACTATTTTGCAGAAAGCGCGGGAATTTTCCCGCCACAGCTGCCTGGGTACACAAGTCATTCCCACGCCTCGCTGGTAGCACGCCAGAAAGTGTTTTCGCTAAGTTTCTGCGAAGTAACGGAACCTCTAGCCCAGCCGATGCTTCAGGCCCTGCGGGCGTGCCTCTTGACAATGTCGGCGTCTGGAAAGCATTCACTCGACTCCCTCACACCTGTTGGCTTACCCTTTCAAAGTCAAAAGTCACTGGACCACCCGGGTGACGAGAGACGCTGCGTGGGAAGTCCGCGTGTGAAGGAATAGCAACTTTCCACCGCATGCAATTAGAGAGGAGAATCGTAAGATAGAAATATGAGAGGGGGCTCATGCCACCTCTCAAGCTCACCTGACGTCGCGCGACTCTGCGGACTGATGACTATTCACGCAAGTTGGGGATACGCGTACTGAGTGTGGTCACGCAGTAATTAGCACATTCGACTCTCATTCAGGTTCAAACCCGCGTCCGACCATCCTGATTGTTCTAGGTAAATGCCGGAACAGTTCCTTCGAAAGAGCACGGCCGATTTCTTTCCCCATCCTTGACACAATCCTAGCTTGCGCTCCGTCTCTGATGACCTCGACGTCGACAGCACGTTAAACTCAATCTTCCTTCCTTACAGGATAACGGGTCAAAACACCGGACCTACGTCAGTGCTTGTCAACAAATCTCCATCTTGTCACTAACGTTCTTGGCAGAAGTGCATGCAACCTAATGCCTGGTCCCTTTGTACCCTCTTAGCTTCAACCAGTAACCCCGCCACCGATTCCAGAATGAATTGTCTCTCTGCAGATTGAAACTGTGTGCCGGACTAGAGCTCGAACTCGGGAACTTTGCCTCTTGCGGCCACGTGTGCTGCCAACTAAGATACGTAATCACAGCTCACAACCTGACTTCACAGCTTCACTTCTGTCACTACCTCGTCTCTTACCTTCAAAACTTCACAAAAGTTCTCCTAAGAAAAATGCGGGGCTAACAGTCCTGGAGGAGACATGGCGAAGCCACAGACTGGGTATTTTTTCCAGTATGAATTTTCACTTTGCATCAGAGTGTGCGCTGATATGAAATTCCCTCGCCCATCAATGATCATGCCTTAGAGTCGCGGTGCGGCACATACTTTTAATATACCAGGAAGTTGCACTAGCGATTCTTTAAAGAGCTGAACTCCCACGTATAAAACAGCTTCAAACATCTGATTACAGCTACGTTGGTTTGATTAGCTTGAGTTTATTCACCCATATACTAACGAAAAAGCCGTATCCAAAACAGGTAAACCAGAAAACTAGTTAGCCGGCAGGGGTGGCCGAGCGGTTCTAGGCGCTACAGTCTCGAACCGCGCGACTGCTACGGTCGCAGGTTCGAATTCTGCCTCGGGCATGGATGTGTGTGATGCCCTTAGGTTAGTTAGGTTTAAGTAGTTCTAAGTTCCAGGGGACTGATGACCTCATAAGTTAAGTCCCATAGTGCTCAGAGCCATTTGAACCAGAAAACTAATTAACCTCTTTCAACGTTCATGCAAGACCTTTTCGGGAAATAGTGCACAGCTTCACTCTGTTTATTTTAGGCTTGATCATAGCAAATGTAATTTTGTATATACACTGTGTGATCAAAAGTATCCGGACATCTGGGTGGCAAATGACTTACAAGTTCGTGGCGCCTTCCATCGGTAATGCTGGAATTCAGTATCGTATTGGCCCACTCTTAGCCTTGATGACAGCTTCCATTCTCGCAGGCATACGTTCAATCAGGGGCTGGAAGGTTCCTTGGGGAATGGCAGCCCATTCTTCACGGAGTGCTGCACTGAGGACAGATATCGATGTCGGTCCCAAAGGTGGCTCTGAGCACTATGGGACTTAACTTCTAAGGTCATCAGTCCGTAGCGCCTAGAACCGCTCAGTCACCCTTGCCGGCCATCCCAAAGGTGTTCTATACGATTCAGGTCAGGATTCTGTGCAGGCCAGTCCATTACAGGGATGTTATTGTCATGTAACCACTCCGCCACAGACCGTGCATTAGGAAAAGTTGCTCGATCGTGGTGAACGATGCAGTAGCCATCCCCGAATTGCTCTTCAACAGTGAGAACCAAGAAGGTGCTTAAAACATCAATGTAGGCCTATGCTGTGGTGGTGCCACGTAAAACAAGTTGTGCAAGGATACGTGAAAAACACGACCACACCATAACACCACCGCCTCGAAATTTTACTCTTGGCAGATAACGTTCAGCGGGCATTCGCCATATGCGCACTCTGCCATCGGATCGCCACATTGTGCACCGTGATTCGTCACTCTACACAACGGTTTTCCACTGTTCAATCGTCCAAAGTTTAGGCTCTTTACACCAACCGAGGTGTCGTTTGGCATTTACCGGCGTGATGTGTGGCTTATGAGCAGCCGCTCGACCATGAAATCCAAGTTTTCTCACCACCCGCCTAATTGTCATAGTACTTGCAGTGGATCCTGATGCAGTTTGGAATTCCTGCCTGATGGTCTGGATAGATGTCTGCCTGTTACACATCACGACTCTCTCCAGTTGTCGGCGGTCTCTGTCAGTCCACAGACGAGGTCGGCCTATACGCTTTTGAGCTGTACGTGTCCCTTCACGTTTCCACTTTATTATGACGTTGGAAACAATGGACTTGGAGGTTTTTGAGGAGTGTGGAAATCTGGCGGACAGACATACGACGCAAGTGACACCCAATCACCTAACCACGTTCGAAGTCCACGAGTCACGCGGAGCGCTCGATTCCGCTCTCTCACGACGTCTAACGACTACTGACGTCGCTGATATGGAGTACCTGGCAGTATGTGGCAAGACAACGCACCTAATATGAAAAACTTATGTTTTGGGGGGTGACCGGATACTTTTGATCACATAGTGTACACTCCTGGAAATGGAAAAAAGAACACATTGACACCGGTGTGTCAGACCCACCATACTTGCTCCGGACACTGCGAGAGGGCTGTACAAGCTATGATCACACGCACGGCACAGCGGACACACCAGGAACCGCGGTGTTGGCCGTCGAATGGCGCTAGCTGCGCAGCATTTGTGCACCGCCGCCGTCAGTGTCAGCCAGTATGCCGTGGCATACGGAGCTCCATCGCAGTCTTTAACACTGGTAGCATGCCGCGACAGCGTGGACGTGAACCGTATGTGCAGTTGACGGACTTTGAGCGAGGGCGTATAGTGGGCATGCGGGAGGCCGGGTGGACGTACCGCCGAATTGCTCAACACGTGGGGCGTGAGGTCTCCACAGTACATAGATGTTGTCGCCAGTGGTCGGCGGAAGGTGCACGTGCCCGTCGACCTGGGACCGGACCGCAGCGACGCACGGATGCACGCCAAGACCGTAGGATCCTACGCTGTGCCGTAGGAGACCGCACCGCCACTTCCCAGCAAATTAGGGACACTGTTGCTCCTGGGGTATCGGCGAGGACCATTCGCAACCGTCTCCATGAAGCTGGGCTACGGTCCCGCACACCGATAGGCCGTCTTCCGCTCACGCCCCAACATCGTGCAGCCCGCCTCCAGTGGTGTCGCGACAGGCGTGAATGGAGGGACGAATGGAGACGTGTCGTCTTCAGCGATGAGAGTCGCTTCTGCCTTGGTGCCAATGATGGTCGTATGCGTGTTTGGCGCCGTGCAGGTGAGCGCAACAATCAGGACTGCTTACGACCGAGGCACACAGGGCCAACACCCGGCATCATGGTGTGGGGAGCGATCTCCTACACTGGCCGTACACCACTGGTGCTCGTCGAGGGGACATTGAATAATGCACGGTACATCCAAACCGTCATCGAACCTATCGTTCTACCATTCCTAGACCGGCAAGGGAACTTGCTGTTCCAACAGGACAATGCACGTCCACATGTATCCCGTGCCACCCAACGTGCTCTAGAAGGTGTAAGTCAACTACCCTGGCCAGCAAGATCTCCGGATCTGTCCCCCATTGAGCATGTTTGGGACTGGATGAAGCGTCGTCTCACGCGGTCTGCACGTTCAGCACGAACGCTGGTCCAACTGAGGCGCCAGGTGGAAATGGCATGGCAAGCCGTTCCACAGGACTACATCCAGCATCTCTACGATCGTCTCCATGGGAGAATAGCAGCCTGATTGCTGCGAAAGGTGGATATACACTGTACTAGTGCCGACATTGTGCATGCTCTGTTGCCTGTGTCTATGTGCCTGTGGTTCTGTCAGTGTGATCATGTGATGTATCTGACCCCAGGAATGTGTCAATAAAGTTTCCCCTTCCTGGGACAATGAATTCACGGTGTTCTTATTTCAATTTCCAGGAATGGATTTTAGCTACTTGAGAGCCCCCCTTCCCCCCCCCCCCCCCCACCCGCCGCTCCCCCCTCCCCCCTCCCCTGAGAAACGAGTGATTGTAGTACTGTGAAGCTTTAAGGAAACATTTGTAATGATATACGGAAGAGAAATAACGAATAAACTAGTGAATGAAACACATTTTGATTTCTACATGAGTGGGTAACATTCGTGATTTGCGTACTATGGTATTATCTCTAATCGTGTCCGCCCCCGGTAGCCGAGTGGTCAGCGTGACGGAATGTCAGTCCTAAGGGCCCGGGTTCGATTCCCGGCTGGGTCGGAGATTTTCTCCGCTCAGGAACTGGGTGTTGTGTTGTCCTTATCATCATCGTTTCATCCCCATCGACGCGCAGGTTGCCGAAGTGGCGTCAACTCGGAAGGCCTGCACCAGGCGAACGGTCCACCCGCCGGGAGGCCCTAGTCACACGGAATTTCATTTCTAATCGCAAAGGTTGCTCCGTGTCACGATCATCTCCACACACGACAGCCTAGAACCGCACCAGAGATTGCTCTTCTACTGTCTGATGCATCTCAGGTGGGATATTGGCTACATCCCTCGCTACGCTCATCTTCAACCTGCTACGTGTGATAGCGTGCCGTTCATAAACTCTGTCCATCAGGTAACACAACAGCCAGAAATCACACAGGTTCAAATCTGGCGACCTGGTTAGCCACAGAGTTTGCAACGATCGGCCAAAGTATTCGGATTTCTCCAAATGTATTGAGTAACCGAGTAACATCACGAGCAATGTGAGGTGGAGCTTCATCATACACCAAAACACTTGAGACCGAGCAGATCTCTCCCGTATAGCTTGGATCACGTGGCGAATCTGATCAGAACAACGTGCGCCGTTCACGCTGCATTTTATTCGTCCTTGGAATAAGAATTTCTCAAAGAAAAATGGGATAATCATGAACTGTGCCGTGAAGCCACACAACGCGGTGAAAATTGGTAATTTGTGGTAAGGTCTTATGGGACCAAACTGCTGAGGTCATCGGTTCCTGAGCCTACACACTACTTAATGTAACTTAAGCTAACTTACGCTGTGGACAACATACACACACATGCACTCGAACCTCCGACCGGGCGAGCCGCACGGACCGTGACAAGGTGGTCTAGACCGCACGGCTACCTCGCGCGGCGACAACGCGGTGACGCGCTCCCTATGCAGGGGAACTTCATGAGCTTTCGTTGGCGGTGACAATACTCAAATACGGCAATCGTGACTGTTTACTGCCACAGTATCGTGTGCTCCCTCACTTCACAAAATGTTCCAAGTCCACATGTCGTCAACTCTAACGCTTGCAAGAAACGTAAGAACAATGTCTACTCGACTGTATGTGGCAAAAGTTGGTGAGAGGTGTGAAGTTTCTATGGGTACCGTTTCAGAGTTGTCCGCAGCACTTTTCGAAGAGTGGACCGTGTAATGTTCAGCTGTCACCGCGTACCTCCTGCACTGATTGAAAATTCCTCCATTGTAACTGAAATTGTGTCTTGTGTGGAGAAGAACTATCACTACCAAGGTCTTCTCCCACCACCGCGCTCTCCGTGTTACACAGTTCTAAACCGTCTTCTGTGTGTCACCCTGTATGTGGAAAATGCGCTATAGAAGAATTGCTGTGAGGTGGAGGATGCGGTAAAGCAGGCAGCATTAATGTATTTAGTAACAAAGGGCCTTATTCCAAAATTAAGAGCAGACACATATTTCGAGAATTTGCACATGGGGTGTATTCCAATTCGAAAACATTAATGAACAGTGTATAGAAATTGCTGACTCTATCAACATTGTTGACGATGGACAGTTGCGCAAAAGAAGACTCGACGTTCAGCCACGTCGGTAATTAAGCAATACAATTACACAGGTGAGCCAAAACATATGACCACTGACCACCACGACACCGAAGGCTTCCTGGAAGCGGTGACAGAAATGTACACTGAAGAGCCAAAGAAACTGGTACACCTGCCTATTAGGGCCCACGCATGGCACGCACTCGACTAATGTCTGAAGCAGTGCTGGAGGGAATTGACACCATGAATGCAGCAGGGCTATCCATAAATCCGTAAGAGTACGAGGAGGTGGAGATCTGAAACTTCCTGGCAGATTAAAACTGTGTGCCGGACCGAGATTCGAACTCGATATTTTTGCCTTTCGCGGGCAAGTGCTCTACCATCTGAGCTACCCAAGCAAGACTCACGCCCCGTCCTCACAGCTTTACTTCTGCCAGTACCTCGTCTCCTACCTTCCAAACTTTACAGAAGCTCTCCTGCGAACCTTGCACAACTAACGCTCCTGAAAGAAAGGATATTGCGGAGACATGGCTTAGCCACAGCCAGGGAGATGTTTCCAGTCCTGCAAGGTTCGCAGGAGAGCTTCTGTAAAGTTTGGAAGGTAGGAGACGAGGTACCGGCAGAAGTAAAGCTGTGAGGACGGGGCGTGAGTCGTGCTTGGGTAGCTCAGATGGTAGAGCACTTGCCCGCGAAAGTTAAAGGTCCCGAGTTCTAATCTCGGTCCGGCACACAGTTTTAATCTGCCAGGAAGTTTCGTATCAGCGCACATACCGCTGCAGAGTGAAAATCTCATACCTAGGTGGAGGTCTCTTCTGAACAGCACTTTGTAAGGCATCCCAGATATGCTCAATCATGTTCATGTCTGGGAGTTTGGTGGCCAGCGGAAGCGTTTAAACTCAGAAGAGTGTTCCTGAAGCCACTCTGTAGCAATTCTGGACGCGTGGGGTGTCGCATTGTCGTGCTGGAATTGCCCAAGTCCGTCGGAATGCAAAATGGACATGAATGGATGCAGGTAATCACACATGATGCTTACGTGCTTGTCACGTGTCGGAGTCGTTTCTAGACCTATGAAGGGCGCCATATTGCTCCAACTGCAAACGGCCCACACCATCACAGAGCCTCCATTAGCTTGAACAGTCCCCTGCGGTTGGATATGGGTGTGTGTGCGAGTGTATACCTGTCCTTTTTTCCCCCTAATTAAGTCTTTCCGCTCCCGGGATTGGAATGACTCCTTACCCTCTCCCTTAAAACCCACATCTTTTCGTCTTTCCCTCTCCTTGCCTCTTTCCTGATGAAGCAACCGTTGGTTGAAAGCTTGAATTTTGTGTGTATGTTTATGTTTGTTTGTGTGTCTATCGACCTGCCAGCGCTTTCGTTTGGTAAGTCACATCATCTTTGTTTTTAGATATATTTTTCCCACGTGGAATGTTTCCCTATATATATATATATATATATATATATATATATATATATATATATATATATATATATATATGTCGCTTCGGTACATCAACTGATCAACTGAAACGAAGAAAATAATTTAATGTTATATTGTTTTAGAAAATTTAAAGAAGATTCATAAATCGTTAGCGTATAAGGAAATAAACGCCAACTGGACGAAGTGGCATCTTGCCAACTTTACGAGAGAGAGCACAGAGTGGCTGTTTATAGCTCACGCGTCGCTCAAGGATATGTTACATCATCTTGATTTCTCTCAACGGCTCCCATAAGAAAGCATGTAAACTTGAATTTCGAACTTTTGAACGCTATTACGGTAAATACATTGTTTGTTCTCTATCGAAATCTTTAATTTTCTAACTATGCCTATCAGTAGTTAGTGCCTTCAGTAGTTTGAATCTTTTATTTAGCTGGCAATAGTGGCGCTCGCTGTATTGCAGTAGTTCGAGTACTGACGATTTTTGTGAGGTAAGTGATTCATGAAAGGTATAGGTCATTGACAGTCAGGGCCATTCTTTTGTAGGGATTTTTGAAAGTTACATTGCGTTGCACTAAAAATATTGTGTGTCAGTTTAGTGATGATCAGAATAAATAAAGAGAGAAATGTCTGAGTACGTTCAGTTTCTCTGCTGTTTGAAAATCAAATAACGTAAGGGGTTTACCAGCACAGTAATTCATTATTTTTTCTAAGTGAACGTTTCATAAGTTTAATATGGAATCCAACCGCGTATCGCAGCCGGCGACTCGTCACAACATTAAAGGCATGCTGAATATTTCCGTGGCCCGACCAGGATCCGAACTCGCGTCCTCTCGGGTCTTCCGGAAGATCACTCATAATCCTTAGTCACAAATGACACGGGCATCGCCGGGATTGTGACATCCAACTTTCCTTCCTCAGATAAACACAGTGCCGCCGAGGGCGATTAGCGGAGATGCTGCAGGAGTTAACAACTTTCACCTGAGCGAGGCGCAAGGTCAGAGCGTGACGTCTCGGCTGCGTCTGGCCGCTTCGGTCATTAGAGATGCCTTTCCCCGAGACGGATTTTTTCGGAAAAGCGAGGCACGGATGCGGCAGAAACGGGAAAGCCGGCCGCGGCCGGCGGCCTCCGGGAAGCGATAGCCGGGCGCGCGCGTGGCTGGTATCGAGAGCGCCGGGGCAGCGCGCCTGCTTTATGCGGTATTGTTCTGGCCGAGGCGGCGCAGATGGCGGCGGATACCTGCGGCCGGGGCTGCCAGCGCCCCGCGCCCAGCGCCCGCCGTATTTCAAGGTGTTAATGGCCGCCTTGATGAAGCCGCTATCGCCAGATGAGATCATCGTCCCGAAAACCGGGCCGCCCGGCGCCTTTCTGCGGTTCCGCCGGCTCGTCTGCCACCGCCCAGACCTCGCCGCCGCTGTCCACTCGTCACTGGCCGGCGGCGAAAAAACAAAAATTGTCCCGAGTGCTGGCGGAATGCACTTTGCACACTGCGTGACAAAAGGCGGTGAGTGGGAAACGAAATGAAACTTCACGGAATGGGACGCTGTAACTAACTTGTTTCTACGGGTTATTACGTTACGATTAGGGTCGCCACCGACTCTAACCGTACAACTAATCAAAGGTTTGGCTGAGACGCAAAACTAATTTGATCACAGACCAAAAACTCATAAAAATGCATACGTTGTGATGTCTCTCATATGGGGTGCGACGTAATTAATACACTACTGGCCATTAAAATTGCTACACCATGAAGATGACGTGCTTCAGACGCCAAATTTAAACGACAGGAATAAGATGCTCTGATATGGACCAAGGTTGGCGCCGGTGGCGACACCTACAACGTGCTGACATGAGGAAAGCTTACAACCGATTTCTCATACACAAACAGCAGTTGACCGGCGTTGCCTGGTGAAACGTTGTTGTCATGCCTCGTGTAAGGAGGCGAAATGCGTACCATCACGTTTCCGCCTTTGATAGTCGGATTATAGCCTATCGCGATTGCGGTTTATCGTATCGCGACATTGCTGCTCGCGTTGGTCGGGATCCGACGACTGTTAGCAGAATATGGAATCGGTGTGTACAGTAGGGTAATACGGAACGCCGTGCTGGATCCCAACGGCCTCGTGTCACTAGCAGTTGAGATGACAGGCGTCCGCATGGCTGTAACGGATCGTGCAGTCACGTCTCGATCCCTGAGTCAACAGATGGGGACGTTTGAAAGACAACAACCATCTGCACTAACAGTTCGACGACGTTTGCAGCAGCATAGACTATCAGCTTGGAGACCATGGCTGCAGTTACCCTTGACGCTGCATCACAGATAGGAGCGCCTGCGATGGTGTACTCAACGTCGAACCTGGGTGCACGAATGGCGGAACATCGTCTTTTCGGATGAATCCAGGTTTTTGTTTGCAGCATCATGATGGTTGCATCCGTGTTTGGCGACATCGTGGTGAACGCACATTGGACGCGTGTATTCGTCATCGCCATACTGGCGTATCACCCGGCGTGATGGTATGGGGTGCCATTGGTTACACGTCTCGGTCACCTCTTATTCGCACTGACGGCACTTTGAACAGTGGACGTTACATTTCAGGTGTGTTACGACCCGTGGCTGTACCCTTCATTCGATCCCTCCGAAACCCTACATTTCAGCAGGATAATGCACGACCGCATGTTGCAGGTCCTGTACGGGCCTTTCTGAATACGGGAAATGTTCGATTGTTGCCCTGGCGAGCACATTCTCCAGATCTCTCACCAATTGAAAACGTCTGGTCAGTGGTGGCCGAGCAACTGGCTCGTCACAATATGCCAGTCACTACTCTCGATGAACTGTGGTATCGCGTTGAAGCTGCATGGGCAGCTATACCTCTACACGCCATCCAAGTTCTGTTTGACTCAATGCCCAGGCGTATCAAGGGCGTTATTACGGCCAGAGGTGGTTGTTCTGGGTACTGATTTCGCAGGATCTATGCACCCAAATTGCGTGAAAACGTAATCACATGTCAGTTCTAGTATAATATATTTGTCCAATGAATACCCGTTTATCATCTGCATTTCTTCTTGGTGTAGCAATTTTAATGGCAAGTACTGTAGTATTACCCGTGCACTGTTCACGAGAATCAAACATTTAAAAGAAAATAGAAAATGCATGAACACTGCGCATAAGATCAGCTCCCAGCAACACACCTGAAAATAAGACTTAATCTATAGCATTTGTTTTAAAATAAAAGGGGAAACTAATCATTGGATCTGTGCGTAAGGAAACGCGTTTGATGTCCTAACGGGAAAGCTATGAGGTGAGTGGCTTAGGTGCAAAAACGTAACCTCGGATTACAAGAGAAAATTGTGGATAACATTATTTATTCCTAAGATATGGATGTGAGGCATGTACACCATTCCTGATAACATTAATTCGTAAAACATTGAAGAAAAGCATCGATGCATTCACCGTTATAGTCTACACCTAAAATCATTGGTGTCAATCATTCATACAACTGCTGGTGCCTGATAACTGATCGCAATAACTCGTGAAACGGTACACGTTTCGCAGTACACCCGCGTGCCCACGAGGTTTGTGGAAACGCATTTTCTAGGTATCGTGACAAAGTTGCAAGAATATCACATCACACAATCATGAACAGTTAGCATTCTTTAAAACGAACATGAGATCGGACAGTTAGTGATGACGATAGCCCAACAAACTCTAATGTTCAACCACGTGGCTGGCTCCCCACGGAAGAAAGATACATAAAGCAAGGAAAATTTACGAGAATACAAAGCTATTAATATTTAGAAAAATAAAAGCTGAAGGCAATCAGACATTGATACAGAAGCGAGTGCTCACTTCTTATCGACACCTTAGTGTGGCGCTCTTGCGGTGGATCCAAGTCTGCTATAGAAATTTACTTAAAGAAAAATCTGCCAAAGTTTTGCATTCCTTTCTGCGACAAGGCAAAGCAATCTTTCAGAGTTGAAAAGCGAGACCAAAATCTAACAGCTGTCCTCTCGCCAAGTAACAACACGCCACGCGGTCTGTCTAACTCAGCCTTCTTCGACTGGAGCACAGCTGTGGACGCTTCCCGTACCGGCGGCAGACTGCCTAACTTTTTCTTCTCCAGCCTCTTCCACGCTCCGCGTGGCCCGGAAAACCCAAAGATGCCACTTCCGCCACCAACCTAACGCATGTAGATTTCTCACAAGTAGCTCAAACCTCTTTGCCTACTTGACCACTACGAGAGTTGGCTACTCTGTACAACTGCTGCTGAATCTGTATGTGAGGCTGGTCCCGGCGGATGTTTGAGTCCTCCCTCTGGCGTGGGTGTGCGTATTTATCCTTAGGATAATTTAGGTTAAGTAGTGTGTAAGTTTAGGGACTGATGACCTTAGCAGTTAAGTCCCATAAGATTTCACACACATTTGAACATTTGAATCTGTATGACTGTCACAGTTTTTCTGCAGCAGCAGACTAGGCCACCGTCTAGCAACGTGACACACAACCACATTCATTCAATCACACCACTATGAGAGTTACGAGAAAAGCGAGACAAGGAAGGAAAGAGAAATACTAGTGAAAGTGGGCCACCGGACTAATGAAAGGTGGCTACAGGACCCTTTCAGCGGTATGTGATGTTAATCATTGCTTTCACAGTCGAGTTAGATTAACAAGGGCGTTGGCAGTATGATGTTGCACCACCTATGGCTCACGGTTGGAGAGCGTTTCATAAAGCTGTTGTATACTCTCCTTAGTTAGTCCCACATGTTCTATCGGGAACGGATCTGGGACACTTTCTGTTGTGGATTGGCAGGAGAGCCAACCCCGTGTTATTAGAGGAAGCCGAAAGGCACGCGTTTTAGCTCACGCAGGCTGGCGTGAGGTCTGGAACAGGACAAGGAAATTAGAATATAGAAAAACGGACGTAGCTGGTGGAATACTTAAGTTTAATCCGTAAATGGCGAACGTCGGTTTGACGGTACATGATTAACAAGATCAATAGCAACTGATAACGGCGCCTTGCTAGGTCGTAGCAAATGACGTAGCCGAAGGCTATGCTAACTATCGTCTCGGCAAATGAGTGCGTATTTTATCAGTGAACCATCGCTAGCAAAGTCGGCTGTACAACTGGGGCGAGTCCTAGGAAGTCTCTCTAGACCTGCCGTGTGGCGGCGCTCGGTCTGCAATCACTGATAGAGGCGACATGCGGGTCCGACGTATACTAACGGACCGCGGCCGATTTAAAGGCTACCACCTGGCAAGTGTGGTGTCTGGCGGTGACACCACACTTTCTGCCTACGGGAGGCTCTGAACACCACGCAGACATTTCATAGGGACACGTCCCATGTGTGCACCACCATTCTTCTGTTCGAAAATTACACCACGATACCGTCACATGAGAAGTATCACGTGAGGACGCAAGATGTCCGTGACGTGCAGTTGTGGACTCAGACTTCCTTGGATCTCTACCCACCGGAACGTGAAGTCATTCCTCATGACGCCACGAGTGACGCCGTTGTGTTCCACCGAGACATTAGAACAGCAGAACCACGATTCAGCTGTGTTCTCGGACGGGTTATAAAGTTCTTGGTGCACGTCACGGCGATCCTCCTTTGTCAGACGTGATTTATCGGAGTCTTGATGTGTGTGCCTGCCCTCCCCTCACGTTGCCACGCTGTTCAACATCGGATCGCTGTCCCATCCGAATACCCCATAAATATGGATGTTAGACGATTCGAGCAGCCGGCCAGATGCAGACCCAGAATGTGACCCTTTCAAAACCCTGTCAGGTGCTGATTACGCTGTCCCACGCGTCTATTCAGCAACTCAGTGCCCTTCGAAGTGATCACTCAACATCTGAGGCTGTTCACGCCTCATGTACATCGCACCACGTCTGTGTCAACAGTAAACACAAACCACACTAATGCAACTTCCTGGCAGATTAAAACTGTGTGCCCGACCGAGACTCGAACTCGGGACCTTTGCCTTTCGCGGGCAAGTGCTCTACCAACTGAGCTACCGAAGCACGACTCACGCCCGGTACTCACAGCTTTACTTCTGCCAGTACCTCGTCTCCTACCTTCCAAACTTTACAGAAGTAAAGCTGTGAGTACCAGGCGTGAGTCGTGCTTCGGTAGCTCAGTTGGTAGAGCACTTGCCCGCGAAAGGCAAAGGTCCCGAGTTCGAGTCTCGGTCGAGCACACAGTTTTAATCTGCCAGGAAGTTTCATATCAGCGCACACTCCGCTGCAGAGTCTCATTCTCCACACTAATGCATTCTGGTCGCCGTTCTATCTGTCACAGAAATGCATCAGGAATGGTTTAGATGTCCGCTGATGGTGTGTATGTGTCCCAAGTTGAACCGCCAGAGAAACTGCGATAGGCGTGCGTATTCAAATACAAACTTATACAAACAGGCAAAATACGGCGCTGCCGTCGGCAACGCCTTTATAAGACAAGTGCCTGGCGCAGTTGTTAGACCTGTTACTGATGCTACAATGGCGGGTTATCAAGATTTAAGTGAACGTGGTGTAATAGTCGCCGCAAGAGCGATGGAACACAGCATCTCCGAGGAAGCCATGAAGTGGGGATTTTCCCGTACGACCATTTCACGAGTGTACTGTGAGTATCAAGAAGCCGGTGAAACATCAAATCTCCGACGCGGCTGGAATAAGATCGTGCCAAATGGGACCAACGACGACTGAAGAGAATCGCTCAACGTGAAAGAAGTGCAACCTGTCCGCAAATTGCTGCAGTTTTCAGTGCTCGGCCATCAACAAGTGTCAGCGTGTGAACCATTCAACGAAACATAATCGATATGGGTTTTCGGGGCGGAAGGCCCACTCGTGTACCCTTGATGATTGCAGGACACACAGCTTTACACCTTGCCTGGGCCGTGAACACCGACATTGGACTGTTGATGACTGGAAACATGTTGCCTGGTTGGATGAGTCTCGCGTCAAATTGTATTCGCATTTTCGACATTAGCAAGAAGTCATTTCTACATCTACATCTACATCTACATCCATACTCAGCAAGCCACCTGACGGTGTGTGGCGGAGGGTACCCTGAGTACCTCTATCGGTTCTCCCTTCTGTTCCAGTCTCGTATTGTTCGTGGAAAGAAGGATTGTCGGTATACTTCTGTGTGGGCTCTTATCTCTCTGATTTTATTCTCATGGTCTCTTCGTGAGATATACGTAGGAGGGAGCAATATACTGCTTGACTCTTCGGTGAAGGTATGTTCTCGAAACTTTAACAAATGCCCGTACCGTGCTACTGAGCGTCTCTCCTACAGAGTCTTCCACTGAAGTTTATCTATCATCTCCGTAACGCTTTCGCGATTACTAAATGATCCTGTAACGAAGCGCGCTGCTCTCCGTTGGATCTTCTCTATCTCTTCTATCAACCCTATCTGGTACGGATACCACACTGCTGAGCAGCATTCAAGCAGTGGGCGAACAAGTGTACTGTAACCTACTTCCTTTGTTTTCGGATTGCATTTCCTTAGGATTCTTCCAATGAATCTCAGTCTGGCATCTGCTTTACCGACGATCAACTTTATATGATCATTCCGATTTAAATCACTCCTAATACATACTCCCAGATAATTTATGGAATTAACAGCTGCCAGTTGCTGACCTGCTATTAAGTAGCTAAATGATAAGGGATCTATCTTTCTATGTATTCGCAGCACATTACACTTGTCTACATTGACATTAAATTGCCATTCCTTGCACCATGCGTCAATTCGCTGCAGATCGTCCTGCATTTCAGTACAATTTTCCATTGTTACAACCTCTCGATATACCACAGCATCATCCACAAAAAGCCTCAGTGAACTTCCGATGTCATCCACCAGGTCATTTATGTATATTGTGAATAGCAACGGTCCTATGACACTCCCCTGCGGCACACCTGAAATCACTCTTACTTCGGAAGACTTCTCTCTATTGAGAATGACATGCTGCGTTCTGTTATCTAGGAACTAATCAATCCAATCACACAATTGGTCTGATAGTCCATATGCTCTTACTTTGTTCATTAAACGAGTGCGTGGAACTGTATCGAACGACTTGCGGAAGTCAAGAATCACGGCATCTATCTGGGAACCCGTGTCTATGGCCCTCTGAGTCTCGTGGACGAATAGCGCGAGCTGGGTTTCACACGACCGTCTTTTTCGAAACCCATGTTGATACCTACAGAGTAGATTTCTAGTCTCCAGAGAAGTCATTATACTCGAACATAATAGGTGTTCCAAAATTCTACAACTGGTCGACGTTAGAGATATAGGTCTATAGTTCTGCACATCTGTTCGACGTCCCTTCTTGAAAACGGGGATGAGCTGTGCCCTTTTCCAATCCTTTGGAACGCTACGCTCTTCTAGAGACCCACGATACACTGCTGCAAGAAGGGGGGCAAGTTCCTTCGCGTACTCTGTGTAAAATCGAACTGGTATCCCATCAGGTCCAGCGGCCTTTCCTCTTTTGAGCGATTTTAATTGTTTCTCTATCTCTCTGTCGTCTATTTCGATATCTACCATTTTGTCATCTGTGCGACAATCTAGAGAAGGAACTATAGTGCAGTCTTCCTCTGTGAAACAGCTTTGGAAAAAGACATTTAGTATTTCGGCCTTAGTCTGTCATCCTCTGTTTCAGTACCATTTTGGTCACAGAGTGTCTGGACATTTTGTTTTGATCCACCTACCGCTTTGACATAAGACCAAAATTTCTTAGGATTGTCTGCCAAGTCAGTTCATAGAACTTTAGTTTCGAATTCATTGAACGCCTCGCGCGTAGCCCTCCTCACACTACATTTTGCTTCGCGTAATTTTTGTTTGTCTGCAAGGCTTTGGCTATGTTTGTTTGCTGTGAAGTTCCCTTTGCTTCCGCAGCAGTTTTCTAACTCGTTTGTCGTACCACGGTGGCTCTTTTCCATCTCTTACGATCTTGCTTGGCACATACTCATCTGACGCATATTGTACGACGGTTTTGAACTTTGTCCACTGATCCTCAACACTATCTGTACTTGAGTTACGACGGCAGAACTGTCAGGCTGTGGTTTGAAGCTAGGCTCCTGTAAACGGTCCTGCAGCGCGGTGCTGACGGGAATCCGAAGCCTGCTTCCGCCACCATTAAAGTGCAGCAGTAATAATAATAATGAGCGTATGGCATTGGTGGCCGGGAGCCCCTCGCGGGGCGGTTCGGCCGCCGCTCCACAAGTTCTTTAACGCCACTACGGCGACTTGCGAGTGAATGAGGATGAAATGATGATGAAAGACACACAACACCCAGTCATCTCGAGGCAGACCAAATCCCTGGCCACGCCGGGAATCCAACCCGGGACCCCGTGCTCGGGAAGCGAGAACGCTACCACAAGACCACGAGCCGCGGACAGTGCAGCAGTGGTGTGTCAACGATCAGCAAATTTGCTAACCTTCTTGGGAATCCTCAGAGGAAAAATGGCGTTCTTCTTGCGAAAGGCAATATAGAACTGGCGCCGTAATATATCCACGTCAGAATCGTAAAGAAAGCAAAGGAGATTAAGGAACGTATGCGGGACACTGGACTTACACAGGGAAAGAAGTAGTGTATTCTAGACTCTCCGCCAATGTCTGTGAAGTTCATTATGGCGTCGTTTTCGTGGAATGGTCATTATCAAAGAACCACAGTGGAGAAGTTCCTGTAATAACGGTCCCGGACGTCAAAGGAAAAACAGTTTTATTCTTATTGTGGAAATGCACATTATAACTGGAGAGCGGGTGTTGGCGACCTATCTACTGCCGGATTAGTGTTGATGTGTCACTATTCGTTGGTGCTCACGGTGAGTTACGACGAGATGTGTGAAACGGATGTGAAATAGAGAAGCAGTAATTGTACAATAACACAGTGAGGCAGGACTAAGATCATTATGGTTCTGGTTGTTAAATACTAGAATCTGCACCTAATATTTTGGAGAACTGATGTAGCTGGAGCTGGAAATTGCATCAGAATCAGCTCCTCATTGGATCCGTGTTGATGAATTTCTTTCCTTGATTGACACGATAAAGGGTCAGAGCCCCTAGTGTAATACAATGACGAACCTACGTTACATTATTATGCGTGCAAATGTTTTGGACAGCAGTCATGGTACTCCCAACACTATAATCAAGACGCATTTAGCTCTCTCGAGCGACGTATACAGGGTGGTCCATTGATAGTGACCGGGTCAAATATCTCACGAAATAAGCATCACACGAAAAAACTACAAAGCACGAAACTCGTCTAGCTTGAAGGGGGAAACCAGATGGCGCTATGGTTGGCCCGCTAGGTGGCGCTGTCATAAGTCAAACGGATATCAACTGCGTTTTTTTAAATAGGAATCCCCATTTTTTATTGCGTATTCGTGTAGTACGTAAAGAAATATGAATGTTTTAGTTGGACCACTTTTTTCGCTTTGTGATAGATGGCGCTGTAATAGTCACAAACTAATAAGTACGTGGTATCACGCAACATTCCGCCAGTGCGGACGGTATTTGCTTAGTGATACATTACCCGCGTTAAAATATACCGTTTACCAATTGCGGAAAAGGTCTATATCGTGTTGATGTATGGCTGTTGTGATCAAATGCCCAACGGGCGTGTGCTATGTATGCTGCTCGGTATTCTGTGCGACATCATCCAAGTGTCCGGACCGTTCTCCGGATAGTTACGTTATTTAAGGAAACAGGTAGTGTTCGGCCACATGTGAAGCGTCAACCACGACCTGCAAGAAATGACGATGCCAAAATAGGTGTTTTAGCTGCTGTCGCGTATAATCCGCACATCAGTGGCAGACAAATTGCGCGAGAATCGGGAATCTCAAAAACGTCGGTGTTGAGAATACTACACTAACATCGACTGCACCCGTACCATATTTCTATGAACCAGGAATTGCATGGCAACGACTTTGAACGTCGTGTACAGTTCTGCCACTGGGCACAAGAGAAATTACGGGACGATAACAGATTTTTTGCACGCGTTCTATTTAGCGACGAAGCGTCATTCACCAACAGTGGTAACGTAAACCGGCATCATATCCTCTATTGGGCAACGGAAAATCCACGATGGTTGCGACAAGTGGAACATCAGCGACTTTGGCGGGTTACTATATTGTGCGACATCATGGGAAGAAGGATAATTGGCTCCCATTTTATCAATGGCAATCTAAATGGCGCAATTTATGCTGATTTTCTGCGTATTGTTCTACCGATTTTACTACAAGATGTTTCACTGCATGACAGAATTGCGATGTACTTCCAACATGATGGATGTCCGGCACATAGCTCGCGTGCACTTGAAGCGGTATTGAATAGCATATTTCATGACAGGTGGATTGGTCGTCGAAGCACCATACCATGGCCAGCACGTTCACCGGATCTCACGTCCCCGGATTTCTTTCTGTGGAGAAAGTTGAAGGATATTTGCTATCGTGATCCACCGACAACGCCTGACAACATGCGTCAGCGGATTGACAATGAATGTGCGAACATTACAGAAGGCGAACTACTCGCTGTCGAGAGGAATGTCGTTACACGTATTGCCAAATGCATTGAGGTTGACGGACATCATTTTGAGCATTTATTGCACTAATGTGGTATTTGCAGGTAATCACGCTGTAACAGCATGTGTTCTCAGAAATGATAAGTTCACAAAGGTACATGTGTTACATTGGAACAACCGAAATAAAATTATCAAACATACCTATGTTCTGTATTTTAATTTAAAAAACCTACCTGTTACCAACTGTTCGTCCAAAATTGTGAGCCATATGTTTGTGACTATTACAGCGCCATCTATCAGAAAGCGAAAAAAGTGGTCCAACTAAAACATTCATATTTCTTTACGTACTATACAAATATGTAATAAAAATGGGGGGGTTCCTAAAAAATCGCAGTTGATATCCGTTTGACCTATCGCAGCGCCATCTAGCGTGCCAATAGCGCCATCTGGTTTCCCCCTTCAAGCTAGACGAGTTTTGTTCTTTGTAGTTCTTTCGTTTGGACCACTCTGTATACAGTGTTCAGAATCCATGACGACGGATAGAATCCAGTAACTGCAGTTTGAAAGGAGACGTATCTGACATGTTGAATACATAAAGTACGTCACGAAAAGAGCATTTCCTGAACATCACAAACAATGTGAAAGATCTCTCACCCAACTGAGAGTTGAAACTTCCTGGCAGATTAAGACTGTGTGCCCGACCGAGACTCGAACTCGGGACCTTTGCCTTTCGCGGGCAAGTGCTCTACCATCTGAGCTACCGAAGCACGACTCACGCCCGGTACTCACAACTTTACTTCTGCCAGTATCTTGTCTCCTACCTTCCAAACTCTCCTGCGAACCTAGCAGAACTAGCACTCCTGAAAGAAAGGATACTGCGGAGACATGGCTTAGCCACAGCCTAGGGGATGTTTCCAGAGGTTCGCAGGAGAGCTTCTGTAAAGTTTGGAAGGTAGGAGACGAGATACTGGCAGAAGTAGAGCTGTGAGTACCGGGCGAGAGTCGAGCTTCGGTAGCTCAGATGGTAGAGCACTTGCCCGCGAAAGGCAAAGGTCCCGAGTTCGAGTCTCGGTCGGGCACACAGTTTTAGTCTGCCAGGAAGTTTCATATCAGCGCACACTCCGCTGCAGAGTGAAAATCTCATTCTGGCAACTGTGAGTTGTTAATTCGTACAGTTACCTGCCTTACATTACCGTTCGCATATGGACGGAAGTATTGCGTTCGAGGAGCTGCAACTCCTTCACCACGTCCGCCATTTGGAGTCAATGTTTCAGGCCACATAATTGTGCCGAGCGGGCACGTTTTATCATCGGCAGTTGCCACTCGCTGTTAGCCTGCCTGGCCGCAATAGCTTCTAGAGCGGCTTTTCGCCAGCATAGGGCAGGTCTGCGGACCGGCATTTAGGCGGTGAGGCGGTGTGTTTGACAGCGGCCGGAGCAAACGCCTGGGGGCTGTGGCCCACAGTGTCCTTGGTCCGCTGCTAAAAGTTGCGTTTTTGGCCACTGCGAGATCGGTGGGTCTGAGCGTTGTTTGGCTGGGGCAGTGAAATTGCTCGTCGGTAAATCTATCCCTGCGTGATGTACGGAATCCGACTTGTTCTCGGCATTCGAATTTATGTGGTGCCGTGTTGGGTTCCTGTCAGTTTCAAGAAGCGGGTCCAGGGCAATCTGGTGAACAGCATCCGTTGATTCTTGCCAAACTGGTCATAACACCTACTTGATGACAGTCCTTGGTCGAGCGCATCTCAACTTACGCTTCGATCTGTAAGAAATTATGGCTAGCGTCGATTACCGTGTGCGTGATTAATGTGTCGCGCAATGGCTATTCTAACTCGCCATCCTAGTTATCCATCGTGACATGCAAACATCTTCATTCACGAGTACTATAAATGATCTTAGTCAAGTTAAGTTTCTGTGAATGTCTATGGGACTAAACAAGTGGTGCTCTAGCTATCTGACTTAGTTTTGCGGCGCCTGTAATTAAAATTTGTTGTTTATTTTGGAGTTAGGCTTTTCATGAGCAACGTTTGCCATTTTTAAGTGTATTTACAGTGTGTGTCTGTGTTCTAAATGCAAATTGTTGATTACTGGTTCGTATGTTACAAGGTAGCTTGATGTATCTGTTGTTTATATTGTGGGTCCAGCTAAAGAGGCCGGGGTACTATGAACGCCTTTACTGAGAGTGTCTACATCTCTACTGGCGATCGCCATCCAAGCTTAAGTGAAGAAAAAGAAATTGCTTTACTCTGCAACACCCACTTGTATCATACTTTGTATGTAATGTTGTCACGTTATTGAGCTTGCGTGGAATGAGTGGTCTTCCTTCTAATTATCTGACGAAGCTACGTGATAGTTGATGGCTGATGTTAATCCACTGTTTGTTTCATTCAATATGTTTTTGAAACTTATAATGTGGAATACGCAGGTTAATTTTATAGACTTCTGATCTCATTAGACCCCTGTGCTAAGCATCTATCAGTTTTTTTTTAATTTAATGTTGTTCTCAAAACATTATTCTTTTAAGTTTCATTCAGTCATTTCTCAAAGTTAAGTAATTTTACCAACAGTTGTGTTGTTGGAAATTTGATTAATTCCGGGGATAGCTGCTCTGATTGTCTTGCACCATTTTCTGTGTTCTAATTAATTGGTTTGTGCTTTTGTAAATATCTTGGTTCAAAATGGTTCAAATGGCTCTGAGCACTATGGGACTTAACATTTATGGTCATCAGTCCCCTAGAACTTAGAACTACTTAAACCAACTAACCTAAGGACATCACACAACACCCAGCCATCACGAGGCACAGAAAATCCCTGACCTCGCCGGGAATCGAACCCGGGAACCCGGGCGTAGGAAGCGAGAACGCTACCGCACGACCACGAGATGCGGGCTGTGTAAATATCTTAATAAATTTGTGGCCCAGTATCCTTCCACTCAACACCAACTCCCTAACACAAAGCAGTAATAATAACAATCATCACCATCATCATATCGTGATGATGATGATGATAAGTACGTGATCTGAATGAAACCGAGCCACGCGCCCACCGCTGGTTTTTGTTGTAACTGGTCTACTGAGCATTGAGCCTTCCTCCATTGTACAGGTTATACCTGACCCTGGGTGCAATGACCTGCCATGGCTTATGTAGCAGTGGTCGAAGACCAGGCCTGCTTCACTCCATTCAATATCTTTGGTGTAACTCATGCGGTGGCTTTGTTTCTGATCAGTTCAGACAAAAACTGGACACCAGAGTAGAAAGTTAACAGCAGATTTCTCTAAAATACTCAGCATTGCAATAACAGCAAAAACAGACGCTCTACGCTGTTAGTTAAAATGATTTTTTGCAAACGAAGGAAGCTGCTGGCCACAGCACAGCTGCGGAAGTCGTGAGTGAGCTTCCCTTGTCCTTACTACTTTGATTACCTTTGCTACGATATTAAGCGAGACAATACTCACTGAAGGAACGCAAATCTATGTTTATGGCATTTCTAGATTTAGAGAAAGTTTTTGAGAAATTTATTGGAATGCTCTCTCTCAAATGCTGAAGGTAGTAGGGATAAAATACAGAAAACGAAAAGTTATTTACAACCCGTACAGAAACCGGACTGCAGTTACAAGGAGATGAACGGGAAGCAGTAGTTGAGAAGGGAATAAGAGAGGTTTCTATCCTGTCCATCATTTATTCAATGTGTACATTGAACAAGCAGCAATAGGTACAAGGAGAAAGAATCTAGAGTTAAGACAGGAGAAGTAAAAGTTTGATGTCTGCATATGACGCTGTAATTTTGTCGGAGCAGTTGACCAGAATGGATAGTGTCTTGAAAAACGGTTATAAGATGAACGTCAACAACAGTATAACAAAGATAATGGAATATGGTTCAATTAAATAGCGTTATGCTCAAGGCATTATATTAGAAAATGATACACTAAAACAGTAGATCCGATTTCTTATTTGGGCAGCAAAATAAGTGACAATTCCCGAAGGAGAAGGAACGTGAAATGCAAGTCTGGCAACAGCAAGAAAAGCAGTACCGAAAAAGAAAAACTTGTTAACACTAATTTAAGTGTTAGGAAGTCGCTTTTTAAAGGTATTTGTCATGACCATAGCCTTTTACGGAAGTGAAACGTGCAAAATAAAGAGTTCAGATGAGGACAATGGAAGCTTTTGAAATATTGTGCAACGGAAGAATGCTAAAGGCTATATGGGTGCGCCGAACAATAATTGAAAATGTAGGGGAAAAGGAGAGATTGGTTGATAGAAGATCGCTTAAGGGACCAGTTCTTAGTTATGTAATGGAAGGAAGTATGTCGGCCAAAAGTTTCAAAGGTAGACCGAGGAACGGCTGCAATGACCCGCTTCACGTTGCTGTAGGCTGCAGTAGCTATGCAGAGATGAAGAGTACAGTGGGTAGGTGCAGGAAACCAGTCTGCGGGCTGAAGACCACATCAACAACGACAACAACAACAACAACAACGTGCTCTCTTGTCTCACGCTCTCTACCCTTACAAGGGGAGCGTCTAACACACGAGTCACCGATTTTGATCAAGTTTAGCAAGGAAGTTCTATACTGAAAATAAAGATACACGTGTTTCGGCTTTTTCATAGACGTCCTCTAGTTTTCGAAGAACTCGAGGTAAAATTTGACAGCGGGCAGTCGTGTTTTCAATGCTATACATCGTAATATCGCTTAAAAACAAACATTTTTATAAGTATAATATGGGGTCCAAATTCAGTGATGTTATAGTTATTAGCGTTACCGTGTTTTCATGTTGTAGCTTGGGTACCCGTCACTGAATGTGCTCAACACAGCAAAGTCGGCGGTCGAGCGTCAATGAATTAGGCCACCAAACAGCTGGATGTTCGGTTCTTGGTCCTGTACTTTTATGCTTTCATTCCATATTTTTTGGTGTATTTGATAACATTTTGTTAACGAGAATACCTTTCCTTTTTTTTCAAATTTATACATGATAGATCTATTTTTTTTTAGCAACGTGAATCGGATATGTTTTTCACGAACAATGCAGCGGAAAACAAAATAATGTGGTGAGATTTCGCTCGTGTTTTCTGCATGGTGCGAAAAATATTTCTTTTGCTTGTTTCTATGATAAGTTTCGCCCTATTATTGTGACAACACTTACGAATAGACGAACAGTTAGATTTACTTTAGGTGCATTTTTGCACTGTGTATCATGGTGAAAATAGCTGTCAGCACATTATAATATACACTTATTTAATTATTAATCACACGTCCCGATGTTTTCCTGTAAAAAAGGGCAAAGAAAAGCGTTTCGATTATCAGATAACACTGAAACAAACATCAATTGAGAAAAAGCCACGACGACGAATCGAACACGGACCTGTGGTTTGCTACTCTAATCCTTTGACCGCTCGCCGATCGACTTCACACTGAATGACGTACACAAGCTACAACATGAAGACACGAAAACTTTAATAACACGAACATTGTTAACATTATATTAATTAAAATGTTTGGTTTTGGAGGATCTCTTGGCGTGTAGCGTTGAAAATACGGTTTTCCTTCATCATATTTGACTTCGATGTTTTCAAAAATTCAGAAGGGTGAAGCAAAAAGCCAAAACACCTATATATTTATTTTCAATAGAGAACATCCTTCCAAACTTTATCAAAATCGATGACCTACATGTCAGATCCTTCCCTTGTTAGACTCGCCAAAGTATTTTTTTCCGTTTCAGACAGACAGGCGAAGTTGATGCTACCATCGTAAGGGACATTGTAAAAAAATTAAAGTCTTTTTCGTACGAACTCCTTAATCATAGAAAGCTGCCACCAGGTTTTGTAGATATTCTCGATACATTTCTTAGAACATCAGAGACATTTTCCTAATTTATTTATTTCTCAGTATGGGACCTTTTTAGCAGCGACACATCTTTTCTTCTAAAGGGGTGTTGTTGTAAGCCCCTCCCGCCGGCATGGGTATGCGTGTGTTGTTCTTAGCACGCATACCCATGCTATACAGTGCTAAGCAGTGTGCAAGTCTACGGACCGATAACCTCAGCAGTTTGGTCCCTTAGGAATTCACACACATTTGAACATTTGTTGTTATATTGTTTGTTTATTTATTTACTTATTTGATTTTGGCTTTTTGTTTCATGACCATACAACCAACCATAGTTTAAACACATCAGTACCAACTGTCAGTTTTGTTTGTCATCTATGTACAAATTTCAATGCAGTTACAACAAAAGAAGTGCAAATTTTATAAAATTACTATGTATGCACACGACTTACCTGTGTGCCAAATTTAACATAAAGTCTGTCACAACAGAAGATGTATTACTTTAACTGAATAACTGTGTACAGCCGGCCGGAGTGGCCGAGCGGTTCTAGGCACTACAGTCTGGAACTGCTCGACCGCTACGGTCGCAGGTTCGAATCCTGCCACGGGCATGGATGTGTGTGATGTCCTTAGATTAGTTAGGTTTAAGTAGTTCTAAGTTCTAGGGGACTGATGACCACAGATGTTAAGTACCATAGTGCTCAGAGCCATTTAAACCATTTTTTGAACGATGTACAAATACACTTTCGTTTTCTTATGTTCTGGGGTCCGTCCTCCCGACAATGCAGCTCTTCGTTTCTGCTCTGCCTTTCGGAGTGGTCGCCTTCGCCCATGGTCCCGTATTGCTGGTCTCCACCTCCTCCCTGCCGCGCTCGTAGTATCTAGATGGCAGCTCAATAAGGCCTATTGGCGACCTTTGACGAACGACATTTCTCCAGTTGTGACACCCCTGTGGAATCTCTTACAAACGTCATCCTCACCGCAGCAGAACGATCCATTCCTCACACTTTCTCACTACCACACCGTTTCCCAGACCTTGCCACGACACAATTCTTGTGCGGAGACGTCCTCTCCGTGTTTTTAACCGTCACCCTACGATAGAAAACTGCATTCATTATAAACAGATGCGTGCACAGTGTGTCGCGTTCTTCGGGATGGCAAAATATCTAGCCGGATTTCACTCAGAAATTCTTTTAACAGTTCCACTCCCTCTTCCGCCACGTGGGCCAACCTCCGATGGCTCTCTGGAACCAAGATCCGGGCCCCAATTTCTCTCCTGACAGTAGAAGACGATGCCATTGTGGAACCTTCTGCTATCTCCGGCACCTCGTGCTGCCATTTTGCGGAAATTTCGAGATCCTCCCACTATCACCCTGCCTTCCTCCATCGGAAACGAGTGGAGGAGGCTCGGGCGATGCCCTCGTGAGTTCCTCGAGAGCTGTGTGTACTGAGCTTGTACACGCTAACGTCTGTTGTTGCAAAAAGAGTATTGACGTAGTTGTGGTGGCCTTTCTACCGCACAGCACTCACTGTCAGCTGGTTAAGTATCCCACCTACCCTGTCCGTCTTCTTGGAATATCCTAATATTATATGGTTCATGTCGTCTTACTTTCCACAACTACAAATAGAGCGGTCAAGCTGTCCTGAATTTCATTACTGCAGTGGTAGTATAAAATGCTCTTGACACTGTGTGCTTCATGCACCAATGCGTTGATTGAATCACCGGATGTATTGCTCTATAATGCCTCCCTTCGTCGTTGGTTCGTCTCCCTATTCCTCATCCCACTCCGTTCGCATAGTTCTTCAGTCTGTGTGCGGCGCCGTTGGACGACAGGGCGTTCCTGAAGCTGCGCCTTGCTTAGCCAGTTGGTCGGCTACGTGAGGAAATATCTGTCTTGACTGCAGAGCTAGTATAAATTTTAGAAGCACTTAACTACTCATGAAACTGCATTGACGGCAAAATTATCTTACGGGGGGTAGGACGTCAAACGCGCCGACTTGGAGCAGGACAAGCACCACAGGACATTGTATTTTCTACTGTCTATACTTTTACAAGTAAATTCATAAAACTTTGTTAGCATGACCAGGAAGCATTCAGGATTCACACTCATAGCAGTGGAAGTGCAAAAACATAACAAAATAAATATTTTTAGATATGAAATTTCATCATTTTTTCACTTACTGTTGGCTGCATTTGTTGCTATAGGTACATTGTTCTTCACAAG
The DNA here is from genome assembly GCF_023864275.1 of Schistocerca cancellata. Taxonomy (NCBI): domain Eukaryota; kingdom Metazoa; phylum Arthropoda; class Insecta; order Orthoptera; family Acrididae; genus Schistocerca; species Schistocerca cancellata. Next base: position 489,664,948 of record NC_064634.1, read on the forward strand.
TAAGAGAGATTCTTTGATGAATTTTGCACAGCATACAAACCATACTTACAGGTCTATGAAACTCTAGAATTTTCCAAATCTATTAAAAACTGTGGTATAAATTGACATAATTAACTACAAAATTTGATTTTTTTCTACACATAAAGTTTAAAACGTAACAGCTCATTCATTTTTTCATAAATTATATAGATTCTAGAGTTTCAGACACCTGTAAGTATGGTTCGTATGCTGTGCAAAATTCATCGAACAGTCTCTCTTACTTATGAAGAAAGTGAACCTATAGCAACAAATGCAGCGAATAGTAACTGAAAAAATGATGAAATTTCACATGTAAAAAATTATTTTGTTATGTTTTTGAACTTCCGCTGCTACGAGTGTCAATCCTGAATCCTTCCTGGTCACACTGACAAAGTTTTATGAATTAAAGTACAGACAGTGGAAATTAAAATGTCCTGTGGTGCCTCTCCTGCTCCAAGTCGGCCTGCCCCCCTTAAGGGGCTCCGGAACGCCCTATACTTGCAATGTTAAAATAACGCTTATAAATTACATCTTTCCTCACAAAGTATTTGAGGTAGGAAGTTGAACTTTTTACAGATTATTTATTGGAATATGGGCTACAACTTAATACAGGGATTTTACAAAATTTTAGTTCAGGTATTAAAGATGATTTTTTTTCAATTGTAATGAAAATTCACAACATTTTTTTGCAATTTTTTATTTATATATTCAAAAATATACAGTTTTTTGGAAAAAGGCTGTGTTAAATTATGCATAAGGTACTGTGTAACATTTACTGAAAGTTTTAAACAAATATGTTTGGATGATCCTTAGAAAACATGTAATTAGTATGAGAAAATAAAAGTTTTGGGAATCGAGCGACAAAGATTGGATTAACTTTTTAGTGCATTCCAGGTCCATAGGATGTATTACCTTCATCCTCTGCACACTCCTCCTCCAGCTTCCTCTTGTTCCTCCTCCTGTTTACTCTTGCTTGTATTTCTAGACTCTTTACAGCCCTGTCTGCAGCCCGAAGGCGTTCCTTGTCTAAAGCAAGCATCGCTCGTACCATGTTAGAATGTTATTATTTACAGTAATAACACATACCTTTGGCTTTCCAACATTTCTCCTTTTCTTAAAAGCCTTCAGAGGATTTCTAATAACTTTACTTTTACTCATTATTATACTTCGACAAAACAGAGACTCAAGAAACGGAATTAATTACGAATATTTTCGAGATAACGAAAGAGTAAATAAACATGAAACAATCGACAATCACACCAGCGATATATATTGAACCATCACAGGTTAGCCACAACACATACTTTATCTCACATCACTAAAATGTACCTGATGAACACGGACGTTAATAATAACACCATTTGACAGTAGTTTAGCAGCGCCACAGTGGGTCACGCCCATGTAGAACACATTTCAAAAAAAATTTAAAAATAGTTGTAGTCTTCGGAATTGAATAAATTATATATCTATTAAAAGGTAAAAGTCTGCAGATTCAAAAAACGCAAAAAAGTAAAAATTGAACTTTTCATGATTTTGAGCCTTTCCGGAGACCCTTAACCGACTCCCAAGAGGCAACCAAGATCTTGGAAATCATTTTACACAGTGACACAACAACGCAATCGTTAGCAGGTCATTAGGCTGCAAAATCAGCTAAAAGAAGTAACATTACTCCGGATCAGAGGCCACGGTGGCATCCGCGGCAACGAAAGGGGTGTTGTTCACAGCGTATCAAATAAGTGAAAAAATTTAACTGAATCGCTACAAGGTGAGACTACGCACTTGAACAGGGACGGATGCGGACGAGCTGTGTTATCCAGGGGAGCGGGGAGCGCTTATGACGACTTGCGTGACTGAGATAGCTGGCGAGATACCATCGGCCTTCCTCCCCCCCCTCCCTCCCGCCCTCCACTACCACCGCAGAACGTTAATTAACGCGGCGCTGCAGTCTCTGATACCCGGGCTGTTCGCGGGGACGTGCTGCGCGGTTCTTTTCGCTCTGCGATATTGAATACGACTGCTGCGTTCCCGATTCAATTTCGCCCGTTCCATGAGCGGCGCTAATTAACGAGATCAGTTTTGGCCGCTTCCATTAGGGCCCTTTATTCCGACCGCCGAGTAGCCTACCACTCGAGCTCGTAATGCCAGTCGGGCGCTTCTGCCAACCTGCGACGCCTGCATTCCGCTTACCTGTTCTGTTCCCACGTATTCCAGTTGTCTTACAAACATCGAATCCGTAAATAACCGCCGTTTATCACATTCACATACAAAAATTAGACTGAATAACGTAAACTAGACTAGTAAGAATCAACTATGCGTATAACTCGCAAGGCCGACCTCAGTGGCCGACAGGTTCTAGGCGCTACAGTCTGGAGCCGCGCGAACGCTACGGTCGCAGGTTCGAATCCTGCCTCGGGCATGGATGTGTGTGTTGTTCTTAGGTTAGTTAGGTTTAAGTAGTTCTAAGTTCTAGGGGACTGATGATCTTAGCAGTTAAGTCCCATAATGATCAGAGCCATTTGAACCATATAACTCGCAGGAAAAAGGATTGGTGGGGAGCCTGGGAATGAATTTTATTCCAATGAACATGAAAATGAAATAACTGACCGTTTCCTTCGTCTGGAGCCTCAGAAATGTTTCTTTTCTTCCAAACTACACTCAATTCACTAGTAATGATTTTATTCTTTACATTTTCTGTAGCTCATACGAAGGTCCTGATGAGTGCATTGGAGCCAACTAATCGCGGTTTCCACTTAAGGCAACGAGAAACGATACTTTGGTCCTAGAGGGCAACTTATTGGTATAGCGCATCAGTGAGCACACCGAATTTAACTGTAGACTTTAATAGCCAGTGCTGACGTATACTGTTCGTTGTGTTGATCACTCCCCTAGTGCGAGTCTTCGGCAGCTGTAGTCAGTGTACGGGACACGTGTAGTCTGCACAGGACAACGGATCCAGTACGAACTTTCCGTCCAGCTTCTGGGGAAAACCACTCGCTCGTGCGATTACTCTAATAAGAGTCCAGATTTGATCAGCGATGTCTCATCCCGCCAGTACTTCGTCTCCTACCTTCCAAACTTCGCAGAAGCTCTCCTGCGAACCTTGCAGAACTAGCACTGCTGGAAGAGAGGATATTGCGGAGACATGGCTTAGACACTGCCTGGGGGATGTTTCCAGAATGAGATTTTCACTCTGCAGCGGAGTGTGCGCTGATATGAAACTTCCTGCCAGATTATTAAACTGTGTGCCGGACCGAGATTCGAACTCGGGAGAGTGAAAATCACATTCTGGAAACATCCCCCAGGCTGTGGCTAAGCCATGCCTCCGCAATATCCTCTCTTCCAGCAGTGCTAGTTCTGCAAGGTTCGCAGAAGAGCTTCTGCGAAGTTTGGAAGGTAGGAGACGAGGTACTCGCAGAACTGAAGCTGTGAGGACGGGTCGTGAGTTGTGCACGGGTAGCTCAGATGGTAGAGAACTTGTCCGGGAAAGGCAAAGGTCCCGACTTCGAGTTTCGGTCCGGCACACAGTTTTAATCTGCCAGGAAGTTTCATATCAGCGCACACTCCGCTGCAGAGTGAAAATCTCATTCTGGATGTCTCATCCCATTTCGCACTCTTTAACGGAACTCCAAAGTATCATGCCAACCGTGAAATATAAGAACTTGAATAGTTATAACGACCGCATTGTGGCTATTGGAGCACATGTTCATCGTTTCCACTTTGTACAAAGATTCGTCCATTAGTGATTTTATTTTAAAAAAAACTCTTTTATGGAACTCTTCTGAACACAGCTTGCCAATGTTCAATAATCTACTTTTTATTACCACTTCCTCAGTACAGAAGAATTGCTCTTATGTCGTAGCAATAAGAATTATTAGCCACTCGAAAACGTAGGATCTGTCTCTAATCCTTCCATATATCTGTAAATTTATGTTCGTATCGTAGCTCTAAGAGAGTAGTAGATTAAAATCAACAATTAAAAATTTCCGGGAGTTACGCGGCACGTAGGAGTGTACGCAATAGAGATGGGGGATCCGCTCTTGAACTAATTCATAGAGTTGAATCTTTCAAAGGAGTGAACAATCAGTGATTCAGAAAAAAAGAACGGTAGCTCCAAACGTTTCCCACGGCAGAGAGAGAGAGAGAGAGAGAGAGAGAGAGAGAGAGAGAGAGAGAGATGGAGCATATCAGCGGCACCTCTGCTGGTCAGAGCACAGTGCACGCCACACAACACAGCCAGCGCCGGCCTCTGCCCTGCTTCTGCCTCGGCTGCCTGCATCATGCAGTGAGTGCCCCATTGGAATTTGTGTTTCACATATGCCGTGCCGTCCCTGTGCTTCCTCTGCCGTCTGGCGCAGCTTAACTTCACATCGCACTCTGTCGGCGATCGTTTCAGTTGCACGTCCTGCCCTCTGGGCAGTTGATGCGAGCAACAGGACAGAGAGCCACCTAGCGGATAACATAGGAACTACTTGCAACAACCTGCTCGCAAGGGAACGGACGATTTGTCTCGGAGCGGGTGAGTTCACCGCTTCCCCCACCCTCGGAACTCGCCCGCTCAACACTCACCCCACCGTCTCGACTCTAGCCAGAGCGTTGAGCAAAGCGACTCAGGTGTCACTCTGGTCTCTGCGGTCTCAGCTCACGCAGTAATAGAGCTCGCGGCTCGATCTGCTCGACTCAGCGCCTCTGCATCGGAGTTCGTCCCTACTGGATATTGTTCTTCGTAGTAATACCGCTATGTATATTACATTATTATGTTATGTATACATCAATTGTTTTTATTTAATTTTTATTTGTTTAAACTGATTAGATTAGGTTCCTGATGACTCCTCTTACTATAAGGTTTTTTATTATGGACACTCGAATTTACGCTTTAATTACGAGCGAACCGATAAACATATCGCAAAATGTGATACACCAATATTTTCCTTGTTTTATTCTGCGTAAGGCTATATGCAGCACTTTCGTTTTACAGTCAAATTTATATTTTTTTTTCTTATTCTGGTACGGATTTTGCGATTTTAGGCGTCTTCGAAAGGAAACGTTCACTTTAAAAATATATGGCTTGCGATGTATTTGTATGAGGTTAATGAAATTTTAATACATTATAGCCAAATATATTGTTAATGTAAATCTCAAGTTACAACATTTTCCGATCACCCAAAAAACCATGATAGTGAAAAATAAATTAATAATCAAAAACTTTGTCATATCGTGGAAATTTCAATAAACAATACAAAATTCTTACTCATTATCTGTGTTACTTCAAAATAGGATCAAATAAGATCAAAATACAGGTATAGTACTGGAATAAACCAAGTTTAAAGGGCAATGTGCCTTCCATTTATTTTCTATTGTAAATGAGTGGTGAGTCATGAAAAAGAGCTAATTCATTTCAGGGAGTGAACAGTTCTGATCCAATCTCTGAAAAGAACAGTTTTGCCCATCTCTAGTACGCAACTGTCAGGTTGGTGCAAAAGTTCGTAGCTTTTTCCACAAGTTTGTAGTGGAGCAGCATTACTACACGCAGCCTTCGTGCAAGTCGTTCTTGGATTGTGTCTGCAACACGCCTCAGGTGTTGACAACAAATGTCAGCAGTGATGGTTACACCTCGGGGAAGCAATTAGTAGTACATCACACCGTCATTGTTCAACCAGATGGGGGAACATTACATTTTGTAGATGCGCGCAGAACTTTTGTATGGGGAGTTGCTGCTTTGCTTGAGCTCAACTATTCCTTTCTTTTCCTTATGTTAACATAAAGACGTCATTTCTCGTCACAAGTAACGATACAGGATAAGAATGGTCGGTGTTCTACACGAACCGATTGATGACAAGCAAGCAGAGATGGACATATGGCTACCTTGATTTTCATGATTTTTGCCTGAGACCATTCGGTACCTACACCCTCGATCTTTGAACCTTCCCCAGTGCACGAAAATGTCACACGATGGTGGAACGATCACAGTTCGTAACATTTGCCAGTTCTCGAATGTACTGATGTGTGTTATTTTGGATTAATACATTCTTCATCTAACCCCGAAGGTCTTCATGAATGTCCAGAGTCACTAAAATCAAAACTACACTCCTGGAAATTGAAATAAGAACACCGTGAATTCATTGTCCCAGGAAGGGGAAACTTTATTGACACATTCCTGGGGTCAGATACATCACATGATCACACTGACAGAACCACAGGCACATAGACACAGGCAACAGAGCATGCACAATGTCGGCACTAGTACAGTGTATATCCACCTTTCGCAGCAATGCAGGCTGCTATTCTCCCATGGAGACGATCGCAGAGATGCTGGATGTAGTCCTGTGGAACGGCTTGCCATGCCATTTCCACCTGGCGCCTCAGTTGGACCAGCGTTCGTGCTGGACGTGCAGACCGCGTGAGACGACGCTTCATCCAGTCCCAAACATGCTCAATGGGGGACAGATCCGGAGATCTTGCTGGCCAGGGTAGTTGACTTACACCTTCTAGAGCACGTTGGGTGGCACGGGATACATGCGGACGTGCATGGTCCTGTTGGAACAGCAAGTTCCCTTGCCGGTCTAGGAATGGTAGAACGATGGGTTCGATGACGGTTTGGATGTACCGTGCACTATTCAGTGTCCCCTCGACGATCACCAGTGGTGTACGGCCAGTGTAGGAGATCGCTCCTCACACCATGATGCCGGGTGTTGGCCCTGTGTGCCTCGGTCGTATGCAGTCCTGATTGTGGCGCTCACCTGCACGGCGCCAAACACGCATACGACCATCATTGGCACCAAGGCAGAAGCGACTCTCATCGCTGAAGACGACACGTCTCCATTCGTCCCTCCATTCACGCCTGTCGCGACACCACTGGAGGCGGGCTGCACGATGTTGGGGCGTGAGCGGAAGACGGCCTAACGGTGTGCGGGACCGTAGCCCTGCTTCATGGAGACGGTTGCGAATGGTCCTCGCCGATACCCCAGGAGCAACAGTGTCCCTAATTTGCTGGGAAGTGGCGGTGCGGTCCCCTACGGCACTGCGTAGGATCCTACGGTCTTGGCGTGCATCCGTGCGTCGCTGCGGTCCGGTCCCAGGTCGACGGGCACGTGCACCTTCCGCCGACCACTGGCGACAACATCGATGTACTGTGGAGACCTCACGCCCCACGTGTTGAGCAATTCGGCGGTACGTCCACCCGGCCTCCCGCGTGCCCACTATACGCCCTCGCTCAAAGTCCGTCAACTGCACATACGGTTCACGTCCACGCTGTCGCGGCATGCTACCAGTGTTAAAGACTGCGATGGAGCTCCGTATGCCACGGCAAACTGGCTGACACTGACGGCGGCGGTGCACAAATGCTGCGCAGCTAGCGCCATTCGACGGCCAGCACCGCGGTTCCTGGTGTGTCCGCTGTGCCGTGCGTGTGATCATTGCTTGTACAGCCCTCTCGCAGTGTCCGGAGCAAGTATGGTGGGTCTGACACACCGGTGTCAATGTGTTCTTTTTCCGTTTCCAGGAGTGTATCTTCCTTGAAACGAGAAAACCATTTTCTTTCCGTGCTCTGTCCAATAGCGTTAATCTCATACACGACGCAAATGTTTCTGGCTGCTTCCGTTGCTGTCATACTGAACTCAAATAGAAGAATGTGTTGAAAATGTTGCGATTCTGCATTTGGCAGTCCATTTTGTAGCGTACACCACTCCACCCACTATCTAGAGATCACAGAGTAACAATGTGTAAACTCAAATAACAACAGTGAATTATAAATGAAAAAGACAATCAATAGATAACCCCATAGCAACCGGAATACAAACAAAACAAAAACGCTACGAACTTATCCACCAACCTAATATTTTGTTCCCAAAATACCATTGTAATCTCGTTAATATTAATTTACCAATTGTTGGTAAATAATACGACTAAAGAAGTGACTTTTCTTCTAAATTACTACATCACATTTAGCCTTCATAAACATAAATATCGTTAAGCAGAACAGTGATAGTCTCTTGTTGATGCATTGCAGAGATTACGTTTCCACCAGTTGATTTTCTTTACTCCTATGTATAAGTTTTAAGTTTGCATGCTAGAAATTTCTGTACGAATGAATGAATGATTGCGTCAATATTCTGTCCTGTGGGTACCTCTTACGATTTATCTGTAGCGCATTAAATATCCATGCAATGGTATCACTCGTTTGTCACACACATCAGGCGTTCGACATATTCAGCAACTGAATCTACTGTCTAGTCTCTAAGGGAGATGGCCGGCCGGAATGGCCCAGCGGTTCTAGGCGCTACAGTCTGGAACCGCGCGACCGCTACGGTCGCAGGTTCGATTCCTGTCTCGGGCATGAATGTGTGTGATGTCCTTAGGTTAGTTAGGTTTAAGTAGTTCTAAGTTGTAGGGGACTGATGACCTCAGCAGTTAAGTACCATAGTGCTCAGAGCCATTTGAACCATTTTTAAGGGTGATTTCAGTTCATAGTGCAATGTTTAAAGGAATTTACAATATTTTGGATATGTTCCATTTAGGTGTATTGAATAGCTTATGGCTGATCCCATATAACACAACGAATATCCGTGCAATAGTTGAACACTGAAACACTACAATTTTTTATGGACTAAGCATTAGTTACGAAGAGATTCCAGTTGTCAGCAATGTTCCTGACGCATTTAAGGAAGCCGACTCCAATGAAAAGAACATAATTGGTATACTATGTGGACCGGAAGACTTGCTTTTATTAAATGATTTAAGTTGCTTCACTACTCCGAGGATGTCTGCTTCTATGTTACTTGTGTTGGCAGGTTTACTTGATTCGAATTCTGGTATACTTACTTCATCTTCTATGATGAAGGAATTTCGGAAAACAGTGTTTAGTACATCCGCTTTAGTGACACTGTCGTGTATAGTATTTCGACTGCTATCACGCAGATAAGGCATTGTGTCTTGCCGCTAGCATACATTACATACGACCAGAATCTCTCTGGATTTTCTGCCAGGTTTAGAGACAAAGTTTCATTGTGTAAACTGTTATACCATCTCGCATTTAAGACCGTGCTAAATTTCGAATTTACTCAGTATTTGATCATTATCCCTCTTCTGTGTATGGTACGCATCTCTGGCACTCGTGGATAGCCGCTGAATCGCGACAGTGAGTCTTTCGACCAAATCGCTTAAATTTGTTGATTTGCTAATTGTGTGCCCACGCGTCACCCAGGTGGTTTCGCCAAATCCCGAACCATATTAGAAACTTTTCGTTGCTCGGCCTGTCACTTCCTGCGAAATTCGCTTGTTTGCTCCGATTATAAAGTAGAAGTCACAATGCCGTAGTCGCAAAAGGCTGAAGTTTTTCTTGCCATTGTGATAAAACATAACTGAAGTTATTATTAGCAACTGAGGAAAATGGCTACAAGTATTAACAATATTGTAGTGGTTTGTCTTCCTGGAACCACGCCAGGCGCCTATCGTGTTAAGAGCGTGCTGCCTTTTGGGCGTTTCTAATATTTGCTGGACGCGAGCCTACAGGCCGCACTTGAACGGGCTGTTACAGATTTGCGAACAGTGTCTGAGTCTGGAAAACGTCGGCCACGTGTTCCGTCTTTCACAGGACCCTACGAGACAAACCCGATGGTGATGAATCAGGACTTACGATGGATGCTGAGGGACAGTCCAGCAAAATTTTGCAGCGAGTTCTGTGCTCGCAAAACTACGGTGGGGCCTGGCGTTATCGTGTTGTAAACAGAATTTTGTCTTCTTCTTTGGTTTGACTCTGCAAATCCGGGCTTTCGGGTTAGTCTGTGTCGTCTTGTCGCGTCCTCAGTTGACGGTCGGTTTGGGTGCCAAGACATCCAAAAGAACCACACACTGGATGTTCCACAGGACTGTGTACTTCACATTGGTAGCAGATGGCTGTGTCCTGAACTTTCTGTTGTCACTTGGCAAGACAGCCAAGCCACCATGATTGGTAGCCGAAAAGCACGCGTTAAAGCTGACGCAGGCTGGCGTGAGGTCTGGAACAGTTAAGGGAATTTATAGTAGCAAATAAAGTACGTAGCTGATGGAATACTTAACTTTTATCCATAATTGGTGAACATCGGTCTGACGGCACGTGCATCACAAGATAAATAGCAAACGATAATGGCGCCTTGCTAGGTCGTAGCAAATGACGTAGCTGAAGGCTATGCTAACTATCGTCTCGGCAAATGAGAGCGTAATTTGTCAGTGAACCATCTCTAGCAAAGTCGGCTGTACAACTGCGGCGAGTGCTAGGAAGTGTCCCTAGACCTGCCGTGTGGCGGCGCTCGGTCTGCAATCACTGACAGTGGCGACACGCGGGTTCCGTCGTATACTAGCGGACCGCGGCCGATTTAAAGGCTACCACCTAGCAAGTGTGGTGTCTGGCGGTGACACCACACTTTCTCTTTGTTGAAGAATTTGCATGTCACCACTCCACGGACTATCATTTTACATTCCAGCTCATCTTTACACCACAGATGATGTCCAGTGATAATGGTCTTCAGAAAATTGTCACATTAAGCGTCGTATCGGCCCAGCAGGTGAAAAATTTCCAACCTACGGTTTTTTTATATCTCATGTAAGCATTCGCAGTACCCATTTCGCATGTGATCTTCTAAAACCAAGATTGCGTAACAATTTGTCTGATGCGCTGCAGGCGGCATTCAACTGTGCCCTCAGCCGGTCGTACTCCGCCGGGCGTCAAGGATGTTTTGATGGGGACGTTGTTCGTTATGAAGGATGGCAGCTGAGTAGCGTCCACTGGGCTTTGGGCTGTCGTTCACAGCTCTCCAGTACTGATGAGACTCAGTGTCCGCCGGCTAAAAGTATCCACGTCTGCTGCACCGTCTTCCATACAACTTCACCAAGCGTCCACGGGTCTCAGTTGGCGCAGATTGTTTGGCAAAGTGGACTTCAGTGACACTTACGTCTATTATGCGCACATCGATATCACACGCCATATTTGGAATCCCCACTGTGCAAGCTCCCAACGACTGGTATTTAGGTCGTAAATGTCGTTAATTCTCCTTGTCTGTGGCAGGCTGAGAAGGGAGTTTGCTTAATTTTATCAGCAGGGATTATTTTTATATAAGCCTGCTGTGGGGAAGAATCTTATGCACACCTTTTCTCTCTCGGCAGTGTAACCTTCCCTGACCATTCTGCCCGCTTTAGAATTGATGTTTAGGCCCATCAAAGTTCAAAGTACACTCCTGGAAATTGAAATAAGAACACCGTGAATTCATTGTCCCAGGAAGGGGAAACTTTATTGACACATTCCTGGGGTCAGATACATCACATGATCACACTGACAGAACCACAGGCACATAGACACAGGCAACAGAGCATGCACAATGTCGGCACTAGTACAGTGTATATCCACCTTTCGCAGCATTGCAGGCTGCTATTCTCCCATGGAGACGATCGTAGAGATGCTGGATGTAGTCCTGTGGAACGGCTTGCCATGCCATTTCCACCTGGCGCCTCAGTTGGACCAGCGTTCGTGCTGGACGTGCAGACCGCGTGAGACGACGCTTCATCCAGTCCCAAACATGCTCAATGGGGGACAGATCCGGAGATCTTGCTGGCCAGGGTAGTTGACTTACACCTTCTAGAGCACGTTGGGTGGCACGGGATACATGCGGACGAGCATTGTCCTGTTGGAACAGCAAGTTCCCTTGCCGGTCTAGGAATGGTACTATTCAGCACTATTCAGTGTCCCCTCGACGATCACCAGTGGTGTAAGGCCAGTGTAGGAGATCGCTCCCCACACCATGATGCCGGGTGTTGGCCCTGTGTGCCTCGGTCGTATGCAGTCCTGATTGTGGCGCTCACCTGCACGGCGCCAAACACGCATACGACCATCATTGGCACCAAGGCAGAAGCGACTCTCATCGCTGAAGACGACACGTCTCCATTCGTCCCTCCATTCACGTCTGTCGCGACACCACTGGAGGCGGGCTGCACGATGTTGGGGCGTGAGCGGAAGACGGCCTAACGGTGTGCGGGACCGTAGCCCAGCTTCATGGAGACGGTTGCGAATGGTCGTCGCCGATACCCCAGGAGCAACAGTGTCCCTAATTTGCTGGGAAGTGGCGGTGCGGTCCCCTACGGCACTGCGTAGGATCCTACGGTATTGGCGTGCATCCGTGCGTCGCTGCGGTCCGGTCCCAGGTCGACGGGCACGTGCACCTTCCGCCGACCACTGGCGACAACATCGATGTACTGTGGAGACCTCACGCCCCACCTGTTGAGCAATTCGGCGGTACGTCCACCCGGCCTCCCGCATGCCCACTATACGCCCTCGCTCAAAGTCCGTCAACTGCACATACGGTTCACGTCCACGCTGTCGCGGCATGCTACCAGTGTTAAAGACTGCGATGGAGCTCCGTATGCCACGGCAAACTGGCTGACACTGACGGCGGCGGTGCACAAATGCTGCGCAGCTAGCGCCATTCGACGGCCAACACCACGGTTCCTGGTGTGTCCGCTGTGCCGTGCGTGTGATCATTGCTTGTACAGCCCTCTCGCAGTGTCCGGAGCAAGTATGGTGGGTCTGACACACCGGTGTCAATGTGTTCTTTTTTCCATTTCAAGGAGTGTACAATCTTATCGATTGAACGTGAGGTCGCAACGGATAACGCAATTTTAATTTTGCGGGTGCTCAGAGAAAACTACGTCCTGCACGAATCTAGTCTTGTGCCAATAATTTTAGTAAAAGGGCAGCGTGATTAATGTGATTCTCTTTTCTCAGGTATGGTTTAAATGAGCAAGCCGAGAACGGAAATTACTTCGAAAAACAAAGTTAATTTCCTTTTAACCAACATTAGACTCGTGGCTGGTATCTCCGGCGCGAAGTGCTTAAATACGAAACGATTCATCTTAGAAAAACTACACTCGTCACTAAATTTCCAATAAGTTGTTAAACATCGACACACGCTAGCATAAATGTTCAGCAATCGCAAAAACTGGCAACTACTCCCTTTATTAGCTTTCTCGGCGGTTGCAGTTTGAAACTAAGCACCACGTGGCGGGTCGTAGCGGAAATCTCGAATGGAGAAGATTATTCTTTTACCGGATAAATTGAACAAAAATCAATAAATGGTTCTTAATTAATAAATCGCGAAAAATCCTCTGATAAATAAATAAATTGTTAACATTAAACATATTTAAACATTCAAATACCTTTGTCCTGATTTCGACGCAGCGTTCTGAAGGAACGTCTTGTCGCTCAGCTGTCTTCCAAAAACTCCCCGTAACCGTTGCGCGGCTCTTTCTCCCGAGCAGCGCGAGGTGGTGGGGGAGGCCCATGACCAACCTCTGGTAAGAAAACTGTTTTTTTTTAGACTTTGACACCTCTGGTCGAACCCTCCTGTTCCTGCTTTTTGCCTTCCACTGTCTGTGTTAAAGTTGGTAGAAGATTCTGAGACCCGCTACATCTCTGATTCGTCTGCTACCACACTCAAAACATTCACGCCTGGCAACGTGCTTTAAGGAGAGGTGGGGAAATATAAATAGGGACACAGGACGTGCAAACTGTAATAAGAATAAAAGACTTTGATCCATAGTTGTTTCTACATGCATGTAATTTGGGGCTGAGATTATTTCACTGTTCATTAATTATGTAAAGTAATTGAATTTACGCTTATAATGTCTATCAGTTGATAGCAACATAACACTGATTTTTAACTATGCAACGAAACCTATTGTGACGTTACAACTGCTCTTGCTATCTGTCACAGGACATCATCATCATCATCATCATCATCATCATCATCATCATCATCATTTAAGACTGATTATGCCTTTCAGCGTTCAGTCTGGAGCATAGCCCCCCTTATACAGTTCCTCCATGATCCCCTATTCAGTGCTAACATTGGTGCCTCTTCTGATGTTAAACCTATTACTTCAAAATCATTCTTAACCGAATCCAGGTACCTTCTCCTCGGTCTGCCCCGACTCCTCCTACCCTCTACTGCTGAATCCAGGAGTCTCTTGGGCAACCTTGCTTCTCCCATGCGTGTAATATGACCCCACCATCTAAGCCTGTTCGCCCTGACTGCTACATCTATAGAGTTCATTCCCAGTTTTTCTTTGATTTCCTCATTGTGGACACCCTCCTGCCCTTGTCCCCATCTACTAGTACCTGCAATCATCCTAGCTACTTTCATATCCGTAACTTCAACCTTGTTGATAAGGTAACCTGAATCCACCCAGCTTTCGCTCCCATACAACAAAGTTGGTCGAAAGAATGAACGGTGCACAGATAACTTAGTCTTGGTACTGACTTCCTTCTTGCAGAAGAGAGTAGATCGTAGCTGAGCGCTCACTGCATTAGCTTTGCTACACCTCGCTTCCAGTTCTTTCACTATGTTGCCATCCTGTGAGAATATGCATCCTAAGTACTTGAAACCGTCCACCTGTTTTAACTTTGTTCCTCCTATTTGGCACTCAATTCGTTTATATTTCTTTCCCACTGACATTACTTTCGTTTTGGCGATGCTAATCTTCATACCATAGTATGTCACAGGACATTAGCAGAAAAATTCAGAAAACAGTATTACACCAACATAATGTCTCTAGAACACTCAGAGTTCACACAGACAAATAGGAAGCGTTACTTTCGGAATGAATCTCGTGTACTATCACAGTAGGCTGGGTTCCCGCCGCGTGGCTGTGCTCGTGTAGCTGCCGCAGTGAGGGGCGGTCTGTGAGCGGTGTGTGGTGCGGCTGTTGCAGGCGCATGTTCCCCACGGTGAAGGTGCGACTCGGCGGGCTGGACCCTGGCGCCACCTACATCGTCTTCCTGGACATCGTGCCACTGGACGACAAGCGCTACCGCTACGTCTACCACAGGTAAGAAGCGCCAACACTCAGCCACTGTCAGAGAAAATGACCTAGACTGTGAGGCACACACCAGAAAAATGTTGTTGTTGCTGCGGTCTTCAGTCCTGAGACTGGTTTGATGCAGCTCTCCATGCTACTCTATCCTGTGCAAGCTTCTTCATCTCCCAGTACCTACTGCAACCTACATCCTTCTGAATCTGCTTAGTGTATTCATCTCTTGGTCTCCCCCTACGATTTTTACCCTCCACGCTGCCCTCCAATACTAAATTGGTGATCCCTTGATGCCTCAGAACATGTCCTACCAACCGATCCCTTCTTCTGGTCAAGTTGTGCCACAAAGTTCTCTTCTCCCCAATCCTATTCAATACTTCCTCATTAGTTATGTGATCTACCCATCTAATCTTCAGCATTCTTCTGTAGCACCACATTTCGAAAGCTTCTATTCTCTTCTTGTCCAAACTATTTACCGTCCATGTTTCTCTTCCATACATGGCTACACTTCATACAAATACTTTCAGAAATGACTTCCTGACACTTAAATCTATACCCGATGTTAACAAATTTCTCTTCTTCAGAAACGCTTTCCTTGCCATTGCCAGTCTACATTTTATATCCTCTCTACTTCGACCATCATCGGTTATTTTACTCCCTAAATAGCAAAACTCCTTTACTACTTTAAGTGTCTCATTTCCTAATCTAATTCCCTCAGCATCACCCGACTTAATTCGACTACATTCCATTATCCTTGTTTTGCTTTTGTTGATGTTCATCTTATATCCTCCTTTCAAGACACTGTCCATTCCATTCAACTGTTCTTCCAAGTCCTTTGCTGTCTCTGACAGAATTACAATGTCATCGGCGAACCTCAAAGTTTTTATTTCTTCTCCATGGATTTTAATACCTACTCCGAATGTTTCTTTTGTTTCCTTTACTGCTTGCTCAATATACAGATTGAATAACATCGGGCAGAGGCTACAACCCTGTCTTACTCCCTTCCCAACCACTGCTTCCCTTTCATGTCCCTCGACTCTTATAACTGCCATCTGGTTTCTGTACAAATTGTAAATAGCCTTTCGCTCCCTGTATTTTAGCCCTGCCACCTTTGGAATTTGAAAGAGAGTATTCCAGTCAACATTGTCAAAAGCTTTCTCTAAGTCTACAAATGCTAGAAACGTAGGTTTGTCTTTCCTTAATCTTTCTTCTAAGATAAGTCGTAAGGTCACTATTGCCTCACGTGTTCCAGTACTTCTACGGAATCCAAACTGATCTTCCCCGAGATCGACTTCTACTAGTTTTTCCATTCGTCTGTAAAGAATTCGTGTTAGTATTTTGCAACTGTGGCTTATTAAACTGATTGTTCGGTAATTTTCACATCTGTCAGCACCTGTCAACACCAGAAAAATACAGGGTGGGAAAAATGAAACTGGCCCGAAAAATACGAAGTCCATTCAGTAAAAAAAAATCTTAAAAATTCTAAAAAGCAGAACATCGGCAAAGTCTGTTATTTTTTGGTGGTGTTCTAGAACTATTGTCAGATGGACCATTACGGAATACGGGGAGTAGCTCACAGTTGGTTCACCTCTTACTTCAGCAACAGGCAGCCAAAGGTCATTATTCACAATGTTGATGACTGCTGTCATGTGGGCTATGAGTGGGGTACTGTCGAGTGCGGGGTGCCCCAGGGATCAGTGTTGGGGCCACTCCTGTTCCTTATTTATATAAATGATATGCCCTCTCGTATTACGGGTAACTCTAAAATTTTTCCGTTTGCTGATGACACTAGCTTGGTAGTAAACGATGTTGTGTGCATCATTGGCTCGGTTTCAAATAGTGCAGTACATGACCTGAGTTCAACGCTTGTAGAAAATAAACTAACGCTAAATCACAGTAAAACTCAGTTTTTACAGTTTCTAACACACAATTCAACGAAACCTGACGATTTAATTTCACAGAATGGGCATATGATCAGTGAAACTGAACAGTTCAAATTTCTAGGTGTTCAGATAGATAGTAAGCTGTCTTTGAAAGCCCACGTTCAGGATCTTGTTCAACGACTTAATACTCCAATTTTTACTATTCGAACGGTATCAGAAGCGAGTGAGCGTTCGACACGAAAATTAATCTACTTTGCTTATTTTCCGTCGCTATTGTCGTAGGTATTATGTTTTGGGGTAACTCTTCTCATTCTAAAAGGATATTTTTGGCTCAGAAACGGGCGGTTCGGGCAATAAGTGGTGTTAATTCACGAACCTCTTTTCGATCTCTGTTCACGAGTCTGGGTATTTTGACATTTGCCTCTCAATACGTACAGGGCTATTACAAATGATTGAAGCGATTTCATAAATTCACTGTAGCTCCATTCATTGACATATGGTCACGACACACTACAGATACGTAGAAAAACCCATAAAGTTTTGTTCGGCTGAAGCCGCACTACAGGTTTCTTAAACAGGAGATTGGAAAACCGATGGATCGGTCGTGGTGGAGATCATGATCAGCAATTCATGTCATGGCCTCCACGCTCTCCCGACTTAACCCCATGCGATTTCTTTCTGTGGGGTTATGTGAAAGATTCAGTGTTTAAAACTCCTCTACCAAGAAACGTGCCAGAACTGCGAGCTCGCATCAACGATGCTTTCGAACTCACTGATGGGGACATGCTGCGCCGAGTGTGGGAGGAACTTGATTATCGGCTTGATGTTCTGCCGAATCACTAAAGGGGCACATATCGAACATTTGTGAATGCGTAAAAAAACTTTTTGAGTTTTTGTATGTGTGTGCAAAGCATTGTGAAAATATCTCAAATAATAAAGTTATTATAGAGCTGTGAAATCGCTTCAATCATTTGTAATAACCCTGTATATTCCTTATTGTCGTTTCTTTTTACCAATATTAGTTTATTCCCAAGGAGAAGAAGCTTTCACTCGGTTAATACTCGGCGAAATGAAACCTGCATTTCGATTGGACTTCCTTAACTCTTGTGCAAAAAGGTGTGCGGTATACTGCTGCAGCTTAGCAGTAATCCATGCGCTTTAAAATCTAAACTGAAGAGTTTTTTCATGAGCCACTCCTATTCTGTCGAGGAGTTCTTTGAAAAATTAAGCTGATTTTTATTGTATTGCTAATAGCATTTACTTAAACTTATGGACTGACTTTTTTAAGGGTCATGAACATTTATTTTTATCTGTTATTACGTTTGTTGCAATTTCATGTACTGACACGTTCCATGACCTTGGAGATTTGTTTTTCAATTTGGTCCAACGGAACTTGATGAGTAAATAAAAAAAAAATTAAAAAGTAAATGGGTCTGGCACGCCTTCGCATTGGGCATACTTCGCTCACTCATGGTCATCTCCTCCGTCGCAAGGGTCCACCCAGCTGCCGCTGTCGTTCCCCTTTGTGGACCGCAGTCTGCTGGACTCTCCCAACCTAGCCGTCCTGTGGCGCATTCTTAATCTCCCTGACTCGCTACCCCTGGTGACAGGACACGATGCCTCAGTGGCTGACTTAGTTTTACGTTTTATTCGTGAAGGGGGCTGTTATCATTCTCTTTAATGAAGGGCCGCTTAACCTTATCGGCCCACTGAGGGCTGTTGCCTCGCGTGGGCAGAGTGTCTGGCTGCGACAGTCTGGGCTTGTTGGTCCAGCCCGGCTCTCACCCTACCTGCTCTTTTACCCACCTCCCACCCCTCCTCTCGCGTGATCTGTCTCTCTGTACTTCTCTTACCCTGTCCGTGCTGTTAGTCTTTCCTGGGCGATCTCTGAGTGAGTGGCATACCTCTGGTAAGTGGCGGAGGCTGGGGATGTATGTCCTCTCATTGCACTATGCTCTCTAGATTGTACACCTACCCTGCCTTCCTTCCTCTTTCTCCCTTTCTTCTACTTCTTTACCTTATTCGCTGTCGTTGATCTTCCGTAGATCTCGGGGCTTACTTTCCCTGTGTTTTGGGCGGTAGGATATCTCCGTTCTACAGTCGTGTGGACATGCCTGTTGGAGGAAAAAGGGTCTGATGACCTAGTAGTTTGGTCCTTTTAATCATCCAGCCAGCCAACCAACGAACCAACCAACCTCTCATGCCGACCTCGCCGGCGGGTTAATGGCGGCACCCTTGCAGGTTTGTACCAACGTGCAGCAGCTGCATGTCGTTATATTTCTGTAGCTGAGGCGTTGAAACCGTTCGAATACCGCCGCCGGCTGACAGTGCGATATGATGAAAGTTTGAGTCGAACACAATTAATATACGAGTGAGCAGATGAGTTCAGACTGGGTGTAACAAGTGATGAAGGCCAGCCACGCCCAGGAAGCTCTGTCTCTGCAGTCACGGAGAACGATATCGCGAGAGCTGATACGGGGAAACAGACGTATTAGCAGTGGCAGCAACGATCAACATTAGCGTCAGATCAGCGCACCATATTGCTCATGACGCACAGATGTCCATGAAAATGCGTGCTACATCAGAAATGAAAGAAAGGCGCATGAGTGTGGTCCGTGAGCTGAAGGGGTACGAGGCCGAAGGGGTGGCATTCCTTCACAATATTGTAACGGAAGGTGAACTTTGGGTGCATTTTCATGAACCTAAACAAATGCGGGCTTGAGTGGAATGAAGACATTCTTTGTTGTGTCTAGACAAGACAGTCTAGACACAGGGTGAGGTTACCGAAAGGGCACGCGTCAACTCAACGCCGACTGGCGGGAAGTCTGGAACAGGATAAGTAATGAATGCTAATAAGAAAAGTACGTAGCTTGTCTAATACTTATCTTTAATCCATCATTGTGGTACATCGCTATTGACGATACAAATAAGACTCTCTCCAGATATGGTTAATGGCGCCTTGCTAGGTCGTAGCCATGGACTTAGCTGAAGGCTATTCTAACTGTCTCTCGGCAAATGAGAGAAAAGCTTCGTCAGTGTAGTCGCTAGCAAAGTCGTCGTACAACTGGGGCGAGTGCTAGTCCGTCTTTCTAGACCTGCCATGTGGTGGCGCTAGGTCTGCAAGTACTGACAGTGGCGACACGCGGGTCCGACATGTACTAATGGACCGCGGCCGATTTAAAGCTACCACCTAGCAAGTGTGGTGTCTGGCGGTGACACCACATTCTTCATCTCCTAAACCCAAGAAGGTGCGAACTGAAAGAAGTGCTGGTAGGGTCCTGTTGACTTTGTTTTAGGACCGCGAGGTAGCAGTGGGACGGGGGACGGGGAATGGCAACTAAACAGGCCGCGTCCTTTTTAAAGGATTTGCGGAAACTACAGAAAACCTAAAGGGGATCGACGCTTATCTTGACTATCGTCGCAAGACAGTTACTTTGTTTGAATTCCTTTTACTTGTGGAAGACCAGGACCAATACTTAAGATGGTGCGATACGTCGGTTTAAGTCACGGAAATATTTGATCAGCTATGCTGCCGGGTAGCCTTCCACACGTTTGTGGTTGTTCCTCATACACAGTTCTGGAGCAAACCATAGCATTTGAACACTTTTATACAGATCAGTGGCTGTCACTGTGCTGCTGTCGTGATCATTTATGGAGAGATGTTGAAGTTCGGTGAAAGTAAGTGTAGGTCAAAAGGTACTGGAAGTACACGATTGCAGTTTTCGTGGGATCATCTAGACTGGACTACCGATAAGTGGAAACGTGTCACTTGGTGGGGTAAATCACGTCTCTTGTTAATAGGGGCGATGGTTGTGTAGGATACGCAGTCACCCAGGCAAACGGCGGCTCGAAGCATGCACCGGGGGAAGGCCTGTGGCTACAGTATTATGTTATGAGGGACATTCATCTCGGCGTCATTAGACCTGCGGTGGTAATCCAAGGCACCAAGAGAGTTGTGGAGTTCAGTTCGCTTGATGTACACTCCTGGAAATGGAAAAAAGAACACATTGACACCAGTGTGTCAGACCCACCATACTTGTTGTCGCCAGTAGTCGGCGGAAGGTGCACGTGCCCGTCGACCTGGGACCGGACCGCAGCGACGCACGGATGCACGCCAAGACCGTAGGATCCTACGCAGTGCCGTAGGGGACCGCACCGCCACTTCCCAGCAAATTAGGGACACTGTTGCTCCTGGGGTATCGGCGAGGACCATTCGCAACCGTCTCCATGAAGCTGGGCTACGGTCCCGCACACCGTTAGGCCGTCTTCCGCTCACGCCCCAACATCGCGCAGCCCGCCTCCAGTGGTGTCGCGACAGGCGTGAATGGAGGGACGAGTGGTGACGTGTCGTCTTCAGCGATGAGAGTCGCTTCTGCCTTGGTGCCAATGATGGTCGTATGCGTGTTTGGCGCCGTGCAGGTGAGCGCCACAATCAGGACTGCATACGACCGAGGCACACAGGGCCAACACCCGGCATCATGGTGTGGGGAGCGATCTCCTACACTGGCCGTACACCACTGGTGATCGTCGAGGGGACACTGAATAGTGCACGGTACATCCAAACCGTCATCGAACCCATCGTTCTACCATTCCTAGACCGGCAAGGGAACTTGCTGTTCCAACAGGACAATGCACGTCCGCATGTATCCCGTGCCACCCAACGTGCTCTAGAAGGTGTAAGTCAACTAGCCTGGCCAGCAAGATCTCCGGATCTGTCCCCCATTGAGCATGTTTGGGACTGGATGAAGCGTCGTCTCACGCGGTCTGCACGTCCAGCACGAACGCTGGTCCAACTGAGGCGCCAGGTGGAAATGGCATGGCAAGCCGTTCCACAGGACTACATCCATTATCTCTACGATCGTCTCCATGGGAGAATAGCAGCCTGCATTGCTGCGAAAGGTGGATATACACTGTACTAGTGCCGACATTGTGCATGCTCTGTTGCCTGTGTCTATGTGCCTGTGGTTCTGTCAGTGTGATCATGTGATGTATCTGACCCCAGGAATGTGTCAATAAAGTTTCCCCTTCCTGGGACAATGAATTCACGGTGTTCTTATTTCAATTTCCAGGAGTGTATTTCCCGATGGCGATGGCATGTTCCAACAGGATAACTGTCAGTGTCACAAAGCCAGAATCGTGCTACTATAGCCTGAGGAGTGCAATAGTGAACTCAAGTGGATGTTCGACAGATGTGAACCCGATGGGATGAATCCGAGGCGCTACAGGCGCCAGCTCCGCGCCCAGAAATGACCGGCGCGTAATTTATGGATACTGCGTGACCTTGCGTTGACAAGTCGTGCCACATACTACCGGAAACCTTGTCGGATCTATGCTGTGCAGTATCGCTACTGAATCGTGTTCCGAGGGTGAAACAACCTGCTACTTTGCAGATGCTCATATTGTTGTATTTCATCAGTGTGTTAGACTACTGCGCGAAGGGTGTGCTGACTGAGGGAGAAATGGTTGTCTGTGATCCAGTATGCACTCTAACCCTCATGGTCCCTGAACGAGATACACGA
This sequence comes from Schistocerca cancellata, assembly GCF_023864275.1. Taxonomy (NCBI): domain Eukaryota; kingdom Metazoa; phylum Arthropoda; class Insecta; order Orthoptera; family Acrididae; genus Schistocerca; species Schistocerca cancellata. Next base: position 489,687,200 of record NC_064634.1, read on the forward strand.
TGCTAGCAACAAAATAGACACCATTTTTCGATAACAATGTAGTGGCAGCTCTACGTATTCGTTGGCGATCTTCTGTGATACCTACTTGATAAAGACTGAAATGCTGGAGGCGTTTTGTAGAACTGCTCAAAGTTCATATCACGCATCGTACTCTCTCAGTCCTGCAGACAATTTTAAGTCTTTGATGCACCTTCCGTCCTACTATTTTACGTGTTCGTTTCATTCTTTCGCAGTTGTCCACGAACTTTTAGATAAATTGAATTGGTACACATTCCTAGTTAGGAATAGGAATCTTTACTGTGCACATCGGAATTTCGCAAGTATCTTTTGCAGTGATATTCGTTTTCGTAGGAACAGGCAAACACACTGCAGTCAGTATCGACAGTGTAAACCGAATGCCGGTAAGATCACATTACATAAAATAATGGTCTATTGCCACAGTATGGGAGATATATGACATAAGTACAGTGGAAGGGTAGCGTATCGCATTCTTCTGTTGATACCAACTACATTTTAACAGGAAGCCTGGCAGCGCTGTAGGACTATAACATGCAGAAACATTTCACCGTTATTAAACATTAACATAAAACACAAAACAAGAAATAATGCACAAGCACCACAATGACAGTAATATCTTAAACGCACTGTAATACTGTGGAATGACTGTGATGGGTTTTCATACAAGTTAAAAGAACAGTGATTCATGTGAAAATTGGTAGTGTCTTGTTCAGAATTGTAATTTAATACATATCATAAAATTTCATGCAAGTTGAAAGAACAGTGATTCAAGTGAAAATTGTTAGTGTCTTGTTCAGAATTGTAATTTAATACGTATCATAAAATTCTGCCCTCGTAAGTGATTGGTCATTCAAAGTAAATTCTTTCACAATTTTTATCAGTTTTTCCTACATAGTACAGAATGAACGGAGCCCCCCACCTCACTCTCCCTGGCACCTAGTTTCACTTGAGAAAACTTCCCACTAAAATAATCACTTTGAGGCACGTTTTCTTCAAGAACATTATATTAGACAAATACCAACTGTTGCCTCGCTGTTCAGTGTGTAGAGTTCAACGGCAGTGCCGATAAAAATATTATTAGTATCGGTTACGCGCACTTCCAGTTTTTATCTCAGCAAGCAATGGGGACACAGAATGAGATTTTCAGTCTGCAGCGGAGTGTGCGCTGATATGAAACTTCCTGGCAGATTAAAACTGTATGCCCGACCGAGACTCGAACTCGGGACCATTGCCTTTCGCGGGCAAGTGCTCTACCATCTGAGCTCCGAAGCACGACTCACGCCCGGTACTCACAGCTTTACTTCTGCCAGTATCTCGTCTATTACCTTCCAAACTTTACAGAAGCTCTCCTGCGAACCATGCAGAACTAGCACTCCTGAAAGAAAGCATATTGCGGGGACATGACTTAGCCACAGCCTGGGGGATGTTTCCAGAATGAGATTTTCACTCTGCAGCGGAGTGTGCGCTGATATGAAACTTCCTGGCAGATTAAAACTACCGAGACTCGTTTCATATCAGCGCACACTCCGCTGCAGAGTGATAATCTAATTCTGGAAACATCCCCCAGGCTGTGGCTAAGCCATGTCTCCGCAATATGCTTTCTTTCAGCAGTGCTAGTTCTGCAAGGTTCGCAGGAGAGCTTCTGTAAAGTTTGGAAGGTAGGAGACGAGATACTGGCAGAAGTAAAGCTGTGAGCACCGGGCGTAAGTCGTGCTTCGGAGCTCAGATGGTAGAGCACTTGCCCGCGAAAGGCAAAGGTCCCGAGTTCGAGTCTCGGTCGGGCACACAGTTTTAATCTGCCAGGAAGTTTCAATTGGGACACAGTTTAATTGTGGATGTCAAATTGTTGTTTGGGATTAGTAAGGATTAGCTATTGTTGGGATAGGTATTAGACTCTATTGAGCTCTCAGAGGTGCCAACATAAATATTATGCCTGGTTCAGTGTTCAATTTGTCCTAAATGGGAATGAAGAGAGCCGGCTGCATAATCTACAAAGTGCTTCACTGTGATTCTTCACTTTGTCATTCTATCAGAAGTTATGGTCCAGCATCTGCTTGCACACCGCACTCCTGTTTTCACTACGAGCAGAGACTCTCGATGTACACTGATCAGCCCGAACATTGTGAACACCCGTCTACAATCGACATAAACCCGGCCAGGCGACGGCAGCGCTACCTGCCGAGGAATGACTGCCAGCCAGACACACGCATGGTCGATATACAGGGTGTTTCAAAAGTGACCGGTATATTTGAAACGGCAATAAAAACTAAACGAGCAGCGATAGAAATACACCGTTTGTTGCAATATGCTTGGGACAACAGTACATTTTCAGGCGGACAAACTTTCGAAATTACAGTAGTTACAATTTTCAACAACAGATGGCGCTGCAAGTGATGTGAAAGATATAGAAGACAACGCAGTCTGTGGGTGCGCCATTCCGTACGTCGTCTTTCTGCTGTAAGCGTGTGCTGTTCACAACGTGCAAGTGTGCTGTAGACAACATGGTTTATTCCTTAGAACAGAGGATTTTTCTGGTGTTGGAATTCCACCGCCTAGAACACAGTGTTGTTGCAACAAGACGAAGTTTTCAATGGAGGTTTAATGTAACCAAAGGACCGAAAAGCGATACAATAAAGGATCTGTTTGAAAAATTTCAACGGACTGGGAACGTGACGGATGAACGTGCTGGAAAGGTAGGGCGACCGCGTACGGCAACCACAGAGGGCAACGCGCAGCTAGTGCAGCAGGTGATCCGACAGCGGCCTCGGGTTTCCGTTCGCCGTGTTGCAGCTGCGGTCCAAATGACGCCAACGTCCACGTATCGTCTCGTGCGCCAGAGTTTACACCTCTATCCATACAAAATTCAAACGCGGCAACCCCTCAGCGCCGCTACCATTGCTGCACGAGAGACATTCGCTAACGATATAGTGCACAGGATTGATGACGGCGATATGCATGTGGGCAGCATTTGGTTTACTGACGAAGCTTATTTTTACCTGGACAGCTTCGTCAATAAACAGAACTGGCGCATATGGGGAACCGAAAAGCCCCATGTTGCAGTCCCATCGTCCCTGCATCCTCAAAAAGTACTGGTCTGGGCCGCCATTTCTTCCAAAGGAATCATTGGCCCATTTTTCAGATCCGAAACGATTACTGCATCACGCTATCTGGATATTCTTCGTGAATTTGTGGCGGTACAAACTGCCTTAGACGACACTGCGAACACCTCGTGGTTTATGCAAGATGGTGCCCGGCCACATCGCACGGCCGACGTCTTTAATTTCCTGAATGAATATTTCGATGATCGTGTGATTGCTTTGGGCTATCCGAAACCGAAACATACAGGAGGCGGCGTGGATTGGCCTCCCTATTCGCCAGACACGAACCCCTGTGACTTCTTTCTGTGGTGACACTTGAAAGACCAGGTGTACCGCCAGAATCCAGAAACAATTGAATAGCTGAAGCAGTACATCTCATCTGCATGTGAAGCCATTCCGCCAGACACGTTGTCAAAGGTTTCGGGTAATTTCATTCAGAGACTACGCCATATTATTGCTACGCACGGTGGATATGTGGAAAATATCGTACAATAGAGTTTTCCAGACCGCAGGGCCATCTGTTGTTGAAAATTGTAACTACTGTAATTTCGAAAGTTTGTCTGCCTGAAAATGTACTGTTGTCCCAAGCATATTGCAACAAACGGTGTATTTCTATCGCTGCTCGTTTAGTTTGTATTGCCGTTCCAAATATACCGGTCATTTTTGAAACACCCTGTAGTATCAGTGAGCGTGCTGTCCGTTTGTAGAAAGGGGAAGGCGCGCGATCTTTTGGAGGGCAAATTGTGATGGCACGGAGACTCGGCACGAGCGTTTCGAAAACTACACGACTCGTCTGGTGTTCGACGAGTGTTGTGGTTAGTATCGTCAGCACGTGGCGAAACTAAGGTGAAACAATGTTCAGCAGAGTACAGGTGTATCTGAACACATAGTGCACCGAACATTCTCAACGATGGGCCCCCACTACACCGACTACTACGACTAAAATGGGCATGTGACCATCGGCCCTGGACCTCGGCGCAGTGGCAAAGCGTTGCACAATCTGGTGAACCCTGATACCTTCTGATGGAGGGGGCGAATCCGTCGTCTCCCAAGGGAACAGCTCCTTGACACTTGTACTGCGAACCGGAGACAAGCTGGCAGCGGCTCCATTATGTTCTGGAAAAAATTCACGTAGGCATCCATGTGTCCAGTGGGACTCATGCAGGGCACCATGACGGCCAAAGAGTATGGCACACTGGTTGCAGACCAAGAACACCCCTTCACGACGATCATGTTTCCCGACCGTAGTGGCATTTTGCAACAAGATAATGAGCCATGTCACAAGGCCAGGAGTGTGACGGAGTGGTTCGACGAAAAGTGGCGAGTTCCAATCGATGTGCTGACCCCCAAACTCGCCAGAGTTGGGATGTGATTCAACATGGCGTCAGAGCTCATCGCTGCCCACCCTGGAATTTACGGGAATTAGGTGACTTGTGTGTGCAGATTTAGTGCCAACTACCTTACGCGACCTATCAAGGCCTCATTGCTTCCACTGCACGGCAAGTCGCCGTTTTTATCCGTGTCAAAGGCGGAGATACCAGCTATTAGGTAGGTGCTCCTAATGTTCTCTTTGAGCAGTATACGTAGCTGAGTTCAAGTTGCCCGACTTCATCAGAAAAAGAAAATTTGACCCAACCCCAAGCTCACGCCCAAAATGCAACAGGTAGTTGCAATATTAGCATCTAACAGCCGACGCGCTACGGTTAGGGTGTGAGGTTACAGTGTGAGTTTTTTGTCATCGGATGCCAGTATGAACTGCTAAAAGCCGCAACAATTTTCTCGCACTTCTTTTCAAGGTCCCTCCTATCTATAATGTTGTGATATGTACTCTACTACACTCCTGGAAATTGAAATAAGAACACCGTGAATTCATTGTCCCAGGAAGGGGAAACTTTATTGACACATTCCTGGGGTCAGATACATCACATGATCACACTGACAGAACCACAGGCACATAGACACAGACAACAGAGCATGCACAATGTCGGCACTAGTACAGTGTATATCCACCTTTCGCAGCAATGCAGGCTGCTATTCTCCCATGGAGACGATCGTAGAGATGCTGGATGTAGTCCTGTGGAACGGCTTGCCATGCCATTTCCACCTGGCGCCTCAGTTGGACCAGCGTTCGTGCTGGACGTGCAGACCGCGTGAGACGACGCTTCATCCAGTCCCAAACATGCTCGATGGGGGACAGATCCGGAGATCTTGCTGGCCAGGGTAGTTGACTTACACCTTCTAGAGCACGTTGGGTGGCACGGGATACATGCGGACGTGCATTGTCCTGTTGGAACAGCAAGTTTCCTTGCCGGTCTAGGAATGGTAGAACGATGGGTTCGATGACGGTTTGGATGTACCGTGCACTATTCAGTGTCCCCTCGATGATCAGCAGTGGTGTACGGCCAGTGTAGGAGATCGCTCCCCACACCATGATGCCGGGTGTTGGCCCTGTGTGCCTCGGTCGTATGCAGTCCTGATTGTGGCGCTCACCTGCACGGCGCCAAACACGCATACGACCATCATTGGCACCAAGGCAGAAGCGACTCTCATCGCTGAAGACGACACGTCTCCATTCGTCCCTCCATTCACGCCTGTCGCGACACCACTGGAGGCGGGCTGCACGATGTTGGGGCGTGAGCGGAAGACGGCCTAACGGTGTGCGGTACCGTAGCCCAGCTTCATGGAGACGGTTGCGAATGGTCCTCGCCGATACCCCAGGAGCAACAGTGTCCCTAATTTGCTGGGAAGTGGCGGTGCGGTCCCCTACGGCACTGCGTAGGATCCTACGGTCTTGGCGTGCATCCGTGCGTCGCTGCGGTCCGGTCCCAGGTCGACGGGCACGTGCACCTTCCGCCGACCACTGGCGACAACATCGATGTACTGTGGAGACCTCACGCCCCACGTGTTGAGCAATTCGGCGGTACGTCCACCCGGCCTCCCGCATGCCCACTATACGCCCTCGCTCAAAGTCCGTCAACTGCACATACGGTTCACGTCCACGCTGTCGCGGCATGCTACCAGTGTTAAAGACTGCGATGGAGCTCCGTATGCCACGGCAAACTGGCTGACACTGACGGCGGCGGTGCACAAATGCTGCGCAGCTAGCGCCATTCGACGGCCAACACCGCGGTTCCTGGTGTGTCCGCTGTGCCGTGCGTGTGATCATTGCTTGTATAGCCCTCTCGCAGTGTCCGGAGCAAGTATGGTGGGTCTGACACACCGGTGTCAATGTGTTCTTTTTTCCATTTCCAGGAGTGTATATCGGTATGCATGAGAAAGCATCAATACCTAATATATAAATACATAATATGTTCCAAAATGCAGCACATAGAAACGGGGTTTCCCGGTGCTCCGACCCCGGGTTCTGTTGGTGATAAAAAGGTAGGGTCAAGTGTTTTGCATAGCCCTTGGGATCAGGACCATTTGTTCACCCTACAAAAGGATCGTCTTAGTGTCACTATCCTACAACACAAGGTCAAAGTATGAGCATTACACATTTCCTCCTGTTTAGGCAAATGGAGCAATCTGGTTGGTTATTTTTACATTTGACGTTTCTACTGTGAGTTTGATGGGTTTTATGGAGGTGTCATTAGTTCACGGACGATCCCTCGCAAAACCCTACCGTCACTATGTTTTCATACCGCCAGCGGACCAAAATCCAGTCAAGGATTACAAGACGGCTGTGCACAACAAATGGGTGAAATTTTTACGGTCTATTCCTACGCTCTCAATCTCGAACGACCTTGTGAAAATTTTCTTGATACCTTTATCCATTTTCGATACAAAGGTACAAAGTTACCCTACTTATACTCGAAAAACACCCACGTAAATTCCGGTATGCTGCGAAAATGTATTTCATAGAAGACATAGCATGTGTCTCCGTTACCATCTGGGAACCTTATCTCATAGTGCTGAAGCACATGCAAAATTTTTTTGTACGGAAATCTGGTCTGAGATGTAGAATAATTTTGGCGTTATTTCCATTTCACGCATCTAAATTATCTGAATTTTACTGACCCATTAAGTTCTTTTCATATGATAGACACGCCCTATAGTGGCAGGGAAAAGAAGGGGAAATGCTCCTATCCGAGCACAAAAAAGGCGAATATGCTGCTGTTTAAAAGATTCTAACTGAAGTGTGGTGTAGCAGCTGCCTCATTCTACATTTCTCAACGCCTAAAAAATTTTGGCGTGCGAACAAATTTGTTCTTTTTTGGGCCGAGAGACAAGGAAAGAGTGGCATTGGGAAAGAGACCGAAAAGTTATAAATAATGAAAGTTAGTAGACCGTGGCTGTGATATAGAAAGAGGGAAGGAGACAATAGCATTTGAGACAGAGAGAGGGACACAGCGAAACATAGTTCAAGTAATAGAACAGTGGTAGGAAAAGAGTGAGGGAAACAGTGCCAATAGGAGAGGAATAAAGAGACGGAGGAAGTGGGTGAGAACCAGTGATAATGAGAGACAGACTCTATGATAGCGAGGAAGAGAGACATAGTGACAGTGAGAAGAGACAGCAGCAGTGGGAAGGAGTGGATAAGATAGTATGATAGTGACAGGAAGAGAGACATAGTGACAGTGAGAAGAGACTGCAGCAGTGGGAAGGAGTGAATAAGATAGTATGATGGTGACAGGAAGAGAGACATAGTGACAGTGAGAAGAGACAGTAGAAGTGGGAAGGAGTGAATAAGATAGTATGATAGTGACAGGAAAAAAGACACAGTGACAGTGAGAAGAGACTGCAGCAGTGGGAAGGAGTGAATAAGATGGTATGATAGTGACAGGAAGAGAGACATAGTGACAGTGAGAAGAGACTGCAGCAGTGGGAAGGAGTGAATAAGATAATATGATGGTGACAGGAAGAGAGACATAGTGACAGTGAGAAGAGACAGCAGCAGTGGGAAGGAGTGAATAAGATGGTATGACAGTGACAGGAAGAGAGACATAGTGACAGTGAGAAGAGACTGCAGCAGTGGGAAGGAGTGAATAAGACAGTATGATAGTGACAGGAAGAGAGACATAGTGACAGTGAGAAGAGACAGTAGCAGTGGGTAGGAGTGAATAAGATAGTATGATAATGACAGGAAGAGAGACATAGTGACAGTGAGAAGAGACAGTAGCGGTGGGAAGGAGTGAATAAAGTAGTATGATAGTGACAGGAAGAAAGACATAGTGACAGTGAGAAGAGACAGTAGCAGTGGGTAGGAGTGAATAAGATAGTATGATAGTGACAGGAAGAGAGACATAGTGACAGTGAGAAGAGACTGCAGCAGTGGGAAGGAGTGAATAAGATAGTATGATAGTGACAGGAAGAGAGACATAGTGACGGTGAGAAGAGACAGTAGCAGTGGGAAGGAGTGAATAAGATGGTATGATAGTGACAGGAAGAGAGACATAGTGACAGTGAGAAGAGACTGCAGCAGTGGGAAGGAGTGAATAAGATAGTATGATGGTGACAGGAAGAGAGACATAGTGACAGTGGGAAGAGACAGTAGAAGTGGGAAGGAGTGAATAAGATAGTATGATAGTGACAGGAAGAAAGACACAGTGACAGTGAGAAGAGACAGTAGCAGTGGGAAGGAGTGAATAAGATAGTATGATAGTGACAGGAAAAGAGACATAGTGACAGTGAGAAGAGACAGCAGCAGTGGGAAGGAGTGAATAAGATAGTATGATAGTGACAGGAAAAGAGACATAGTGACAGTGAGAAGAGACAGTAGCGGTGAGAAGGAGTGAATAAGATAGTATGATAGTGACAGGAAGAGAGACATAGTGACAGTGAGAAGAGACAGTAGCAGTGGGTAGGAGTGAATAAGATGGTATGATAGTGACAGGAAGAAAGACACAGTGACAGTGAGAAGAGACAGTAGCAGTGGGAAGGAGTGAATAAGATAGTATGATAGTGACAGGAAAAGAGACATAGTGACAGTGAGAAGAGACAGCAGCAGTGGGAAGGAGTGAATAAGATAGTAGCAGTAAGAGAGAGCGAGAGGGAGACAGTGTGAGGAGACAGTGGTAGTATGAAAGAACGAAGGGGACTGTGGCTGCGATATAGGAGACAGTGAGCGAGAGACACAAAAAAAAAAATAATGTCAATGTGCTGGGCTGAGTGTAAGTGGATGGAAATGAGCGACTTACAGCTATGGACTAGTGGGTGCAAGCGAGCAACAGTGAAGGGAGCTTCTGGGTGTCAGAAGTGAGTTGCATATTAAAAAGTGTGCGAATATGTTTGCCTGACAAAATTTTTGAGTAAACATTTAAAGATGCTGAGGAAGCCAGCTGGTATCCCACTTTTCAGTCAGAGTCTTTTAAAGCAGAAGTATGTTAGACTTTTTTGTGCTCCGATAGCAGCATTTTTCCGCTGCTGTACTACTACAACTATTACTACTACTACTACTACTACTACTGTTACTATACTATCTGTACTATCAATCGTCTGAAATGCGTCACTATGAACGGTCCCAGTTGCAGGCTACGTATCTAACGGTTTCGCTGGACCCAAAAATTTGATTTAAGTGACTTATATAATCACTAGCCGAATTCAAACATTTAAAATGCTGTCACAACTAACATGTTCAAATGGCTCTGAGCACTATGGGACTTAACAGCTTAGGTCATCAGTCCCCTAGAACTTAGAACTACTTAAACCTAACTAACCTAAGAACATCACACACATCCATGCCCGAGGCAGGATTCGAACTAACATGTTAAGAGGTAAAATCTTACGTTAAACGTTTAACACAAAAACAGAAGTATTACTTAAAGTAATGTGGATATGAGATGAAGCTGTGTAATTGATGATGTGCAAATTACTTAGACTATATTCAACCAGTGTTTGGTAATCAGAACACATGGAAATTTCCAACAAACTTTAAACACGATTTCAAATCTTTTCCAAATTTTTTGATTAGTCCATGGGTGAATAATCCGAAAGTGATAGACACAAATTGTCGAACGAGTTAGAGTAGCAGAACTGCAATCTCCGAAACGCTCAGCTCGGAAACACACAATTATCAGGACGGGATTATGTAACACGAAGAAATATCTTGTGAAGACATGCTTGCAACCACACCTCGTGACGCAAATGTGTTCTTTACTGATGAGGCACATTTTCACCTCAGTGGGTGTTTAAACAAACAGAATATGTGGTGCTGGAGCGATACGAACCCCAGGCAAATTCACAAGAGACCCCTGCGTTAGACCGCGTAGGCGTCATTCGCTCTTACTTTTTCCAGTAAAATCGTCGTGCTGTAACTGTGGATTCGGATCGTTACTTAACTACGCTGTAAGAATTTTTCCAGCAGGCTTTCGAGGCAATGCAATTACAGGATACCTCGTTTCAACACGACTGTGCCATTGCACACACAGGGGCCTTACCATGATTTTTTTGAGGCAAACGTTTCCTACAAGGCTTCTCTCTCAGATGGGGGATGTCAACTGGCCCGAAAGATCACCGGACTTCGCCACACTGCGATTTTTTCTTCGCGGTTACCTGACGTCAAACGTGTATTGCAACTGTCCCATCATGTCCATTATAATTATCCGGGCTGTTATGCCGTGGTCGGTTGATGAATTCTGTGTCGATTCCGAACGTTTCGTCTCCGACTGCGGGAGACATCTTCAAGGGGGTCCGTAGCTCAATGGAAGGTCCAACACACCCACTGGCTCGCTATTGATTGCCGCTAAATTCAATGTCCGCGCGCTCCCACGCCGCGGCGTGACGTCACGTGTTTTGAAAACGTCAGTGCAATTGGCCGCTGTCCGTCGCCGTCGATTGCCGTTGCCATCACCCAGTAGTGGAGGGGTGGTACATATCTTCTTTAACACCGGCATCCATATGCCGTTTAATTTCACACCCTCCTCCTTACGGTTAAAATTATTTGGGTGTTTAGCGATTTCGATTGCCTCCCTGTAGAGCCTTTCGTAATATCCGCTTGTGGCCGCTAGTACTTGCGTCTCCTCGAAACGAATATTGTGGTTCCCTGGCTGGAAAGCATGCTCCGCAACAGCTGATCGTTCCGTTTCTCCTCTTCTGCAATTTCCCTTACGCTCTTCCAAACGTTTAAAAACAGTTCTTTTAGTGGTACCCGCATAAACATCACCACAGCTGCATGGGATCCTATACACTCCCGCTTTTTCCAGTGGTTTGCGGGCGTCCTTGGCAGGCTTAAGGTATTCCTGTATCTTCCTGGTGGGCTTGTAAATTACGGTAATATTCCGCTTCGTCAAGATCCTCCCTATTCTTTCCGTTACATTTTTAACAAACGGCAGGAAAACCTTAGATTTTGTAGTAGCCTGTACGTCAGTATGATTTCTGCGTGGCTGCCTCAACGCACGTTTTATTCCGGCGGACGAATATCCGTTCTTCATTAGTGCATTGCGGAGATGTTCCATCTCAGCGTCGAGCAACTCAGGTTCACAAATATTTCTAGCTCTGTCCGCTAACGTCTTGATAATATCCCGCTTCTGTTGTGGGTGGTGGTTCGAATCCCGGTGCAAATAACGGTCCAATTGCGCTGACGCTTTCAAAACTCGTGACGTCACGCCGCGGCGTGGGAACGCGCGGACACGGAATTTAGCGGGAGTCAGTAGCGAGCCAGTGGGTGTGTTGGACCTTCCATTGAGCTACTGACCCCCTTGAAGATGTCTCCCGCAGTCGGAGACGAAACGTTGGGAATCGATACAGAATTCATCAACCGACCACGGCATAACAGCCCGGATAATTATAATGGACATGATATTTCCGGCCGTGAAAGTCTAAATTTTAGTAACTGTCCCATCACCCTGGAAGACCTACAGAACAATATTGAGGTTCGAACTGCAAGAATACTAGAAGACATGCTTGAAAGAGTGCATGAGAATTTCAGAAAACGACTGCGGCAGGATGTGGTTTTTGAAGGTAGACGTTCATTATTTTTTTTTATTTCATTCCCAAAGCAGCAATTTACCTTGCTCCACCCTGCGTTTTGCGTCTTCGGCCATAATGGTTTTAAATGCTTAATGTCAAATATTTCACAGAATAACTTGTAGCTGTTGAGCTTTATAGGACGCGTCGTGATTGGGAAAGACGTGTGTGAGCTGCCCGCCGCTGATTCCGTATTAGTTCGTGCATTAACCTCACCTGCCAATCGGCTCTTCGCCTAAACTTGGTGGTACCGGACTTCTTCACATCTAGCAGAGTTTTCGATAGCTATGTACGATAGCTTGCCGCTTTTGGGCAACAAAGGAATGGCAGAGACCACTAGAGTGACAGATTTCGATATAAATTAGATATACGGGTTGGTCAGAAATAGCCTGCAAAGCTTCTAAAGCTGTTGTAGCGTAGACTGTGCTGAGAAATAATTGATAACAAAAAAATGCGACAGACTGCGCCGTCTCCGAGTTAATTACCATTCAAGTTAGCCAATAAGGCTGTTGCACGTGCATGTTCACGAGGTCCGCCGTATACAGTTAGTATTTATTTTTGTGATAACGTAGATGATGGCGGACGAGACTGCTAATCGTTTGGGTCGGGATCGATCCTTACTACAGTCCCATATCCGATTTTTGCATCTCTCTCTCTCGTTCGGTTTTAGGAAACCAAACGAAGGACACGTTTGCGGCCGGCGCAGTCTCTGGCGGATCGCCTCAACTTTTGCACGCAACGGCCTGATTATTTCTTAGCACATTCTACCCTGAAAGGTCCTTACAAACATCTCAGACTGTGTCTGGCCACCGTGTATTCACTGAAATAAGACACGAAAATGAGAGGTGGCTTGCAAACCTGCCATTAACAAGATGGATCCACTCAGAATTAATGAAATAGCTTATCACGAAAAAGTCTCGCTGTATGTCGAGGCAAAACAATAAATATCGCTGAACACAGGGATGAAACATGAACAACTTCTCAGAGAGAGTTTCCTAACAGAAAATCACAAAGAAATCTGAGAATTTAAATCAAAAGAGAAATGATCAACAGAAACGAGATCTCAATGAAAGCCCAGAGACGGGCAGCTTGACTAATTTGAGTATGGAAAGATGATGATGATGTTTGATTTGTGGGGCGCTCAACTGCGCGGTTAAATGGTTCACTATGGGACTTCTGAGGTCATCAGTCCCCTAGAACTTAGAACTACTTAAACCTAACTAACCTAAGGACATCACACACATCCATGAACGGGGCAGGATTCGAACCTGCGACCGTAGCGGTCGCGCAGTTGCACTGTAGCGCCTAGAACCACTCGGCCACCACGGACGGCCTCCGCGGTTATCAACGCCCGTACAAACTCCCAACCTTTGCTCACTCTAATCTCGCCCCTTTCATGAATGACGATGAAATGATGAGGTCATTTCGAGGCAAGTGAAAATCTGTGACCCCGCCGGGAAGCGAACCCGGAACCCCGAGCTCGGGAAGCGAGAACGCGACCGCGAGACCACGAGCTGCAGACAGTATGGAAAGAGTCGCCAAGCCCGTCGATAGATATGCAAACGATCGAATCATTTGTTAAACCGCGGAAAGTACTGCTAGTGTATTATTGAAAAACTGCTCGGTCCATGGTTGCAACCAAGTAACGGAAGCAGGCTCATAGATTCCGAAACTATGGTAAGACTCGCCCTGTTGCTATTCGCGAAGTGCCTCCAACCTGGAACGAAAGAGGCCGCTGAGAGTGGCTGTCCACACTTAGGCCAGTTCGGTTGCACGTCGAGAGTAGGCGTCCCCCGGTAGAAAGACGTTCACGTTCCCGCATCCACCCTATCAGGCGATTCCCGGGGTTCGGTTCCCGGCCGGGTCGGTGATTTTATCAACTCTCACACTGGGTGTTACGTTCCCCTCATCTTCTTATCGTCATAACTGACACGAAAATCACCTGCATGCCGTCACGTGACAAGTCTAAGCCTAGGTAACTTCGTAGCACCGTACGGCGTGACCCTAAAGATTATTCTGGATTGACTAAGCACACTGTAGTATCGTCTTCCCACTGTTGAGATGGTTGTATAGGCACGTACCGAAAGCCAAAACATAACAGGCGGTGGCGGCTACAATGTGTTCCGGCCGGTGACGGTTCAGCCTCCCCGTTCAGGAGTTGGGGAGACTGAGGTAAGCCAGTTGTGTGACAGTAGCTGTGGCTTGAAACTTTCAACTAACGTCTCGCAATCTCAGCAGACTTTCGCCAACTTGTCTATTATCATCATCATCATCATCATTTAAGACTGATTATGCCTTTCAGCGTTCAGTCTGGAGCATAGCCCCCCTTATACAGTTCCTCCATGATCCCCTATTCAGTGCTAACATTGGTGCCTCTTCTGATGTTAAACCTATTACTTCAAAATCATTCTTAACCGAATGGTTCATGGTGTGGGTTCCTGTAGTCATGTCCTAGTTCATGAACCACGGGCAACGTATGAGTGGCCAAGTAAGTGGTCCCGACAGTCGGGATACCAGTTACTTTGGAATAAGGCTGGGCATCTCGGACATATTCTGAGTCGTGGTCACCTTTGTGCTCATACGGCAAAGACTACCAAATCCACCGGTTAGTCCCTCAGCCGTTAGGGGTAAAACCCAATGGGACTCGGGGCAAGTAAGGCTAGCAACCTGCTTCCCTGGTACTTTAAATATGATGCTGGCAATAAACAGAAAAAAATGCCTCGGGCCAACTTGTCTATAGTTAACAAAAATCTGTCCTCCTGAAAATTTCTCCGGCCCCAGAAGCCCACAGTTCCTTATTCAGGCTGGTCATCGTTCGTCACATTGTTGGTGAAAATTGATTTGATACCAGAATGAGATTTTCACTCTGCAGCGGAGTGTGCGCTGAGAGCGCTTGCCCGCGAAAGGCAAAGGTCCCGAGTTCGAGTCTCGGTCGGGCACACAGTTTTAATCTGATTTGATACCATTTATTCAGTAATTAAATGGTTCAAACGGCTCTGAGCGCTATGGGACTTAACATTTGAGGTCATCAGTCCCCTAGACTCAGAACTACTGAAACCTAACTAACCTAAGGACAGCACACACATCCATGCCCGAGGCAGGGTTGGAACCTGCGACCGTAGCGGTCGCGCGGTTCCAGACTAAAGAGCCTAAAACCACTCGGCCATTCATTAATTAATTTTATAGGATTTTGCATTAATAACTCGATCAACCTGTGGTTGATGACATTTGATTCGTAATTTTACAAGCAATACGAAACTGCGTCAACTCTCTGTTTGTCAAAAGATTCGACATGGCTGCAGTCGTGGCTTCTCCAATCTCTGAGTTACAACTTAATTTGTAATCAAACTTTTGAAGCTCTTTTGTACGTGGGATTTCCACTGTGTAGAGATGTAGATGGGATGCAGAGTTACTGGTCTGATCCGCTTCGATTAAAACCGATACTTAACCTAACACAACGCGAGGAATGAGCCACAGCATGTGCCGCTGTTGGGACTTCCGCGCAACGTCGAACGCACTACGCGAAGTACTGAAATAATTATGCACTGCAAAGTAAAACGCCTGTGGTGTAGTAAACCGTCAAAGCAAAGTTTAAAATGTGGCATGATCGATACAGAATATGATGATCACGGAGCTACTATCGATATAAAGGCATCCAGGAATGACACTAGTCAGACACGTGCACGGTGCATGTAATACCAGTGGGCCTGCTGTCCATGTGTAGGATGGAGAAGGTATGCGATCTGTCTCAGTCTGAGCGAGGGCAGACTGCTATGTCCCGGAGGCTCGGCATGAGCGTTTCGAAACTGCACGATCTGTCGGATGTCAAGGAGTGCTGTAGTGAATGTCTTCAACACGTCGCGAAACCAAAGTGAAACAACGCCCAGACGTGGTGGGGTTGGGCGGCCGCAGCTCATTGTGATGTCAGATGTCGTATGCCGGACCGACTGGTTAAACAGGACAGGCAGTGAAATATGGTGGAACTAACATCAGACTTTGGTACAGAACAGAGTTCTAGTGTGTCTGAACACACAGAGCACCGAAAATTTCGATTCCCGGCGGGGTCAGGGATTTTCTCTGCCTCGTGATGACTGGGTGTTGTGTGCTGTCCTTAGGTTAGTTAGGTTTAAGTAGTTCTACGTTCTAGGGGACTGATGACCATAGATGTTAAGTCCCATAGTGCTCAGAGCCATTTGAACCATTTGAAGCACCGAAAACTTCTGTAGATGGGCCTCCGGAACCGACGACCCATGCATTTGCCAATGTTAACACCACGACCTTGGCAACTATGGGCACGTGACCATCAGCCTTGGACGTTGGCACTATGGTCGATCGTTGCATGTTCTGATGAATTACGATTCCTTCATCATGCTGATGCCTTCCAGAGTAACAGCTCCTTGACGCCTGTACGGCAGGTCGGGTACAAGCTGGCGGTGGGTCCATTACGCTCTGGAGAACATTCACATGGGCATCCATGGGTCCAGTGGAACTCGTGCAAGGCACCATGAGGCCGAGGAGTATCGTACACTGGTTGCAGACCACGTACACCCCTTCATAGCCGTCATGTTTCCCGACGGCAGTGGCATTTTCCAACAAGATAATGCGTCGCGTTGCAAGGCCAGGACTGTGATTGAGTGGTTCGAGGACCACAGTGGTGAGTTCCAGTTGATGTGCTGGCCCACAAGCTCGCCAGAACCGAACCAGAACGCATCTGGGGTGTGATAGAACGTGGCGTCAGAGCCCGTCGGCCCCCTTCCCGGAATTTACGGGAATTAGGTGACTTGTAGGTGCAGGTAGGGTGCCAACTTTCTCCAGCGACCTACCAAGACCTCATTGCTTCTACGAGGGCAGTTCAATAAGTAATGCAACACATTTTTTTTCTCGGCCAATTTTTGTTGAAAATACCGGAAATTTCTTGTGGAATATTTTAAAACATTCCCGCTTCGTCTCGTATAGTTTCATTGACTTCCGACAGGTGGCAGCGCTGTACGGAGCTGTTAAAATGGCGTCTGTAACGGATGTGCGTTGCAAACAACGGGCAGTGATCGAGTTTCTTTTGGCGGAAAACCAGGGCATCTCAGATATTCATAGGCGCTTGCGGAATGTCTACGGTGATCTGGCAGTGGACAAAAGCACGGTGAGTCGTTGGGCAAAGCGTGTGTCATCATCGCCGGAAGGTCAAGCAAGACTGTCTGATCTCCCGCGTGCGGGCCGGCCGTGCACAGCTGTGACTCCTGCAATGGCGGAGCGTGCGAACACACTCGTTCGAGATGATCGACGGATCACCATCAAACAACTCAGTGCTCAACTTGACATCTCTGTTGGTAGTGCTGTCACAATTGTTCACCAGTTGGGATATTCAAAGGTTTGTTCCCGCTGGGTCCCTCGTTGTCTAACCGAACACCATAAAGAGCAAAGGAGAACCATCTGTGCGGAATTGCTTGCTCGTCATGTGGCTGAGGGTGATAATTTATTGTCAAAGATTGTTACAGGCGATGAAACGTGGGTTCATCACTTCGAACCTGAAACAAAACGGCAATCAATGGAGTGGCGCCACACCCACTCCCCTACCGAGAAAAAGTTTAAAGCCATACCCTCAGCCGGTAAAGTCACGGTTACAGTCTTCTGGGACGCTGAAGGGGTTATTCTGTTCGATGTCCTTCCCCATGGTCAAACGATCAACTCTGAAGTGTATTGTGCTACTCTTCAGAAATTGAAGAAACGACTTCAGCGTGTTCGTAGGCACAAAAATCTGAACGAACTTCTCCTTCTTCATGACAACGCAAGACCTCAGCCAAGTCTTCGCACCCGAGAGGAGCTCAAAAAACTTCAGTGGACTGTTCTTCCTCGTGCACCCTACAGCCCCGATCTCGCACCGTCGGATTTCCATATGTTTGGCCCAATGAAGGACGCAATCCGTGGGAGGCACTACGCGGATGAAGAAGAAGTTATTGATGCAGTACGACGTTGGCTCCGACATCGACCAGTGGAATGGTACCGTGCAGGCATACAGGCCCTCATTTCAAGGTGGCGTAAGGCCGTAGCATTGAATGGAGATTACGTTGAAAAATAGTGTTGTGTAGCTAAAAGATTGGGGAATAACCTGGTGTATTTCAATGCTGAATAAAACAACCCCTGTTTCAGAAAAAAAAATGTGTTGCATTACTTATTGAACTGCCCTCGTATACCGCGACACGTCGCCGCTGTTATCCGTGCCAAAGGTGGGCATATCGGCTGTAGGGTAGGTGGTCATAATGTTCTGGTTGGTCAGTGTGCAGGATAGCATGTAGTCAGTCTGGGTAAGCCACACTGGCAGTGTCGGCACGGCCTGGTTCCGGCAGCTCGCCGTGCCGTGCCGCGGTGGACTGGACTCGACTGGACCAGTGGGCGTGTTTCCGGGAAAGCGCCGGTTCCGGTCCATTAGCGCCACGGCGCGCCGCAATCGACGCCCCCGCATCTCTCAGCGCGGGGTAGCTGCGCCCCGGCACCCAGCAGCTCGCCGCTCCAGCACAGTTTCCGAGCACAGCTAGCACTGTAGGAAGTGTGTGCGAGCTGATCCGGCCCCACACGGGACGAGACAGCGATCGTGGAAGAGCAGGTTTACAGCGACACAACGTACAATGCGACGTCCCACAACATTCCGAAACGCGAAACGCTGAATCAGACAAGTCGGTTTTTCACCTCGTGCAGAGAAACATGGCTAGTCGCATGCAGTGTCGCTTTCTACGCCAGAAGCAGAATGTTGGAGACGCCATATTGGATTTCGTAGTTCTTAGCTGAATCTCATATGTTGGGTAATTTTTAACATTTTTATGCAGAGACAGCAACTGATATTGTTTATATAAGAATATACAGCCTACAGTTGCAAGTTAACTTTATCGTTTACCTAGGTTTCAACGTTAGTAATAATGCCTTCTTCAGAACCTGCAAAAAGTTAATATTATAATGTGCTAGTAAATTATACAGGGCTATTACAAATGATTGAAGCGATTTCATAAATTCACTGTAGCTCCATTCATTGACATATCGTCACGACACACTACAGATACGTAGAAAAACTCATACAGTTTTGTTCGGCTGAAGCCGCACTTCAGGTTTCTGCCGCCAGAGCGCTCGAGAGCGCAGTGAGACAGAATGGCGACAAGAGCCGAGAAAGCGTATGTCGTGCTTGAAATGCACTCACATCAGTCAGTCGTAACAGTGCAACGACACTTCAGGAAGAAGTTCAACAAAGATCCACCAACTGCTAACTCCATTCGGCGATGGTATGCGCAGTTTAAAGCTTCTGGATGCCTCTGTAAGGGGAAATCAACGGGTCGGCCCGCAGTGAGCGAAGAAACGGTTGACCCCTTTTTCTTCTGCGAAAAAAACGTTACAGGACACGTGTATCTGGACATGCTGGAAAATTGGCTCATGCCACAACTGGAGACCGACAGCGCCGACTTCAACAGGATGGTGCTCCACCGCACTTCCATCATGATGTTCGGCATTTCTTAAACACGAGATTGGAAAACCAATGGATCGGTCGTGGTGGATTTCTTTCTGTGGGGTTATGTGAAAGAGTCAGTGTTTAAACCTCCTCTACCAAGAAACGTGCCAGAACTGCGAGCTCGCATCAACGATGCTTTCGAACTCACTGATGGGGACATGCTGCGCCGAGTGTGGGAGGAACTTGATTATCGGCTTGATGTCTGCCGAATCACTAAAGGGGCACATATCGAACATTTGTGAATGCCTAAAAAAACGTTTTGAGTTTTTGTATGTGTGTGCAAAGCATTGTGAAAACATCTCAAATAATAAAGTTATTGTAGAGCTGTGAAATCGCTTCAATCATTTGTAATAACCCTGTATTAGATATGGTCATCCTACAGGATGCAACGTGTAGTACTTACATAAAATATTATTTGAATGTTTGCCTAATCTGGCGCAAATGGCTCATACACCTAAACCTTTACCTGATATAGAGCTACTGCATCGTGAAGTTAAGGGATATAGTCTCGACACGCTTGAGGAACTACAAATTTATGCGCACCTAATTACGGATAGAGTAAAATTTACTGAACGATCAACTGTATCTGAAAAATAGGGCATACTTCGAAGGCTTTCAGCCTATATTAGGTTTACAATAATTCATAATGCATGTGACCATCACAGTTTCTGTAATATTAGAACCTTTCCTACAGATGTTCATGCGAGATTTGTTGGTCAGTTTATAAGGCTCTATAGTCATGCTGGATACTGTAATTAACTTACAATAGTAAAGTATAAAATTAATGCATAGCAAAAATGTTATGTGACGCGTGCGCGCCGCCCTCTGTGAGGCAGACCGCGAAGCCCTCGCGGTCCGCAGTCTCTAGTCACACGACGAGGCCCACACTACGGGCTTAAAGTGAATCTGCTACAGCCTGTTTAATAGAAGTGACGAAACCTTATGGTTATGCATCAAGTTTATAAAGTTGACTTAGTACATGGCTTGTTTTAGGCAAACATTTAAATAATATTTTATGTAACTACTACACGTTGCATCCTGTAGGATGACAATATGTAATATAATTTACTAGCACATTATAGTATTAACTTTTTGCAGGTTCAGAAGAAGACGTTATTAGTAACGTTGAAACCTAGGTAAACGATAAAGTTATATATATATATATATATATATATATATATATATATATATATATATATATATATATATATAATTATTGCCGTATTATAACTCGCGTCGTTTTTTATAATAAATAGTCAGTTAATGACATATGCGCGGTTAAACCCTCCATGAGGTTCTAAGATATAACGCATGGTCACAAACAACGTTAAATTGCCTGCAGTGTAGAGAATAGAGCGCTTGTTTCACATCTAGCTATAGTCAAATATTGTCATACCCACCTACATGTTTCTAAGACATTGTGGGGCTTCGTTATTAAGTAATGGAACTACTTTCTGTAGGCCCTAATATTCGATGTGTATACAGGGTGTCCCAGGAGGAACGGTCAGTATTGATGGATATGACAGGACCGGGCATTCGATGCAAAATGTCAACTAAACATGGCGTCTAAAATACACACCTTAACACACTTGTTCAGTAGAAGAGTTATGTTCCACAGCAGCCAAGGTGAACGAATGTTCTGTGCTCTTAAGGTATGCAATTTAGACGCCACGTTTATTAAAAATTGTGCTTCTAATAATCGTTATTAATAATAATATTGACCATTCCTCGGCTGTTTGTCTGTCTCAGGAGCGAGTTTGTTCGATTTGTTGACACTACAGAATACATCGTCCAACGAATGCCAGGATTGCTCTGTAAGTCACTGCCTTATTGGATCACAGTTCAGTACCTATTTATTTACTCATTCAAAGAATTTTATAGGATTTCCGCACTTTACACATACTGTGTGCATGTACACACATATACACGCATAAATGTACGATACATACACACACAAACAAACTTACATGATGTATAGAAAATTTAACAGTGATGTTGCAGTAAATAAATCATTGTTTTGGCTTTACCAACAAGAGAGGTAGGATTACGTGTATTAGAATATTTTGTACTTGCTCGTTTAACGTCTTTAGTCCACAATTGAAAATTCTGCTACTGAACTGAAGCAGTGATTCAGTAAGGAGGAACTGAGAGCTTTACTAAAAAAGGAGAATGATGAAATATTTTTAATCTTATATGGAAGACTATTGCAAATTTTTATCGCTAGTGTCTTTATTGGCTCTGAGCACTATGGGACTTAACATCTGTGGTCATCAGTCCCCTAGAACTTAGAACTACTTAAACCTAACTAACCTAAGGACATCACACACATCCATGCCCGAGGCAGGATTCGAACCTGCGACCGTAGCAGTCGCGCGGTTCCGGACTGAGCGCCTAGAACCGCGGCCGGCGTGTCTTTATTGAGTGGACACAAAATTTCTTTCTGTACGATACTGAAGTCTCTTTTATGTATTCTACAAGCAGAACAACATAACTAGCCAACGAACAAAGGGAATAAAATGCGCGTTCAGTAGTGTGAACGTAGCCATTTTACGCGCTCCCTTTCTTTGCAAACGAAGCGTGTGATTCGCCAGCCAGACACAGCTCACAACAGCTTCTCGAGAGTGCTGCGTTACGATGAGGAGCGCAGCCTGTTTCTAAGCGTAAATCGCTATCGACATAAATGTCCTCTGTAGGAATCAACATGTGTCGTGTGAAACATAGCTCGCTGTGTTCGTCGGCTACACCGAGACATCCGAGCCCAGTTTCATGTCGTGTTGCTTGACCTCCGGAAGGTGTTATACTCGTACATTCCTGGAAATTGAAATAAGAACACCGTGAATTCATTGTCCCAGGAAGGGGAAACTTTATTGACACATTCCTGGGGTCAGATACATCACATGATCACACTGACAGAACCACAGGCACATAGACACAGGCAACAGAGCATGCACAATGTCGGCACTAGTACAGTGTATATCCACCTTTCGCAGCAATGCAGGCTGCTATTCTCCCATGGAGACGATCGTAGAGATGCTGGATGTAGTCCTGTGGAACGGCTTGCCATGCCATTTCCACCTGGCGCCTCACTTGGACCAGCGTTCGTGCTGGACGTGCAGACCGCGTGAGACGACGCTTCATCCAGTCCCAAACATGCTCAATGGGGGACAGATCCGGAGATCTTGCTGGCCAGGGTAGTTGACTTACACCTTCTAGAGCACGTTGGGTGGCACGGGATACATGCGGACGTGCATTGTCCTGTTGGAACAGCAAGTTCCCTTGCCGGTCTAGGAATTGTAGAACGATGGGTTCGATGACGGTTTGGATGTACCGTGCACTATTCAGTGTCCCCTCGACGATCACCAGTGGTGTACGGCCAGTGTAGGAGATCGCTCCCCACACCATGATGCCAGGTGTTGGCCCTGTGTGCCTCGGTCGTATGCAGTCCTGATTGTGGCGCTCACCTGCACGGCGCCAAACACGCATACGACCATCATTGGCACCAAGGCAGAAGCGACTCTCATCGCTGAAGACGACACGTCTCCATTCGTCCCTCCATTCACGCCTGTCGCGACACCACTGGAGGCGGGCTGCACGATGTTGGGGCGTGAGCGGAAGACGGCCTAACGGTGTGCGGGACCGTAGCCCAGCTTCATGGAGACGGTTGCGACTGGTCCTCGCCGATACCCCGGGAGCAACAGTGTCCCTAATTTGCTGGGAAGTGGCGGTGCGGTCCCCTACGGCACTGCGTAGGATCCTACGGTCTTGGCGTGCATCCGTGCGTCGCTGCGGTCCGGTCCCAGGTCGACGGGCACGTGCACCTTCCGCCGACCACTGGCGACAACATCGATGTACTGTGGAGACCTCACGCCCCACGTGTTGAGCAATTCGGCGGTACGTCCACCCGGCCTCCCGCATGCCCACTATACGCCCTCGCTCAAAGTCCGTCAACTGCACATACGGTTCACGTCCACGCTGTCGCGGCATGCTACCAGTGTTAAAGACTGCGATGGAGCTCCGTATGCCACGGCAAACTGGCTGACACTGACGGCGGCGGTGCACAAATGCTGCGCAGCTAGCGCCATTCGACGGCCAACACCGCGGTTCCTGGTGTGTCCGCTGTGCCGTGCGTGTGATCATTGCTTGTACAGCCCTCTCGCAGTGTCCGTAGCAAGTATGGTGGGTCTGACACACCGGTGTCAATGTGTTCTTTTTTCCATTTCCAGGAGTGTATATAGTTCCGCACTGCCGCATAATGAAAATCCTGCTGTATCATTGTATTCCTAATGCACAGAACGCAGCATATGATTCTTAACGGACAAAAGTCTTCAGACAGGAAAGAAACTTTGGGTGTACGTCAAGGGACTGTTATAGGACTGCTGTTGGGTTGATACATAACATCGCAAATTTTTTCGATAAGGATAATAAACAAAGCAGATACACATAACAGGGACTTTAGTCATCAATAAACTATAACGAAACTGCGAGAAGGACTTCTGCGACATAAGAGAAACTTGGCAAGTGTCTTTGTACATGTGAAAGATGATGTCTATTGAGATTTCATGCCAGTCGTATAAGCGTGGCGCTAGTAGCACCACTATGAAGATTCAAATCAGATTTGGTTTAAAATACACGCTATAATGGTCGTTAACGTATTTAATTGTTGGTAAGGCGGGTACCAGGTTGAGATTCATTGAGAGAGTCCTTAGAAAATGTAGTCCATCAACAAAGGAGGTGGCTTACAAAACACTCGTTCGACCTATACTTGAGTATTGCTCATCAGAGTGGGATCCGTACCAGATCGGGTTGACGGAGGAGATAGAGAAGATCCAAAGAAGAGCGGCGCGTTTCGTCAAAGGGTTATTTGGTAACCGTGATAGCGTTACGGAGATGTTTAACAAACTCAAGTGGCAGACTCTGCAAGAGAGGCGCTCTGCATCGCGGTGTAGCTTGCTCGCCAGGTTTCGAGAGGGTGCGTTTCTGGATGAGGTATCGAATATATTGCTTCCCCCTACTTATACCTCCCGAGGAGATCACGAATGTAAAATTAGAGAGATTAGAGCGCGCACAGAGGCTTTCAGACAGTCGTTCTTCCCGCGAACCATACGCGACTGGAACAGGAAAGGGAGGTAATGACAGTGGCACGTAAAGTGCCCTCCGCTACACACCGTTGGGTGGCTTGCGGAGTATAAATGTAGATGTAGATGTAGATGTATCTTCGAGACTGGACATAGTGAGTTGATCAGTAGTAGCTGACGCGAGCTACTCCAGCATGCTGGAAGTTCGTGAATGCTGAGTCCATGTTAGTGGAGAAAGCCTTGAAAACGACAAAGACACCATTATCAACACATCACTCAGTTTGAACGAGATCTTGTAATAGGGCTACGAGAAGCTGGAGGTTCCTTCTGTGATATTTGCAGAAATACTGGGCAGGAATGTAGCCACTGTACATGGTTGCTGGCAGCGGTGGACACCAGACTGTACGGTCGCAAGAAGATCTAGCTCCGAACGCCACGTGACACTGCCGAGAGGGAAGACCGTCGTGTTCTGGGTATGGCTGTGGCGCACCGTACTGCGTCTGCAGCAGCAGTCTGAGCACCAGTTGGCACCACAGTGACACAACAAACTGTTACGAATCGGTTACTTCAAGGCCAGCTCCGAGACAGACGCGATGTAACGTGCATCCCACTACGTCCAAACCACCGCCATTGCAACATCAGTGGTGTTAAGGGGCTCCGGAACGCCCTATACTTGCAATGTTAAAATAACGCTTATAAATTACATCTTTCCTCACAAAGTATTTGAGGTAGGAAGTTGAACTTTTTACAGATTATTTATTGGAATATGGGCTACAACTTCACACAGGGATTTTACAAAATTTTAGTTCAGTTGTAATGAAAATTCACAACATTTTTTTGCAATTTTTTATTTATATATTCGAAAATATACAGTTTTTTGGAAAAAGGCTGTGTTAAATTATGCAGAAGGTACTGTGTAACATTTACTGAAAGTTTGAAACAAATATGTTTGGAAGATCCTTAGAAAACATGTAATTAGTATGAGAAAATAAAAGTTTTGGGAACCGAGCGACAAAGATTGGATTAACTTTTTAGTGCATTCCAGGTCCATAGGATGGATTACCTTCATCCTCTGCAAACTCCTCCTCCAGCTTCCTCTTGTTCCTCCTCCTGTTTACTCTTGCTTGCATTTCTAGACTCTTTACAGCCCTGTCTGCAGCCCGAAGGCGTTCCTTGTCTAAAGCAAGCATCGCTCGTACCATGTTAGAACCTATCTTCATTGCCATATTTCTAATTACCTTGCACCTTACAATGTTGCCATCATTGAAAGTCGCAACAGCATCATACACACCAAAGTGAAGTGTTTCTATTCCAACAAATACAGTCTTGGGGATTCTCGACCATATAACACTATTGACACTTTCATTGGGGTTTTGAGTTTTTCCGTGAATACACTTTTTCAACAGTTCAGGTGCTGCTAAGTCTCTGAAAATAGGTTTACCAACAACACATACTTTATCTCACATCACTAAAATGTACCTGATGAACACGGACGTTAATAATAACACCATTTGACAGTAGTTTAACAGCGCCACAGTGGGTCACGCCCATGTAGAACACATTTCAAAAAAAATTTAAAAATAGTTGTAGTCTTCGGAATTGAATAAATTATACATCTATTAAAAGGTAATAGTCTGCAGATTCAGAAAAAGCAAAAAAGTAAAAATTGAACTTTTCATGATTTTGAGCCTCTCCGGAGCCCCTTAAGCGAGAGCTCACTGGAGGGCAGGGTGAAGGTCTGTTGTGTGTTCTTGTCCAATGCTGCTGCTGCCTCGGTGCCAGTGATGGCTGTTTGTTGGTTAGGAGGAGGCCAGTTGAGGACCTGCTACCGACCTGTGTACATGCTGGTCACACTGGACCTACACCTGGAATTACGTTCTGGAGTGCGATTTCGTATGACACTCTTGTGGTTACCCCACGCACACTGGCTGCAAATTTTGTACGTCAGTGTCCGCAGCTCGTGGTCGTGCGGTAGCGTTCCCGGGTTCGATTCCCGGCGGTGTCAGGGATTTTCTCTGCCTCGTGGTGACTGGGTGTTGTGTGATGTCCTTAGGTTAGTTACGTTTAAGTAGTTATAAGTTCTAGGGGACTGATGACCATAGATGTTAAGTCCCATAGTGCTCAGAGCCATTTGAACCATTTCGTACGTCAGTCTGGTGATTCGACCTGTTGCGCTGCCATTCGTGATCAGAACTTCAGGGATTGTTTTTCCAACAGGATAACGCTCGCCCACATACCGCATGTTGCCTTGCTACATCACCAGATCTGTCTCCAATCGGGCACATACGGTGCATCATCGGACGACAGCCACTGTCATCCAGCATTAACTGTCCCTCTATTCACCTACCAAGTACAACAGGCATGTCACAATTGCAACGGCTTATATCGCGCTTACATTAACCTGTGATCTTGCAGGGTTAATCATTTAAAAAGTATTCCCGAAATTTCATTACTACAAATTAATTATTTTTTAGTGTTGCGATTTTTTTTTCGTCATTGCATGATAAGTGCGAATCTACCCACACCAGAACTCTAACCCCATTGTATTTACCCACATCCTCTCGAATCATCATCCTTAATTCAGCATGCTGTTCTATCATGTTCGTATTACTATTTGCTTGAAATTACGAGTACTAGCTTGAAACATTTGTCTTCTCTTTAACGCTTGCTTTATTCCATTTCAATTTTTTTTTATTTTACCCCTTTCAGTTGTCCAGCCTTAGTTAAACAGTTACCCATTTCATCTACGTGTATGTAACACTGCTGCAAGTTTATGCTGCATACCATATGACGTCGCGGTTATCGTTACTAATATAAGTGCATTCGCAAAACACGATTGTACAAGGCTACACAGTTTACTAGTGCATATGAAACTTTGTGCCGAGTCGGTACTCGAACCCGCATCCCCTTCTTTTCGCGAGCGGTCACCTTAATCCTCTTGACCATCCGAGCAAGCCTCTAGGGCCGTACGAAAAAAAAAAAAAACATTGTGTTTAATATCCTGTCGACATCAAGGTCATCGGAGACGGAGTACAAGCTCAGATTGTGTCAAGGATAGGGAAGGAAATTGACCGTGTCCTTTACAATGGAACCGTCTCGGAGTTTGCCTGCATCGATTTAGGGAAACTATAGGAAACCTAAATCTGAATGGCCGGACTCGGGTTTGAAGAGTCGTTCTCCCGAATGCGAGTCCAGTGTGCTACCTACTATGCCATCTCGCTCGGTAGCTTCGGTATGTCCTATTGTCTACGTCCCAAAGTGCTCACATACAAATCGTGTGATTCCCGTGTTGGGAGAGACGTTGTTTTGCTCGTCAGATTGCCTTGCTTTGGCATGACATACTGTAGGGCAGTGCCTGTGTTCTACAGTGCCTGTATACACTCCTGGAAATGGAAAAAAGAACACATTGACACCGGTGCGTCAGACCCACCATACTTGCTCCGGACACTGCGAGAGGGCTGTACAAGCAATGATCACACGCACGGCACAGCGGACACACCAGGAACCGCGGTGTTGGCCGTCGAATGGCGCTAGCTGCGCAGCATTTGTGCATCGCCGCCGTCAGTGTCAGCCAGTTTGCCGTGGCATACGGAGCTCCATCGCAGTCTTTAACACTGGTAGCATGCCGCGACAGCGTGGACGTGAACCGTATGTGCAGTTGACGGACTTTGAGCGAGGGCGTATAGTGGGCATGCGGGAGGCCGGGTGGACGTACCGCCGAATTGCTCAACACGTGGGGCGTGAGGTCTCCACAGTACATCGATGTTGTCGCCAGTGGTCGGCGGAAGGTGCACGTGCCCGTCGACCTGGGACCGGACCGCAGCGACGCACGGATGCACGCCAAGACCGTAGGATCCTACGCAGTGCCGTAGGGGACCGCACCGCCACTTCCCAGCAAATTAGGGACACTGTTGCTCCTGGGGTATCGGCGAGGACCATTCGCAACCGTCTCCATGAAGCTGGGCTACGGTCCCGCACACCGTTAGGCCGTCTTCCGCTCACGCCCCAACATCGTGCAGCCCGCCTCCAGTGGTGTCGCGACAGGCGTGAATGGAGGGACGAATGGAGACGTGTCGTCTTCAGCGATGAGAGTCGCTTCTGCCTTGGTGCCAATGATGGTCGTATGCGTGTTTGGCGCCGTGCAGGTGAGCGCCACAATCAGGACTGCATACGACCGAGGCACACAGGGCCAACACCCGGCATCTTGGTGTGAGGAGCGATCTCCTACACTGGCCGTACACCACTGGTGATCGTCGAGGGGACACTGAATAGTGCACGGTACATCCAAACCGTCATCGAACCCATCGTTCTACCATTCCTGGACCGGCAAGGGAACTTGCTGTTCCAACAGGACAATGCACGTCCGCATGTATCCCGTGCCACCCAACGTGCTCTAGAAGGTGTAAGTCAACTACCCTGGCCAGCAAGATCTCCGGATCTGTCCCCCATTGAGCATGTTTGGGACTGGATGAAGCGTCGTCTCACGCGGTCTGCACGTCCAGCACGAACGCTGGTCCAACTGAGGCGCCAGGTGGAAATGGCATGGCAAGCCGTTCCACAGGACTACATCCAGCATCTCTACGATCGTCTCCATGGGAGAATAGCAGCGTGCATTGCTGCGAAAGGTGGATATACACTGTACTAGTGCCGACATTGTGCATGCTCTGTTGCCTGTGTCTATGTGCCTGTGGTTCTGTCAGTGTGATCATGTGATGTATCTGACCCCAGGAATGTGTCAGTAAAGTTTCCCCTTCCTGGGACAATGAATTCACGGTGTTCTTATTTCAATTTCCAGGAGTGTAGTTCGATGCTGTGACGCTCCTGACGATTGACAGGGCCGTATTAAACCTTGACACGCATTCGCTAATTGTGAATACCATTGCACAGCGTCTGTATGATTTACTAGTAACATATGAAGATTTCCCACTTTACGTGAGCATGCAAGCGGCGTTGCATCGAACTATGCAGACACTGTAGAAACAGATACTACTGTGTTATCTTTACTGGCTGCTCTGTCACGTGTCATCAATTCAAATTTTAATCTTTATTGTTTAGTCTTTACCAGTTCTAGGTGCTCAAAATGTCTTATGTTTGCAACGTCTGCATATTCTGGAATATTCGATGTCTGTGTAAAAAGCAGCAATTTCTATTCAGGAGGTAGCTCTACTATGTTGGTGTCTGTAATAAAGGTGCTTTCAGTGTTAAGTGATGTTCTTTAAGGACGACCTCCTTTAGGATTTAGAGTTGATTGCTGCTACGATGTGACACTGTTTGTTGGAGACGCCAGGTAGTTCAAAACGCCTGTATCATTGATTCTCCAATTAGGTAGCGTAAAAACCGTCGCCAACACCGGCAGAAACTTAAATACATTTAGTGAATCGTACCCGAGTTTCGTTGTAAGCCAATCGATTTCCAAACAGCAAAAAGTCAGCTGCACAACAGTGATCCATCAGGGTTTTCCGGAGACGCTCGTCAGAATCCAAAGAACTGACAAACTATTCCACCGAGTCGCCAATTATAACAGGTAGGATGAGGTGTTTCGCAAATATGTACGTTTCCCTGGACGGCACATGCCAGCAGTGGTTCGAGATCAGAAAAGAGAAGCTCAATGGCTGGAAAAAATTCCTGGTCGAACTTAAAAAAAAGATTTGGTGACAATCTGCAGCAAGTCTGGTTACCGGAAGGACAATTGAACAACAGAGCCAAACGTCATGGGGGAACGTTACAGCCTTACTCAAAGAATGTTTTGGCCCTGTGTCACATTGTGTATCCAAATGTGACGGAAGGCGACAAAATTTCAAACATGATTAAAGGAATCTCAGAAGACATGGCCCTGGCTCTTCTGGTAAAGGAAGTCACATCGAAAGAACAATTCTCGAAGAAGTGCGAACGCATCGAGTCGGACGGAAGAGTCATCACCGACTCCCGAGTGTGGTCCCTTTGGCAGTTTTAAAATACAACCACGACCTCGCATCCGTCATACGCCAGGTTCTAAGGGAAGGGATGTAGCAGCAAATGGCAACCTGAATTATCAGATCGATCACACAAGAAATAGCAGACGTCAGTGTTGACCCCATACGTCAGGACGGAAAAGAGAAAGTTAAAGAAGAGGTGTGTCGATCTTTAACGCCATGAATATTGACTCGACCAACTCCGACTCATACCACAGTCATCAGACAGCAATCCAGCATCCTGCCAAAGCAGGTACATCCAACTGCTACGCCAAGTATAATAGCAGACACTGGAAGGTCAGTTGACAAATGGTTCAAATGGCTCGGAGCACTATGGGACTCAACTGCTGTGGTAATAAGTTTCCTAGAACTTAGAACTACTTAAACCTAACTAACCTAAGGACATCACACACATCCATGCCCGAGGCAGGATTCGAACCTGCGACCGTAGCGGTCGTGCGGTTCCAGACTGTAGCACCTTTAACCGCTCGGCCACTCTGGCCGGCGGTCAGTTGACAACACGCCGATCTGTTTACTATGTGGACACCTTGGACACTTTGAACGTTATTTCAGAGAAAGAAGGTTAACCACCATAACAGTGCTGTTAACGCCAGTTAACAACAGATGAGCATAGTCGACCTATGGGACGAAACCCATCGCCGTACCCTACATGAGGTCTCTCCCAAACACGCAGTAACCGATTCGCTTCGCCTCACACAGGTACCACCTGTTTGCCTAGCTGCCGAATAAAGCGAAACTAACCGACCTGACCATCTAAGGAGGTGAGGCCATGACAGATGAAAATCCTCCATAAATGACACTCGACGATATGTCAGAAAACCTCATCGATCTCATCATCGACGCCCTATGGGGCCGGGCTCTGGACGACTTGGCTTCATTGCTGAAATGTCGTATACTAATCGTCGTCAGCTAAAGAAGACTATGGTCCGTACTACAAAAGCAGCTGTGCTGAAGGTCGTAAATTGGAAATACATCCAGTCGGCGTAATATACACTCCTGGAAATTGAAATAAGAACACCGTGAATTCATTGTCCCAGGAAGGGGAAACTTTATTGACACATTCCTGGGGTCAGATACATCACATGATCACACTGACAGAACCACAGGCACATAGACACAGGCAACAGAGCATACACAATGTCGGCACTAGTACAGTGTATATCCACCTTTCGCAGCAATGCAGGCTGCTATTCTCCCATGAAGACGATCGTAGAGATGCTGGATGTAGTCCTGTGGAACGGCTTGCCATGCCATTTCCACCTGGCGCCTCACTTGGACCAGCGTTCGTGCTGGACGTGCAGACCGCGTGAGACGACGCTTCATCCAGTCCCAAACATGCTCAATGGGGGACAGATCCGGAGATCTTGCTGGCCAGGGTAGTTGACTTACACCTTCTAGAGCACGTTGGGTGGCACGGGATACATGCGGACGTGCATTGTCCTGTTGGAACAGCAAGTTCCCTTGCCGGTCTAGGAATGGTAGAACGATGGGTTCGATGACGGTTTGGATGTACCGTGCACTATTCAGTGTCCCCTCGACGATCACCAGTGGTGTACGGCCAGTGTAGGAGATCGCTCCCCACACCATGATGCCGGGTGTTGGCCCTGTGTGCCTCGGTCGTATGCAGTCCTGATTGTGGCGCTCACCTGCACGGCGCCAAACACGCATACGACCATCATTGGCACCAAGGCAGAAGCGACTCTCATCGCTGAAGACGACACGTCTCCATTCGTCCCTCCATTCACGCCTGTCGCGACACCACTGGAGGCGGGCTGCACGATGTTGGGGCGTGAGCGGAAGACGGCCTAACGGTGTGCGGGACCGTAGCCCAGCTTCATGGAGATGGTTGCGAATGGTCCTCGCCGATACCCCAGGAGCAACAGTGTCCCTATTTTGCTGGGAAGTGGTGGTGCGGTCCAACTACGGCACTGCGTAGGATCCTACGGTCTTGGCGTGCATCCGTGCGTCGCTGCGGTCCGGTCCCAGGTCGACGGGCACGTGCACCTTCCGCCGACCACTGGCGACAACATCGATGTACTGTGGAGACCTCACGCCCCACGTGTTGAGCAATTCGGCGGTACGTCCACCCGGCCTCCCGCATGCCCACTATACGCCCTCGCTCAAAGTCCGTCAACTGCACATACGGTTCACGTACACGCTGTCGCGGCATGCTACCAGTGTTAAAGACTGCGATGGAGCTCCGTATGCCATGGCAAACTGGCTGACACTGTCGGCGGCGGTGCACAAATGCTGCGCAGCTAGCGCCATTCGACGGCCAACACCGCGGTTCCTGGTGTGTCCGCTGTGCCGCGCGTGTGATCATTGCTTGTACAGCCCTCTCGCAGTGTCCGGAGCAAGTATGGTGGGTCTGACACACCGGTGTCAATGTGTTCTTTTTTCCATTTCCAGGAGTGTACATTGCAAGAATAATTACCAATAGCAGAACACAGGCACTGCGAATCAGTCATTGTTTCGCAGGAATTACAAGTAGCCATAATAGGGGAAGATCTTAGTTCCAGACCGACAAAACTATTCTAACAACCACACATAATAAAGATTGTTCTGGGCGGTTATTTGTCAATGAAGATGCTGTTATCCCGCCTTTCTCAACAAGACTAGTTCCAGTCGTCAGTTTAGAGTATGAAAGCTTTTTCGTTGCGAATTTTGGCCTTTTCAGATTAATCATGGTTTATGTTCCATCGGACAGACGACGTGAAACGTTATGGTATGCGGAACGTTTTCTAGGTTATCTTGTCATTCTGGAAGGTAAATCGGATCAAAACAAATAAGAGTTCGTTCAAAATATTCCAGAACATTCGTAATTTCGCCCAAATTTGCAGCGAAATTAGGTTTGCATCCCTGCACACGCCTTTGTTTAGTGCGTAACTGCCAGAAGCTTCATTGTTGTACGTCTGTTAGTTACTGCCCAATGCCGCATTGACAATTTCGAGATGGTAGAGGTAGACGAGCAACGCGGCCGCTTTAATTTTGCGTGAAACTCCAGAAACCCTTACAGAGAGACACCAAACGATGCAGGAAGCCTACTGTGATGAATGCCGTACTCTATATTACGAATGGTTCACACAGTTTAAAAATGGCCAGACGAAGTTAAAGTTGACTCTCGGTCAGGGTACCCTTCGATGTCATGTCAGGAACGTCAACGAAATTGTGCATGCCAATCAAAGACCTACTGTCCGAGAGATTTCAGTTGGATCGCGTCATGAAATCCTGACACAGCGTCTTGGAATGCATCACATTGCCACCACGTCTGTCTCACGGCTCATGAGTCTAAACCAGAAACACCTTCACCTTGCAATCTGTGAAGAGCTTTTGATCACACAAATGAGAACGAGATGTCCCTTAAGAGAATAATAACTGGTGGTGAGACATGAGTCTACGGTTATGATAGTATTGGAACAAAGCAATACTGGTGCACACTACATTGTTGCCAGCATGGCATGTAGACTTGGCGACAGTGCATGACATCATCCAAGATGGCGGCTATGACGTCATTCAAGATGGCGGATTTTTGTGGGAAGTTTGAATTTTGGTGGGAAGAAGGTCACCTCCACTAACCTAACTCCCTCTCCTCTCTAACTGAGGTTAGTCGAAGTGTCCTTTCTTTCAAGCACTTTTCTTAGGTTGGTAGCAAAAACCTAAGTGACCTTTCTTTGCTGCCAAAATTCAAAGTTGACGTCAGTTCCTATGAAGAGGTGGCGATCGGGTGGCAGGTTAGTGGAGGTAGCCTATGTGACCTATCTTCCCGTGATTTTCTTAGCTTGGTAGAGAAACAGTGGTGTGATGCATTATCCTGTTGACGGCCGTGGTGGTCTCGTGGTTCTAGGCGCTCAGTCCGGAACTGCGCGACTGCTACGGTCGCAGGTTCGAATCCTGCCTCGGGCATGGATGTGTGTGATGTCCTTAGGTTAGTTAGGTTTAAGTAGTTCTAAGTTCTAGGGGACTGATGGCCGCAGCTGTTAAGTCTCATAGTGCTCATAGCCATTTGAACCATTTGAACCATTATCCTGTTGAAATGTGAAGTTCCAGCCATTTTTCTGGGGGCAGGGAGGAGGTTAGGTTAGTGGAGGTGACCTTCTTCCCACCAAAATTGAAACTCTTCACCAAATTCCGCCATCTTGAATGACGTGATGGCTGTCATCTTGGATGATGTCATGCACTGTTGCCAAGTCTACACTCCGCCATCTTGGATACATCTGGCAACAATGCAGAGTGCGCCAGTATTGCTTTGTTCCAATACTTATGATGTTGAGACGAAGGTCCAGTCTTCACAATGAGTCAGGAAAGATTCTCGAAGACCAGAAAAAGCTTGTCAGGTCAAGTGAATTGTCAAAGTCATGCTGATAGTTTTCTGTGCCTTTGAAGTATTTGTTCATCACAAATTCGTGCCACAGAGATAAACTGCGACACCTATGAGAAAATGTGAGAAGGAAACGGCCTGAAATGTGGCGAGACGATTCATGGCTCCCTGTTGGTGCATGACTATTGCACAGAAAACGAAAACTCTGCACTGCCTCATCCTCCGTACTGTCCAGACCTGCCGAAGTTGAATACCCTGTTGAAAGACGAAGATTTGCAACGATAGACGAGATAAAAGAAAATTCGCAGACGGCGCTTCCCGTCTTGCATTGGGAGCGGTGTATCACTTATGGGGAACGATACCGTGCACAACAAGTAAAAGGTAAATGTAGAAAAATTTTGTGGTCAGAGTTCCAGAATTTTTTGAACTTGTGCCGTATGCATCTATCCTTGTGGACCATGTCCAGCCCTACATGCAGTTTATTTTTCCTCGGCCCGATAGCATCCACGAGCGGGACAATGCAACGTGTCACACAGCTCACAGTGTACGGGCATAGTTCGAAGAGCACCAGGATAAGTTAGCCGCACTCCCCCTGCCCACCAAGCTCCCTGGATTTAAACGCAATCGAGAATCTCTGGGATCACCTCCATCGGGCTTTTCGCGCCATGGATGGTCAACCGAGGAAAGTAGGGCAGCTGGTCACAGTGCTTGAGCCAGCTTCGCACCATATCGCTGTCGGTACCTTCCAGAACCTCACTGACTCTCTTTCTGCACGTCTTGCGGCGGTTCTCGCTGCAAAAAGTAGTTACTCGATTGACAAGTGGTCACATTGGTGTGACAGGTCAGAGTATCACCTGTGAAGGTTAGGGCATGTCAGGGTACGGTTGTGCTGGAAGATGGTCACGGTTTACTAACTGCTAGGTTGTTGTTGTTGTGGTCTTCAGTCCTGAGACTGGTTTGATGCAGCTCTCCATGCTACTCTATCCTGTGCAAGCTTCTTCATCTCCCAGTATCTACTGCAACCTACATCCTTCTGAATCTGCTTAGTGTATTCATCTCTTGGTCTCCCTCTACGATTTTTACCCTCCACACTGCCCTCCAATGCTAAATTTGTGATCCCTTGATGCCTCAAAACATGTCCTACCAACCGATCCCTTCTTCTAGTCAATTTGTGCCACAGACTTCTCTTCTCCCCAATCCTATTCAATACCTCCTCATTACTTACGTGATCTACCCACCTTATCTTCAGCATTCTTCTGTAGCACCACATTTCAAAAGCTTCTATTCTCTTCTTGTCCAAACTAGTTATCGTCCATGTTTCACTTCCATACATGGCTACACTCCATACAAATACTTTCAGAAACGACTTCCTGACACTTAAATCTATACTCGATGTTAACAAATTCTTCTTCTTGCGAAACTCTTTCCTTGCCATTGCCAGTCTACATTTTATATCCTCTCTACTTCGACCATCATCGGTTATTTTACTCCCTAAATAGCAAAACTCCTTTACTACTTTAAGTGTCTCATTTCCTAATCTAATTCCCTCAGCATCACCCGACTTAATTTGACTACATTCCATTATCCTCGTTTTGCTTTTGTTGATGTTCATCTTATATCCTCCTTTCAAGACACTGTCCATTCCGTTTCCTTGCTCTTCCAAGTCCTTTGCTGTCTCTGACAGAATTACAATGTCATCGGCGAACCTCAAAGTTTTTACTTCTTCTCCATGAATTTTAATACCTACTCCGAATTTTTCTTTTGTTTCCTTTACTGCTTGCTCAATATACAGATTGAATAACATCGGGGAGAGGCTACAACCCTGTCTTACTCCTTTCCCAACCACTGCTTCCCTTTCATGCCCCTCGACTCTTAAACTGCCATCTGGTTTCTGTACAAATTGTAAA
The DNA here is from genome assembly GCF_023864275.1 of Schistocerca cancellata. Classification (NCBI taxonomy): domain Eukaryota; kingdom Metazoa; phylum Arthropoda; class Insecta; order Orthoptera; family Acrididae; genus Schistocerca; species Schistocerca cancellata. The sequence continues at coordinate 489,723,981 of NC_064634.1, forward strand.
TAGTCTTTCGCTCCCTGTATTTTACCCCTGCCACTTTCAGAATTTGAAAGAGAGTATTCCAGTCAACATTGTCAAAAGCTTTCTCTAAGTCTACAAATGCTAGGAACGTAGGTTTGCCTTTCTTAATCTTTCTTATAAGATAAGTCGTAAGGTCAGTATTGCCTCACGTGTTCCAACATTTCTACGGAATCCAAACTGATCTTCCCCGAGGTCGGCTTCTACCAGTTTTTCCATTCGTCTGTAAAGAATTCGCGTTAGTATTTTGCAGCTGTGACTTATTAAACTGATAGTTCGGTAATTTTCACATCTGTCCACACCTGCTTTCTTTGGGATTGGAATTATTATATTCTTCTAGAAGTCTGAGGGTATTTCGCCTGTCTCATACATCGTGCTCACCAGATGGTAGAGTTTTGTCATGACTGGCTCTCCCGAGGCCATCAGTAGTTCTAACGGAATGTTGTCTACTCCCGGGGCCTTGTTTCGACTCAGGTCTTTCAGTGCTCTGTCAAACTCTTCACGCAGTATCTTATCTCCCATTTCGTCTTCATCTACATCCTCTTCCATTTCCATAATATTGTCCTCAAGTACATTGCCCTTGTATAAACCCTCTATATACTCCTTCCACTTTTCTGCCCTCCCTTCTTTGCTTAGAACTGGGTTGCCATCTGAGCTCTTGATATTCATACAAGTGGTTCTCTTCTCTCCAAAGGTCTGTTTAATTTTCCTGTAGGCAGTATCTATCTTACCTCTAGTGAGACAAGCCTCTATATCCTTACATTTGTCCTCTAGCCATCCCTGCTTAGCCATTTTGCACTTCCTGTCGATATCATTTTTGAGACGTTTGTATTCCTTTTTGCCTGCTTCATTTACTGCATTTTTATATTTTCTCCTTTCATCAATTAAATTCAATATTTCTTCTGTTACCCAAGGATTTCTATTAGCCCTCATCTTTTTACCTACTTGATCCTCTGCTGCCTTCACTACTTCATCCCTCAGAGCTACCCATTCTTCTTCTACTGTATTTCTTTCCCCCATTCCTGTCAATTGTTCCCTTATGCTCTCCCTGCAACTCTCTGCAACCTCTGGTTCTTTCAGTAGGTAGGTAATGTGATAGTAGGTAATGTGATAGTACTCTGTGAGTGTCAGCAAGATAAACCTGGCCCGTGTCGTCCCCCGAGGTAATACGCAGTCTGCGCTCGCACAAAACGCCGCGGACATAAACGCGTTCTCCCGCTGTGTTGTGGTTACGTCAGTCAGGCGACGGAGTAAATTTAGCACCCAGGTTTCCCAACAGCTGCTCTAAGCGCCGCGCCGATAGGGCGAGAAAGTGCTCCCGTGTTGATGTTCCATTCATTGTGCCGCGGCCTTCGGGGTTTTCCTTTAGCCCCTCACTCTGTCCGCTCCGCGCGGTGGTGACCCACAAGGATAGTAGTGCAAGGCGGCGGACGCGGACGTACCTTCGCGTGGACTACGTTGTTCCTGACTGGAGTCTGTGTGTCGGGTTGGGTAACCGTTTAATGTAGGCGGCGGTGAGCTAGCAATTGTACCAAAACATTTAACAATCACTTTCTCATAAACTTTTTTACCATTTTGTCTATAATTTTTCTCAAATAGTACGTAACTAATAAACAATAATTCAGTCTAACTTGTTGCTTCCAAATGTAAACGGATTCACCGTTACAGTTAAATTACAGCATGTGCCTCTCTGTAAAGGTATTAACAGCAAAAGGGCGAAACTTTTGATTTATTCAGACAAAAAGTTACGATAGCATCTGATGAAACAAAATTGTTACACTAAATAAAATGTTGTGTGACTAGGACCTCCCGTTGGGTATACCGCTCTTCGGGTGCAAGTCTTTCGATTTGACGCCACTTCGACGACTTGCACATCGATGGGGATGAAATGACGATGATTAGGATAACACAATACAGTCCCTCAGCGCAGAAAATCTTCGACCCAGTCCGGAATCGAACCTGGACCCTTAGGATTGACATTCTGTCGCGCTGACCACGCAGCTAACGGGGACGGACATTGTTACACTTAAAGTGCAAAAACTTTAACGATTTTAGAAACATTTTTATTGTAGTTTTCAACTTTAGATGTTTTCTCGCTGGTGCAAAATATCTCAAATCTGATTCTTTGCACGATACCCATGAACAAGAAGAATTTAATCTCAAAATTTCATTCCCTTCTGGAAGACGGTTTTGAGGCTAGGTACATCGCATAAGCAAAACTGCAAGTTGCCAAACGCATTATTTAAGGACATTCGTACAAAATTCACATTATATTAAAAGAGACAGTCTTGAACATGCCACATCCATAGTGCTTCGCTGCAGATTTTTTTGTTGTTGTCCCTCTTGCATTTTCTGTTTACTGTGCTTCATTATGTTGTTTCTGAGTATCTCCATGCGCCTATCTTCAGAAATTTTTATTCAGACAACATCGAGATTTTGTAGAGTTGCAATGCATGCAAACCCTGCTTCCAAATCCATTCTGTTCAGGATTAATTTGGAAGATATATAATCATCGGTCGAAACAGAAATTGCGTCCAACATATGAATATAACTATACAGAATCTGTGGAAAATAACTTTATTTGAGAAAACCTTCCCCATATTATTATATTTAGTGATTCATTTATCTTCTGAACTGAACATAATTCGTACTGTGAATCCAGAGAAATTTGTGGAGAACCCAATATACGAAATTCAATCTCGAAACTGACCGCCATTCACTCAATGCATCCAGAGAAAGATGAGAATCTCTTCGAACCGAGCTACTCGAAAGATAAAATTTAAAACGTCAAAATTCGAAAACTATGAAAGATATTTCTTTGAAATAAGTTTTCCTGGTAACCATAGTTTCTGTTTTATACATAAATGCAAATACGTTAAACTCGTCTTTTTTAAAGGTAGTCGTATGTTTGAAGAGAGCCGGCCGGGGTGGCCGAGAGGTTCTAGGCGCTACAGTCTGGAACCGCGTGACCGCTACGGTCGCAGGTTTGAATCCTGTCTCGGGCATGGGTGTGTGTGATGTCCTTAGGTTAGTTAGGTTTAAGTAGTTCTAAGTTCTAGGGGACTGATGACCTCAGAGCCTTCTGAAACCATCTGAAGCCATCTGTTTGAAGAGAAGCGGTATTTCGGGCGCTTTGCTGGATAACGGCTTAACCTTACGTCCGTGCCTGGGGCGTTACAAACCCTTTCCCGGTTTAATTGGAGCTTCTGTGCAAGAGGATTGATGGTGCCACGATACAAAAAAGTTCTTGACTATCCAAATAAAAGCTCAATTTCGATAATCAAAAGCGGATTAGCACAGGCTTTCCAACACGTCGACGCCCAGCACAGAGGTGCTGCTGTATAAGGGATTCACGTCCCCTTGCTGAAAGCTAGCAGTATTTTACCCGTACAGGTCGAGGACGGGCCGAGAATCGATAGTGAAGCGCCGAGTGATGTTGCCGTTGGAAGCAGCCGAGTCAGTGTGAAGGGAGGAGAGTGAGTGGCGGTAGCAATGGCGTAAGGGGTGGACGAATATCGTACCAGCTAAGAGTGTGTCCCCGTTCGCTGTGGGTTGACCCCCACCAAACGTAAGGAATATACTTGTGACAAGTGTTTCTAGCATGAAGTGACTACAAATATGCAGTGTCAGTATTGCACGTTCACGTCTACTGCGCCGTCCAACGGATTGCAGTGCGGAGGTTTACAACAACGTTTGACAATATTTCGATATATTTGACTTGTGTCGAGCTTAGCCCAGGCCCGAAGCTAGGGGGGAGGGGACAAACCGGAGTATCCGCCCCGCACGGAAATTTCAGAGGGCGCTAAATACATATTCTTGAAGGAAAAAACCTTGTTTCACAAAGCGGCTAACATCGATTATACGTATGATTTTGAAACGCATCACTGTTGGTTTTTGATACATTCTAAGTTGATTTCTGAACGAATCATAAGTTGATTTTTGAATGCGTGCATGGTGTAGGCCTACGTGATGTGTCTGCAAGGGGAATCCCTGTCGCATCTAGAAATGAAAAACTTTGTCATAGACAAAAGGGCACGGGGCTATACGAGCTGAGCCGAGTAAACCAGAACGGGCGAATGGCAATCGCTGTTTGCTTATGGGGTTGATTGGGTGTGCGAATGATCAGCGTTGTTATAATTACTAGCAAAATCCTTAGACTTTTGAGTGGAAATAAAAGATTAACAGGAATAACAGGTAAGAAATATTACGTATTAATCTTTTTGGTGCATCCAAAAAAAATAATTTTGACAGGAAATTTTTATCAGATGGCTACACTACTAAGGGCCAATTTTACAGTGCCCGGTTATCAGCTACTTAAATTCTATTCTCCGAATAGCGCGGAAAACGCGTTGTGCGAAGACGTAATAATGCCTAACCGTAGAATAAATGCGGGGTAGCTAAACTGTTGATTCTGGCAGGGTTAATGAAGTTAACAGGAGAATAAGTTTTGAGAATGGGAGGAATGGTTAAGGAATTGGTGAGGACAAGATTGTTTGTTGGAACAAGGAAGGAAAAAAAAAAAGAATATCTCACAAATTATATGGATGAATATGACGATTCCAGTTTTATACAGAAATTTCGTAGTACTGCTTATCGATCTCATGCTTGAGAAACTGGAGCGTATGAATGAAATGTGAAGCTATTTCCTAACATAAACCTTTTTCCTTGTTTGCATTTGATGTTGGTACTTCGTAAATTATATTCTGTAGTGTTATATATCTCAATGAAGTAGATAAAAATGACCATTTGTGCCAAAAAATTCTCGCTTATTTATTGCGTGTTACAATTAAAACAATAACAGAAAGACCTCTTTCATTTTATCTAGCAGACAGTGAAAAATAGACATAATCAGATCGAGAAACTATGCTAGTCTTGGGTACAATTCATATTAGCAGCTTTTTCAGTATTAGACAGCGACATTTTGATTTTCCATGTAGAAAAACGTTTTACGAACTTTGATGACGAATTTTCGCAGAAAGGAAAGCACGCTGTTTAAAGCTGTATCAAGATCAGAGGGAAAAAATTCTAGCATCCGGACTGAAGAAATGTGTACAGTCTTGTTTGCCTCTTGTCTTTACTGGTTGTATGTTTCCTCCTTTTCATTTTATGTCACGCAAAGAAGAAAGTTATTAGCTAATAGGCAATAAAGAGTGAAAAAGTTCTTGAAGATTTCTTATTGTCCCAGAAATAATTGTGTTTTTTAAGGGGGATACGTCGTCAAACCGACCGACTGGGTGCAGGAGAGGCACCACAGGACATTTACATTTCCTCTGTCCTAAAGGTAGGTTTGATGGTCTCCATTACAAAATATACATGTTTGAATTTCACAGAGCGAAATACCGTGAGTGCGATACGAGAATGCTGTGTGATAAGGCATGGCACTGCACTTTGGCACACGTAACGCCAAATAACATGTCTTACATTTCTCTCGAACATATATGTTTTATATATCAAACTCTTCAGAAAGAAGTGCGCTACAAAATGAACATTTTTTGATAAATCGGCTTTCTTAAAATTTTTACGTCCTATCTCAAACGCTTGAGGCCGGGGAGGGAGGGGGGGAAGGAGGGGGGGGGGGGTAGGCGTTTTTGCTCTGGTTCGGAAATACAGAAGATCTGGAGCTGGCTTAGCCGTGAACAGAGGTGTGATGTCTTCAGTTGTGTTTAACGATAATGTATAACTTAGTGCAAACTTTCACGAACTTAATTAATGCAAAATTCCTCAGCATTATTGAGCAGCCAAAATCTGCAACAACTCCCGTAACGGTCAAAGCCGATTAGCACTTATCCATTACGTCGCAGTCATCTAAAATAAGGGCTTGGCTCCTACATTATTCGACCACTAACAATAACATTAATCGGGGATGTTGCAGCTGACTCCTGGCTTTTCACGTGTCACCATAACAAGGATATGCCGTGAGGACCTCGACTGGTTGAAAATCGAAGCTACAGGTAACGTTGTGTTTATAGCAGGCAGTGCCGTCAGATTTCGCGGACGGGGTAGGAGTACGTCGAAAACCAGACGAGGCCTGTGACCGTCGCTTGGCAACAGGATACCAGATAGTGGAGGTACCCTCTTCTGGTATTATTTCAGGGGCTAGAATGGGGTTCCTCACAGTTCTGCCCGCGCATCTGAGGCGCGCATCGTGCGTGTGGCCCGGCTCAGGGCAGCACGTATTTTTGTAACTTAAGGGGCTCCGGAACGCCCTATACTTGCAATGTTAAAATAACGCTTATAAATTACATCTTTCCTCACAAAGTATTTGAGATAGGACGTTGAACTTTTTACAGATTATTTTTTGGAATATGGGCTACAACTTAACACTGGGATTTTACAAAATTTTAGTTCAGTTATTAAAGATGACTTTTTTTCAATTGTAATGAAAATTCACAACATTTTTTTGCAAATTTTTATTTATATATTCAAAAATATACAGTTTTTTGGAAAAGGCTGTGTTAAATTATGCCGAAGGTACTGTGTAAACATGTAATTAGTATGAGAAAATAAAAGTTTTTGGAATCGAGCGACAAAGATTGGGTTAACTTTTTAGTGCATTCCAGGTCCATAGGATGGATTATCTTCATCCTCTGCAAACTCTTCCTCCAGCTTTCTCTTGTTCCTCCTCCTGTTTACTCTTGCTTATATTTCTAGACTCTTTACAGCCCTGTCTGCAGCCCGAAGGCGTTTCTTGTCTAAAGCAAACATCGCTCGTACCATGTTAGGACCTATCTTCATTCCCATATTTCTAAATACCTTGCACCTTACAATGTTGCCATCATTGAAAGTCGCAACAGCAACTTTACTTTTACTCATTATTATACTTCAACAAAACAGAGACTCAAGAAACAGAATTAATTACGAATATTTTCGAGATAACGACAGAGTAAATAAACATGAAACAATCGACAATCACACCAGCGATATATATTGAACCATCACAGGTTAGCCACAACACATACTTCATCTCACATCATTAAAATGTACCTGATGAACACGGACGTTAATAATAACACCATTTGACAGCAGTTTAACAGCGCCACAGTGGGTCACGCCCATGTAGAACACATTTCAAAAAAAAATTAAAAATAGTTGTAGTCTTCGGAATTGAATAAATTATATATCTATTAAAAGGTAATAGTCGGCAGATTCAGAAAACGCAAAAAAGTAAAAATTGAACTTTTCATGATTTTGAGCCTTTCCGGAGCCCCTTAACAGATTCACGCGGGTCCGCGTTAATTAGGACGCGACAAGCGCCTGCTCCAGGTCGCGTGCTGATGTGGTTGTGGCACAGTTTCTCGCTAGCGTGGTGGGAGAGGTGAGGCGGGGAACGGGGAGGCTGTCCTCCCATATGCTCCCTTCAGCAATGCGTATATGGACAGTGGTAATGTTGGCCGTTCGAATAATATTGCCTTACTACTGAACTTTACTGTTGTTGAGTGGTGCTTCGTTTTAGCCATTCAAGCTCTTGATCTTTTCTCATTCGTACATTATGTTTTTCAGTCTTTTACTTCTGTATAGTTTCGCTGTTTTATTTCGTTACCGCTCTTATTTTTGAAAGAAAAAAAAAAACAGCGGCAATTCGATGACTGATGAGCCATTAGTCACTGGGTTCAAATGGTTCAAATGGCTCTGAACACTATGGAACTTAACATCTATGGTCATCAGTCCCCTAGAACTTAGAACTACTTAAACCTAACTAACGTAAGGACATCACACAACACCCAGTCATCACGAGGCAGAGAAAATCCCTGACCCCGCCGGGAATAGTCACTGGGATTATATCTTCTGCCTCCAGAATGCCTTCAGATCAAGACTGGACAGACGATTCATCGGTAACGTAGTGAAATAGTCAAGAATATTATAAATCATGTGATCAAGAAGAAAGGCGGGAAATTTTAAAGATATAGTAAAACAAAGTTGTCTACTTGCCGGCTGTTATGCTGGCGTATCTGTACGATCTGTTGCAAAAATTAGAAAATTGCAGATTTCCACAGGTGTGTCCCTTTTGTGCTCCTGCTAAAAAGAGTCCAAGATCTGAAGTATACAACTTACACTGTGATTACTTGGATATGGATGCAATAAGAAAGAGGTGCTGTACTACATGCATGCAGATATCACATTTTCACTCTAAGGTACACTGAAACGCCAATAAATAAATAAATAAAAATAAAATAATATAAAAATAAATTGGTATAGGCAAGCGTATTCAAAAATACAGAGAGATGTAAACAGGCAGAATGCGGCGCTGCGGTCGACAGTGCTTGTATAAGACAAGTGGCTGTTGCAGTTGTTAATCAGTTACTGCTGCTGCAGGTTATCAAGATTTAAGTGAGTTTGGGCGTGGTGCTATAGTCGGCGCCTCACCAGTGGCACACAGCATTTCAGAGGTAGTCATGAATTGAGGATTTTTCCTCCATGACCATTTCATGAGTATACCGTGAATATCTGCAATCAGGAAAAAAATCAAATCTCCTACATCGATGCGGCCGGAAAAAGATCCTGGAAGAACGGGACCAACGACGACTGAAGACAATCGTTCACCGAGATAGAAGTACAACTCTTCCGCAAATTGCTGCAGATTTCAGTGCCGGGCCATCAACAAGTGTCAGCGTGCTAACCATTCAAGGAAACATCAGCGTTGTGGGCTTTCGGACCCGAAGGCCCGCTCGTGTATCCTTGATGACTGCACAACACAAAGCTTCACGCCTCGCCTGGGCCCGTCAACACCAACATTAGACTGTTGATCCCTGGAAAGAGGTTGCCTGGTCGGACGAGTCTCGCTTCAAATTGTATCGAGCGGATGGACGTGTACGGGTATGAAGACAACCTCATGAATCCATGGAGCCTGCATGTCAGCCGGGGACTCTCCAATCTGGTGGAGGCTCTGTATTGGTATGGGCGTGTGCAGTTGGAGTGACATTGGACCCCTGATACGCCTTGATAAGACGCTGACACGTAGGGCTACGTAAGAATCCTGTCTGATCACCTGCAACCATTCATGTCCATTGTGCATTCAGGCGGACTTGAGCAATTCCAGCAGGCCAATGCAGCTCCCTAAACGTCCAGGATTGCTACAGGCTGGCTCCATGAACACTCTTCTGAGTTTAAACACTTTCTGTAGCCACCAAACTCCCCAGACATAAACATTATTGAGCATATCTGGGATGCCTTGCAACGTGATGTTCAGAAGAGATGTCCACCCCCTCGTACTCTTACGGATTTATGGACAGTCCGGCAGGATTCATGGTGTCAGTTCCCCCCAGCACTACTTCAGACATTAGTCGAGTCCATGCCACGTCGTGTTGTAGCATTTCTACATGCTCGCGGGGGCTCTACACGATACTAGGTAGGTACACCAGTTTCTTTGGCTCTTCAGTGTAGAAGAGGTCGAGAAACCACCACGGTTTCGCATCGTGACAAAAAATAATACAGGGTTATTACAAATGATTGAAGCGATTTCACAGCTCTACAATAACTTCATTATTTGAGATATTTTCACAATGCTTTGCACACGCATACAAAAACTCAAAAAGTTTTTTTAGGCATTCACAAATGTTCGATATGTGCCCCTTTAGTGATTCGACAGACATCGAGCCAATTATCAAGTTCCTCCCACACTCGGCGCAGCATGTCCCCATCAATGAGTTCGAAAGCATCGTTGATGCGAGCTCGCAGTTCTGGCACGTTTCTTGGTAGAGGAGGTTTAAACACTGAATCTTTCACATAACCCCACAGAAAGAAATCGCATGGGGTTAAGTCGGGAGAGCGTGGAGGCCGTGACATGAATTGCTGGTCATGATCTCCACCACGACCGATCCATCGGTTTTCCAATCTCCTGTTTAAGAAATGCCGAACATCATGATGGAAGTGCGGTGGAGCACCATCCTGTTGAAAGATGAAGTCGGCGCTGTCGGTCTCCAGTTGTGGCATGAGCCAATTTTCCAGCATGTCCAGATACACGTGCCCTGTAACGTTTTTTTCGCCGAAGAAAAAGCGGCCGTAAACTTTAAACCGTGAGATTGCACAAAACACGTTAACTTTTAGTGAATTGCGAATTTGCTGCACGAATGCGTGAGGATTCTCTACCGCCCAGATTGGCACATTGTGTCTGTTCACTTCACTTCACCATTAAGAAAAAATGTTGCTTCATCACTGAAAACAAGTTTGGCACTGAACGTATCCTCTTCCATGAGCTGTTGCAACCGCGCCGAAAATTCAAAGCGTTTGACTTTGTCATCGGGTGTCAGGGCTTGTAGCAATTGTAAACGGTAAGGCTTCTGCTTTAGCCTTTTTCGTAAGATTTTTCAAACCGTCGACTGTGGTACGTTTAGCTCCCTGCTTGCTTTATTCGTCGACTTCCACGGGCTACGCGTGAAACTTGCCCGCACGCGTTCAATCGTTTCTTCGCTCACTGCAGACCGACCCGTTGATTTCCCTTACAGAGGCATCCAGAAGCTTTAAACTGCGCATACCATCGCCGAATGAAGTTAGCAGTTGCTGGATCTTTGTTGAACTTCGACTTGAAGCACGACATACGCTTTCTCGGCTCCTGTCGCCATTTTGTCTCACTGCGCTCTCGAGCGCTGTGGCGGCAGAAACCTGAAGTGCGGCTTCAGCCGAACAAAACTTTATGAGTTTTTCTACGTATCTGTAGTGTGTCGTGACCATATGTCAATGAATGGAGCTACAGTGAATTTATGAAATCGCTTCAATCATTTGTAATAGCCCTGTATTTCAATGGTAGCATACACAGTATCAGCATTAACACACTAAGATATTACTCCTAAAGTATCGGTATCCTGAGTGTGGTGATTTGATGCACTTATTTTGCTCAAATGTACTGCTGATGGAGACAGGCCTACTACATTCGTGATAATGTTTTCGAACGACTCGAACTTGCCGTCACAAGGCACAACCCGGCTAGGCTTCCTCTCGCATCCCTATCTCAGCTACTGACAGTACACGGATGATGGTGTTATGCAGTGGATCAAATGCCTACATTCCTCAACGGCAGAAGAAACGTTAATAGAGGCAATGAGAGGACGCAGAGAGCTTATTCGTGACTCGCACATTGTTAGTCTGGCAAGCTCTGATCAGCGTCTGGCAGAAGCGGGCCCCTCCGCGTCAAGGCCACAAGTGTCTCAATATGCGTCGGACGGCACAACACGTGTGGAAAGACATGTCACTTCACAAGTGCTATTCGTGTCTTCATTCGCGCTTTTGCACCCGAGCGCACGAAATGAATGTGCATTCGCAGACAATTCGCCTGTTTTTGTGAATAAGCGTTTAGAAAAGAGTGATCAGAAGAGAACAACAAATACACCCAATAAACGCTGAGTTGCTGATTTTCGGTGCTAATAGTCGGCACACAGGATACAAGACTAAATAGCTACGGACACGATGCAAAACTCTGACATTTAGGCAGCATTATTTTCCGTGGCGAATGCGCTGTGTTTGCCGATGTACGCAAAATGGCTTAGCAATGGAAGAATTTAGGTGTCGAAATTTGTACGTAACAGTGAACTGGGTAGAGGTAGGTACTTAACACTGATCTGCAGCTCCAGCGTTCCTTAGCATTAGTCCAAAATTTTGCACATTGCTCGGTTGAGGCCTTTTGCTGGCTTCTCATTACAGCTGGGGAGGAAATTTAAAAGCAGAACGCTAACTACTGACGATCAACATAACCTCAAGAAAAGCTAATATTTACACACTGTTTATTAGCAACTTGAAACACTTATGTTAGTGATTGATTCGCATTTCATCAGCTGCTTTATGAGTATATCAGACAGGGTCTGATGTCTGCTGTGACATACGCAAAGCACGTCAAATATTTTATTAAATTACGTATAAGGAAAATAATGTCAATTAATGAAATGTGAAATATACATACAGCATGTCAAACAGGCTACTTGATAAAATATAGCATATAGTGTGTTAGAGAGCAGATACCATGATCACGGGTGAATCAGTTTTATTTATCGTCAAAAGTCTCTAAGATAACAGTGGTGCATCACAAATGTATTTACAGCCATCACGAACACGAGCACCGGCGATGATCAGGTGTTTCATACGAGGGTTGGACCTTTAGTTGTGGCAACTATTTATTTACAGCTCGTACAAAATAGATACGTGTTTCCAAGTTTTACTGACCTTCACAGTAGTCACCAGCATTGTGTACAGCCCGTTGCCAGCGATGACGAAGTCGTAGGATACTCTTATCAGTGCCAGTTGTGTTGACAGTTCGAGCGGCGCGGCCTATTGCCCGAAGAATATGTAGCAGCTCTGAAGCGAATGCCGTGAAGAGTTTTCTTCAGTTTAGAAATCGAGTTGAACTCACGAGGGCTTAAGTCAGGGTAGTGCAGTAGGTGGTATAGCACTTAGCAGCTCCATCAGTCAAACAAATGAGTAACAGCCTGCACTGCACGTGCTTGAGCATTGTCCTGCAAAATGATGGTCAGGTCCTGCACAAAGTGTCATCACTTCTGTCTCTGTGCTGTTCATTTTTTAAACACAACCTACGACCATGCCTAAACATATAACTCCTGCTAAATAAGCGGGTAAACTTCCTAAGGAATTTGAGAACAATTATAAAACATACTCCCCATAAATAGTTAAAAACCAATATTTGCTTATACAATGTAATTAACAGATTAGTAACAATATAGGTGTTGAATATGAGTTTTACCTTAAATATTTTTCCGGAGAACTTCAGAAAGCAAAAAAATAAACTGCTGCTTGAAGTTCCTGTTGCTTGTCTGCACCAACGGATGTTGGCATTCATACTTTGATCAGGATAAAATGCTTAATTTAACACTCAACAGAGACTCAGATCTTTGATGCTTTACAGGTGTCACAATGTTCTGTACGAGACTAAAATACACTAAAATATCTTAGAAAGTACCTCAGCAGTTTCGTAAAGTGCGGTGTTTACATTAAGTATCTCAATGCTATTTTCCACACGCACACACATCTGTGAACTTTAAAGTAAGTTCCCCAATGTTATTTCTATGTCTAACTTGTTACAAATAAAATGCTAAACTAAGAGTTGACTTAACATGTTAGGCCTAAAAGATCAATGTTGAAAAACTAACCAGAGCAGACTTATAACTGCAAAAAACACATGTAAGCTATAGTACTGTGCTAATCAGACAAGCACTTAAACAAATCAGCAGTCTGAATTAATGGGAGACTAATTAATTAGTCATACTCTTGGTGTAAGTCGTAATAATCCTTCAAATTCAGTGTTTCCGTATCTAAATTGTTCTCAACCACCATTTTAGGAGGGTCAAAGATATATATCGTTATATACTATAAACATATAATCAATGATATTTATTTCCAATTACTACTTTTATTAAAAATGACCCAAGCCTACTAGAGGTTGTGTGCAGTAGCAACTGTCGACGGAGATTGCAGTATTTCAAATAGGGAACTGTGGTGTTAAGGCTCTCTAAAATGTTTATAGATTGTATGTCCTATAATGAGTCCAATAAAAGTACACAATGTGATAACATACACTCATTCACACACAACATAGCGAACCGCATTTTTTCAAATGAAGGAAGGAAGTGTTTTCTTACGATGTATCACTTAAACTGGAGAATAACTGCTTTTGATATGTTACATGTCTATCGATGTGTCTGATCATGTTGTATCTGTACATCACATGATCAAACACACTGATAGACATGTAACATATCCAAATACAATGACAGACTCTGTATCTCGAAAGTAAATTCTTCGATGAATTTATTTATCGAGTACACACACACGTACACAGACACATATGCAGGTTGCTATCGATAAGCAAATGTAATCACAGATCTCTACGAAATTCAAAGTAAATACTTCCACATCTAAATTGTGTGTATTACTATTAAAATACACGAAGCTTGTATGCTCATCGTAATATGCAAGTAGAATGACAGATATCTACGAAAATTCGAGCAAATTAAACAGCATTTTCTCTCGAAATATGTTAGATTTCGCATTTTGCAAGCACAGTGAGCATTCAAATTAAATATTCCCACGTCTAAATTATCTCTATTACTTATTAAAATGCATGCAGCTTGAATACTGACACTACTGATAGAAACTTTTCGGTTAAACAGCGCTCGTAAACGCCGAAAACTCGGTTTTTATACCACTCTTTTCAAGCTCTTGTAACCTTAAAATTAATATATCCATATCTAAATAATTACTGTCTCCATTATTTGTTAAAACACATGCAGCTCACCTATCGGCATAAGGTAAATAAAGGTTAGTAGATGAAAGTATCTCGATATTCGTACCACACATTAAAGTCGTCTAAATACTTAAAACTGGTTGCAAAAGCATGCACTCAGAATTGCTGCAGATCTAACTTAGAGCTTAAATTGCACCGAAAGTGACCAATGTTGCTCGTACGTTGAAAACTCGCAGAAAGTTTGGTATTCCTATCATACTTTGCAAGCACAAGGGAAGTTCCTATTGAATACTTCTGCATCTAAATTGTCTGCATAACGCATTAAAATACACAGAACTCCCTTACTGACAACATTAAATTCAGGTTGAGTACTATCACTGATCTAACTTACGCCTGAAGTACACCGAGAATCAGCAAAGTAAACGGTGACACCAGTGCAAGAAACAGGTCACCGTACAACTTTGAACAAATAATGCCTACTACCAGCACAGCATAAATCGTTGTCGTTTTCTGTTGGTTACACAGTAGAAAACTGCATAGCCTCTAAAATATACATATATATGATGTTTCTCATGTAAGTAAGCATTACAGAGAGAGGGAAATTTACTGCCGGTATAAATCAGAGAGATGATAATGATGATGATGATGATGATGAGGCAGATGTGGAAATATAGTACATAATTTTTTTGATGTTGTGTGCTCAAATTAATGATGAGGTAGTACAGTAGATGAGGCAGATGTGGACATATCTGACCACCTTTACCTTGTATACTGTTAGGTGGACAGAATTATGGTCAGTGGACAATGATGGTCAATCGATTGCTGGTGTGTTCGGTATAGAGTTCTGACTGATGCGTCCTTGGCATAAATATTGTGCGATAATATTGTGCCGTTCTCGGTACTGCACTATTGCTCAGTACACTGGCACAATAGTATCGTCTCAATGATACTGAATGCCCGAGAGCTGCTTTAGTGAAAATCGCTTGGTATCGTATCAGTCGTTGCCCGAGAGCCTTTTAACATTTTTAAATTACTTTTAAATGCAGAATCATAACTTGATCATTCGGCAACGGATTATGTGTTAATATCACGGAGCACGGAACTACATTGCCTAACTACCACTTGTAACAGTGTGTCAGTTGCCTGCGCAAGGTGCGGTTTGTCAAAGATCACCCGTCTCCGCCGACATTCCTAACATTATTTTTATAAATTTTCTATTCAGAAAGTTCTTTTTAATAAATAATACTGGAAATATGGAGATTCAGTATTATTAAGAACTCCAGTATGGTCAGCTTGCGTTTTTAATAAGTTGTTTATTAATCATTAACATTATCAGTTATGTATACTGCCCTCAGTTTTGTACGGGAGTTGATACCGTGTGCCTTAACTCAAGGACGAAGTCTCCGACACACTGCGTCCACGAGTGCTGACCACCCGTCACAGGGGGCGGGTGTCCCGCATGTCTGTATTACTAAAGGGACACTGTTACTCAGCTCATAACAGCCAGTCCCAATGGTAGGTCTGTCTAACGTCTCCAAGGAGCAACAAGAATCTGATATTTAGTGTTTTATACAATTTTATATGTTTCCATAATATCCACATTGAGAGGTATTATCCCATGCACAGGGTTTAACGCAGAAGGCAAGTATTACAGTTAGAAACTGTGTGTATGTCTTGAGGTAGTGTAACTCAGCGCACAAATTACCAGACTATTTTCGTCCAGTATTTGAGGATGAGAGCACTTTCTGACTTGCAGCAAACTTAGACATAATTTAGAACGTTTAGGAAACTTTTTCATATTTTATCTTTTTCATTACTCAATGTGTAAGTAGTTCGAAAGGAACAGAAGGAAAGTAATGGGGTATTGAGCGTTAGGCTACAAATGTTTTACATGCCTAGTACCAAATGTTTTACACATCAACTTATTTGTGAAGTAAGTTTTGACGATCTTTTATACACGGGAGTTTAATTGTTTAAAAAATGGGAGATGGGGGCGAGTTGCTGGTTTTGTAATTGTTTTATATTCAGGGTGTTTCAAAAATGACCGGTATATTTGAAACGGCAATAAAAACTAAACGAGCAGCGATAGAAATACACCGTTTGTTGCAATATGCTTGGGACAACAGTACATTTTCAGCCGGACAAACTTTCGAAATTACAGTAGTTACAATTTTCAACAACAGATGGCGCTGCGGTCTGGGAAACTCTATAGTACGATATTTTCCACATATCCACCATGCGTAGCAATAATATGGCGTAGTCTCTGAATGAAATTACCCGAAACCTTTGACAACGTGTCTGGCGGAATGGCTTCACATGCAGATGAGATGTACTGCTTCAGCTGTTCAATTGTTTCTGGATTCTGGCGGTACACCTGGTCTTTCAAGTGTCCCCACAGAAAGAAGTCACAGGGGTTCATGTCTGGCGAATAGGGAGGCCAATCCACGCCGTCTCCTGTATGTTTCGGATAGCCCAAAGCAATCATACGATCATCGAAATATTCATTCAGGAAATTAAAGACGTCGGCCGTGCGATGTGGCCGGGCACAATCTTGCATAAACCACGAGGTGTTCGCAGTGTCGTCTAAGGCAGTTTGTACCGCCACAAATTCACGAAGAATGTCCAGATAGCGTGATGCAGTAATCGTTTCGGATCTGAAAAATGGGCCAATGATTCCTTTGGCAGAAATGGCGGCCCAGACCAGTACTTTTTGAGGATGCAGGGACGATGGGACTGCAACATGGGGCTTTTCGGTTCCCCATATGCGCCAGTTCTGTTTATTATTGACGAAGCCGTCCAGGTAAAAATAAGCTTCGTCAGTAAACCAAATGCTGCCCACATGCATATCGCCGTCATCAATCCTGTGCACTATATCGTTAGCGAATGTCTCTCGTGCAGTAATGGTAGCGGCGCTGAGGGGTTGCCGCGTTTGAATTTTGTATGGATAGAGGTGTAAACTCTGGCGCATGAGACGATACGTGGACGTTGGCGTCATTTGGACCGCAGCTGCAACACGGCGAACGGAAACCCGAGGCCGCTGTTGGATCACCTGCTGCACTAGCTGCGCGTCGCCCTCTGTGGTTGCCGTATGCGGTCGCCCTACCTTTCCAGCACGTTCATCCGTCACGTTCCCAGTCCGTTGAAATTTTTCAAACAGATCTTTTATTGTATCGCTTTTCGGTCCTTTGGTTACATTAAACCTCCGTTGAAAACTTCGTCTTGTTGCAACAACACTGTGTTCTAGGCGGTGGAATTCCAACACCAGAAAAATCCTCTGTTCTAAGGAATAAACCATGTTGTCTACAGCACACTTGCACATTGTGAACAGCACACGCTTACAGCAGAAAGACGACGTACAGAATGGCGCACCCACAGACTGCGTTGTCTTCTATATCGTTCACATCACTTGCAGCGCCATCTGTTGTTGAAAATTGTAACTACTGTAATTTCGAAAGTTTGTCCGGCTGAAAATGTGCTGTTGTCCCAAGCATATTGCAACAAACGGTGTATTTCTATCGCTGCTCGTTTAGTTTTTATTGCCGTTTCAAATATACCGGTCATTTTTGAAACACCCTGTATATGGTATGTGAACTTTTATATTTATGGTATGTGAATTTCAGTACTCAAAGATTAATATTCCAAAGCAGTTTGATGCAATTCTAAACAATTCTCGAGAAAGTCGACTTTGATGTTTTGTCTTTAACACCATACAGCGAGGTCGGCCTCTTTCGGGAGTGAATGTGGGTTTCTGATAAAATATTCGTCTTCCACGCGGGGGCCCTAGGTTCATTTCCTGGCTCATGAAAGTTATTAACAAAGATGCATGTTCTGTAGGGATCTCTGTGAAGTGATAATACATAAGATAAAAAATTCACTTGTGCTCGAGATTCGTAATACCGAGATCATTGATTCATGTCTCGCCTCCACCTTTTTTTCTTTTTTTCCCGCATTCAATCCGAATACGAGCATTATTTAAATATAAAGTTCATCTAATATGTGCTAATGAAGACGCATTTAATTGCTATTCTTACGGAAACTGCTCCTATGGTTATTTCTAATTACACTACTGGCCATTAAAATTGCTACACCACGAAGACGACGTGCTACAGACGCGAAATTTAACCGACAGGAAGATGCTGTGATATGCAGATGATTAGCTTATCAGAGCATTCACACAAGGTTGGCGCCGGTGGCGACACCTACAACGTGCTGACATGAGGAAAGTTTCCAACAGTTCTCACACACAAACAGTAGTTGACCGGCGTTGCCTGGTGAAACGTTGTTGTGATGCCTCTTGTAAGGAGGAGAAATGCGTACCATCACGTTACTGACTTTGATAAAGGTCGGACTGCAGCCTGTCGCGATTGCGGTTTATCGAATCGTGACATTGCTGCTCGCGTTGGTCGAGATCCAATGACTGTTAGTAGAATATGGAATCGGTGGGTTCTGGAGAGTAATACGAAACGCCGTGTTGGATCCCGACGGCCTCGTATCACTAGCAGTCGAGATGACAGGCATCTTATCCGCATGACTGTAACGGATCGTGCAGCCACGTCTCGATCTCTGAGTCAACAGATGGGACATTTGCAAGACAACAACCATCTGCACGAACAGTTCGACGACGTTTGCTGCAGTATGGACTATCAGCTGGGAAACCACGGCTGCGATTACCCTTGACGCTGCATCACAGACAGGAGCGCTTGCGGTCGTGTACTCAACGACGATCCTGGGTGCACGAATGGCAAAACGTCATTTTTTCGGATGAATCCAGGTTCTGTTTACAGCATCATGATGGTCGCATCCGTGTTTGGCGACATCGCGGTGAACGCACATTGGAAGCGTGTATTCGTCATCGCCATACTGACGTATCACCCAGCGTGATGGTATGGGGTGCCATTGGTTACACGTCTCGGCCACCTCTTCTTCGCATTGACGGCACTTTGAACAGTGGATTTTACATTTCAGGTGTGTTACGATCCGTGGCTCCACCCTTCATTTGATCCCGGCGAAACCCTACATTTCGGCAGGATAATGCAAGACCTCATGTTGCCGGTCCTGCACGGGCCTTTCTGGATACAGAAAATGTTCGACTGCTGCCCTGGCCAGCACATTCTCCAGATCTCTCACCAACTTAAAACCTGTAGTCAATGGTGGCCGAGCAAATGGCTCGTCACAATACGCCAGTCACTACTCTTGATTAACTGTGGTATCGTGTTGAAGCTGCATGGGGAGCTGTACCTGTACACGCCATCCAAGCTTAGTTTGACTCAATGCCCAGGCGTATGAAGGCCGTTATTACGGCCAGAGGTGGTTGTTCTGGGTACTGATTTCTCAGGATCTGTGCACCCAAATTGCGTGAAAATGTAATCACATGTTAGTTCTAGTATAATATATATGTGCAATGAATACCCGTTTAGCATCTGCATTTCTTCTTGGTGTAGCAATTTTAATGGCCAGTTGTGTATATATTATTTTCACTGAAACTATAAATTCATAATTTCCCAACTTTTATAAATATTTAAAAAAAGATTGTTTAAAGTTAAAAGAATCGAAAAAATTATTATTTTTTGATCCTTATGTACGGTAAGCTTCATGGAACATCCACCTTTATTTAAGAATTTAGCACAACCGTTAGCCGAATGCATGCCGCCCACGTGGAAAGCGAAGACTATCCTACAGAGCGACAAGGTCGTTGAGAAGAACGACCTTACATTAGGGCATTAAAAGGTGGTCAGAGAAGCTGCATGGTTTTTTCGTCGAGAATTTCTAAGATTTGCGTCGACTGCTTTCGAAGTTCGATATTTTTCTGAACTTCGCATACTGTTGTTGTGGTCTTCAGTCCTGAGACTGGTTTGATGCAGCTCTCCATGCTACTCCATGCTGTGCAAGCTTCTTCATCTCCCAGTACTTACTGAAACGTACATCCTTCTGAATCTGCTTAATGTATTCATCTCTTGGTCTCCCTCTACGATTTTTTCCCTCCATGCTGCCCTCCAATGCTAAATTTGTGATGCCTTGATGTCTCAGAACATGCCCTGCCAGCCGGTCCCTTCTTCTTGTCAAGTTGTGTCACAAACTCCTCTTCTCCCCTATTCTATTCAATACCTCCTCATTAGTTTCTTGATCTACCCATGTAATCTTGAGCATTCTTCTGTAGCACCACATTTCGAAAGCTTCTATTCTCTTCCTGTCCAAACTATTTATCGTCCATGTTTCGCTTCCATACATGGCTACACTCCATACAAATACTTTCAGAAACGACTTCCGGACACTTAAATCTATACTCGATGTTAACAAATTCCTCTTCTTGAGAAACGCTTTCCTTGCCATTGCCAGTCTACATTTTATATCCTCTCTGCTTCGACCATCATCAGTTATTTTGCGCCCCAAATAGCAAAACTCCTGTACTACTTTAAGTGTCTCATTCATCATCATCATCATCATCATCATCATCATCATTTAAGACTGATTATGCCTTTCAGCGTTCAGTCTGGAGCATAGCCCCCCTTTAATAAGCGAGCGAGCGCTGCGTAGCAGCTCATTCGCGCTGCTGCTGCTGCACAGGCAACTGCATTGAACGCTGCCACCATGCCTTATTACAGAAGATATCGTCGACGTTCAAGACAGACAATATATAAAACAATTGAAGACGTCGAAATGACAACTTCTGCTGCAGACAAGAAAAAGAATACTATAAAGTCTGTCGCAGCACACTCTCTACTGGATGGGCCAGCAGTCTTCTGTGGATGCAGACTGAACTTCAGCATTGATGTCAATGATTCTTTCACACATGGCAATGGATGGCTAACTGTCGCAATTGTACGAGGTGGATCTGGAGTTCCAAACGTATCCGGCCTGGAGAGCTTCGTTGACCGTGATGTCAGTTCCTCCATGATCCCCTATTCAGTGCTAACATTGGTGCCTCTTCTGATGTTAAACCTATTACTTCAAAATCATTCTTAACCGAATCCAGGTACCTTCTCCTCGGTCTGCCCCGACTCCTCCTACCCTCTACTGCTGAATCCATGAGTCTCTTGGGTAACCCTGCTTCTCCCATGCGTGTAACATGACCCCACCATCTAAGCCTGTTCGCCCTGACAGCTACATCTATAGAGTTCATTCCCAGTTTTTCTTTGATTTCCTCATTGTGGACACCCTCCTGCCATTGTTCCCATCTACTAGTACCTGCAATCATCCTAGCTACTTTCATGTGCGTAACCTCAACCTTGTTGATAAGGTAACCTGAATCCACCCAGCTTTCGCTCCCATACAACAAAGTTGGTCGAAAGATTGAACGGTGCACAGATAACTTAGTCTTAGTACTGACTTCCTTCTTGCAGAAGAGAGTAGATCGTAGCTGAGCGCTCACTGCATTAGCTTTGCTACACCTCGCTTCCAGTTCTTTCACTATGTTGCCATCCTGTGAGAATATGCATCCTAAGTACTTGAAACCGTCCACCTGTTCTAACTTTGTTCCTCCTATTTGGCACTCAATCCGTTTATATTTCTTTCCCACTGACATTACTTTCGTTTTGGAGATGCTAATCTTCATACCATAGTCCTTACATTTCTGATCTAGCTCTGAAATATTACTTTGCAAACTTTCAATCGAATCTGCCATCACAACTAAGTCATCCGCATATGCAAGACTGCTTATTTTGTGTTCACATATCTTAATCTCACCCAGCCAGTCTATTGTTTTCAACATACGATCCATAAATAATATGAACAACAGTGGAGACAGGTTGCAGCCTTGTCTTACCCCTGAAACTACTCTGAACCATGAACTCAATTTACCGTCAACTCTAACTGCTGCCTGATTATCCATGTAAAGACCTTTAATTGCTTGCAAAAGTTTGCCTCCTATTCCATAATCTTGTAGAACAGACAATAACTTCCTCCTAGGAACCCGGTCGTATGCCTTTTCTAGATCTATAAAGCATAGATACAATTCCCTGTTCCACTCATAACACTTCTCCATTATTTGCCGTAAGCTAAAGATCTGGTCCTGACAACCTCTAAGAGGCCTAAACCCACACTGATTTTCATCTAATTGGTCCTCAACTAATACTCGCAATTTCCTTTCAACAATACCTGAGAAGATTTTACCCACAACGCTGATTAAAGAGATACCTCTGTAGTTGTTACAATCTTTTCTGTTTCCATGTTTAAAGATTGGTGTGATTACTGCTTTTGTCCAGTCTGATGGAACCTGTCCCGACTCCCAGGCCATTTCAATTATCCTGTGTAGCTATTTAAGACCTGACATTCCACTGTATTTGATGAGTTCCGACTTAATTTCATCCACCACAGCCGCTTTATTGCACTGCAATCTATTGACCATTTTTTCCACTTCCTCAAATGTGATCCTATTTCCATCATCATTCCTATCCCATTCTACCTCGAAATCTGAAACATTACTGATCGCATTTTCACCTACATTGAGCAACTCTTCAAAATATTCCCTCCATCTGCCCAAGGCATCCACAGGATTCACCAGCAGTTTTCCTGACCTGTCCAAAATACTTGTCATTTCCTTCTTGCCTCCCTTTCGAAGACTGCTAATTACACTCCAGAAAGGTTTTCCAGCAGCTGGACCCATAGTCTCCAACCTGTATCATTTCCTAATCTAATTCCCTCAACATCACCCGACTTAATTCGACTACATTCCATTATCCTCGTTTTGCTTTTGTTGATGTTCGTCTTATATCCTCCTTTCAAGACACTGTCCATTCTGTTCAACTGCTCTTCCAAGTCCCTTGCTGTCTCTGACAGAATTACAATGTCATCGCATACTATAGACATAAAAAAGATACGAAACTGCGACAGTCGCTCTCGAGACGTGGTGAAGGCGACGAGATGTGTCGGCCTGTTGCAGCTCGCAGTGGATGGTGGCGGGCTCCGGGGACCCCCCGCTGGCGCACAACATGTACGTGCACCCCGACTCGCCGGCCACGGGCCAGCTCTGGATGGCGCAAGGTGTCGTCGCCTTCGACAAGCTCAAGCTCACCAACAACCGCCGGCCGCTCGTCCGAGGGCAGGTCAGTCACTCAGCCACTCAGCCACTCAGCCACTCAGCCACTCAGCCACTCAGCCACTCAGCCACTCAGCCACTCAGCCACTCAGCCACTCAGCCGCTCAGCCACTCAGTCACTCAGCCACTCAGTCACTCAGCCACTCAGCCACTCAGTCACTCGGCCACTCAGCCACTCAGCCACTCAGCCACTCTCACAGCCGAGCGCTGCCGAGCGTCCAGATCGTGGTAGCACACCTACTGCCCCTGCGAGGCGAGCTCGCGGCCTCGCCAAGGCGCCAGGTCTGTTCCAGAAAGAGAGACGGGAGGCGGAGGCAGCTAACAATAGCGCAGTGCTGCCACGCGCCACACGTCTGTACGTCGATGCCCTGCATTCACCAGCAGTGCATCTACACAGACACTTTTGCTTGGCATTTATTCACTATCTCTCAAATAACATTGATTCACAATGAAATGACTCCACACTAGAGATTGGTAGCTCGCGAACGAATGGGTGCAGAGGAACGGTTGACCAAGCTGAACGAAAGGACCGAGGAACGAATTCCAAGGAACGATCGGTTCGTAGTTCACTCCGGTCGCGGCGGTCTACTTATAGTTCCCGGGAACGAGTAACGATCGGTTCATAGTTCACTTCCTTGGTGGCAGTCTACTTATAGTTCCCGGGAACGAGGAACGATCGGTTCGTAGTTCACTAGTTCACTTCGGTCACGGCGGTCACTTCGGCAGTTCACGCTCCAGCCTCCGTCGCGTGTTCGTCTCAGTCTCGGTCTCCCTCGGCCGCACTCATCGTTCTTCGCATGACCACCTGTCTCAGTTCCACTGCCGACTGCTCCTACTTAGATCAGTATTCAGTTGTTCGTTTTGTTCACTGTTCACTGCGCTCACCCATTTTACATGTGTTCCAAACTGTTCTTCCACTTGGGTCTGGCTATCCAGCGTCCACGACCGGTAATCAAAAAGTATTTTATAGTTACGTAAATTACATAAAAATCACGTTGTATGTAATAGGTAGGTCTTTTCAGGTAACAAAAGGGCATATCAGCTCACTTCATTATATCGATGAACAGCATAAGACATACTTATAACAAGACAAGTTTTTTTGTTATTCATATATTTTTTGGTTTCATCGACTTGATTTAGCAAGTAACTTTCAATAATTTGCTTAATTTTTAGTGTAAGAAAATTCATATAAAACTATTTTCGTGTATCTTTCCTATACAAAACATTACATTTGGGAAGGCTGTAATTATTTTTAAGTTTGGTTTTTTCCAATTTGCATCACCTGCTAGCTTGGTTTCTTCGAAAAAAAAAATAGTGGGTTGTGGGTCATTTTGGTTCAGTAGCAAAAGCGGTGCCTCTCCATTTGAGAAGACATAGATTGCCATAAAATCGTATTTACTTATTATCTCAAAAACATTTGTTCAGAAGGAGCTTTCAAACCAAAATCTTT